>NW_028258146.1:2014102-2685470 GCF_053883595.1 Heterocephalus glaber | reverse complement strand
ATCCTGACATTCAACCCATTTGTAGTTTTTTCTAAGACTTGTTTTTGGCTACTTTCTAATAAAAAACTGATGATTTAGGTTAGAAATTGTCTCACTGTCTCTCCAATCCAGGTTTTGCTCATTGTTGGCTGGTATACTCAATAGACTTTATCAAATAAATTCTCCCTTTTCTTTTAGGTACTGTCCAAGTCCTATCTTCTCCACTAGGTATTTATCTATTATCCTGAGGGATGTAAATTTTTACATGGGGAGAAAAGATAATGAATGTTCTGGGTAGAGATTCTAGAAGCCTTTATCTTCAGGAGACAGATAAAACTGATGAGCTACATGGAGGAACTCTTTCAAGGACACAGCTATTTAGAGTCAGGACCAGGCTTAGCTATTTCTTCTATCAGTGTTGGGTCTACTATAGAAGTGGTTCACAGATTGCAGATTGTACAAGACTCACAAAAAAGAACAAGGTTTTGTTGTTTGTTTGTTTGTTTGTTTCCTGGAACACATCCCTCAAAATCCTGATCAATAAGTAAGAGCTGGGACTCAGCAATCTGCAATTTTAACAGAAAACTCTATTGCTGGTAACTGAAGAAAGCACTCTGAAAAACACCGACATCTATAGAACATAGATAGAATGATGATTGCCATTTTAGGAGTGCTGGGGTAACCAAATTAGTAAAATATGCTGGTAGAGGAAGAGGTTTTGTCTTAATTACTCTTGTTGCTGACATAAAATATCTAACACTCACAAGTTAAGGGAGGGAAAGGTTTATTTAGCTCACAGTTTGCAAAGGTTTCAGTCCATAATCAGCTGGCTCCAAGACAGAGTGGCACAGAGCAGAGGAGCATTGCAGAGGAGACACAGTTTTTGGCACTCACATGGTAGCAAAAGCAACAAGGGAACCTTAACAATGTGTTTCTGCTCCTTCTTTATCTTATCCAGATTACTGGAAGTGGGATGGTGCCAAACCCGTTCTGGTTTAGCAATCACACGCCCTTAATCCCAGCATCACGCTCTAGATTCAGGCCCTCTGAAAAAGTGCTATTACTGCCTGAGGCTTTGGAGGAACATCTAGACAGACCATATCGGGTTTCCATATGGCTCTATTAAGTTTGTTCATGAAATAAAAAGAGATCTGATCTTGAACTTTTGAGGTTTCAACTTCAAATAAAATTTTTGTTAGCTTCTTTGAACATGAATACCGTTAGCTATCAGAGAAATTGAGATATGACTTAATGTAATTTATTATTGGTACTTAAAATATATATTAAACATAATAAATAAATTCCTAAATCTACTCTTATCTTTCAGTTAAGTAAAGGTGGAACCTATACTTGTTGAGAAATTTGAGGAAATACTGACAAATTTAAACATTAGCTACTGTTTATTGAATTTGTTCTTTGTTGTAATGTTTACATGCATACATGCATACATATATACCTCTTGTAAAAAATGTATGTCATTAAAAAATAAAATGAATGTATTTTATAGTTACAAATAACTGGAAAATTTTACTCCAAATTGTAAATAATGTAAGAAGATCATGGGTGGTTTTTGTCTCTTTTTAATCTCTCTGCATTGTCCAAATTTTCACCAATAAACAGATTTTATTTCTGGAATGAGGAAAATTTTAAAAATTGAAAAGCTCTGAACAGTGAGCTGGATCACTGATTTTGTTGTGCTCTCTATTTTTTTATAGAATCTTTGATTTTAAGTGGTAACACAAGTTCTTTGGATCATCATGGAAGGTCCTCAGCATAGGTTCCCTGGATGTCCTGAGTTTGGGCTAGAAGGTTGGGCTGTTTTACACAGAAGAAGCCCTTGTAAGAAGTGAGCTTTCTGGCCCAGCCCAAAAGGCATGTCCTTGGAACCAAACAGGAGCATAATGAAGAAAGAAGAGAAAATAGCCATAGGCTTATATCACAATAAAGAAAGAGAACAACTCTAAGAACTTTCCAAGGCGTTTCCAATTTGACATTTCCTTCCTTGACCTTTTAGCTTCTTACTTTCTTTTCCATACATGGGCCTAAGCTTAATTTAGAGTTATCTTTAGAAAAAGGAAAATTTCCCCAAAACTCAAACTATAGACCTTTGAACTCAAGAAGGCAGAATTAGGGATAGACTTGCATTTGGCTGATTAAATGCAGTAACGTAACCTTGGAATAGCCCCTATATAACTCGGGAGGGTCAGAAGGTGGCTTTCCAGATGTAAGTAAGACTTGGATATCTTGTGCTTTTTTGCCTGTACAGAAGTATGATGTACTTGAGCAATAATGTATCCATTATTTCATCATTTTGCTGTTTTTTTCTGCACTGATTTCTCTTAACCTGCATCTAAACATAAAGAGAAAGATACTGTTCTTATCTTTAGTACTAATGACAATTTTGATACTTGATATGGTGTGAGGATGGTAGGAATCAGCAATATCAGATGTTTATGGCTTTGAATCTGCCTATTGGTTCAGCAGCAACTCCAAAGAAGCCCCAGTGACTTCTTGTCCCGTCTTCAGTTTTGCAGAATTACTTGGATCCTCTGAGCAACTTTTGCTTTTTGGAAGCCTCTGGTCTCCCTTACCCTCTCCATTGGACTAATTCTCCCAGCAAGGCATGCTTGACTCCTTAGCCTTGTTCACATACTCTGTGGTCATCTTTTAATTTCTTAGAGTCAAAAGTTTATATGCTAAATACCCGTATAACTCCTTGGCTCCCCTAATCTCTGGGTGCCACATAACTGTAACCACCAAGTGGCACCCTACCACATTATCTCAATGCCTGGGATCCAACATTAGAATGTCTGTTTTCAAATTCCTGTTACCTGAATTAGATCATTAGCTGTGCTCATTAGACAGTTGAGTCAACCTAGTGCCATCTCTTCTCTCATTTGTAAAATGTGGAGGACACTGTTGCTTATCTTATAAATTTGGAGTGAGATAAAGCATGTATTTCCATTACCAAACACAATTTTACCGTTAGTGTTTGGTTCCATGGTAAGTAGTCAATAAACATTTGCCAATGCAGTTAACTCATATCATTCTTATATTAACTTAGAACACAGGGTCTGCCACACTATTTGCACTCCTGTTTTACATGGCTCTACACTGCAGCCATGATGCCTGTTTGTAAAATAATGAAACTCTTTGTTGCCTCAGGATCTTTGCATTAGCTATACCCTCTTGCCTACAGCACATTTCCCAGACTCTTTCCCTGCATGACTTACTTCTACTCTTCCTCCCTATTTCTTCTCAATTATTACCTTTTCTGAGGGGTTTTGGGCTTAGCTATATAAAGTACATAACATTACCGCCTATTTGTCTGTTACTGCAGCACTAGATTTATTTCTCTTGTAGTTACTTTATTCATTTACTTTGATACTGCCTGACCCTGGCACTAGCTGATAAACTTTCTAAGGGAGGCTCATCTTTCTCTCTTCATGGTAGCCCTATCTTCTAGATGGCGACTAACATACTCTACAGGTAGTTTTTGAATGGATAGATGAACAAAGTAATAAATGGACTGAAGGAATTCACGCCTCTCACAAAATTCAGCAAATGAAATAGTTGGCAAACACTGAATGGCCTCAGAGGAAATCCAAGTCCTTTTTTTAGAGTCAGCTGCTAACAGAGAAGTCTGTCTCCATTTTTCCTTATCGAGACCTACAAGATGACACAAAGTCCTTTGAGCTCCTTAGCGGGAAACAGCAATGCATAAACACAAAAGATAATCTTGTTTCTTTGATGAATTTGAAATAATTTTTGAAAAGGAACAGGCCCTCTCAAAGTATTATGCCCATGCAATCTTAGCTTTAAGTAGCAAAAAAATCCGAATAGTTTTATGATCTCTAATGTAGTGCAGATGTAGAGGGTAAGAATTTGATGGTCAATTAATTTAGAAAATATCCAGGGCCTAGCAGAGGTTCAACATATTGACTTTGAAATTTGACTACGTTTACAGTGCCCTCCCCCTCCTTAGTTTCCCATCCCTAGATATAAAAAGAAAGGAAAGCTTGTAATATTGCTTGTGGAATGTTCTAGAGGGGTTGTTAAGCTGTTCTTCATAAAAACTCTTGGACCAAGTTTTCCTGGCCAATTCCAATTGGGACGGTTCCTGAGCACTGAAGTGAAGTAATATTAAACTGGCAGGCTGCTGAGAACTGATTATTGTGAATAGTTGAAAGGAAAGAGCTGGCATCTTTGTGCTTCACTAATCTTAGGAGGAAAGAAAACTCTGACCACTGGACTAAATGCTCATGTGTCAGAGCTTGATTTCCTGTTCTTCTGGATTTCACTCTGAATGTAAAGCAAATGTTTCAGAGAACTCTCAGACGCAATATGGAACTAAGGAGTTATAGATACTGCTACTCCTTAATCAGTCAATCAATCAATCAAATGGTATTGAGCTTTCTTGATTATGTTGGACAAAATAATGTCTTCCTGCTCTTTGCATCCAAAACTCTTCATATGTATATCTAACATTATAGTTTTCACACTGCGTTTGAATATAGCTCTTTACTCGAGAGAACAAACTATGTAACTGCATTTATTGGTAATAGCTTTCATCCACTAAAGTGTATATTTCAATAGTTTTTGATATATCCAGAGTTGTATAACCATGAACATAATCATTTCTAGAACATTTATATCACCCCCCAAATATCCCATGAGTTTAGGTTATCATCTCACCCAAAGCAAACCCCTAACACTGCTCCTCAAGCCCTAGGCAATCACTGACCTACTTTCTAAGTAGATTTTATGAAAGTTTTAGATTTTCTCAGTCTGAATGTTTCATAAGGGGAGAATCGTGTTATGTGGTCTTTTGTGACTGGCTAAAATAGCATTTTATTTATGCCTTATTTATGTTCATACTAAGGTTCCAATAAAAATTTTTATTTGAATGAATAATTGTGCTTCATACTACTGTGAATAATTCTATAGAAGGAATGAATGTAAGACATAGTTTCTTTTTGCACTTTATTGAATTCTTTTATTGGTACATTGTAGGTATACAACACAATTACATTTCTCATTGGGAATTGTACCTTTACATAATGCATCCTGGTTCTTATTTTTTTCCCCATTCCTAGCCCTCCCTTCATCCCCTCCACCCTTCCCTATTTACAAAGACTTTATTTCCATTTTTTCCATTTCTCATCATTTTTCCTTTCCCTTCTTTCCTTTCCCCTGCCCCTCCCACTACCCCTACCCCTTTGGACCTTTTCTTCCTATTTTGCGTTATCGATTATTCATTCTAATCATTGGTACATTTTAGGTATACAATATAATGATATTCATCATTGGAAATTTGCACCTTTACATAGTCTCTCTTGGTTCTTATTTTTCACCCTTGCCCAGCCCTCCCTTCAACCCCTCCATTCCTCCCTATTTACAAAGATTTTGTTCCTATTTTTCCATTTTCTCAAATTAATCCCATTCCCTTCTATCCTTTCTCCTAGCCTTCCCACTTCCTTCCCCTTTGCCCCTTTTCTTCCTATTTCACATTACCTATTATACCTTTAGTCCTTATTTACACTTTCAGTTTCTCACACCAGAGAAACTATTTATACGTGTGTCCTATTTATTTTACTTAAGAGAATCACCTCAATGTGCATCCACTTAGCTATAAATGCCTCTAATTTCTCCTTTTTTATGGCTGAGTAATATTCCATTTTATTTAAAAAACCCCACATTTTCTTTATGCAGTCTCCAGTTGACGGGCATTTGGGCTGTTTCCAAGTTGTAGCTATCACAAACTGTGCTGCTATGAACATGGGCCCACATATATCACTGTGGTATGATTCTTTTAATTCTTTGGGGAAGATCCCCAGCAGTGGAATAGAGGGGTCAAGTGGGACTTCCAGTCCTAGTTCTTTGAGGTATCTCCATACTGATTTCCACAGTGCTTGCACCAGTCTACACTCCCACCAGCAGTGGAGAAGGGTTCCTCTTTCCACACAGCCCCACCAGCATTTGTTATTGGTTGATTTCATGATAGCAGCCATTCTTTCTGGAGTGAAGTGGAATCTCAGCATTGTTTTCATTTGCATCTCTCGAATGACCAGTGATGTTGAACATTTTTTCATGTATTTATTTGCTATTTCTACTTCTTTGTGTGAGAAATGTCTGTTCATTTCAGCTGCCCATTTTTGGATTGGGTCTTTAAATTTGGGAGGTCTGATGTTTTTAAGTTCTTTATAGATTCAAGATAGTAGACCTTTGTCTGAGGAAGAGCAGGTGAAGATTTTTTCCCACCTGTGGGATTGTGGGTTGTCTCTTCACACTGCTGGTGGTTTCTCTTGCTGTGCAGAAGCCTTTTAATAAGAAGAGATCCCACTTGTTGATTGTTTGTGCTAGTTCATGGGCAACTGAGGTTTTGTTCATAAAATCTTTTCCTAAACCGATGTCTTCAAGGGTTCTACCTAACCTCTGTTTCAACTGGTTCAGAGTTTCATTTTAATATTTAGATCTTTAATCCATTTTGATTTTAGTGTAGTGCATGGTGAGAGATACAGGTCTAGTTTTAATCTTTGGCAAGTTGAAACCCAATTTTTCCAGCACCTTTTATTAAAGAGGCTCTCTTTCCTCCAGTGAGGGTGTTTGGCTCCTTTGTCAAAGATGAGATGGCTGAGTGTGTCTGGCGTTGTTTCTGCATCTTCTAATCTGTTCCACTGGTCCTCAAGTCTGTTTCTTTGACAGTACAATGCTGTTTTTATCACAGTAGCTTTGTAGTATAGTTGCAGGTTGGGGATTGTGATACCCCCTGCCATGTCTCTGTTACCTAGAATTGCTTTTGCTATTCTGGGTCTCTTCTTGTTCCAAATGAATTTTGGATTGTTTTCTCAAGGTCCATGAAGTATGCTGCTGGGATCTCAATTGGAATTGCATTAAATCTATATAGCAGTTTTGGAAGTATGGTCATTTTCACTATATTAATCCTTCCTACCCAGGAGCAGGGGATCTCTGTCCATTTTCTGACATCTTCAATCTCTCTTTTCAGAGTGTCATAGTTTTCAGAGAAGAGAAGACATAATTTTTTTGAGGGGATAGTACTGGGGATTGAACTCATGGTCTTTTCACTGAGCTACATTCCCGGACTTTTTTCTTTTCATTTTCTTTTCTTTTCCTTTCTTTTCTTTTTGTTTCCTTTCCTATCTTCCCTCTTCCTCTTGCTCTTTCTCTCTTTCATTTCTTTCTCCCTTTCTCTCTTTTCCCCTTCCTTCATTCCTTCCTTCACCTCTCTCTCTCTCTCTCTCTCTCTTTCTTTTCCTACTCTTTTTTTTTTGGTACTGGGGGGATTGAACTGAGGTCTTTGACCTTGCGAGGCAGGCGACAGAACCACTGAGCTAAATCCCCACCCCTCTTTCTTTCTTTCTTTTGAGACAGGGTCTTGCTAAATTACCTAGGCTGGGCTCAAATTTGCCATCCTCCTACCTCAACCTCCTATAGTTATAGACGTGCCACACTATACCCCACTTTGTCCACAAGCTATTTGTAATTTAAATGATGGGAGAAGACTGTTCTAAGATGCTACAATTAACTAAATTTTATGACCTAAACTATTCAAATAAATGGTATGTAGAGTGGAAGAGTAAGATGATATATTGAAAGATGTTTTTAGAGCAAATTTTGTGGTAAAATGTATTAAACAATAGATGTATTTTGGTTTGGTTAATAAAGGGTTACCCTGTCTAGGTTAATGTTACTATTTGATCTGAAATGTCCCCCAAATTCTAATGTGTGTGAAAGGTGATTGGATTATGGGGGCACCATAGCTGACTTCTACTAATAGGTGGGGCCTGGGTGGAGGTGGGTCATTGGGGGGTGTATCTCCCTCTGTCTTCACTTCTTGACCACTGTGATATGAACACTTTTCTGCTGTGATAGCCCCTTCCACTATCTCACTTCTGCATTTAGGCCTGCCAACCATAGATGGACACTTCTAAAGCTGTGAGCCCAAATAACCTTCTCTTCCTTAAAGTTACAGGTGTCAAGTGTTGTGCCCCAGTGATCAGAAGGCATCTATACACGTGTCTCGATATTTCATCACCTATTTCTTCTTTAATTTCTACTTCTCCATCTCCATTTCTGTCCCTGTATGTAATATTTATCATGAGTTTGGAGAAGAATCACAAAGTTCATTTCCTTTCAGCCATTGCCATTATTTCTCCTCCTGAAACATCAATAGGGAACTGACAATTTGATTGATGAATAATAGAAAGCCTCAAATGAAATAGTGTTCAATGCCTTTCTATTACTCTTTTTTCTTCTCCTGATCCCTGACTGGGCATTGTTCAAATCTAGTCTTAATTTTCTTGTTAACAATGTAGCACTGTAATTCTATAATAGAGCTGGCAGGCCTTTCCTGTGTGGATCCTCCATCCTGCTTCAAATTCTGTGTGCTTAAAACCAAACTGATTTTATTTTTCCCATAACACATGCTTCACTCTATTTCAAGGAACCCTTGTACAGTTGAAATCTGATAATCATATATGACTCTCCCCAGTTCTTATTCTATGTCTGGATAATCATCATCATCTTATTATTGCTTTCCCTCAACTGCATTTGACCAGTTATTTACTTTTGCTTGTGTCTAGCTCCTTAGTTACAAAATGTAGATAACTGTTGCCAACCCCAAATAGGAAACTATGATGAATGAAAAGCATAGGCACTTGGTTCTTGTCAGGACTCCAAACTCTCAGGTCTTCCTGAGTGTGGCTGTGACTTTAGAGAATTCACCCACTTCTACTATAAAATCAGAAGATCTTGTATTAGTAATATTGTGGGGTGGTGGGAAGGTTTAAAGGAGATGATCCAAGTCAAATAAGTAAACCTAGAAGAACACCTGTGGGAGAATAAAAACTCAGAAAATGTGATTTCTTGGTATGTACAGTATACAGTAGACCCGCCTTTATCTATAGTTTTGCCATTAGTGGTCTCAGTTAAGTGCAATCAACCAAAGACATTAAGTGGAAAATTCCAAAAAAAACCCCATTCTTAAGTTCAAAATTGTGCATTATTCTGAGTAGGATTATAAAATTTTGCTCTGTCCCCCTCCATCCTGCCCTGGATGTGGAATCATAGCTTTGTGCAGAATTTCCTCACTATATATACTGTCTATCTGCTCGTAACTTATTAACTATCTGGATTTTCAGATTTGCTGCTATGGTGTCACAGCCCTTATTTTCATGAAAACTTATTTTATTTTAGTAACGACACCATTGTTCAATAGCCTTGATGCTGACAATTGAGGTAAACAAAAGAGAAGCCATAAAGTTCTTCCTTCACTTAATAAAGTGAAAGTTTTAGGCTTAAAATACTTTTAAAAATTATGTGGCGAGTTTGTTAAGATTTACAGTAAGACAAAATCTATGAAACTGGGAGGAAGGAAAAATAAATTCACACTGAGTTTTCTGTCACACCTCAAACTGCAACAGTTATGACAACAGTGTGTGATAAATGCTTAGTTAAGATGGAAAAGGAATTAAAATATGTGTATGCATTTATATGAAAAAACATTATGTATATATCTTGGGACCTTTTGTGGTTTCAGGTGTCCCACCATGTGTCTTGGAATGTATCCTACACTGATAACAGGGACATAGGGTGAATGTCACGTGTCTCACATTGTCAAATGTGTGTGTCAAGGGGGACAGGTTATCCTGCCATTAGGTGCCCTATGGGCAGACAGGGAATCTTATGGCCTCCATCTGTAATCACATCATCATGGATGTCAGTGTGTGTCTGCATCCCCTTTACACCCTGGCTAGTAAGATAGAGATGGAAGTTAGTGCCTATATATCTTTCAAAGAGTATTGGAACTGTCAGTATATGCATTTAATTCCCCCTCTTGCTTCAGATATTTTTAAAAAAGAAAATATTTAGAGTTTGCTGTGGCATAGTGAATTCTGGCAGATGCTGAATACACTTCTATTGACCACTTTAAAGATGGAAAAATCTACTTTATATTAAGTCAACTTCTAGGGTAAGGAGTAATGTCAACTTTCTATAGGAAAATAAAGATATATCCAAACATAAAATCATTTCTCAGCCTTGTAGTTATGTCTCACATGGACTTTCCCACTTCTTTTCTGCTTCTTTTTTCAGTTTTCAGCCTAAATATCTGTTGTAATTACCTGTCTTATTTGCCACTGTAGTTCTCAGTGATTTCTAACTTTTTCCAAAAGATTATATCACAGACTCAGGGCTATGCTCACAAAGGGCTCCAGAAAGGATATGAGTGGGGGAAACATGGTTTTCATAAGGGCATGTCTTTCAAAGGGGTCTGGATTCATGACTCCTGAACTCATTCATGCTCCTAATGTCTGGTTTGTTTGATAAAAGAAATCACAGTTATTACCTACATAAATTTTGGGGAAAAACCCACACACAATGATCTTTGAACAAAATCAACCTGTATTTATCCTGGTACATAGCCACATCCAAAATCACATTTTCTTTGGCTCTTGAGCCTTTGCATGTTCAAAAAAAAAAAAGCCTCTAAAAAAGCCCATTCAGCAGGAATGCAAATGTGGCTTGGGAAGAAGTGGGTTCTTATAAAATTTCCCAAAAAGGGCCAATTAGCTATTGGATTCCCAAATCCTTTCTCCTTTGTGAATATCAGTTACAAATGCATTGCAAAGCCTCCTGCTTTTGCCATCTTCTCCTAACACAAATATGCAACATAATCACACAGAGACATGCACAGGCACACAGCAATCTGTAGGCTCTCGGCTTTCCTGTGGCAAAGATTCCCCAGCTTCCAAAGCAGCAACACATTCTCTTCCCAGAGGCTAGGACAGCAAATGACTCGTGCTAGGATTGTAAGGCTGTAGATATGAGACTTGGCCATTCTCTGTTCCAAATGGCAGAGGCGGCAATCATTAAAAAAAGATCATTGCTAATAGTATATTTAGAAAAGTCAGCCAACAGCCTGCTTTCTTTTTTTAGCCTGCATGAAAGAGTAATATAAACCAGGCTGACAGCAATGGAACGACTTTAAAATAATGCCAGACTCTCCCCAATAAGAGCCCAAGAAAGAGGATAAAGACATATTTAAGAGAACTCTCATTATCCAAATTTTTCCTCATTTTAATGTTTTGTTGAGTGTTTAATGATTTAATAATGTTGAGTTATTGTTGAATTACTGGAAGCCAGCAAGCAAGAAGGGTGTGGTATCTATCCTCAAGGTGCTTATAATTTAATAAGGCACATTAGTCACTTTTCTATCAATATAGCAAATACCTGAGAAAGTTGACATAAAATAAAGGAAGCTTATTTTGGCTTGTAGTTTGGGAGGTTTTGTTCCATGAATTAGTTCTCCCATTGCTTTAGGTTTGCAGCAAGGTTGCACATCATGGATGGGAGGCTATGGCAGAGCAAAACTGCTTACCTTTGGCAGGACAGTAAAAGAGAGAAAGAAGGGTCCAGGGTCCCACTTCTCATTTTGAAGGCATGCTACCACTGACCTAAGTATCTCCCACTAAGCCTCACCTTTTAAAAGTTTCGCCATATCCCAATAGCACTAATGCAGGGGATTCAGCCTCCAATACATGAGTCTTTAGGGGGACATTCCAGATCCAAACTATAGAGTGAGATTAAAGAGAAAAAAAGGAGATACTGAATGAGAGTAAGAGAGTGCTGGAGAAGCATATGGGAACACATTGAGCCCAAGTATGAGAGGGCCCACGATGGCTTGCTAAAGAAATTACGACATAAACTCAGACTCCAACAATGAAGAGGACAGAGTTAAAAAACAAAGAACATTGTAGGCATAGAAAAAGCTCACTCAACACTCTAAATGCAAAAAAGAACAAAATACCTTAGAAAGGCTGGAGAGAGAAAAAATGAAACAGTCTCCTGGAGGTAAATTATGGCATGTTAAGAATTCTGGGTCCAGCATATATGCATTTTGGCAGGGAGTATACATGGGGAGTAAATTTACTAGATGTGTATTTCAGACAAAGCTTTGAGCAGAATGAATGGAAAGGTGTAGGACTGCAGTAGGGATGCCAATGGGAGGTTGGTATCAACATCTGAGTGGGGAATGAAAGTAGCAACATGGTGATAACTAGATATAGATATAGATAAGTGTTGACAACATTCTGTTGCAAAAAGATTCATTTATGGAGGTGGGCTCCTTGCTGCTGATGGAACTAATGAGATTTCAAACACAGGTATAAATGGTCCCTGAGTTACAATACACTCATTATCATTTCTTGATGGTATAATGGTGCTACAAAATGCACATTCAGTAGAAACCTAGAAACTGTAGTTCATATTTTGAATTTGGACATTTTTCTGGATGAAGACAATGTAGTATGATACTTTCTGTTGATGCTGGGCAGTAGCTGTGAGCTGCAGCTCCCAGTCAGCTATCTAATCACAGGGGAAACAATGGAAACACCACAGTATATATTGGTAAGCCATGATACTTGGTAGGTAAAATGCATGCTCAACTTAGATTTCAAACACCAATGGTGTTCAAACACCATTGTTAAGTTGCAGAGCATCTGTATTTCTAAAATTGTATTATTATGGGTGGTAATGACCAAGTGTCAATTAAATGTAACCCCAAATGGAAACAAATGGCAAGTTAAAGTGGTTGAGATTTGGAAGACATTACAGACATTGTGCTATTTATCTTCATGCCAGTATCACACTTTCCCAAGTACTATAGCTTTAAAACAAGTTTTGAAGTCAGATAATAGAGCTAATTGCTCTTCAAGTTGTTTTATCTTTTTAAAAATTTGTTTTGATTATTCTAGAGCCTTTGTGTCCTCTGTGAATTTTGGAATAAGCTTGGCCATTTAAAAATATTGCTAGGAGTTTGATTATTATTATATAATAGCAAGTAATAAGATTTTCTAGGCATGCAAAGATTAGGAAAATTTACCTTTCATGTTCCATTCTGAGGAAGTTATTTAAGGATTTACACCAGCAAAATTAGAGAAAGGTCAAAGAGTAGAAATCATGGAATGCAGGAAACAATGATCCCCAGAGCCCAGGGACCATCTGTTCTAAATTGTGCAAGAGGTCAGAAGGGCCAGTGGATGCTGCCAGGAAGAAAGTAGATTCCGTGCAGTAGCAAATGACGTAATGGAAAGGCTGAAATATTTTGACGATATAGTGAGGGCCACTGTTTCTGAAAATAAGAAAAGTGAAAATATTTAAAGACTCTTGGCAAGATGAGGGGGAAACTGTACAGGAAACCTGTGGTTGGAATATGGAACCAAAATTTAAAACGATATTTTCACAAAAGCAATTGTTAAAGCATAGGAAAAAGAAATCCATTTATCCTTCATTGAAGAAATGTTCTACTTTGTGTGCTGCAGAGATCATCCTATTGAAGCAATAAAGTAAGAAACATAATACAAAGGCAAGGCTGGAACAAGCAGTGAATAGTAACTAACCTATAATATGTCTACTATGTGCCATGGTTACATATATGATCCTCACAACTCCAGCTTATAGATATTTTCCTGGATATGAAGAATGGAGGCAAAAAGAGGATAAATAACATATTAAGATTGCAAATCTAATAAGGGCAGAGCAAGATTCTTAAACATTATTATATGCTATATAAATACATAATATGTACCTACATATAAATTACATGTATGTGCATAAGTTAAAATATTTTATATGTATAAAAATAATAATCATGGTTTATGGTGTTTCAAGTCAGTTTATGAATAAATCATGGAATAGTGTTCTGAAAGAGAATGCCAATGCCATCAGTCTCCACAGTGTGCAAATACTGATATGGATAGCAGTTGAGCGATGAGAAAGGAGCAAGGTGGAAGAAAGGATAAGAAAGGTGGTTTCGTTATTTCGCATAGTGGGGAATAAGTACACAATATGTAATTCAGTGAACCGGACATAATGGTGCAAGCATATTTTAAAGTATAAAGTGGGAAAATATTAATATATATATATAACCACCAAAATTAGGATGCAAAGAGAAAATGGGGGCTCTCTAGGTAACTAAATCTTCAGCTCTCATAATAGAATAGTAATGAACATTGTCTAGAATGGATGTCAAACTAGTATTGTACAAATATATTATGTACTCCAGTAGTTCTTAACTCATAGTACATCAAACATACCTTTTGGGCATTAAAAATAACACTACTGTCTGAGTCCAGTCTCAGGGTCTAGATTAGTTGTACCAGGAAAGGACCAATACAAGGAACTTTGAAAACCTCCAAGGTATTTTTTTAAATATGAAGCAAGAAGTGAAAACCTCTGATTTAAAGATAGAAATACCAGAAATATCAAAGCCAGAAAACTGTCAAAAGTGGTCATCTCTAGGGAGTAGGATGTAGATTTGAAAGATTAGAATGGAAATTCTTATGATTTTAGTATAAAACATTTGCTGTAATTTTATTTTAAATTATGTGCAAACCTAAATTTCATAAATATCAAAGAAATACATAGATATACAAGTACTTCTGTAAAATAATATTTAGATTTAGATAGCAGATTATTAAAAAAATTAGAAACAATGTCATTTAAATCTTTTGGGAAATACATTTATCACCAACACACATCAAAACATTATCAGTGGTTACTTCCAAGGTTTATATTTTAGTTTATTTTCTCTTTCAGGTTCTTCAATTTTAAATAAAAATGTTTGTGCACAGTGTATGATTGAATCTTATGCTTCTTATACTTTAAAAAATGAAACATTTACACATATCTCAGAGAATATGACAGTAAACCTTTAAGGCACATATTTCTAGCTTAGGAAATAATTTCTAATGATTCTAACATCATAGTCTATGAAAATATCTACCAACTGTGAATTATCAGGGCAGACCATTTGTTTATAGTGATTGCAGATTAGAGTATGAAAGTGAAACTCCTACACTTAGACCCCCAAAGGTAGGAAAATGTTATAAATCTCAAGTATCCTCACTTCTAAATCAAGGCACAGGGGCCACCAAACCATTGTAAGTTTAGCTCTGCCAACATTAACTCATCCCCCACTTTGAGGATATGAAAGATTTGACATGGAGAGGAGCAGCAGAGAAAACTGATTTAGAGAGAATTGTGGAAGAGTGTTGGTTGTTATTCCTCCTCCTTCTCCTTCTCCTTCTCCACATTGCAGAGCAGAGGCCTGCTCTATACCTGACAGCAAGTAAAACTGAAAACTCTTATTTCTCTTCTTGACATAGGAGACACCGAGTCTAGTGCATGACACAGACCTGAGAAAATGGAGCCAGCAGAAAAGAACAGAGGTGAAAAAATGGAAGCAGGCTGCATTTTCCTGGAGGCAAAGGAAACAATGTAGATTTGGATCCCATGGAATGGAGCTATCCTAGAGCTATTTTTCACAGTATTTCCAGCCAAGAATATGCCTGGAACAGAGAAGGAATTCCATTAAAGCGTTGGACTAACTTTACCTGAGTCATAGAAACCCTACTTGAAAGACCGGAGAGGAGGATTCAAGGGAGACCCACAAATAATGCCACATCAAAAGAATAACATTATAGAATCTTCCACATCCCAGTCACATTGTCATCATATCATTAAAGGAAATTCTTTCCTGCTCTTTCTCCCTCCCCTCTCCTCCTAGGCCCAACACTGTAGGAGCCAAGAACTGCTGCTGAGGAATGAGAAGGTATGGAGCAAGGACTCAAGAAGCTCTATTTCTTATCTTTCTCTCTGAGCTTACTGAATGGAAGAGGGATCTTTTAGTGTATTTTGTGCTGCTGTAAGAGAATACCACAGAGTGGGTAACTCATAAAGAACAGGAGTTTATTTCCCACAGTTCTAAACACTGGGAAGTTTAAGTTCTGGTTATGGAGGAGAGATACTGTGTGTGCTTGTACAATGGTGCCTCGGACACTGCCTCATCTATGGCAAGGAACTCTGTGCCCTCACATGGCAAAAGAAGGAAGGACAAAAAAATGAATGATTTTTTTCCATCAAGCCCATTAACAGCAGAATTAATTTATTCATGATAATGTTGCCCTTAGGATCTAAACTGAGACATCACCTCTCAAAACTGCTGCACTGAGGATGAAGTCTCCAGCACATTAATTTTTGGGAGTGTATTCAGATTACAGTGTGAATTTTAAACTTGAATGGAATTTGGAATCTTGAAATTATTCTGGGCTGGAGTTGTGTGTTCATTAGGACAGGTCTTGGTTTTTAATTTTATGAGAGTCACAAAAGAAGCTGTGGAACCTGTGTGAAATGAAAGCTAGAAGTGAATAAAGAATTTTTCACAAAACAAATTTAATGGGGACTGGTTTAAAAAAAGAATGGATCACAGCCTATACCCCATTGAGTCCAGCTCATTGAACTGACAATGTAATTTTCTTGAGTTACTGTTTTTAATTTATTTTTCTTTTTAAAATTGACCTGAGGTTAATTTTTTGTGCATAGGATTCCATTCAGAAGTTTATCTTGTTTCTAAAATTAATATTAGTTACAGTAAAGACCCTAGTTCTTTCTTGTGCTTTTAAATTCTGCTTATGAAATGCATTATTCTATATATTCTTAGAAAAGTTTAACATTCACTCTGAATCTTTTGATAAATACTTGATCACAATTGTAAACCTAAATAATTTAATTCCATTCAATATTTTACACTAAATATATACATTTGATATATTTAATTTCCTTCTTAAGTGGTTTCATTGTCTACCCAATAAACCCTTTCTTATAAATATAATAAACATGATTATGAATAAAATGAACTTTGAATGCTCTTAAGAGTTCCAGTAGAGTTCATAAACTAAAAAGAGTTTAAATTAAAACCACAAGTCCACATTAAATATTTAATTACACATTTAAATTTGAAGGTATTGGGTGGCCACTCTAGCAGGTCCAATTTTCTTAAACAGAAGAAGTTCATAAATATCAGATATTAAAACTATGGTGTTTCTTTTTCCACATTTGAATGTTCAATTCTAACTCTTCTGGGGGTTATAAAATGCTGACTTCTAAGGAAGACATTTACTTTTTTGAGTAACGTGAACGTCAATAAGACATTTCTGGCAGATGTAAGGCAGAATTACAGATGTTCTGGACAATCCTTTTTGCCAGTTGAGAACACTATTATGTAATATATGAAGTGGAGTTGCTTTCTCAGCACACTTAGAGTTGCAAAAGAGAAAACTTTCAGCTAGAATGCTGATGGGATTCTTATCATCACCTTTGATGTGATGCATTTAATCCTCTTGATAATTGCAATGTTAAAGTTTCTATAACTCAGAGGAAGTTTTCACATGGTCCAAGAACTCTAGAGTCATGTCTCACACATTACTTAATTATTTTTTCTACTCATAGACATCTGCAACTTGAACCTGGGTTGATTGCCTCATTAGGTTTTCTATTTCCTTGGGTCTTAAGTTATGTAGGTGCATTTTCTGTCCACTTCTGAAGACCTTTGAACTTGATGGAAGCCTGCATACTTTCATCATCCTAGACCTCCCACCTTTTAGATATTAAAGTGATAACCAACGTATTTTGAAAGCCTCATACAGCTACAAGTTCATTCTATTAAGAAGTTGCACAATGAAAGTTTTAATAAAAACTAAAAGCTTGAAAACACTCAGTTTGAGAGACTCAGTTGTGATCATTTCTGTGTTTTCCATTTCACAGTTATAGGAAACAGGCTGCACAGATAACACTTATTTTCTATTTTGTAGGTGAATATATTTGCATGTGAAAAGGTGGAAAACTTACTCCCAAACACATAGAGAATAAGCAGCAGAATTAAGACCCCAGACTAGCTGTGATCACAAGGACACTGTGTCATCTACCACACTCCCTTGCCTCTCTAAAAATAGTTCTGCAAAGGAGATTAAAAGAAAAAAATTCTGAAATAAAAGTTGCTGATATTTTTTGCACTTCATTTAAAAACAGAAAAAAAAAAACCTCATAAAGTTCTCTTATTTTTTTTTTTTTTCCTGACCAACTTTGATTGTTCAGGAGCGA
The DNA here is from genome assembly GCF_053883595.1 of Heterocephalus glaber. Lineage (NCBI taxonomy): Eukaryota > Metazoa > Chordata > Mammalia > Rodentia > Bathyergidae > Heterocephalus > Heterocephalus glaber. Next base: position 2,667,533 of record NW_028258146.1, on the reverse strand, counting down.
GCATGCAATGGAGTAGAATGATGCCTGCCACAAATATGCTTGGCTCAAAGTGGACTTTATTTAAAAGAGTTCATATTTTTCATAGACATGAGCACTGGCATTTTTTCCTTTACTATATTTCACAGCTTATAGAAGCATCTTTGAACAGATTCATAGAGACTCCTGCTAGAAATCCATCCTATGCCGCAAAGTGGTGTTGACTGCAGCTGTCCTTAATGAGATGGGATAAAAGCCTGCAAAGTAAAGTGCTATTTCACAGTTCTGATTTTCACTGTTTTAAAGTAGTGGGACTTTTTTTCTCACATTAAATCTTATATAGAAAGCTAGTATTTATAGTGCTATAAACAGAGTGGCTTGAGTTTAAATATGAATTAAGAAATGTGATTTCTTTTCCCTTCCATCCTTTTTCCAGAGACCCTTCTGCACATCTTCAGCATCCACAATGGCTCAAGGAGTAGAGTTTAAAGGCCAAAGCAATAGAAAGTGCAGGAAAAATCCTAGAGATTATTTCTTAGAAGATTTCTGTCTACCCTAAGGAGAAAGAAACTTGAGCACAATCTCTATGGAGGCAATTGTCATTCTAACTCCATCTGCACCGTCTGATATTAGAAACAATAGCATCATTGTTCCTGCCCTACAGAAGCCTCATGTGATGTTTGCCAGATGCAGCATATCTTAACCATTTTGTCTAAAGCAATATATATATTTGTCAGAGAATAATTGTTAAGTATGACTGGTAGAGGCAGGTCTCAGTGGGAGAACTTTTCCTTCCCCTCTGTTTTATCTCTTATTCCAACCATGCTTTTTTCAAGATAGGGAAGTTTACTAGAATAAAGTTCTTTCATGAAAAGAAGTATAGTTCTTCCTTAATTTTGCTTTTCTCACCAAATCTTAATTGTCTATTAGACATCTGGCAGAAAAATAATAAAGGAGGAGGAAAGTGTGGCCTGGGAAACCTTGTTGGATAACACTGGCCTTGTGGAGACCCAGACTCTGTAATGCTTGAACGCTCAATCCACATGTAATTTATATTACAGTTATTGATTGCTTCTGCTACCTCGGAATTATGGAAACAGACTTGGAAGTCATCAAGCAAAAAGGTAGAGACTATTATTATAGCACTCACACTATCCAATAGTTTGTGGTTTTTCTTTCACATAAACTTGGGAGTTGAAACTCAAGGCCAAATGGGAATCATAGCCATAAAAAACATGGGCATCTATTTTATTCCCTCAAACCATATTGAAGAGCTTTGACTATACTATTCACCCCAAACTCCACCCTCCCCAAATTTCAACCCCAAATTCCCTTAAAGATTAACAAGCTGACAAACCTTGCTAATGTCAAAGAGAGGAAAACAGCTCTCTGCTAGCTGCCGGAAATAGACTCCAGACTTCCTCTTTCTTTACCTGAGGACACTATGTAACTGTTAAAAAATGTGAAGGTTTCTTAAAGCATGATGACTATTACAGGACTGAGACATAGGCTTCTTCTGCAGCCAGGTAGCAACATTCAGCCAATGAATCAGCCACCAGTCTGGCCTGATGTTCAACAAGAAGATGATTTATAATGGGATACGGGGGCAGCCGGTGGATAAACCTCAGAGGTTGGATAATCCAGACCAGCTGGGTATTGATTGTGACACTCCTCTCCTCCTCCATGTCATTTTCTCCCTCCAGGTCTTGCAGAGGGCAGCTTGGAGACCTACAGAGCACAAAAATGCAGGCTTATCAAGAGCTGGTTCTGCTGTACATCTTTCTAAAACCAATGTCAGCCCAGAGGAAATAATCTAGCAGGAATAAGATTTAATGAATTTCTGGAGATTGTAAAAAAAAAAAAAGTCACAATATATAGAAAACATTTCTTTCTGTTTTTAAATTTCTTTTGAATGGTGGCTGAGTTCACGGAAGAGCATCCTTAATATTTATTTCAAAAGGTTATTAGTTCCATAGTATACACTATCCTTTGTGTTATAATAATTATATAATTTTTAGTTCTAGATACATCATAATATATTCTATCTATGTACCACGAGATACATTATATTTACTAGCATAGGAATATACTTCGTATATAATATTTTTAAGTCACTAAAGTAAAATATCTTTAAATAATACTGAAGTATTATTCTAAAATATCTGGTCTGTGAACATAATTACAGCATGAAGGATAACCTTCGCAAAATAGTGTAACATACATGTTGTTTTCAGAAATATGTCTAGCTTTTCTCTATTAAAACAAATATTGTACAATTTTATTGTGATTTTATTTTCAGCATTTGGCAGCTGAGCTTGTGTAGCTGGGAAACATGGGTCAACCAGTTGTAGCCATGATATTTCTTCCTTCTGTATTCATTTTATCCTCCTCTTTTTCCATCCAGAGAAAAAACGTTTATATTTTCTTCTACTCACACAATGCTTCTGACATCACACTGACCAATTCTCCAGTTCTCAGTGGACACAGACTGGCTGTTGACTTAATTCTATTCCAACACTCTCTACCTTAGCTTAATATCAGACCCCACAGGTTAAGGACTCACTCTCACAAGACTGCTCTCAGGACTGATGCCAGTTGGAAGTTCAGATTGTTGCTTGTATAGACTTCTGACCAACCAGCTTTAAATCACAGCCATTCATGACCCTTTCCTCAGGTTTCATAATTTGCTAAAACAGTTTACATTTCGCTTGCTGGATTAGAAGATTATTGCAAAGAATACAAGTCAGAAGCAGCTAACAAAAGACATTCACAAGACAATGTATTGAGGGGTTGGATGTGTGGAGCATTTCCTTCCTACAACCTCCTGGTGCTCACTAGCCCACAAACTCTCAAAATCCCTTTAGTTGGAAGTTTTTGATAGAAATTTTGTTACAGAGGCATGAATAATTGTTAACCCAATCTCCAGCCTCAATCCCCTTCCTGGAGGATGGAAGGTGGGTCTGCTAATCCTAAACTTTGAACCAAGACTTGGTCTTTTTCTGGGGATCAGCCTCCATGTCAAACCTATTGAAAAGCTAGTCAAGAGTCATTTCATAAGAACAAAAGCTAAACATGCTTCCATTATCCAGGAAATTTCAAGAGATTTAGAAGCTCTGTGTCAGGAACTGGGCTCAAAGACCAAATATTAGAACAAAAGATGCCCCTAATATTTATCACTTAGGAAAAGGGAAAGAGTTTTGGTGCTGTGTGCCAGGAATTGAGGACAAAGACCAAATATTGTCATTCCTTTTTATCCATGAGTGATTGTTTCCACGACCCATATAGATACCAAAATCTACAGATGGTCAAATCCCTTCTATGAAAGTGTGACATATTTGCATTTGATCCAAGCATATCATCCTACATACTTTAAATCACCACTAGATTACTTACAAATGCTATATAAATAGTTATATTGTATTGTTTAGGGAATAACAAGAAGCAAGAACAAACTGTAAATGTTTAGTAGAGATGCAAATTTTTCCAGGTATTTTCAATCTGATTGGTTGACTCTGCAAATGAAGAGCCTGCAGAGGAAAGCTGACTGTATATATTTCTTCCTCAATATTACACAGGAAACTTGCTTCCTTAAATTGTAATTTTCATCACAGTGTTACTTTATCCTTTGAGAAAACGTTCTCTAACTAGGTTTCTCTTGGTTTTAATTATTTATTACCAAGAATAAATTAATATCTAAATTACACTTTTATAATTAAAATTATAAATTTCCTATGGAGAGTAGTAAAAACCAAGGACCAGACATGATTGGGACTGCTGTTCTTCAACATCGAATACTTAAAGATATTGGAAAAATCCATACAGACTTTCAAGAGGAAATTTAGCAACTCCAAATTCACAGATAAAATGTTATTCATGTATGAAGATAATAGAAATAACTTTCAAATATGCTAGTGTTCATAAATATATAACCTCCACACCTATTCTCCATTTCTTAAAAACTCAGACTCAGTGATGAGGAAGCAGAATAAAAAGTTTAGAAATAAAACCTGAATTTGTTTAAATATACATCCAAGTCTAAATAAACTTAAAATTTAGCTAAAAAAGCATTATAAAAATGCCATAAGTTATTTTGGAAGAAAAGATTAGGCTTTAAAATGAGAAAAATAATCATAAGCAGCTCCCAGAAGGGTAATTGGAAAAAAAAAGAACAAATTTTCTCATTTTCTTTCCTGAATGGATGGAAATCAATAGAGACCCTTTCCTAGTTGAGACCCATAATTGAAGAATGAAAGAATGCAGTTTTTTAAAATTGACATTAAATTGTAATTGAATTAATTAATGAATTTATTTTTTTGTACCAGGGATCGAAGTTGGGTCCTTGAGCTTGCAGAGCAGGCGGCGGAACCACTGAGCTAAATCCCCAGCAAATTGTAATTGAATTAAAGACAAGATTTGTATCTTACACAAATTCACAGAGAAAGTTCCACTGAGAAAATAAATAAATATGCCTGGTCCATATAACAAATGATAGCAAAGAAAAAATTTACAGCATAGAAAAGAAAAAAGAAAACAGTGGTGTGGGGAGAAGAAATGTAAATTAGAAACTGGTTAAACATCAAAAGATAAGGACCATCAGCTTGTATTAAAAAACAGAGGCCAAACACATTTTGTATGTAAGAGCACATTAAAAACAGAGGAACCTAGAAAGGTTCACGAAGGGTATAAAAACATCCCAAACAAAAGAAACCAGATACCACATTACTTCATCATCACCACGATGTGATGCTGTGAATTGAATCCAAGACCCTGTGAACAGTAGTCACTTCCCTGACGGTGGGACTAAATATCTGATACCCACAGTCTAAAGGAGGAGACATTTATTTTGCCTCACTGTTTTAGTCCATGGGTGGATCTGTTGATGACTGTAGTGCCCACATAATACAATCACCTTCCAAGTACATGAGTCTTTGGTGAGGGTCATTTGAGATCTAAACCATAACCACAGGTGTTCTTCCACTGCACTATATGCCCACCTCAAAGATTGTTTTATTAATATCAGAAAACATCATATTAAATGGGGAAAAATAGAAAATTTTCCTCTAAAATAAGGAACAATGTCAGGATGTCCACTATCACCACTTCTGTTAGACATGTACTCAAATTATTAGCAAGGAAAAGAAATAAAAGGAAAGTATATATAGGATAGAAAGAATTCAAATAATCATTATTTATATATAACATGATTCTCTAACTAGGAGACACACAAAAAATCCACCAAAAGACACTTAGAATGAATAACTGAATTTAGTAATACAGCAGGATACAAAATCAACATAAAAAAATCAATAGCAATAATAATAAACTCACTGAGAAAGAAATTAGGAAAACAAAACCATTTGCAATAGCACCAAGAAAAATTAAATAGTTAGGTGTTAACCTAATTAAGGAAGTAAAAGACTTCTACAAGGAAAATTATAGAATTCTGAAAAAGGAAATAAAAAAAGAAATTAGAAAATGGAAAGATATCCCCTGTTCCTGAATAGGCAGAACTGATATACTAGTCTAAATGGCCATACTTCCAAAACTCATGTAAAGATTTAATGCAATTCCAATTAAAAATGTCAACAGTATTCTTCACAGAACTGGAATAAAGAATTAAAAAAATCATATGGAATGAGAAAAGATCCAGAATACCTAATCCTAGGTAAAAAAAGAGCAAAGTGGGAGGAATCATAATCTTGGACCTAAAGTTATTTTACAAAAGTAATATGATAAAAACAGAATGATATGGGCACAAAGACAGACATGTGGATCAATGGAACAGAATAGAGGATGGAGAAACAACACTAAGTACATTCAGCTATTCGATCTTTGACAAAGGGACCAGAAACATACACTGGAAGAAAGATAGCCTCTTTAATAACTGGTGTTGGGAAAACTCACTATTTGTATGCAAAAGATTGGATCTAGACCCATATAGCTTACCATGTAATAAACTAAAATCAAAATGGATCAAAGAACTAAATATTGAAACAGAAACAACCCAGTGGAAGAGAAAATAGGTAGAACTCTTGAAATCATAGATATCAACAAGGACTTTTTGAAAAGAAGTCAACTTACATAGGAAATAGTACCAAGTCAACAAATGGAATCATATAAAGCTAAAAAGCTTCTTCACAGTAAAAGAAATGACCAACAGAATGAAAAGACAACATATAGAATGGGAAATTTTTTTTACCAGCTACTCTTCAGAGAACTAATATTTAGAATATATAAAGAACTAAAAAAATTGGACATTCCAAAATAAAAGATCCTATCAAAAAATGGGCAAGCAAAATGAATAGATATTTTACAGAACAAGGAATACAAATGATCAATAAATACATGAAGAAATGCTCAACATTATTGGTCATTAGAGAAATATAAATTAAAACAACACTGAGATTTCATCCTGCCTCAGAATGAAAGGTCATCATCTAGATCAATAATAACAAATGCTGGAGAGAGGCTAGGAAAGAGGGAACCCTTCTGCATTGTTGGTGGGAATGTAAACTAGTACAATCACCAAGAAAATCAATAAAAATTAAAAATTCGATTTGAACCAGCTATTCCTCTCTTAGTTATCTTCTTGAAAGAGTTGAAGACATCATATTACAGTGATAAAATAATACTCATGTTTATAGCATCACAATTCATAATAATTAAGTCTTGGAAGCAGCCTATATGTCCATCAACAAATAAATGTATAAAGAAAAATGTGGTATTTACATGCCATGAAGTACTACTTTGCCATAAAGAAAGGTAAACTTGAGTTATTTTTAGGAAACTTGATATACCTTGAGACCATGTTAAATGAAATGAATCAGACAGACAAGCTTAAATATCATCACATGCTTTCTCTTATACAAGAGACCTAAAGTAAAAAATAAGAACAAAATAAAAGATTATAGGAAGAAGGGACATAGATTTTTCTCCAAGGGGAAGGGTGTCAAGAGGTAGAGGAAAGGGGGGGGGGAAGGGAAAGTGTATGGAAAAAGGAATTAAGATGTGCTATGGACATGTAAAACCTCACACAAGGAATGTAAACATTGTATGTTACAAATATGCATAAATAAATAATAATTAACATTTCTGAAACTTACTTAAAAAATAGAAAATCTGAATAACTCTAATAAAGGTAATTAACTGATAATCAAATACCTTCTCCTAAAAAAGTAATTATTTGTGTCAAACATTTAAGGGTAAAGAAATGCTAACTGTATAAGAATAACTAAATTTAAAAATGGTATAGATATTGGACACAATTAAAAGGAAGCTGCTGTTACTCACAAATATTAATTTTATTAAAATGTTTATTTATCTACAAATTATCTACAGATTCATTATGATCACAATCAAATTCACAGCAGACTTTCTTTCAAAAATTGGTGGGTGATTTTAAAACTTAATAAAATTATTAAAGACCTATAATAACAAAAACAAATGTGAAACAGAGAAACAGGGGTTGGAGAACTTATACTACCTGATTTTGAGATATAGTATCAACCTGCAGATGTTAAGGCAGTGGTACATTGGTGGAAATTAAGATAACTAGAACCACAAAATAGAACAGATACCCAAACAGGACTGGAATCAATTGATTATGACAAGGTACCAAGTTCTTTTCGTTGAAGAAAGAAAAAATCTACCTGGATAGCCCTTTGGAAATAAAAAAAGAACGTATACACTTCCTCCTATAATGCACCCACATTACTTTAAAATGGACCATATACTTAAAATAACAAATCAAGAAGTACAAAGATTCTAATAGAAAATATAATAGAATACTGACATGGCTTTAGGGTAAGCAAAGATTTCTTTAAGGCTAAGTCAAGTTGATTGTTCCTGTATTCCCAGTTGCTTAGGAGGCTGAGGCAGGAAGTGCATTACTCAGATCAGTAATTCAATGCCAACCTGGGCAACATAGGGAGAATCTATCTCAAGAAAAAAAAGATTTCATTAACAAGATCTATGATGCACCAACTATAAATAATGGAATTTAACAAAATTTAAATTTTCTCATCAAAAGACATCCAGTAAGCTTCAGATAGAGAACATTCTAATAATAATTTTATAATACAAAGATTTGTATCTAGAATTATTAATAATGAAATACTATTTTATATCTACTAGAAGAGTGCATATTATAAAAACCAACAAATTTTGGTGAAGATGTGAAGCAACTGGAACTCTAATACTTCACTCGTGGGAAGCAAAATGGTAAAATTAACTCAGAAAATATGTGTGACATTTCTTTTAGCAGGACTCTGTCTCAAAATTTAAAAATAAATTTAAAAAGGACTGGGGATATAGGTCAGTGTGAGGCTCTGGGTTCAATTTCGAGTGCCACCTCATTCAAGAAGTTATACCCCACCCTCAGAAGGAGCCAGCACACCTGACACAAGTACAGAAGGCTAGCCTCACTTAAAGCTAATGCAAGTTAATTCTTGCTCACAATCCCCTCACCTCCCTCATTGTTTTTTCTTCATAGTATTTCTGCAATAAATGATCTCCAACAACTTTAAGTATAAAGCTCTGCTTCTAGGCTATTTCACTTAGGATAAGAAGTGACAATGCCAAGAATTCCTTGTTCAAGAATGTTTCTAGTGCCTTTATTTGTATAAACCAAAAATGAGGAGAAGGACTAACAAATGTTCGTATACTGTGGAATGGATGAACAAATTATGGTTATCTTAGCACTGAATTGAATTCTAAGAAGTTCAATTGAATTGCAGTTGAATTTCACTCTTAGAATTGAATACCTTTTCATTGTCAAAATTAATCACCTAATGCTTCAGGACGGAACAACATGGATGATCCTCAGAGAGCAGGGAAATAAAGCAGGTTGACTCTTAAAATAGAAGGTTACATTCAAGGTTGGGAAATGGCCCATGTCAGTGTTCAAGGAGAAAAACTGTGATCATCTGAGTAGTTCCCACCTCCATTAGTGATTAGAAATATATTGATAAAGTGAGAAGAGAAGATATTAAATTCTTCTCATTCCTTACCTCCTAATGAACATGTGTGTTCATGTACTATGTATAAGTTATATAAATGCATTTGAGATCTACCCAAGTTTTTGACATTTTCTTGATTCATTTCTTGTATTCTTTGTTTATTGGTACATTTTAGGTATACAATATGATGACATTTATCATTGGGAATTTGTACCTTTACATGATATATCATGGTTTTTATTTTTTTCCCTCATCCCCCTGCCCTCTCTTTTACCCCACCACCCCTTCCTATTTATAAAGACTTTGTTTCCATTTTTTCCTTATCTCATATTTTTTCCTTTTCCTTCTTTCCGTATTTTTAGAAACTCTTTTAACAGGTCTATTTCATTGACATTTGTCTATGTATTTGCTTTATTATAGGTGTTCTACTTCTTGAATCAATTCATTTAACTACTGTATTTCTTTCAGAATATTATCTACTTAATTTAGATTTTAATATTTAAAAATTTCTTTATTTATTCTGTCATTTCTTCCTTCCTAGCAATTTGCTCATTTACTGTTTTATAATTTATATAAGAAAAGTTTTCTTATTGTTATTTTTTGAAGAACTATATCTTAAATTTATTTTATTTCCTTTTCTTCTAATTATTGTTCTGATTCCTTATTTATGAATTTCTTTTGCTTGCATTTTATAGCTAGTTTTGTTGTTCACTTTTATATTATTGATATGAAAATTTAATTAATTTTATTTTTTAACTTATCTTGAAATAGTTTTGAATAAATTCTGATTTTAATATTGAATATTCTCAGTTTTGTTTTTATTTAAATGTTCTGTAATTGACATTTTTATTATCATGTTCTCATAATATTTATGGGAAAGTATTCTTTATATCTCCACTTTTAAGTATTTAGAATTTTGTTGCTGTTTTAAATTTTGTTAATTTTTTACTTTTATTGGACTGTGGCTGTGTAAGGTAGACTATATGATCTTTTTCTTTTAGAAATCATTGTAAGTTTTTTATAGTGTAGAATATGATCAATTTTCAAAATTCTCCTTGGAGGTTTTTAAAGACTATGTATTCCCTGTTGGTTATAAAGTTTGACATATCTAGTAAATCAACCTTATTTCTTTTATTATCCAATTATATATGTTATGTCTACTTGACCAAATGTAGTGTGTTAAAATCATCAGCATTCATATTTCTGTTAATGTTGTCTACACTTACAAGACTGTTGCTTTAAATATTGAAAATACATTTCATTTGGTGGATAGGGTTTCATGCCAATTATATCTTCATTGTGGTTGATGGTTAGTATCAAGCCAAAATGATTTATTTCCCCTTTAATGGATGTTGCCCTGTGTTTTGTGTTTTATGGTGTCACTTCATTTTCCTTTTTGCTCACATTCACTGTATATGTTAGAACCTGTTATATACACGTTCTGTAATACTTTGTTTTGTTGTGCTTGCTTTTCCTACATTCATAACATAGTTGAAATTCTTTAAATTAAGCATACTTGAAATTTTAAAGTGAAGTTCTGAAATTGTTTTCGATTAACAGAAGAATTAAAACAAATTACAGACTTACTATATATACACTCTTCACCAGCTTCTAATATTAGCATCTTAAATTACCATAGTTGATACACAGATTTTACCCATTTTCCAGCTAATGTCATTTTTCTGTTTCTGGGCCCAGTTCAAGACATTGCATTGTATTTTGTGTTATATCTTCTTTTTATTGTACAATCTGTGACAGTTTCTGAATCTTTGCTTGTTTTTGAAGATTTTCACAATTTTGAAGAGTATTATTCAAGTATTTTATATCGTATCCCTTAATTTAGATTTGTCTCATATTTTGTTATGCATTTCTGTGGGATAAAATCAGAGAGAATGTGCCTTCACATCAGGAAGTACATGATATCCACATGACTCACCACTACTGATACCCAACTTGATCAAAGGCTTACGGTGATGCCCAACAAATTTCTCCATTGTGATATCATTTTCTCTTTCTATATGCTATTCATTAGAACCACTCACTAAGTCAAGTTTAAATTCAAAGAGAGAGAATGTAAGTCTTACCTTTTGGGGTAAGGAGCACAAAAGAACTTTGGGATGTAAGCTAAAATGACCACAATAATTAATATATATAAGGAGAACTTTAAATAGCCTATTTAAAATATCTTTAAAATTTCCCTCAATAATTTTATTATTAATTAATGAATCTTAAATGTAGCATTTATTATTTTAGTGTTCTAATAATGAAAGTTTGATTCCTTCATTCTTTCTACATTTATTAATTGAAATTCTTTTGTAAGAAATACTTATTCATTCTATAATTACAGGCTGAGTATCCTTTATCTGAGTTTCTTAGGACCAGAAGTCCTAAGATTTTTTACATAGTCTTATTTTGAAATAATTAAACATGCATAATAAAGTATCCTAGGAAGAGGACCCAAGTCTAAACACAAATTTCATTTGTTTTTCATATATACCTTATACAGATACCTGAAGATAATTTCATACAATATTTTTAGTATGCTCATTTTGACTGAGACTCAGCATGACTTCAGGTGTAGAATTTTCCACTTTTGCTACTATGTTGTGCTGATGAGTTTTGGATGTTGGAGCATTTTGAACTTTGGCTTTTCTTTTTAGTAATGTAAAGTCTACATTCATTTATTCAATCATATATTAAGTGTGGACATAGGAATTTTTATATTTTTGAAGGGTTTATAGGGTAATACTAAATACTATCACTATTTAATCTGTTGCTCAATCTTTTTTTAGCTTGGCCTTTAGAATTTCTTTGACAAGTCTTCATCTATTTATTTTTAATTTAATTTATTCACTAATTTATTCCAGCCCTTCTGACACTATAAGACCCATTCAAGATAATCTTGTATTTTCCCCTTCCCTAGACTTACAATTTGCTATTTCTCTAGAGAGCACTGGCTCCTTTTACTAAAGACTAGTATCAATGAAACTAAGATCTGGGTGCTAGGTGTATTCATTCCTGCGTGGGTGTCACTTTTAGGAACCACTCAACATTAAAAAAAAGAAAATTTATGTATGTTTACTAATTCATCCACACAACCATTTCTAAACTTGTTGTATCTCAATAGCTATGCATGTATTAAATAGCCATGAATTCACACCAGCCACTTTCTTTTTTTTTTCTGCTTCTTACTCTGTCTTTTAATGTTATCTTCAGAATGAACGTGACATTAAGAGTTTACTGTCCCTCAGCTGGTCTCAGTTTTTGCATGTTTTTGTAAGGTGTATAGCATAGATATACTACACACAATATCTCAGGTTAGAAAATGCAAACTTAAACGTGTCTATAATTGGTAACATGTTGTGAAAAAAGAGATTGTCAAATTTTAAACTTTCTGATAACAAGATAAAGTTAATTGTATTTTTATGGGCAACAATTAAAGGATTGTCAAGGACATGATTACATGCAATTTTTGTTTAATTTTTAAATGTTTCACTGCACAAGATTAAACTGAACTTTAGTTATATCCAAATTTGCACATGGTGAACTACTCCAAATGATGCTGAATTAAGAAAGTATTACTGAACATTTCTTTTGAACTCTTTTGGCATTGATTGCTTCAAAAAAAAATAAAAGGAAGAGTTGAATTTACCATTGTGTAAAAACATTAGTACATTAGTCTGATTACTCTTCCTTTATTTTTTGAGTCAGGGTCTTGGTATGTAGTTCAAGTTGTCCTTGAACTTGTACCCCAGCTGGCCTTGAACTTGAAAGAATCCTCCTGCCTCAGCCTCCTGAGTGCTGGGATTGATTATTTGTGTGTACCACCATACCTGGTTTATTCTGATTACTTCCTTTTTTTGAGACAGAGTCTTGCTATTTAGGTCTTGAGCTTGCTGCAATTCTCCTGCTTCAGCCTCCCAAGTGCTAGGTTTGCAGGCATGCACCACTGTGCTTGGCTTGATTACTCTTTAAACTTAGTCTTTTAACTCTGTTATTGACTTTAGCAAGAGTAAGATGGGATTACTAACTGTATTTACCAAGCAAATCATATGTATGCATAGGTAGTGAGAAGTCTTATCAATGGCCTAGGAAGAAAATGGGTTTTTCCTTAAGATATGTTGAATAGACCCGAAGATCAGTGGAATAGATTAGAAGATGCAGAAACAACTCCAGACATACTCAGACACCTCATCTTTGACAAAGGAGCCAACCACCCTCATTGGAGAAAAGATAGCCTGTTCAATAAGTGAAGTTGGAAAAACTGGATTTCAACCTGCCAAAGATTAAAACTAGACCCATACCTATCACTGTGCACTAAACTAAGACCAAAGTGGATTAAAGAGCTAAATACCAAGACAGAAACAGTAAACTTGCTGGAAGATAAGTTAGGTAGAACTCTCAATGACACTGGCATAGGAAAAGACTTTATGAACAAATCTTCAGTAGCACGGGAGCTGACACAAAGAATCAACAACTGGGATCTCATCTTATTAAAAAGCTTCTGCACTGCAAGAGAAACTACCAACGGAGCTAAGAGATAACCTACAATATGAGAAGAAATTTTTAGCAGCTGTGCCTCAGACAAAGGTCTACTATCTAGAATATATAAAGAATTGAAAAAAATCAGACCCCCCAAATTCAAAGACCCAATTCAAAATGGGTATCCAAAATGAACAGACATTTCTCACACAAAGAAGTAAAACCAGCAAATAAATATATGAAAAAATGTTCAACATCACTGGTCATTCGAGAGATGCAAATGAAAACAACATTGAGATTCCACCTCACCCCACAAAGAATGGCTGCTATCAAGAAATAAACCAATAACAAATGCTGGCAGGGGTGTGGAGAGAAAGGAACCCTTCTCCATTGTGGGTGGGAGTGCAGACTGGTGCAACCACTGTGGAAATCCGTATGGAGATACCTCAAAGAACTAGGACCAGAGGTCCCGTTTGACCCAGCTATCCCCTGCTGGGTATCTCCCCCCAAAAATTGAAAGAATCTTACCACAGCGATATATGTGCACCTATGTTTATAGTGGCACAGTTTGCAATAGCTAAAGTTTGGAAACAGCCCAAGTGCCCATCAATTGGAAACTGGATAAAGAAGATGTGGTTATTTATAAAATGGAGTACTATTCAGCCATAAAGAACGAGAAACTAGAGTCATTTATAGCTAAATGAATGCATATTGAGGCGATACTCTTAAGTGAAATAAATAGGACACACATGTGTAAATACCGAAGTGTTTCTCTAGTGTGAGAAACTGAAAGTGTAAATGAGGATGAAAATGATTAAAATGAATAATTGACAATTTGAAATAGGAAAACGTCCAAAGGGGTAGGGGTGGCAGGAGGGGAAGGGGAAAGGGAAGAAGGGAAAGGAAAAATTATGAGAAAGAAAAAAAAAATGGAAACAAAGTCTATGTAAATAGGGAAGGGTGGTGGGGGTGAAGGATGCATAGGTAATGAGGGAAAAAATAAGAACTAAGATACATCAAGTTCAGGTACAAACACGGAAAGATAAATGTAAATGTACTGTATATCTAAAATGTACCAATTAATATATAATTTTAAAAAGTTTTTTAAAAGATATGTTGAATAGCATTGCTTCCTTACAGTCACTTTTAATAGTAAGTATACTGCATTCCTCATTCTTACTTGTTTTATTACTTTCTCAATGAAGTCACCTGCTAAAAACAGTTTCCATGTAAACATGTTATAAATGTGAAACTACGTTTGAATTTTACATACAAACATAAAAATGATTTTTAAACACTTTAATTGGGTTCAACTTTTTAAAATTTGGTTTCAACTTCAAAATTGTTTTAGGACTTGACCAGAAGCACCGTATCATCTAGAAACTTATCAGAAATGTAAACCTCAGGGCTCACTATTCAATGAACCTGGGGGAGGTTCATGTGTTAAGAATTCTTTCAGGTGATTCTTCATTTTTGTACAGTATCCAAGGCATAATTCAAGCTTTCTCCCCTTGTTTGTTTTATCTTCTTTCTTTAGGCATAGAAACCTGACTTCTAATAACTACAATTTGCTTTTTTATTTGTTCAATCATCAAATATATATATTTATGTACACATATACTTTTAGAATTTCTTAACCTTACTCATGTGAGACAACTTCATCAATACTTATATTTAGTTAATTTTCTTTTTTTTTTTTTTTTTGGTACCAGGGATCGAACTCGGATCTTTGCGTTTGCGCAGCAGGCGGTGAAAGCACTGAGCTAAATCCCTGGCCCTAGTTAATTTTCTTTACAGTAACCAAACTCTTATTCTCCTGTTTACTTAGACCATTCCTTTTTTTTCCCTATGGCACTTGCATTTTCATAGAGGGTTTAAACCATTTACAAAACATCTGTGCTCTTTTTCTTTTCTGGAATTTAAGAAATTTAAAAGAATTCTGATACCAGTATGATTTTTACTTGGGTTTGTTTTTTTTAAACCACCTAAATGTATTTATGGAAATTTTCTAGAAACTCTAGACTATCACCAAGGAAGGTTTGAATCTTAGCCTTGTTTATTAAAAGGTACATGATGTTTGCTAAACTAATTGCACCTGTTGATTAAACTCTTTCTTTGATTTGAGAAATATTTATTTTTTTCATGTGATACTAAAATGAAAATATTCTGTGTGAAAGGCCTTGTCCCTGGGTAGGCTCCAAGATGAGGATAATGATTATTGCTTAAAAGACCAGCCTTGCTTCTAATCTCTTTCTCTTTTTCTATTTTTCTATTTCCTCCCTAACCTATTTTAAATTTTCTTCCCTGAGGTTAAAATCTCCATACTTAGGGCTCACTTACTGTATAAAATTTTCTGGTTTCTTTTACATTTTACTATATAACCATAAAACTTACTCATATGATTAGTGGTGGAAAATTAATAGTTACCACATTTTGTCATTTTCTAGGTTATATTTGATGCCATTGTTATTGCTGATCATACTATCTTAGCCAAGGTGACATAATTCTTCTAATCTGTTGGTCTTTATGGTAGGCCAAGACTGAGATGGCCTAAGGATCATAAATAATAACAGTCCCAAAGAACCAGGGCTAGGCCAAGTAGGCAGCAACTTCTCATGCTCAATAAATTGAAGAGGTGAGATCTTGCAACACATACAAAACACAAAAGCCAGCTATATGTAGAAGATATCTCTGAGAAGTAATTGTCTAAGCATTCTAAATACTAGTAATAAAGCCACTCAGCATAAACAATTTATAAGCATCAACCCAGGAATTAAATTTAAAAAATACAAAATGAGAAGACAGAAAAAGATGCAACCTCAGACTTCCAACTCACCAAAAGGAAACTCAAGGTGCAATGAAGTGAAACAATTCAAAAGCCACCAACCTGGACTTTCTGAAGTGATAACAGCAGAAGTAAGAAAAAACATGAATGAGGCTCTAGCAAAATTCAAGTCAGAAATAATTTCTCAGATAACTACAGAGATGGTGACCATAATGAAAGACATGTTTAGTGACTCTAGAACAGATACAGATTAAAAAAAAAAGAAGAGCTTAGAAAAATTGATGGAAACTATGAAAGCCTCACATAGGAAAGAAATGAAATCCATGAAACAAATTCAAACAGAAATCCAAGAGATAAAAAATTCCATCAAAAGTATACATAGTAGAATGAGCCAACGTGAGGATAGAAAATCAGATATAGAAGACAGGATTGTGATTAGTGATCATGAAAAGAAAGATTTATTAAAAATAGCAAGAGACCATGAAAAATCAATCCAATACCTGCTGAGTGATGCAAAGAAGAATAACATAAGGTTGATCAGAGTCAGTGAAAAAGCAGGAGATAGCCTAAAAGATATAAAAAGCCTGTTCACAGAACTAATGGGGGAAAACTTCCTAAGCATGGAAAAGGAACTTGACATATAGATATGTGAGGCATATACTACTCCAATTAGCCATGATACAAAAACTGCACCAAACATGTAATAGTCAAGATTCTAGAAATCCAGCGTAAGAATAGAATATTAAAATGTTAGAGAAAAAAAACCCAAACAAATCATTGATAAAGGAGAACCCACCAGAATCACAGCAGTCTTCGTAACACAAACACTTAACTCAAGAAGAGCTTAGAATGAAGTATTTTAAGCCCTGAAAGAAAACATCCTCCAACTCAGATTGATCTATCCCCCAAAACTATCTTTCAAAATTGATGGAGAAATAAGATACTTCCATGACAAAGAATGCCTGAAGAAATTAATAGCCACAAAACCAGCACTACAAAATGTTCTGAAGGACATTCTAGAAAGAAATAGCAAGGACTACTATTCCATGAAGCACAAAAGAATGAATCTACCAGGCAAAGCAAGTAATTAAACAGAGGTGAAAAAAAGTGAACCAACAACAGGAAAATAACATGATAAGGATAAGTCAATACATATCAGTTAGGACCATTCATGTTAATGATCTCAGTTCACCAATCAAAGAAACAGACCAGCAGAATGGATCAAGAAGCAAGATTCAACAATATGCTGCATACAAGAAACACATTTAATTCAAGAAGAAATTCACAAACTGAAAGTCAAAGAATGGAAAAAATACTCTATGTGACAGGAAGCCTGAAAAAAGCAAAAGTAGCAATTTTATTTGCAGACAAAATGGATTTCAAGCCAAGACTGATTAAGAGAAACAAAGAAGGTCACAACATCCTTGTAAAGGGAACAATCTAAAAGGAAGAGATAACAATCATAAATATATATGCACCAAACACCAGTGCACCCAACTATATAAAAAATATTAATGGACATGAAAAATCAAATAACCACTAATAGAATTGTAATGAGGGACCAGAATATTCCACTATCACAAATAGATTAATCAGACAAAATATCCATAATGAAATATCAGAACTGAACCACAGTTTTGAACAAATGGACTTAGTGGATGTCTACAGAGTGTTCCACCTCACATCATAATACACATTCTTCTCAGCTGCACATGGGATATTCTCCAAAAGGAGACCATATACTAGCTTATATAACATGCATAAGTAAATGCTAAGGAACTGAAATTATTCCATGCATATTATAAGATCATCAAGCAATTGAAATTGGAAATCAATGGCAAAAGAAACCACAAGAACTTCATTAATACATGGAAATTAACTAACACCCTCCTGAACAACCAATAGGTCACAGATGAAATTATAGAAGAAATGAGACAATTTCTACTGGTAAATAATAATGTCAATACCACATACCAGAACTTTGGGACTCAGTGAAAGCAGTCCTATGAGGGAAATTTATAGTAGTAAACTCCCATATTAGAAAAACAGAGTGATCTCAAATAAGCAACCTAATGTTGAACCTCAAATATCTAGAAAAAGAAGAGCAAGTCAAGCCCAAAGCTGGGACAAGGGAGTAAATTATAAAGATCAGAGCAGAAATTAATGTAATTGAGACTAAGGACACAATACAAAGGATCAATGAATTGAGGAGTTGGTTCTTTGAAAGATTAAATAAAATTGACAAACCTTCAGACAACCTTATCAGAAACAGGAAAGAAAAGACTCACCTCCATGTAATAAGCTATCAAAAGGGTGAAATCACAACAGATCTTGAAAAATCCAGAAGATCACCCATACCTACTTCAAGAGCTTTTATTCTAATAAGATGGAAAACAGAAGAAATGGACAGATTCCTAGATACATATGAATTACCAAAGATGAATCAAGAAGATACAGAAATTCTAAATAAACCAATATCAGTCAGTGAAATTGAAGAGATAATTAAAAACATACCAACAAAGAAAAGTCCAGGCTCTGATGGATTCACTATTGAATTCTATAAGAAATTTAGAGAAGACCTAATGCTGCTACTTTTCAAACTCTTTAGTGAAATTGAAAGAAAACCAGTACTCCCAAATTCATTTCTGGAAGCAAGAATTACCCTGATACTAAAACCAGAGAAGGATCCAACCAAAAAAGAGAACTACAGTTCAATCTCCTTAATGAACACAGAAGCAAAAATCCTTAATAAAATACTGGCAAACAGAATGCAAGAAATCATCAAGAACATTATACACCATGACCATGTAGGATTCATCCCAGGGATGCAGGGATGGTTCAACACATGCAAATCAATAAATGTAATGCATCATATTAACAGAACCAAGGACAAAAATCACATGATCATCTCAATAAATGCAGAAAAAGCATTTGACACAGTCCAACATCCATTTCTGATAAAAAAAAATCCTAGAGAAAATTGGAATAGACAATCTTTTTCACAATCCGATAAAAGCCATCTATGACAAACCAACAGCCAACATCATACTAAATGGACAGAAGTTGAGAGCTTTCAGTCTAAAATCAGGAATAAGACAAGGGTGTCCACTGTTGCCATGCATATTCAATATAGTTCTGGAAACATTAACCTGAGATATTAGATAAGAGAAAAAATGAAAGAAATAAAAATAGGAAAGGAAGAAGTTAAATTATGATTGTTTGCAGAAGAGACAATACTCTACATAGAAGACAACAAAAACTCCACCAAAAGTCTTCTAGATTTAATAACCAAATTCAGTATCATATCTATATACAAAAGCAACACTCAAAACTCAATACCAAATCCTGCACACAAATGACAAACTCTCTGAGAGAGAAATTAAGAATACAACAACTTTCATAATAGCATCCCCCAAAATGAAATACCTAGGAATCAATCTAATGAAGGAAGTAAAAGACATTCACGTGGAAAACTACAGTACTCTGAAAAAGGAGATCAATGAGGATATCAGAAAATGGAAAGATATCCCTTGTTCTTGGGTAGGAAGAAACAACATAATGAAAAATATAGTGAAAATCCCAAAATTGTTATAAAGATGTAATGCAATTCCAATCAAAATACCAATAGTATACCTCACAGAATTAGAAAAAACAATCCTAAAATTCATTTGGAACCAATAGAGACCTAGAATAGCAAAAGCAATTCTGAGCAACAAAGTGGAGGCAGGGTGCATCACAATTCCTGCCTTGAAATTATACTACAAAGCTACTGTGATAAAACAGCATGACAATGGCAGAAAAGCAGACCTGAGGATCAATGGAACAGATTAGAAGTTGCAGAAACAACTCCAAACATACTCAGCCACCTTATTTTTGTCAAAGGAGTCAAAAATCTTCAATGGAAGAAAGATAGCCTTCTTAATAAATGATGCTTGGAAAACTGGCTTTCCACATGCCACAGATTAAAACTAAACCCATATCTTTCACCATGCTCTAAACTAAAATTGAAATGGATCAAAGATCTAAATATTAAAACAGAAACATTAAATCTGCTGGAAGATAGAATAGGTAGAACTCTTGAAGACATAGGTGTAGGTAGAGACTTTATGAACAAATCCCTGATCGCACAGGAAATATCACAAAGAAAGGAAAACGGGGGTCTTGTCTTACTAAAAAGCTTTTGTACAACAAAAGAAACCACCAACAGAGCGAAGTGACAACCCACAATGTGAGAAAAAAATTTTGCCAGCTGTTCCTCAGACCAAGGACTAATATCTAGAATCTGTGAAGAACTCAAAAAATTCAGAACTCCCAAATTTAAAGACCAAATCCAAAAATGGTCCACCTGATATGAATAGACATTTCTCAAATGAAGTAGAAACAGCAAATAACTGTATGAAAAAATGTTCAACATCACTGGTCATTTGAGAGGTGCAAATTAAAACAACACTGAGATTTTATCATACTCCAGAAAGAATGGCTATTATCAAGAAATCAACCAATAACAAATTTTGGCAGCGCTGTGGGGGAAAAAAAATCCCTTTCCACTGTTAGTGGGAATGTAGACTGGTGAAACCACTGTGGAAATCACTCAAAAAACTAAAAGTGAAGGTTCCATTCGACCCAGCTATTCCCCTTCTCGGTATCTTCCTGAAAGAATTAAAAGCATCATACCACAGCAATATATACACACTCATGTTTATAGAAGCACAGTTGGTAATAGCTTAAAATTCGAAGCAGCCCAAATGCCCATTAACTGATAAATGGATAAAGAAGATGTGGCTTTTTAAAAATGCAATGAAGTACTACTCTGCCATAAAGAAGGATAAGCTTGAGACATTTGTAGCTAAATGGATGCACCTTGAGACCATACTCTTAAGTGAAATAAACTGGATGCACAAGTTCAAATATCTCACTGTTTCTCTGATGTGAGAAACTAAAAGTGTAAATAAGGACCAAAATGTATAATAAATATTGGGAAAAGGGAAGAAAAAGTTCAAATGAGAAGGGGAACAAGGTAGGGGAGAGGAGGAAAGGAAATAAGAGACAAGAAAGAAAAAAAATGGGAGGAAAAAATAGAAACAAGGCTTTTATAGATAAATAGGGGTGGGAGTTGAAGGGAGGGGAGGGGAATGGGACAAAAAGAAGCAAGATATATCATGTACAGGTACAAATTCCTATGATGAATGGTATGACTATGGATATCTAAAATCTACCAGTAAAATTAAAAAGTAACAAACCAAAACCAGAAACAAAAATTGGTAGGTATATGGTGCCAATATATGAAGTTATTTTGGACAACTCACACACTTTGGGAACAAACTAGTAGGCCTCTACAACATGATTACTTTTCTTTTTGGAGCTGTTTCACTTTATCTTCAGTGAGATATAACTAAATACCTACCTCTTGCAGGTATTGCTGCTTCCTCAAAAAATGAATGGAAGATGCAGTTGGAATACCGGCCTCTTTGCCTACTAATGGGGAAGAGAAATAGTCCCCTTTAACTCACAGCTGGTCCCTGCAGTGGAATCAACAGCCTTCAGAATTGTCCTTATTCACCCATTTGCTTTCCTGTGGGTGGATGGTAACAATTTCCGGCAAGAAAACAAGAGACAAAGTATAAGGGATATCAGGACCAGTTTAGAAATTTGCATGCAAGGTGATTTTTAAATTATAGTTTATTAAGCATAATTTATAAATAAATTTCCAAGAAATGTGCTACATACAAAGGTGTAATGAATACAATCATCTTCATTTTCAATATTTCATCTTGCAGCTCCATTTACTTGAAATGATCCAATGGAAAAAATATTGTATGACATGGTTCCTTTTAACGAATGTACTTGCATAGTATGTGAGATGGGATCGTTTCATTTTGATGGTGGGAGAAAAAGCAAGGAAACATATAGCAAATATTTTAAGCTCAAGTGTATGTAGTGTGCTTTGCTCAGCAATCAAATAAATTTCATATCATCTTATTTCAGGGTAGTACTCTCATCGAAGTGTCATTACACTTCTGTCCGAGCTGTCAATCATGTTAGCAAACATTGCTGACTCCATAGGTCACATATGTCTCAGATATAGGCTGATGAGTTTATTAACATATACAGTATCATTTTGTCAATTCGACTTGTTAACTCACACTTACAAGCACACAGAGATTGATTAGGCTAGAATAATTCTCTGGTCAGGGCACACAATGCCCCCAACTAAACTAGGTAGGGGAAACAGCAAGCTGTTCTCAAGGTAGTATGCATAGTTTACCTGCTTTATGAATTCAAAGATCTGCAGCCAGCTAACAAGGAGGTACACTCATTTTTCTAACATATTGTTCTCAAAGAGATTAAGAACATCAAATAGATACAATTTGTCTTTCAATACTGTATGGAATGTACATAAACAGTTAACTAGAACTCTAGAACTCCCAGCTTATATTACCTGTGTGTGCTTTTTTTTTTTTTTTTTTTTTTTTTGGTACTGGGGATCAAACTCGGGACCTGGTGCTTGCGAGGCAACCATTGAACTGAATCCCCAGCCCCCTGTGTGCTTTTTGATTACCATGGTTTTTTAAACTATCAGACTCAATTTTCTTATCTGTAAAAATGATTCATTCATTCATTCATTTATTGACATCTTACCTCTTTCAACTAGAAAGTGTTAGAGATTAAGAACTCTGTCAGCTAAGAATTCTTTAACCCTAACCTAGCTATTTCTCCTGCCAACTGAGCATCTCCCCATTGTACTAGGTCTCAAGTTCTTGTGTGTTGAGATTACCATACAAGTTATCAAGTTATCATCCCTTATTTTTTCATGGATGTCACCCTATTACCAGCTCCCTACCATAAAGGCTATAGTCAGAAGCATTACATTGTCTATCATGTTAAGAATTTACCCTTATAAGCCATATGATTTGCTGCAGTCATGAAGTGGGATGTCCTTTCATATACAGAGTGTCTTCTACCTTACCCTTACCAAGTTTCACTCAAACCCACATTGAAAAACATATAGGCCCATAGAAGACATGTCATTGGCTACAAAGGGAGAGAGGTGCATCTGTGGAGTTCAACCTGGGGATCGGAAACACTGCCTGAAAAACAAAAAAGAGCCTAAGTCACAGACAAAGGCTGGCTGGAATAAGAAATATGAGGGCAGAGGAATAAGCAGAAAGGGAATGTTAGGGCAACGAAGGCAAGGGAGACAGCAAGAAATCTGCTGCAGATTAGAAAATAAGCCCAAATATCAGAGACCATGAAAATGATAATGATACTGCATTTATTGAAAACCTTACCATGTCTGAGGCCCTGTGCTGAGTTTCTTATGCATTATCTCATTTAATCCTCAAAATGACTCCAAGGGTTATTATTATCCTCATTTCAGAGATGAGGAAACCATAACTCACAGTTAAGTAATCTGACCACAGACACATACACAGCCAGTAAGCAGTAGATCCAAGATTCAGTCTCAAACTCCAATGCCAGACCTCAGGCCTTTAACCACCACCCTTACAGTATTTCTCCAAATAAGATCAAGAAAGGCAGAGGAGAGATAGGCGTGACTTGAAGAAAGAAACAGAATGGTGTTTCTATCCTATTCATGTTGGAAACTTACACTCTGGATTTTTGCAGCTTTGCTTCACCTATCTCAAAGAAATTCCTGTTTACTCCTTTTTTCTTCCTAAAGAGTAAGGTCAGAGGTATCAACTTGCTTTTGACTATGAATAACTTAATAACCCTAATAATAACACTTAAGGGCCAGGGATTTAGCTCAGCGACACTGCACCTGCATTGCAGGCTCAAGGTCCTGGTTTGATCCCAGGTACCAAAAAATAAAATAAAAAATAAAAAGAATAACAAAATAAAAGTATCATAAGAAAGAAATGTTTTGTAACAGAAAGTCTAGAGTCAGGAATGTCTGGAGAATTTTAGTTCAGATATGTCCAAGGTAATCCTATCTGTTCTAGACAGGGTTCTCCAAGGGAACAAAACCCAATAAAATATGTATAATTGTAAGAGAGGACTTAATAGGCTGGCTTAGACAATCAGAGGCTGAGTAGTCCATCTGTAAGCTAGAGAGTCAGGGAAACCAGTACCTACTTAGTAACAGAAGATGAAAGTCTAGAATAAGATGAAGCAGTAATGTAATCTCAGTCTGAGGCTAAAGATCTGGAAGACCCCTGGAGGAGCGCTCGTATGAGCCATGTCCAGAGGCTGAAGAATCTGGAGTCTGATGTCCACGGGCAATTCCAGCAAAAATGTGCCTGCTCAAGAAAGGCTGAAGGTGTTTGTGCAAGCTTCCTCCTTTCTTCTGCTTTTTCATTCTGTCTAGGCCCCCAGTCTGTCAGATGGTGCTGCCCACATGTAGGGTGAGTCTTTCTCACTCAATTTACTGCCCACTCACCAGTTTTCTCTGGAAACAACTACACCCAGAAATATGTTTTACCATTTTCTTCAGTGTTCCTCAATCCAGTCAAATTGACAACCAAAATTAATCAACATACCGTCTTTCCATGCTGCCATCTCACCCTGTTGTACCACAAAATGGCAACAGCACCTCCCAGGGTCAAACACAGACTAAACATGTCCAGGAAAGAAATGGAGTATTTCTCTCATGTATATCTATTTGGTAGGGAGGAAAATCTTTACTAAAATGTCTTTAACAACCTGCCTTTGGGCTTTAAGAACCTTCCTACATCTACACTAATCACTGGCCAACGAAGGGAATGAAATTGCCATGGGTAATTTAAACCAGAGAATGACTTACCTTCTCTACTGATGAGGAAAGCAGAGTCCAAAACAAAACTGGAGAGGAAGAAAATGAGAGTGCACGGGAAAGGGGTGGGGAGGCAGAGAGGGTGGATACTGAGCAAGCAAAAAAGGTCATTGCCATGCTAGGGTCAAGGGACAGAGAATTGCCAGATTACTTTGCTTCCTTCCTATTTTTTCCATAATGTTAATTATATAAATAGGGGATTCATGATATAGCTGCTTCCCACTCTCCTTGTTCAGTGAGTTTGTGTGGTTGTGAGCTTCTGTGGACCCTTTAAAAACAAGATGATATTCAATCCCCTTAGGGTTGCTGTCTTACTCCTAGATAATAATTTTCTTATTGGATCTTTTCTCACTCAACTGCTATTTGAGAACACAAAAAATAAACCTAAAACATGAAAATAAATAATGTCACAACTCAATCTCATGCTGATCAGCCAATCATAGCCCTCCTCCTCCACCCATACTTTCATCTGGATTGAAAATAGCAAGCGACTCAAGCTTACTTTTTTTTTTCTTCTCATTTTCAGTACACCAGGCTTAGCTGTGATAATCCATGGAAGTCCCTCATCAAATAGAACTGACAGATTTACATAGAAGATGCTGAGGAAATTAATATCAAGATTCCTTTAAAGCATCTCAGATACTCTCTGGGTATCAGAATGGTTCAAGGATTGCAGATTTTATGAGAATATGCAAACAACTAAGTCCCCTACTTGGTGACAGGTTTAATAACCACAAGAAAATATGCTTTGGAAATATATTTTAGGAATAAAAGCCCTACAGTGGTATTTCTATTCTTCAGAGGAATTGCTCAGGTCAGCAGAATATTAAGTTGATGTTTAAAAATATGAATTCCTCTACTGTCCTTCTCTGCACTTAATTCTAACCACACACTACTCACTCAAGAAGTCCAGCCCTAATTACCAGCTCTCTAATATGAATCAATCAACTCCACAACCACATCCTGCTCTTGAATCCTAGTTATTGGCTCCTGATAAGAACCACATAAAATTCTAGATGGGGTGGGAATATCCTCGAGTTCAAGGTGACCCATTTGTAATATTTCACATCTCTCCACCCTACATGGGATGAGTATAGACATCCAATATGGCAGACATAGCAAAGCATCACATAGCAATCAGCAACCTTCCTGCAGCATGTTGCAGGTCAACTGGTTTGGACACGTTTTCCTGTCTCTAAATTCTTTATTCTTCCCACTGTACCAGGGTGTTTTTCACATTCTAGGACAAAAAGCATTTCAGAGAACAAACCAAGAGCAAATAGATCTTCTAGTAAATAAATCTGATGTGTATCCTTCTTTCCCAGCTTCTTCCAACACCTGTGGAAATATAATAAGACCAGTGGTGACCAACATATGTTGTCAAGGAATTTACTGTAATAGCCTACGGAGATTATGTTCATTGCCATTTTGAATCTTATATCTCCACAGTGTGATAATGTAAATGTCACTTTATCTTGCAGAATCCTTGATTGCTAATCAAAAGTTGCCTTGTAAATATGAGGAATCTTCTTTGTTGACCACCTTTCTTCTGGTATCCCAGCCAGTAAATGCTTAGAGTAAGAGTTACAAGCCATTCCTCTTTTCCCGGACACCCAAATGGGCTTGTCCATGGAACAATGACACTGATGTTGATGAAGCCCTCTATATTGATTCTGTTGCTTTTCATCAGCTGAGAAAAGACTACTATGAATGAATAGATACTCACCTGTTGATTACCCATGATGCATCAGGCACTTTGGGGGGGCACTTTTGTCATCTCCTTTAAATCTCACAATGACTAATGTTCTGAAAAAAATGAACCCAGAGAAATTAAATAATTTGTTCAAGTTTGCTGAGAAAAGGATAGTGTGTCACTCAGAGCCAGGCTTTTTCCTTCAAATCAAATGTTCTTGACACTTGAACATTTTAAAAATCTGCACTGTTATATAATAGGGGACAGTTCAATGAAATAAAACATATTTATGTACAAGTACTATTTGCACACACTTATGGTGCAGCTAGAGCCACTTCTTTTGAACCAGATAGGACTCAGATAAGAAGCCAGGTGTGGTGTTACACACTTGTAATCCCAGTACTCTG
This sequence comes from Heterocephalus glaber, assembly GCF_053883595.1. Classification (NCBI taxonomy): domain Eukaryota; kingdom Metazoa; phylum Chordata; class Mammalia; order Rodentia; family Bathyergidae; genus Heterocephalus; species Heterocephalus glaber. The sequence goes on along the minus strand of NW_028258146.1, from coordinate 2,640,463 downwards.
GGAGGCTGAGGCAGGAGGATCATAAATTTGAGCCCAGCCTGCACAATTTAATGACTTAGCAAGACTTTGTCTCAAAAAAAAAAAAAAGAAAAAGAAAATTAAAAGAAGTTGGGGTTGTAGATCATTGTGAAGGGCCTTGGTTCAATCCCCAGTAACCTCCTCAAAATAAAAAAGTAGAGAGCCATCAACAACAACAAAAAAACCAGTACATGTCTCTAGAGTAGGTTAGAAAGCAGCACTACATCTATATAGATAAAGCTTTCACTCAGAAGCTCTGCCTTCATGGCCTTAGAATTTTGGATTCCCCCCAAATCCCTTTTGTTTGTTTTTTTCAGACCTCCAAAGAGCACAGCACAAGGTTTACCCAATTTGCCTATTCACTTTGCAAACAGTAACTGAGCTACTTATGTCAGGCATACTATCAGGCACCTGGATCCAGCAGAGAAGAAGGCCGACATGATTCTTGTCCTGTGGAAGTACATTCCTGAAAGAGAGATTGTATGCAATGATTAAACAAGATAACTGAGTTTACTGTGAATGAAATAAATAAGGCAACTAGTACCTGGGAGAGTGAGGGAAAGCGTCTTGGAAGAGGTGACATTTAAGTGGATACTTTAAGGCCTAAAGGCAGTCATGCAAACAGAGAGGGCATTCTCAGCACCAGGAACAACCAAACCATTGGGCCTAGAAGACTGAGGCACATGGGAGGGACATATTGAAAGTGGTGTGCTTGGGGTCCAGTGAGCAGGCAGAATGTGGTGTCACAGGACAGGAAAGCAACAGGCAGAACTGGGAGGTATCTTTAGGTCATGTGAAGGAGTCTGGATTTTATTCTAAGTGTAATTGGAAGCAGGAAAAGTGACATGATCCAATTCACAATTTTAGAAAGCTCCTTCTGGCCACTGGAAAATGGGGTTGGAGGCAGGATGTGATATAAAAATCCTACTCAGAGACCAAACGTGACCACTTGCAGATGAAAGAAGATACTTTAGAAACCTGAGCAGTGTCATAATCACACTTCTGATTCCAAGATTTTTTTTTTCAAGAGAATCATTGGCTTATGAATATCTTTTGTTTTATAATAGTAATAGTAATTTTCTTGCAAAATATATTCTGATTTATAACCTGATTTTGAAAAAAATCTGAATTACATATTATGAGAATATCCTTATCTTAAAAAATACTTTTACCACACAATTTTTTGTTGTTTTGCATACTGTTTCAACACATCAGTATGTTTGTGGGGTTTCAGTTTTCACTATAAGTAATACTACAGTGAGCAAACTGAAATGCAAAACTTAGTGCTTATCTTTGATGCTGTTCTAAAAAAACATTCTCAAAGATAAAATGAAATGTTTAAAGACAAAAGTTTTAGAACTTTTCACGAACTTTATAAAGTTATACTCCAAGAGTTTTTCTTTACTTGCCATTTTGCCAACTCTTGACAACACAGAAAATTACAAATTTTTTAAAAATAAAAATTGACCATTTGGATAGTATAGTTATAAATACTATATTATATACTAAGATAGAATAAACTATCAAATAGTGTATACTACAAATATACTAAAATAGTATATACTATAAAATAATATCCCATTTTTTCTGTAATCATAAAACTAAAAAAAATAAGGTTATTTAAAAATACTAGTGTTACTTGATTTATAGTTCTCTGGATAAAAAACTTACATTTTCCTTATTTGCTCAGCCATAGCTTGCATTAAAAGAAAAACAAAGGCAGGCACAAAACTAAATCAGATCAACTCAGAACCTCTTTTGAGTCCCAAAACTTAGTAAAACTGGAATGAAGCATTGGCCTGGACCTTAAGTTAGATGTAGTACCCAAGGCTGCAACCTGTGAATGGATCTGTTTATGCTATAAAGCTTCCACAGTAATGTGTTTGTTTTTAGGGAATTTTAGGACAAGGGAGAAGAAATAAGGGTGGGGTGGGAGGGGCAAAAGAAAAACCAAACCTATCAGCTCTCCAAATTTTACTTATCCTCCTCAATTTTTTCTATCAAATTTGTATTTCTGTTTCTTTACAGATGAAGGAAGCCAGGTCAATTCAGTATTCCTACCACTTAGGTATTTTTAAAACAGTCGTCCCTTTCAAGGATTTCATATAGTAGGCAAAAAAGTTAACAAAGTGGGCAATAAGAGTGAGAAGGGTAAAGTTTGAAAACTTCACCAGAAATAGAAGAATCACGAAAAGAAAGTATGAGTGACTGGGAGAAGCAGCCTTCACCAACAGAGAACAGGACACAGACTCAAAGTGCTGCAAGGTGAGAACAGTGGCAGCGCTGTAGGTAGCAGGGCAGGTTTGCAGCAGTTTGCAGTCATCAGAAGTCTTGAGGGATGTGGAGAGAGCAAGAGGAGAGCTCGGCTGGAGGAGAGAGCAGAGTGTTCTGCAGGTCCAGGCCACAAAGGGCAGTGGTCTGCAAATGATGGTCCTAGGGGAAAACCCACTGTGCTGCCTGCTTTGACACACCCTTCCAACTAAGAATGACTTTTACATTTCTTGGATAAAATGAAAAAAAAAAAAAGGACCATTTGCCCTTTTGAAAAGACAGACACTCATTTTGCTTTTTGGTTTACAAAGCCTAAAATATTTATTGTGGACTCCTCTCCAGAGAAAATCTGCCAAACCCTGGTGAGCAGTGTTTTGTTCAATGCTTAGAGACTATTAAATTCTATCATCGTGTGGGTGACCAGAGCCATTTAGCAGAGGATAAAAATGTTCTGTTTTACATCTTAAGTAAATCCTGGGGAGGGCAGAATAGAGGTAAACTTAAAGGGCGAAACAGGCTAGGAAAAATAATTCAAAATTTGTTTTTATGGTCCAGAAAAGGTACAAGAGTCAAAAGAGGGTTATCATTTTCATTTCATGTTTTAAAACACAGGTACTATTTCTCCAGTAAACAGCAAATGAAAAATTTTAGATTTGGAGAAAAACTCCCCCATTGTCAAAGTAGCACTTCTGTAGGAAGGGATTCTTAATTCTGACTCCTCAGTCTAAATACCACTACTCTTAAAACTGCACACTGCAGTGGCCAGACAGGATTCTAGACAATGAAGATGTCTCAAAGTCAAAGCTTCAAATTGTGTAAATGTCTACAAGTAGCTGACCAAAAATCCCTCGAAGGATATTGTCTGTGCACAGGAAAAATAATTTTGACTTTCTAATTGAGCAATGAATGGACTCTGCCTCCCCCTCAGTAGATTCCTTCCAGGGCCCCTCAAATTGCAGCATATAGAAAACAACCCACACTTCCTGTGTGCAGATTTGATCCTATCCCTACTTTCCTGGTTAATTCAGATGAAAAAGGAAGAGAATGGCCTTCTAACAAACCAAATGATAGGGCTGTGGAAATTGGGGTTAAACTGCAAGGAAAACAGCTGTTTTCTCTTTCTGGAAAGAAAGAGAAGAATGTGGTCTGCATCCTTTTGGAATGACAGAGTCTAGACTCTTTCCTTGTGCTAACTGCATTACTATGAAATAGAATGACTTTAACCCAATGGGTGCTAATTTATGGATCCTTCCTCTGGCTGCCTTTGAGTCTTTCTGATCAGCAAAACTGATTACAAGTTGAGTATCACTTGTGCAAAATGCCCGAGTCCAGAAGTATTTCTGATTTTAGATTTTTGGGTAGGGGTAGTTTGGAATATTTGCACATACAAAGGTGATACCTTGGTAATAGGATCCATATGTAAGCATAAAATTCACTTATGTCTCATATACACCTTATACATACTATCTGAAGGTAATTTTATATACTATTTATGTAGCATCTGTGTTTTGACTCCTATCTGTCCCACGAGGTTAGGTGTGGATTTTTCTACTTGTGTTATGTTTGTGCTCCAAAGTTTTTGGATTTTAGGACATTTCAGATTTCATATTTTCAGATTAGGGATGCTTTAATTTGTATTTAATCTCCAAAGCAGCAAAATACCAGTGCTGGTGCAGATGCCCTAGCTTTGCACCAATTCATGAGGAGTCTAAATCCAGGTTAGAGTTCAGTGTGACCACCAGCACCAGCTGGTTCAATTCAGGTTTTATGGGGCTTGTGGAATTTCAGCAAGTGTCTCCTCCCATCAACAGGAGCTGGAAAGCTGGCTTTCCTTTTAGGAAGGCTCATAGAAGAGGAAGACTGCAACCTCCCTTACACAGCATCACATCCACTGAGGCTTTGTTCTGGTCTGGTCCTCATTTCTGTATCAGTGGCTGCTGGCAGGTGTTAGGCAGCTGTCCAGTAGCCAATCCATCTAACAGCCATCTTCCTGCATCCTGTTGGGGTGTGGGCACTCTCATCATTCCCTTGCCTTATCTTGACTTTGTTGAGGAATTTCCTGAGCCTTTAATGGCAACATCTCTCACATCTCTCTTCACTGAGCTAAATCCTGGGCACTGCTTGATTTTTTTTTAATGATACTCATTGTTACTGGGGTAAGATGGAATCAGAGTATTGTTTTAATTTGCATTTCTTTAATGGCCAGTTGTGTTTATTTCTTCATATACTTACTGGCCATTTGTACTTCACAGAAGTTTTTTTTTTCCATTAAGTTTACTGGTACATTTTAGGTATACAATATGATGACATTCATCATTGGGCATTTGTACCTTTACATGATATATCTTGGTTCTTATTTTTTCCCCATTCCTAGCCCTCCTTTCAACCCCTCCACCCCTCCCTATTTACAAAGACGTTGTTTCCATTTTTTCCTTATCTCATATTTTTTCCTTTCCCTTCTTTCCTTTCCCCTACCCCTCTTATTTCCCCTTCCCCTTTGTACCTTTTCTTCCTATTTCACATTATCTATTGGGTATTTTATTTTGGAAGGTCTACTTTTTTAGTTCTTTATATACTCCAGATATTATTAGTCCCTGATTTCCCTTTCTTTACAATATTTACTTTTAAAAACTTGCAAGTAAAAGTCTTCTTTGTTTCTTTGATATATTTTCCCCTACCCAGAAATATCTTTCTTAACAATCTGGGAAGGATCCATTTGAAATGTGATCATTCAGAAGGTAGGAGCTAAACTGTGGTAACCACTAGTTAGCAGACATAGTTGCCATCCTCTCATGGCAACTCTACTCACTCCCTCTACTCACATTTTGTAACTTCCCACTTTTGTGACTCTGCCTTAGCACCCATTTTCTCCTTCTCCCTCATTCTGCATTTAAAATGCTCAGTAATTTCTGCAAAGATCAGAATTGGACTCATTCTCTCTCCCTTACTGCAGTGGCCTGAGCAAAATATGTGCTATGGGTTTCAACAAGTGTCCAGTCAATAAATTTTCTTTGATAGTATTCTTGGTGAAAGACAATTTCTTTGTGAAAAAAAATTTTTTTTTACCTGGATTAGAGTAATAATGAGGCTGTAAAGAGGTAAACAGAGCTGAGATGTATTCAGAAAGTGGATCAAAAGTTGTTCAAGGTGAAAGGAAATAGAAAAAATCAGGAGTCAAAGATGAACTTTAAGATCTAGGCCCGGGCACCTGCAGGGATGGTGGTAATGGTCACTGAGTCTAGGCAAACAAGGAAAAAGTAAGTTTGAGTTTAGTTCATACATCACAATTTGAAACTCTTCCATGGAGCTATCTTATGGTTCTTTGGAAATATGGAATTCAAGCTCTGAAACGAAATGAGATAGAGAGGTCCATCTGAAAACCCTAAACATTTCAGGAGCTAATTAAAGCAATGGAAGTAGTCAAGAAAAACAAGAGGAAGAGTTTAGAATGAAAATAAAAGAAGTCATCAGACTTGTGAGAATGAGAAAGTAAAATATTGACCTTAAACAAAACTGCAAAGGAACAGCCAAAGACAAGGCAGGATGGAAGGGTTCCAGGGGATGGGTAGAAAGAGTGTTGCCATCTATGTCATTGCACGTGACAGCACTGATGAAGGCTAGAGCAAGGTTGACTTTCCCATAGCTTCCAATGTCTCTTTGAAATAAGAAATTTAGACTAATGACAATAAGAACAGGAGAGATGAAGTAGAGGAAAATGGTAAAGGACTGACATATCCATTACAGAAAATGAGAGCAAACACTGAACAGTTTCAAGGTTATATTAGGAGACCTCATCATATGCTGTAGTAGCAATGGATATAGCATTGGCTACACAGTACTCAGGATGTGCAGTATTTGAAAGAAAAAGAATTAACCACAGCACCAAAAAATGAAGTCTTCCAGCACATTTTACCAATGTTATGTTGCTATTTTGAATGTTTGTCCTCCAAAACTCAAATGTTGGAAACTCAATCCCCAAATTCATGTTAATGGCTGTGGAGTCTTTGGGACATGCTTTGGTCTTGGCAGTTCTGCCCTTATGAATGGATTAATCCTGTAATGGGTCATTGGATTATCAAGGTAGTGGGTTAGTTATAACAAGAGTGAGTCTGAGCTGGGCATGGTGGCCTATGCCTAAATTTCCAGCACTCTGGAAGGCCGAGGGAGGAGGATTACATATTTCAGCTTAGGCTGTGCTAAGTTTGTAGCTCAAAGCAAAGGCCCTGTGTTCAATTCTAGTACTGAAACAAACAAACAAAAAGGAGTAGCTGTCTTATGAGTCAGTTTGGTTGTGTGTGTGTGTGTGTGTGTGTGTGGTGTCTGCCTCTCTCTCTCATCATATGACATCCAGAGCTTCATGGGGACTCTCCAAAGGATCCCATCAATAAGAAGTCCCTCACCAGACACAAACTCTCAATCTTGTACCTCTCATCCTCCAGAACGGTGAGCTGAACAAATGTTTATTCTTTACAAATGACCTAGTCTCTGGTATTCAGCTATAGTAACAGAACACATACTAAAAGATATATGAATGAAGTTTTTATTCTTAGAGGGAAATTATCTGTCTAGAGGTTGGAACAAAGTTTGAGAATTGACAAATCCTGAAAATTTTTTTCTGTTGCTGTATTAAAAATTTTCAAATCATGTACTTTTCTCTGCCATGATAAGTCTTAAGTGAAACAGTGAGTGGGAAGTCTGTCCATTTTCTGATATTCATCTGTATGATGCTAATACAATCAATTCTATGTAAAAACTGTCCTGTGCTCTCCCAGCTGCTGGTAGTGTTTGTGTATGTGGCGAATGCTCTTGAGTTCAACTTCTATAACTTGCTCTTGCAGAGTGTAGTATAGATGCCTTAAATCAAAAGCAAAGATTGCTACATACCTGCTACATGCCAACACTCTACCTCCTTGCCTGGTTGTCTAGGATCCTCAAATTGAGGGTACTGGAAAATAAATGTGAAGAACTGTTTAGGTGGGATTTACTTTAGCTGCCAATTAATTCCAGACATAAGACAAGACAAATTCTAGTTTGAAGTTCACATCTGATCAACTTGAATTTATGTGTTCTTAGAAGATAGATAGAAACTGAAAGAGTGAGATATTTCTAGAAATGTGAAAACTTCAAGAAAGGCTAACTTCACCACAAGCTATGAAGAGTGAGGGGGATGTTCTGTGTGGAAAGTTTTTCCCTTGTTCCTTTGTGACACTCTCTTTCTTCAAACCTGACTGGCAATAAATATACACAAATGGACATTGTTTTAGTTTTTGATGACTAGAATTACAGTTACACATCTCTTAACAATAAGAATGTTCTGAAAAATGCATCCTTAAGTGATTTTGTTGTTGTGTGAAGATCATAGCATCTACTTACGCAAACCAGGATGGTACAACCTGTTGCATACCCAAGCCACCTAGTGTCAACACGTGGTACAAAGATTTCAGCTTCATTAAAATGTCATGGGACCACTGTCATAGATGTGGTCAGTTATTAAGATAAACATCATTATGTGATGCAAGACTATATGTACCCTCTACAACAAAGGTGGCCTTTGTTGTAAGTTGTTCTTCAATATCTCTTACTGATTTTTTCTATATTTTTCTACAGCTCATGAAATGTCTCATCTCCATATCAGGCAACTGGATTCAGATAAAGCTTGTTAAATAATTCAGTTTTTAAAAGAAAAAGTGACATGGGTCAGATATATTCAAAACATTGCCTTTTCTTTTGTTTTTCAGCTTAACATCATGCAGTCTTTTTGAGACTACATAGAGCATAAAAATAATTTTAGATGATGTCAATTGGTAGACAAATTCATTTTCCTTCATTCACTATTATTTTTACATATCAAGACTTAGATAAATGTAACTTTGTCCATGAGATATAAAAACAAGCACTGTGACTTTTAATTCAGCTTTTCATAGAATGTGTAGCATGATTCTGTGCTCTTGAAGAGTTTCATTGGATAAGTTAGGATTATAATCTTCCATCCTTATAAAAAGACATTTTGTTTTATTAGGACAACTTACAGGTGTCACCAGCTCTATGGATTGGGTAACTTTCTGACCAAAAAATAGTAAGTTCTCTTTTCTTAGTATAAAGCTTGTGAAATAGTTTTAATTATATTTCTTTCTTTCTGACTTTGTTTTGTCCTGGAATAGTGGGCAAAAAAGATAATGTTGTATTTTTTTTTTAAATAACACTTCTTCCGTGACGATTATGTGGCAGACATTGCTATAAATTACTTGTATTCATGAATTTACTTACTCCTTCCAACACTGGTGTCAGATAGGTACATAATAGTGTCTCTGTCTTTCATTTAAAGGAAGAGGGATACAGAGGAGGTTACAGTTATCACCAAGGAGCTGACTTGTGTAGCTAACTATGCTGCCTGTACAGTAGGGTCATGATTCCCTAAACAGTGTAGTATAACTACTACTTACATAGCAGTTACATTGTGTGAGTTATTACAAATAGTCTAGAGATATGGTTTAAAATATACAGAAGGAAGTGGGCAGGTTATAAGTGGCTATTACACCATTTTATATGAGAGACTTGAACATTTGCAGTTTTGGTGTCCACAGTGGGTCCTGGGACCAATCAACCCCCTACAGATACCAAGGGATGACTACTAAGGAGTATGACACAGTTACTTCCTTGAAGAGAGTATTCTGGTGGGCAAGGTAGCTCCCTATCCAAATATTTACAGAAAAATCTGGACATATGACAGTAAAGATATATGCCCAATATTATGGGAACACAGAGAAGAAAATACGGAACCAGACGTGGGGGAGACCGCAATATTGATTATGCCTAAAGCAGGCTGTAAGCAGTGCAGGCTATAAAGAGTTAACCTCACAATTAGCTTGTTTTAGAAAACGAGTCTGTCCAAAACCTAAGTGCCAAAGTCAAAATAACTCACACCCAAATTCCATTCCCACAACTAAAATCTTCTTAACTAAAAAGACAATATTCTAATTACAGCCATATATTTTGTTTATTCTCCTACTAGTTCAAGAATGCTTTGTCTTGTGTTTTACAAGCCTTGCTTACATTAATTTCCATAAAAAACACACAACTGCACACCTTCTCACATAGTCCTGCTCTTACATATAACTTACCTTTACTCTAATTGATTACCAATGAAAATCAGTGGTTTAGACTGGCCAGTGCCTTTGTCAGTTGCACTGGCATTACTTGTCCTGGTGCCCTGCTTTCTGTCTCTCTTAATTCTGTCTTTCAGTTTTTTAGTTTCTTAGGCCTGGGTCATACACTGAGTAAAAGACTGGTGCCTACTACATAGGCTTCCAATAATGTTTCAAGAGTCCTCAATAAGATGGGAGAGAGTACAATCTAGAGATCTTGGTGGATAGGAAAATTCCTGTGTTGAAACTTACAAGACCAAAGAAGCCTTTCCAGACAAGATGTCATGCAACACACAAAGGTAAGGAACAGTGTACTCTGACAGGCACATGTGAACAAAAGCGGCATGGTGGGAACATACACACAGTACATGCATGGGGCCATCACATTTCATCAGATTTAAGATGCTTCAATTGTATGATTTCCTTCTCACTTCAAAACATTGGCACAGAAAAATTGTACATATTTATGGGGGACAGTGTGGTAATTTGTTACATGTATACAATGTATAAATCAAATCAAGATAATTAGCATTTCCATCTCTTCAAATATTTATTATTTATGTTGGTAACCTTAAATTCCTCTCTTCACATTTTTATAAGATATTATTGTAGGTTATTTTCACCATACTGTGCTAGAAGTTATTCCTATATTTTCATATGTACGATAAGAAGGTTAAACACTGTTAAATTACTGTCAGATTTATCATTAACTAGCATATGCATCCTGACTTCAGAGATAATTAAATGTGAAAAAATGTGTACTGTTCAAATGAAATAAGGTACAAGTAGTTTGGTGTAGTGGGTGAGTTAAGTGAAAGGAAACCATTGCAAAATGTACCCCTTTGACAGTGGGGGATGGAATGAAGTTTAAGTTGCTTTTCAGTGTAAACCAAGATTCAGTGACCACCTGGACCTTGGGCATCCAAACAATCACTACTTATGGTAAGTAATATTGGGTTTTCTATTTATGATAAGTAATATTGGGTTTCCACTTCTAAAAAAGATGTTAAGGAGTCAACTTCAAGGAAAATATTAAGTGAAATATAATGCATATGGTATATAGCCATGATAAATTTTGTGAAGATAACTCTGATAAAATAAGTGAAGTATAGCAGAGTTTAAGCCTAGAAGTATATATATTAGAGTCTTCATCATGGAAGTGGTTGATAGAAATAAAGGAAATGATGCTCATGCTCAGAAAAAGTATGCACAACTCAGCTACCAAACAAGTCTGGCAATAAGAATCTTCAAAATACAAAGTGAAACATTTATATTTATCCCAATGTGGGAAAAATACCATTAGCACCAAGCCTAAGAAGAAGATGTCTTAGATGAATGCATCTTTCGTTTCCTCTATTGACATTATGAGCTCACGGCACAAGTTCTGCCAAATGGAGTGTGTCTGGCAGTAGAACACTCAGGCTCTTCATGAATGGTGGGCATTACAGGAGGTGGTGGAAACAGGGAGCCAGATTTTTAGTCACCAAGACAATAAAAGACCTATTTTTAGAATGAATGATGAATTCTGAAATTCATCTGATTGCCAAGGTCTTATACTGAGCACCTGTTCAGTATAAGGTGTACTCTGAGTTATCAAGGGAAGACCCTTGAGATTCCTGCACCACCAATCCAAGCAGTCCTAACCCAGAGTTCTCATCACATCTCATTCCATTTGACACCAGTAATAATGATATCACTTCTGGCTTCTTGCAGAAGTCTTTCAAAGTGCTTACACAGGATCTAACAGTTGTACTGCTTTCCAAACACGTGGGTGGCACGCCAGGGTCACTTACTCAGATCACACTCAGAAAGTTCAGAAATCCAAGCTGTCACTGACATTCAACTAATGAATGTTTCAATTCCACACTGGGCTTGTGTTCTTACTATGACGTCTCTTTCCATGCATGAGCAGTCCTCTGCTCAGGAAGCCAGTGTGACACCGTCTCCTGCAGAAAAGACATGCTAATGCATATTCAAGCCCTGAGTACTCCTGATGGAAGGATACCATGCTACCTTACAGCTGAAATACCTAAAACACTAAGTAGTAAATTAATTGTTTTACTTCTTTTAGTTTAGTCTCTGAAGTAGAATGAACATCACTGATACTACGTAAAATTATACTTCTGTGCATGTCCGAGAAACAGCCTCTCTACTTCTTTTCCATTCCTCATTTCCTCATCTGTTAAGTGGGGATGAGAAGTAGCCCTTGCAGAGTTAGTAATAGCATCATGATTATTAATGATTACTAACATTCAACTGAGTATTATCAATGGGTAAGAATTTTATGTAGAGTACCTTATTTGGTTCCTAAGACAATACTATTTTGCTATTACCCCTTTAAAACAAAAAACAGAGAGGTTTCCCAAGTGGTCTGGAGTCTCATAGCCAGCTAGTGGAGAAGCTATGTCTGAACTCTATTCTTTTTAGGAGAGCCATATGTATTTTATCACTGTGCCTCAGACACTGGACATGAAATCATTTGGGAAATTGCCATGAGAAATACATAGCATATACTACTGAATTCATATAAAATGTACAAGTGTGTAAAATGCCACTGAAAATCAACTAATAAGAATATCTTCCTCATGACTTGACTTAAATCCCTGGCACATAGTTCTACATAAATAGTTAGGGTGGGGTCCCAGGAGGTGTTAGGAAAAGTGTGAGGTCTGGATGGTAGCTTATTCAGAGGAGTGACAGACATTCTTATTTTCAACCCTGCTACCCCAGGCATTAGGGCAGGACTCCACAAAAGCAAATGTCTGCATGGAATAGAGAAGTAAGTGGTGTGGGGGCATTAGCATTTCTGTATTTGGTACTCAAATGGCACTGTAAAACCCCTGGTCATAGCATGGAGAGCCTCAACACACCAAAATAGCATTACTACCTCCAAACAGGAATATTTGGGAAGGAAAAAGGGACAGCTCACTGCAAATTACAGAGCTGCCAGAACCAGGAGAGAGTGGTGAACAGAGAAGAAGAGCTCACTTTCCATATTCTCAGCCATACATGTCCTCAATTCCCCCTTTTTACTGATGGGTTGGAAGAAGAAACTGAAGGGACACACATACATATTTCGATAGCTCAGCTACCTGCACACTAGCCTGATAGCCAGGCAATTCAAATGTGCACAAATGAGTCACCTGGAGCTGTCTGCCTATACCACCCTCTTACCGGTCTCCCAGCCAGAGGTGTAGGTGAGGAGCGAAGCTGTGCAGGAGCCTGCAGCACCACCCCAGCACCCACCAGCCCTGCCTCTGGCCTCCTGGTTGTACCTGTACCTGGATCCACACCCCAGAGGTACAGGGGGTCATAAAGGCCATTTTCCTGAGCTCCAGAAGATAGAGCAGAAGTGAACAACACCCTCTCTCAGGCTACTTGATGAAAATTGAAGCCCACTGGAAAAGTGAAGAGAATCTCTGCATCAAAGGCACACCAGACCACCATAGTTGGTAAGTTGGAGGGATCATCACCTCCCATTGGAACCTGGACTATCTTCAAGGGAAGGGCGGCTGGAATCTGCAGTAGAACCTTGCAGAGTTCAACCTGGCAGGAGGTCAGGGAGCTCAACTTGGGCCTTGCAGTCAGAAATCAGCCTGAATCTCAGGGGTCTGCTGCTGGCTTGCTGAGACTGAATGACTTAGATCTGCATACTGCTGCCGATGTTGTCTATTGTGACAGCAGAGGCATGCCCTAAAGGAGACCCTTCATTTTTATTTTCAAAATTATTTTTTCTCTTATTTTTAATTTTTAGGGTTTTTTTTCTATTTTAAATTTTTTTCTTTCTTCTTTCTTCTTTTCCTTTTCTTTCTCTCTTTCACTCTCTCGCTCTCCTACATTGTTCTTTATCTCCCTTTTTGTTCCTGTTCCTGCCCTAATTCAGATTTCTTCTTTCTTTTTTCTTTTTTTCTCTCTTTTTCCTTCTCCCAATTGTCATTAGTTTCAAAGGAAAGTGAATACAGTTTCTAGCTTCACTATTGCCGATAGGTTGTTCTGTTCTTGTCTTTGTTCTTTCATTGTCTTTTCCTCTTGTCTTCAACAGTTTCCTAGAGTTTACATGATCTTCCTGGGTCCCCTGGCCTCTCCTCACTTCTAACCTTTCCCTATCCTTCTACTTATCTATCTCTCCCTCCCCAACTTCTTCTAAGTCGCCATCCTGAAGGGCAAAGTTGCTATATTGAAGAGTTTATTCACTATAAACATATTTTAGGCTGGTCCTTGATTTTGATTTAATTCACATGGTTAAAGGTGATAGATTAATAACTACCACAAATTGGCATTTTCTAAGCTGTACTTTGTACTATTGCTATTGCTGATTGTATCACTTGGGCTAAGGTGTTTGATCTAATCAGATATCCTTCTGGTATAATGAAAATGAGATTGCCCCAGAATCATTAGAGACCCAAAAGCTTAAGGCCAGCTATATCTGGAAGACATCTCTGAGAAGCAATCATTCCATAAGGGTTCTAAAAACAAGCAGCAAAGATACTTACAATAAGCAATATCAAAGTAGCAACCCAGGAACTAAACCAAAGACAGTACCAACAACAAAAATAGAAATGAGAAGACATTTAAATAAGGCAAGGCACAATCCCAGACTTCCAGCTCACCAAAGGTAAACTCCGGGTGAAACAAACTGGAAAATTGTGATAATCAACTGAACACCCTGGACACCTTAAACTGATAGCACAGGGAGTAACAAAACAGGTAAATGAGGCTCTAGAAAAATTTAAAACAGAAACACTTTCCCAGATTACTACAGAGATAGTAAGCAGAATGAAAGACATGCTTACAGACTCTAGAACAGAAACAGATGAAAAAATAGATGAGTTCAGGACCATGATGGAAGCCATGAATGCACAGAATAGGAAAAAAATGGAAATCATGAACATACAACATAGGAAAGAAATGGAATTCACGAAACAGATTCAAACAGATATCCAGGAGATTAAAAACTCTATTGAAAGTATGCACAGCAGACTAAGCCAATCTGAAGACAGAATAACAGATATAGAAGACAGGATGGCGGTCAGTGACCATGAAAAGAGAGATCTCTTGATCACCATACCCAGTGAAGAACAAGGGGCTTCTGGGCCACCATACCACTGTTCCCAGCACAGAAGACTGGGCTTCCAGGCCTCCATACACTGCTCCCAGCCCATAGGAGGTGAGCTGTATGGGCACCAAGAGCACACACCCCACCTGCACCCCCTACCCCCATTGAAATGAGAAGACACATAAACAAGTCTCAAAACCAGACTTCAAGATAACCTACAGCAACCCCAAAGGGAAATGAGATGGAACAATTTGATACTCAACCACCAGGACTCGTGGAAATAGCAACAAAAGAGGATCTGGAAAAAAAGAAATCAGAAAAAATTTCTCAGATAACAGCAGAGATTGTGCTCATAGTGCAAGACATGATTAATAATTCCAGAAAGGAGCTGAGGAATATGATGGAATCCCAACATAGGAAACAAATAGAATCCATAAAACAGATGCAAACAGATTTCCAGGAGATTAAAAATGCCATTGAAAGTCTATGCAGCAATGTGAGGACAGAATTTCAAATATAGAAGATAAGATTGCAATTAGTGACCAGAAAAAGAAAAATTGCTTTAAAATTGTAAGAGACCATGAGAAATCAATCCAGCAGGTGCTAGACAGTGCAAAAAAAGAATACCATAAGATAGGTGAGTGTCAAGAAACAGGACAAACTGCAGATGACATAAAAAAACTGTTCACAGAAGTAATGGCAGAAAACTTCCCAAGCAGAGGAAAAGAACTTGACATACAGACAAGTGAGGCATATAGAACTCCAACTAGCCTTGAGCAAAAAAAAATCTACACAAAGACATATAATTGTTAAGACTCCAGAAACCGAACAGAAGAACAAAATTCTACAAGCAGTTAGAGAAAAGAAAAAAATCACAAACAAAGGAAAGCCCATCAGAATCACAGCAGACTTCTCAAAGCAACCCTCAAGGCAAGAAGAGCTTGGAGTGACATATTTCAAGCCCTAAAAGAAAACAGCCTCCAACCCAGAGTGATGTACCCTGCAAAACTATCTTTCAAAATTGATAGAGAAATAAGATACTTTCATGACAAAGAGCACCTTAGGAACTTTGTGAATACCAAACCAGCACTACAAAAAATTTTATACAATAGGAAAAGACAACAAGGATCACAACCCCAGGAAGCCCAGCAGAATGAACCCATCTGGCATGACAAAAAATTAAATGTAAAGGGGGAGAACCCAACAAAAAGAAAAAAGTCATGCCAATGACAAGTCAATAAGTTTCAGTTATAACCATCACTGTTAATGGTCTCAATTCACCAATCAAAAGAAATAGACTGGCAGAATGGGTCAAGAAGCAAAATCCAACAATATGCTGCATACAAGAAACACACTTAATTCAAAAGGAAACTCATAGACTGAAAGTTAAGGGTGGAAAACAATACTCCATGTGACGGGAATCTGAAAAAAAGCAGGAGTGGCTATCCTCTGCAGATCAAGTAGTTTTCAAACCAACACTGATTAAGAGAGATGAAGAAGGACACTACATACTTGTAAAGGAAAGAATCCAAGAGGAAGAGATGACAATCATAAATATCTATGCACCAAACACTAGTGTGCCCAACTATATAAAACAAATACTAAAGGACATGAAAAGTCATATATGCACTAATACAATTGTAGTGGGGGACCTCAACACCCCACTGTCACAAATAGATAGATCAACTAGACAAAAAATAAGTAACGAAATACTAGAACTCAATCGAACTCTTGAACAAATGAACTTAACAGATGTTTACAGAGTCTTCCACCCCACAAAATCAGAATACACATTCTTCTCAGCTGCACATGGGCCATTCTCAAAAATAGAACACATACTCACATATAGAACATGTTTAAGTAAGTGTAAAGGAATTGAAGTTATCCCCTGTATATTATCAGACCATAGTGTGATGAAATTGGAGATCCATAGCAAAAGAAACTCAAAAAGTTTCATAAATAAGTGGAAATTGAACAACACACTTCTGAATAACCAATGGGTCACAGAGGAAATTAAAGAAGAAATCATAAAGTTCCTTCAATTAAATGACAATGACAATACAACATATGGGAATCTATGGGACACAGTGAAAGCAGTCTTACGAGGGAAATTCATAGCAGTGAATATGCATATTAGGAAAACAGAACGAGCCCAATTAAACAAACTGATGCTGCACCTCAAGCTTCTAGAAAAAGAAGAGCAGGGCAACCCTGGAGCTCATTCAAGGGAGGAAATTATAAAGATCAGAGGACAAATCAATGCAATGGAGACTAAGAGAATGATACAAAAAAATCAATGAAACCATGAGTTGGTTCTTCAAAAGAATCAACAAAATTGATAATCCCTTAGCCAACCTTATGAGAAAAAGGAAAGAAAAAGCCCAAATCCATGCAATTAGGAATGAAAAGGATGAAATTACAACAGATCCAACAGAAATCCAGAGGATCATCAATACCTACTTCCAGAACCTATATGCCAATAAGATGGACAACACAGAAGAAATGGACAGATTCCTAGATATGTATGAATTATCAAAGTTGAACGAAGAAGACCTAAAAATTCTGAACAACCCCATATCAACCAATAAAATTGAAAACATAATTAAAAAACTTATCAACTAAGAAAAGTCTGGGCCCTGATAGGTTCACTGCTGAATTCTACAAGACATTTAGAGAAGAACTGCTGCCACTACTCTTTAAACCCTTCAAAGAAATTGAAAGGGAAGCAATATTCCCAAATTCATTCCTGGAACCAAGCATCACCTTGATCTCCAAAGCAGAGAAAGACCCAACTGAAAAAGAGAACTATAGGCCAATCTCACTAATGAACATAGATGCAAAAATCCTTAATAAGATAATGGCAAACAGAATGCAGAAGATCATCAAGAAGATCATACACCCTGATCAAGTGGGATTCATCCCAGGGATTGCAGGGATGGTTCAAGATATGCAAATCAATCAATGTAATACACTATATCAATAGAGCCAAGGACAAAAACCATATGATTATCTCCATAGATGCAGAAAAAGCATTTGACAAAATCCAACATGCGTTTAAGATAAAAACCCTACAAAAATTGGGATAGTCTCTACCTCAAACTTATAGAAGCCATCTATGAAAAACCAACAGCCAATATCATAGTAAAGGGTCAAAAACTGATATCCTTCACACTCAAATCAGGAACAAGACAAGGATGTCCACTATCACCACTCTTGTTCAATATAGTTCTGGAAACATTAGCTATGGCAATTAGACAAGAGAAAGAAATAAAAGGAATATAGCTAGGAAATGAAGAAGTCAAATTGTCATTATTTGCAGATGACATGATACTCTATATAGAAGACCCCATGAACTCCACCAAAAGTCTTCTAGACTTAATAACCAAATTCAGTCAAGTAGCTGGTTACAAGGTCAACACACAAAAATCAATAGCTTTCCTCTACACCAATGACAGACTCACTGAGAGAGAAATAGGGCAAATAATTCCTTTCACAATAGCATCCAAAAAACTGAAATACCTAGGAATCATCCTAACGAAAGAAATCAAAGATCTCTTCTCTGAAAACTATGGCTCTCTGAAAACTATGGCCCTCTGAAAAGAGAGATTGAATATGATATCAGAAAATGGACAGACATCCCATGCTTCTGGATAGGAAGGATTAATATAGTGAAAATGACCATACTTCCAAAACTGCTATATAGATTTAATGCAATTCCAATTGAGATCCCAGCAGCATACTTCATGGACCTTGAGAAAGCAATCCAAAACTTCATTTGGAACAAGAAGAGACCCAGAATAGCAAAAGCAATTCTAGGTAACAGAGACATGGCAGGGGGTATCACAATCCCCAACCTGCAACTATACAACAAAGCTACTGTGATAAAGCATCATGGTACCAGCAAAGAAACAGGCTTCAGGACCAGTGGAACAGATTAGAAGATGCAGAAACAATGCCAGACACACTCAGCCATCTCATCTTCGATAAAGGAGCCAAACACCCTCACTGGAGGAAAGATAGCCTCTTTCATAAATGGTGCTGGAAAAATTGGGCTTCAACTTGCCAACGATTCAAAGTAGACCTATATCTCTCACCATGGAGTAAACTAAAATCAAAATGGATTAAAGATGTAAATATTAAAATAGAAACTCTGAACCAGTTGGAACAGAGGTTAAGTAGAACTCTTGAAGACATCTGTGTAGGAAAAGATTTTATGAACAAATCCTCAGTTGCTCATGAACTAACACAAACAATCAACAAGTGGGATCTCTTCTTATTAAAAGGCTTCTGCACAGCAAGAGAAACCATCAGCAGTGTGAAGAGACAACCCACAATGTGGGAAAAAATCTTCACCTGCTCTTCCTCAGACAAAGGTCTACTATCTCGAATCTATAAAGAACTTAAAAAGATCAGATCTCCCAAATTTAAAGACCCAATCCAAAAATGGGCATCTGAAATGAACAGACATTTCTCAGACAAAGAAGTAGAAATAGCAAATAAATACATGAAAAAATATTCAACATCACTGGACATTCGAGAGATGCAAATGAAAACAATGCTGATATTCCACCTCACTCCAGAAAGAATGGCTACTATCATGAAATCAACCAATAACAAATGCTGGTGGGGCTGTGTGGAAAGAGGAACTGCTGGTGGGAGTGCAGACTGGTGCAAGCACTGTGGAAATCAGTATGGAGATACCTCAAAGAACTAGGACTGGAAGTCCCATTTGATCCCGCTATTCCACTGCTGGTGATCTTCCCCAAAGAATTAAAAGAATCATACCACAGTGATATATGTGTGCCCATATTCATAGCAGCACAGCTTGTGATAGCTACAACTTGGAAACAGCCCAAATGCCCATCAACTGGAGACTGGATAAAGAAAATGTGGTTTTTTTCTAAAATGGAGTACTACTCAGCCATAAAAAATGAGAAATTAGAGACATTTATAGCTAAATGGATCCATATTGAGGTGATACTCTTAAGTGAAATAAATAGGACACACATGTATAAATACTGAATAGCTTCTCTGGTGTGAGAAGCTGAAAGTGTAAATAAGGACTAAAAGGTATAATAGGTAATGTGAAACAGGAAGAAAAGGGGCAAAGGGGAAGGGAGTGGGAGGGCTAGGGGAAAGGATAGAAGGGAATGGGATTAATATGAGAAAATGGAAAACTAGGAACCAAATCTTTGTAAATAGGGAGGACTGGAGGGGTTGAAGGGAGGGCTGGGCAAGGGTGAATAATAAGAACCAAGAGAGAGTATGTAAAGGTGCAAATTTCCAATGATGTATGTCATTATATTGTATACCTAAAATGTACCAATTATTAGAATGAACAATCAATAATGCAAAATAGGAAGAAAAGGTCCAAAGGGGTAGGAGTAGTTGGAGGGTCAGAGGAAAGGAAAGAAGGGAAAGGAAAAATGCTGAGAAATGGAAAAAATGGAAATAAAGTCTTTGTAAATAGGGAAGGGTGGAGGGTGTGAAGGGAGGTCTAGGAATGGAGAAAAAATAAGAACCAAGATGCATTATGTAAAGGTACAATTCCCAATGAGAAATGTAATTGTGTTGTATACCTAAAATGTACCAATAAAAGAATTTAACAACAACAACAAAGAAATAGACTGGCAGAATGGATTAAGAAGGAAAATGGAACAATATGCTGTATACAAGAAATACACCTAGTTCCAAAAGGAACTCATAGATTGAAATTAAAACGATCGGAAACAGTTCCCACTGCAACAGTAACCCAGAAAAAACAAGTGGTAGCCATCTTATTTATAGGCAAAATAAATTTCAAACCAAAACCATTTAAGAGAGCCAAAAAGGTCACTATATCCTTGTAAAGGGAACAATCCAAGAGGGAGAGATGGCAGTCATAAATATATATGCACCAAATACTAATACCCCCAGCTATGCAAAAAAAATATTAATGGACATGAAAAACCAAATAAGCACTAATACGTTTGTAGTGGAGGACCTCAATACACCACTGTTACAAATAGACAGATCATCTACACAAAAAATCAACAATGAAATACTAGAGCTGAACCAAGCTTTTGAACAAATGGACTTAATAAATGTCTACAGAGTGTTCCACCCCACAACATCAGAATATACATTCTTTTCAGCTGCACGTGGGTCATTCTCTAAAATAGACCACATAGTAATTCATAGAACATGTTTAAGTAAGTGCAAAGGAATTGAAGTTAGCCCCAGTATATTATCAGATCATAATGCAATTAAACCGGAGATCAATAGCATAAGAAACCATAAGAACTTCACAAATACAAGGAAATTGAATGATACTCTCCTGACCAACCAATGAGTCACAGAGGAAATTAAAGAAGAAATCAGACAGTTTTTGCAATTAAATGATAATGCCAGTACAACATACTGGCATATTGGGATACAATGAAAGCAGCTCTATCAGGGAAATTCATAGCAGTGAATGCCCACAATAGGAAAATAGAGCAAGTTCAAATAAACAACCTAATGCTGAATCTTAAGCTCCTAGAAAAAGAAAAGCAAGACAAACCTAAAGCTCATACAAGGGAGGAAATTATAAAGATCAGAGGAGAAATCAATACAACGGAGACTAAGAGAATGGTACAAAAAATCAATGAATTGAAGAGTTGGTTCTTCAAAAGAATCAACAAAATTGACAAACTCTTAGCCAACCTTATCAGAAAACGGAAAGAAAAGTCCCAAATCCATGCAATTAGGATTGAAAAGGATGAAATTACAACAGACCCAGCAGGAATCCAGAGGATCTTCAATACCTACTTCCAGAACCTATATGCCAATAAGATGGACAACACAGAAGAAATGGACAGATTCCTAGATACCTATGAATTATCAAAGTTGAACGAAGAAGACCTAAAAATTCTGAACAACCCAATATCAATCAATGAAATTGAAAATGTAATTAAAAACTTATCAACTAAGAAACACCTGGGCCCTGATAGGTTCACTGCTGAATTCTACAAGACATTTAGAGAGGAAATGCTGCCACTACTCTTTAAACTCTTCAAAGAAATTGAAAGAGAAGCAATACTTACAAATTCATTCCTGGAAGGAAGTGTTACTTTGATTCTAAAACCAGGGAAAGACCCAACCAAAAAAGATAACTGTAGGCCTATCTCCCTAATAAACATAGACGCAAAAATCCTCAATAAGATACTGGCAAACAGAATACGGACGGTCATCAAGAAGATCATACACCTTGACCAAGTCGGATTTATCCCAGGGATACAAGGATGGTTCAATATACATAAATCAATAAATGTAATATACTATATTAACAGAGTTAAGGACAAAAACCATCTGGTCATCTCAATGCATAAAAAGCATTAAATAAAATTCAACACCCATTCATGATAAAAACCCTGCAGAAAATTGGAATAGAGGGTCTTTATCTCAACTTGATAAAGTCTATCTATGAAAAATCAACAACCAACATCATACTAAATGGTCAATAACTGAAAGCCTTCACACTAAAATCAGGAACAAGACAAGGATGTCCACTATAGCCACTCCTGTTCAATATAGTTTTGGAAACATTAGCCACAGCAATTATACAAGAGAAAAAAATGAAAAGAATAAAGCTAGGAAAGGAAGAAATTAAACTGTTGTTATTTGCTGATGATATAATACTCTACAGTGAAGACCCAAAAAACTCCACCAAAAGACCTCTACACTTAATTGACAGATACAGTAGAGTAGCTGGATACAAGGTAAACACTCAAAAATCAATAGCCTTCTTCTACACAAATAGCAGTCTTACTGTGAGAGAAATTAGAGAAACAGTCCTTTTCACAATACCATCCAAAAAAATGAAATATCTAGGAATCAATCTAATGAAGGAAGTAAAAGATCTCTACATTGAGAACTATAACACTCTGAAAAAAGATATTGAAAAGGATACAAGAAAATGGAAAGACATCCCTTGTTCCTGGGTAGGAAGAACCAATATAGTGAAAATGACCATACCTCCAAAACTGGTATATAGATTTAATGCAGTGCCAATTGAAATCCCAACAATGTATTTCACAGAGCTAGAGAAAACAATCCAAAAGTTCATTTGGAAGCAGAAGAGACCTAGAATAGCAATAGCAATTCTAGGTTACATAGACATGCCAGGGGGTATCACAATCCCCAACTTGAAACTATACTAGAAAGCCACTGTGATAAAAGAAGCAAGGTACTGGCAAAGAAACAGACCTGAGGATGAGTGGAATAGACTAGAAGATACAGAAACTACTCCAGACATACTCAGCTACCTCATCTTTGACAAAGGAGCCAACCATCCTCACTGGAAGAAAGATAGCCTCTTTAATAAATGGTGTTGGAAAAACTGGATTTCAACTTGCCAAAGATTAAAACTAGACCCCTGTCTTTCACCATGCACTAAACTAAAATTGAAGTGGATTATAGATCTACATACGAAAACAGAAACACTAGACTTTCTGGAAGATAAGTTAGGTAGAACTCTTGCAGACATTGGCATAGGAAAAATTAATGAACAAATCCTTAGTAGCATGGGAACTAGCACAAAGAATCAGCAATTGGTGTCTCATCTTATTAAAAAGCTTTTGTACTGCAAGAGAAACCACAAACAGAGCTCAGAGACAGCCTACAATGTGGGAAAAAAATTTTACCAGCTGTTCCTCAGACAAAGGTCTACTATCTAGAATATATAAAGAACTAAAAAAAGAAAAACAGACCTCCCACATATAACGACGCAATTCAAAACTGGGAAGCTGAAATGAACAGACATTTCTCAGACAAAGAAGTAAAAGCATCAAATAAACATATGATAAAATGTTCAACATCACTGGTCATTCAAGAGATGCAGATGAAAACAACACTGAGATTTCCCCTCACTCCAGTAAGAATGGCTGCTATGAAGAAATCAACAAACAACAAATTCCGGTGGGGTTTTGGGGAGAAAGGAGTCTTTCTTCATTGTTGGTGGGAGTGGAAACTGGTGCAACCACTGTGGAAATCAATATGGAGATACCTGAAACAACTAGGATTAGAAGTCCCATTTGAACCAGCGATTCCCCTGCTGGGTATCTTCCCCAAAGAATTAAAAGAATCATACCACAGTGATATATGTGCACCCATGTTCATAGCAACACAATTTGTAATAGCTAAAACTTAGAAACAGCCCAAATGCCCATCATCTGGAGATTGAATAAAGAAGATGTGGTTTTTCTATAAAATGGAGTACTACTCAGCCATAAAGAATGAACAACTAGAGAACATTTATAGCTAAATGGATGCATATTGAGGCCATACTCTTAAGTGAAGGAAATAGGACACACATGTGTAAATACCAAATAGTTTCTCTGGTGCAAAAACCAAAAAGTGTAAATATGGATCAAAATGTATAATTGATATTTTGAAATAGGAAGAAGCAGTTTAAAGGAGTAGGGGAAGTGGGAAGGGTAGGGGAAAGGAAAGAAGGGAAAAGTAAAAATATGAGAAAAGAAAAAAATGGAAACAAATTTTTTGTAAATAGGGAAGGGAGGAGGGGGTGAAGGGAGGGCAGAGGAATGAGGAAAAAATAAGAACCAAGATACATCATGTAAAGGTACAAGATCCCAATGATGAATGTAACTTTATTGTATACCTAAAATGTACCAATAAACTTAATGAAAAAGAATGTGCACAAATGTGCGCTAGGAACACAGCTCCTTTATTACTCCTCACCACATTATGTAGTATATACATAATGTTACTATTTTCATTGGACTTTATTACATGTTATAGGCCTTTGTTATCACACATGAATAACAAATACATAGCAAATTATATACATGGTTGTGACATATATAATATTACAAAATACATATACCTTCACATAAGTATGTAATATTACATAGATTTAACATTCATGTAACACATTTATGGTCATACATTTCTTAATGACAAGGATACATTCTGAGGAATGTCATTAAGTGAGTATGTTGTGTGAACATGTTGTATGTTCAGTCTGTTGTTGATTGAAACACTATTATGCTGCACATGAACATTTACACACATTCACATACCACTGCATAAGGTACCTGATCATTTGAATGCATTCAAATTAGAGTTGGAAAGGACAGTGGAGCCAGGAGTGCTGGTGGACGCCTGTCACCCCAGCACTCTGGGAGCCTGCGGCAGGAGATTGAAAGACTAAGCCCAGCCTGGAGCAATTTAGGGATTTAGTGAGACCACGTCTCAAAATGAAAAATAAACAAAGCGCTGATGTAGCTCAGTTAGAAGGCCTGGGGTCCAATTTCTACTACTGAAACAACCAAAAAATATACTGGGAAACTCTAGTTTACACAGTTAAGCCAGCACACAGCCTCTTGGAGAGACTTAGGTCCCTGCTCCCAGTTCTCCAGAGCATATCTGCCCCATGTCTACCTCTGTTCTAAGTTATCCATAGAAATGGAGGCTTCTAAGTTGACCATTGCTCTGCTGCTTATCACGCCCACACTGTTCTCCTCTTTCTCTGACACTTCTCACCTGCATTTCATTCACTCAGGGTCTCCCATTCCAGAGAGACGCTTCACATTGGACTCACCCCAGAACTTCTGCTCCTTCTCTGTGCTTGGTGAAATGAGCCCTTCCCTCACCTTCTCTGAGTGGCCCATGGTTTATTCACATCCTGAGCATCTCAGGGTGGGAGGTGGACTTGCCTTTCTTCCTCCTCAGAGCTGCTTCCAGAGTTGAATAAATTCTCCTACTTCAAGTAAAACCCTCTATTGCCTTTGGACTCATCAAAAACTATGTTTTCTTCTGCTTGTCCTCATTCCTATCGGTTAATAATATAGTGTAATTTTATGTTGAACATACAACTCACAAACGTTTAAAACAACTTTACAACACATTGTCCTTGTGTGTTTTATTTGGCCTGGAAGTTCTTTGTCATCCTCTAAAAGTAAACCCACATTATCCTAATACCATGAGTTTTCTGATCATTCCAAAGCAATGAGAGATATTCATCACATTAAACTATCAAGCATGGCCTCAATTCAGAAACCAGAATATTCCATGTGGTACAATGTATGGAGTTTCCATTTATACTCAGAGTCACAATGCCATCCCTATCCTCATTGCCTAACAAGCCTGTCTGCAGTGGGGTTCCTCTTAACCCACTGCTGTGCATACGTGACTGTGGCCTGCTCCTTCTGCAGCCTCTAGGGATCTGGCTTTCCTTCCAGCTTTGACTGTCCAGGCACCATGTCCCACCTGTCATTCCAATTGGACAGGACATAGCATAACCACTCAGCAGCTCTTTGGTGTGACCACATGTGGTCCTTGGGAAATTACATCCCACCTCTTGTTCTGACCCACTCCAGCAGTACAGAGTAAACCTCATACTGTTCAGACATTTCTCCTTTGGCCAACTGGTCAGCAAGACAGCCTTCTGGATTCTCAGTGGGAAGCGAAGCCCTACCACATTCTCTCATCTCATTTGCACCTGTAGGCAGTTTCTCAAATCCCTCAGTAGAAGTCACCTCATCTCTCTCCTTTATAAATAGCGGTCAAGGGAGGACTTTGGGCATCATTTTCTCTAGGGAAAAATCCTTTTAAAAATACTTCTTAACAACAACTGATACTTTGATTTTATTCTCTCCATGTGGCTATGAGGTGTACTAGCCACAAACCAATTATTATTTTTGCATTTGGATTCTATCTTATTTCTAATACTTTCTCTGCTAATTTGCCCTAATTTGGGTTTTTCACTTTGGAATCTGATATCGACTGTCTTAAAGTCAATCTCGAGAACCAGTAGTTTAAAGTTTGTGCCTTTATTCTCACGTAAGTGTCCCATAATTTTAGGATTCAGGTACATTATGATTATTTCCCAGTCACACAGGAAGATAATATAGTTTATAGAGGAATAAGGTTAATTGTCCAAGGTCATGAAGAAAGTGACAGACTTGGATGTAAAACCATGTTTCTCAAACTTTGGTTCCCAGGCTATCACTATCCTGCTCTCTATTGCTTCTTGAATGTATTGACTGACCCAGGTCTCTCTTCCTCAATTACTGAAATCTTTAGCACTAGATTCACTGACTTCCCCCACCCCCAGATCTGCAGTAATCCCAAACAGCTTCAGCTTCTCTGATGATAGCTATCCATGGCCATATGATTGCTCCAGTTACAGTGACCCCTTCTCCTCTTTGTCACTTATGCTAAGGCCACCACCTCTTTCTTTTCCCCTTTGACTCTCTCCTTCAGTTGTCACAACACTTTCTTGGATAACAGCCATATCACCATTTCCTTGAGGCCTCTAATTATTTTGCTCCCTCCTATGCTTGACCGGCCCCCACCCCAGCCCTAATTCTTCCTAATCATGGGTGGTCACATTTCTTTTCTTTTTTTTTTATCCTTTTATTGGTACATTTTAGGTGTACAATATAATGACATTCATCACTGGAGATATGCACCTTTACATACTCTCTTGGTTCTTATTTTTTCCCCCTTCCCCTGCCCTCCCTTCAACCCCTCCATCCCTCCCTATTTACAAAGACTTTGTTTCCATTTTTTCATTTTCTTATATTAATTCCATTCCCTTCTTTCCTTTCCCCTACCTGGTCACATTTCTTAAGACAGTTAGCCCTGTACTTTTCCTACTTTCTTATCATGCCATGAACTGAAAAATGCTTCCAATAGCTACTATGGTGGGATAATATTTATAATCATTTTTTCCTTTTATCTAAGCTAATATATCATACTCTTAAGGAAGTCTTCTCAAAGCCAATATAAAAAGGGTGCGCTTATTCAGTTAAATACATCCACGGTACCTGTGATTCACTCACCTCCATCAGAGTATTAATTTCTACCAAAGAGTAAACTACTTTAGCAAAGAATTTGACACCCAATAGAGGCTCATCAAATGTTTGTTTAGATAAAGAAATAGGCAGTGGGGGAATCCAACAAGACTGGTGGCAGAAAAGTCTGTCAAGAGCCAGGTAGGGTAAAGTTTCTGAGTGTGCAGCTTTGTGGAATGTTCTAAATGGGGTGAAGTATGTGCATCTTGGCCCTGAGTCCTAATCAGGAGTCCTGCAGGAGGGAATTGGGGGTGAAGCACCAGTAAGCAGTCGTCAGGACAATTTTTACTTTCCAGAGGGAGAAGGAAAACTCAAAGAAATGCCTCATGTTATTATTCATGAACAGAGACTAATGGCCAAGTGGGAACATTTGTTAGGGGAAACATTGAAAGGAAGAGTTTAAAAGCTAAGACAGCCTGGTGACTATTTTAGAATAGCTTGCAAAAAGTCCAGGATAAATGCATGCCAAGCTACTAAAAGACCTGGGACTTTAAGAAAAACAACAAAAGCACACATACAACTCTTCATGGTCAACTGGAAAAATAAAATAGGTTTTTCTCCTGCCATTTTTCAAAAATGGAAAGACAGGCTAAGTGAGGAAAACAGGAAGGCATACACTAGAAATTAGACATGCCCAAATAAAGAATTTAAGAGAGCATTGGTAAGGGATTCCAAGGCTAAAAATAATAGACTCTTTATATCCACAGAAAGGGCGAGGTCAGCTAGAGGCTTGGGGAGCTGGTTAAATGGGTGTCATCCAATCACAGGACTCAGATAAGCTGCAAACAACAGCAGTGACATAACTGAATGCTTGTAGTGAATACTGGCCCTTCACCAGGCAGTGTGTTAAGTATTTTATATACATCGCCTCATTTAATCCCCACAACTTCCTGCTATTGATCTTATTTAACAGATGAGGAGATTGAGGCCCAGAGAGGTGTGGGACAAAATCACACACTTGGCAAGTGACAGATTTGAAATATGAATGCAAATCTGAATCCAGAGTCCGCATACTCTGTGTCTTAGACTTTGTTAGCAATCACCAAACAGATCAGGGTTACTGGACCAACTAATGAGAAATATACAGCTGAAATTATCCAGGCAGATAGAGGTACAGCAGGTTAATATCAGATGGCATCTGCTTGAGCGTTCATTGAAATTGACACACAGCTTCTGAACTAAAGAGATGAATAGTGTGACCCACCTTGACCCTATTCCTCATCCCCAAAATGAGCCCAGATGGAACTGCAGAGCACTGAGTTTTGATTTCATACCAGATAAGTTAACCTTACCTGTAACAAAAGTTAGAATTGTTGAGTATTTAAAAAAGTGTCACCTAGGAAAAGCTGCATAATGTGTAAAAAAGAATGCATGCCTCTCTTGTCTATTAAAACAAACACCATGCTTTCATCCACCTCTTCAAAGGGTTAAGGAAAACTAATGATCTTGATAGATTTTGACATTATTTATTTTGATATTATTTGAGACTCTGCCTTATTTCAAAAGAAGCTTAAATAAAAGACAAGGTAAATTAAAATAGAAAGCTAGAAAAGAAAGGCAAGATGAGGGACAAAAAAAAATGGCAGAAAATTATACTAAACACTTGTTTCATTTGTCCACAAATTTAGTTTGTTTTCCAGCTCATAACATGCACATAGGCAAAAAGAAATATTGTTAATGCTACAATTTACAGTTTAAAAAGATGAAAGCATATCAATTGTTCAGGAGAATCTATTTCTTGTTGATAGTAACATCTGACAAGAATTTATTCCAGGGGTTATCATGGATAGAATCCTGCATGATGTAGGAAACACATATTCTTAAATTAAAAACAAGGATGAGGTTCAAAAAGATATTTCTCATTTACTCTCAATAAAGACAGAAAACATAAAAATAAACCAAAAAATAAAAATAAAAATAAATAAACCATTGTAAAATAAAAGAAGGCACAAACTTTGATCCCTTTGGAACTTTTTTGTGCCAAAAACTTTTATTTATTTATTTATTTGGGTTCCTACAGGATTTACTTTATAAAATTATACAATTTGTTTATTATGTGACAGGCAAGATTATACGTAGATTGTTGGTTCCTTGGATAAACAAGTATTATTATCTTTATCAGGAGAGAACAATGTTATAAATAATCTGGAGGGAAAAGTTTGGGAGTGAAATCTTAGGAACTAGGATAGGTGATAAGTTATCTCAGGTAGTGTACAGGCAGCTTTCCATATGTGTGGGTTCTACATCTGTAGATTCAATCAACTACAGATTAAAATTATTTGAAAAAAAAAGAAGAGCACAAGGAGATTGATCTCTTACAACAGGGAAATGGTCCTGGGGGAAAATTGTGAGAGGTGAGGAGGAGGGGAAGGGGAAACAAGTAGAATAAAGATATGCCAAGTACAGGAACATAATAACCTCAATCAATGTAAACATTATATGCCATAACATGAGCTAACACAAATAATATCAACAAGTATGAAAAATGGGATGGGGGAATTAGAGGAGGAGAGAGGTAGGAGGGAAGAGGAAGGGGATTAAAAATTAAACAAGGTGCAATATGTATATGTAACCACTCCTCAAGATGACTATAAGCTGCATGAACTGCAAACGTGCACTAATAAAATAAAATATTTGAAAGGCAAAAAAAAAATGTATTTGAAAAAAATTGTATCTCTCTCTTTTTTTTTAATTGTTTTATTGGTACATTGTAGGTATACAACACACTTACATTTCTCATTGGGAATTGTACCTTTACATAATGCATCTTGGTTCTTATTTTTTCCCTATTCCTAGCCCTCCCTTCAAGCCCTCCACCCTTCCTTATTTACAAAGACTTTACTTCCATTTTTCCCATTTCTCATCATTTTTCCTTTCCCTTCTTTCCTTTCCCCTGCCCCTCCCACTATCCCTAAC
This sequence comes from Heterocephalus glaber, assembly GCF_053883595.1. Lineage (NCBI taxonomy): Eukaryota > Metazoa > Chordata > Mammalia > Rodentia > Bathyergidae > Heterocephalus > Heterocephalus glaber. Next base: position 2,610,218 of record NW_028258146.1, on the reverse strand, counting down.
TATTTGGACCTTTTCTTCCTATTTTACATTTTCGATTATTCATTCTAATCATTGGTACATTTTAGGTATACAATATAATGACATTCATCATTGGAAATTTGTGCCTTTACATAGTCTCTCTTGGTTCTTATTTTTCACCCTTGCCCAGCCTCCCTTCAACCCCTCCATTCCTCCCTATTTACAAAGATTTGGTTCCTAGTTTTCCATTTTCTCATATTAATCCCATTCCCTTCTATCCTTTCCTCTAGCCCTCCTACTTTCTTCCCCTTTGCCCCTTTTCTTCCTATTACACATTACCTATTATACATTTAGTCCTTCTTTACACTTTCAGTTTCTCATACCAGAGAAACTATTCAGTATTTACACATGTGTGTCCTATTTATTTCACTTAAGAGTATGGCCTCAATGTGCATGCACTTAGCTATAAACGTCTCTAATTTCTCATTTTTTATGGCTGAGTAGTACTCCATTCCAGAAAAAACCCCACATTTTCTTTATCCAGTCTCCAGTTGATGGGAATTTGGGCTGTTTCCAAGTTGTAGCTATCACAAACTGTGCTGCTATGAACATGGGCACACATATATCACTGTGGTATGATTCTTTTAATTCTTTGGGGAAGATCCCCAGCAGTGGAATAGCAGGGTCAAATGGGACTTCCAGTCCTAGTTCTTTGAGGTATCTCCATACTGATTTCCACAGTGCTTGCACCAGTCTACACTCCCACCAACAGTGGAGAAGGGTTCCTCTTTCCCCACAGCCCCACCAGCATTTGTTATTGGTTGATTTCATGATAGCAGCCATTCTTTCTTGAGTGAAGTGGAATCTCAGAGTTGTTTTCATTTGCATCTCTCGAATGACCAGTGATGTTGAACATTTTTTCATGTATTTATTTGCTATTTCTACTTCTTTGTGTGAGAAATGTCTGTTCATTTCAGATGCCCATTTTCGGATTGGGTCTTTAAATTCGGGAGGTCTGATCTTTTTAAGTTCTTTATAGATTTGAGATAGTAGACCTTTGTCTGAGGAAGAGCAGGTGAAGATTTTTTCCCACCTGTGGGATTGTGGGTTATCTCTTCACACTGCTGGTGGTTTCTCTTGCTGTGCAGAAGCCTTTTAATAAGAAGAGATCCCACCTGTTGATTGTTTCTGCTAGTTCACGGGTAACTGAGGTTTTGTTCATAAAATCTTTTCCTGCACTGATGACATCAAGGGTTCTACCTAACCTCTGTTCCAACTGGTTCAGAGTTTCTATTTTAATATTTACATCTCTAATCCATTTTGATTTTAGTTTACTCCATGGTGAGAGATATAGGTCTACTTTTAATCTTTGGCAAGTTGAAGCCCAATTTTTCCAGCACCTTTTATTAAAGAGGCTATCTTTCCTCCAGTGAGGGTGTTTGGCTCCTTTGTCCAAGATGAGGTGGCTGAGTGTGTCTGGCGTTGTTTCTGCATCTTCTAATCTGTTCCACTGGTCCTCAGGTCTGTTTCTTTGCCAGTACCATGCTGTTTTTATCACAGTAGCTTTGTAGTATAGTTGCAGGTTGGGGATTGTGATACCCCCTGCCATGTCTCTGTTACCTAGAATTGCTTTTGCTATTCTGGGTCTCTTCTTGTTCCAAATGAATTTTTGGATTGTTTTCTCAAGGTCTATGAAGTATGCTGCTGGGATCTCAATTGGGATTGCATTAAATCTATATAGTGGTTTTGGAAGTATGGCCATTTTCACTATATTATCCCTTCCTACCCAGGAGCAGGGGATGTCTGTCCATTTTCTGATATCATCTTCAATCTCTCTTTTCAGAGTGCCATAGTTTTCAGAGAAGAGGTCTTCGATTTCTTTCATTAGGTTAATTCCTAGGTATTTCAGTTTTTTGGATGCTATTGTGAAAGGAATTATTTGCCCTATTTCTCTCTCAGTGAGTCTGTCATTGGTGTAGAGGAAAGCTATTGATTTTTGTGTGTTGACCTTGTAACCAGCTACTTGACTGAATTTGGTCATTAAGTCTAGAAAACTTTTGGTGGAGTTCTTGGGGTCTTCTATATAGAGTATCATGTCATCTGCAAATAATGACAATTTGACTTCTTCATTACCTATCTTTATTCCTTTTATTTCTTTCCCTTGTTTAATTGTCGTGGCTAATGTTTCCAGAACTCTATTGAAAAAGAGTGGTGATAGTGGACATCCTTGTCTTGTTCCTGAGTTTAGTGTGAAGGATTTCAGTTTTTGACCATTTAGTATGATATTGGCTGTTGGTTTTTCATAGATGGCTTCTATCAGTTTGAGGTAGAGACCATCTATTCCCCCCAAAATTGTATCTCTACTAAACATTACAAACTTTTTTCTTCTTCACCATTTCTTAAATATATCATAACTATTTATGTACATACATATAGATTATATTAGGTATTATAAGTAATCTAGAAATAATTCAAAGTATAGGAAAAATATGTCTAGATCATAGGCAAATACTATATTAATTTAAATGAAGGACATGAGCATCCTGATTTTGGTATCCATGGAGGGTCGTGGAGCCCATTCCCTGTGGATATCAAGGAAAGACTAAATGTATTCATTGAATATTTACTAGATACTTATATGCTCCAGGTAAGAACAGCATGAAGTTCTAAGATTAGGTGAGTCTTTATCCTCATGGAAATTCCATTTTAGTTGTTAAACCACAGGACTCTTAAACAACTGGGCAAGAAGACAAATACTTAGTACTTAAGTCAGATACTTAATGGAAAAATGCAGGGTGGTTGCTTTCTGGGCAAGACATGCTTTCCAGAAAGTCTGGCATAATTCAAAACTAACTGTCCCTCAGTAACAAATTGAAAAGTACAGTGAAAGAGCATATCAAATTTGAGGAGCATAGACTCTTATAACTTCTGTTACATACTTTTGCTTTAAGACTGCTTTTCAGTTTCTCAGCAATGTCCTCATGTTTCCCTTAGTGTGCTCTGCAAAATTACCAGCAGAGGACTTTTTTTGGTAGTTTGACCCACTTTTGAGTATTTAATCACAACTTGCATGTTTCTAAAAGTCAGTGAATTCCAGGTAACATTATCAGCAGTAGACATAGAGAAGATTCACATTACCTTATTAAAGTAGATATATTTTCAGCATTATCATAATAATAACAATATTTATTAAATAATTACATATGCATGTATACATATGTTAAGACCTCAACATAATGATTACTAAAATTTCTCAGGAATACTGATGAATATTAGTTGCAACATGCTTTTTGGGATTTGACAAAATGATATATAAAATATATATATATATATATATATACATAAATATATGTGTGTGTGTTTTATATGTGTGTGTGCTAATGGCATAAAAACTTGTTACAAATTAGCCTGCCAGTCAGTTTTGAAAATTTGCGATTCTTAACATTTTATTTTTTAAAAATATGAGATCTGTACACTTTTTTTTGGCATAAAGTAAGATCTAAATATTTTGTACTGTACTCTTTTAAATTTGCCTGATTCAAATTCACAAAAATATATGATTGCCTTGGAAGAGATCATCGTTTTATATAATCAATGCAGAGTGAAGAGCTGGAATTTACATCCAGGCAGGTTTGGATTTGAGTCCTAGTTTTACCACTTACAACTTTGGTCAAGGCTCATACTTTAGAGTCAGGAGCCAAGGGTTAGAAAATTGGAAAATAAATGATCTACTGAAGAGCTATGCTTCAGCCCAATAGAAGTCTTTTTGTGTTCTTGGCTTTGAGTATACTGCTGAAGTGCTACAGAATGTCTTTATTGGAATCTCCTTGACTTTTGCCTCAATCATCATTACTTCCAGCCTAGTAAGATTCCAATGAAGTTTTCTTACTCCTACAAAGGCATATTTCTTATTTATTACTGAGTAATATTCACTACCAATATTCCCATCTGTTCTACATGTGCAAAGAAAAAAGCCACCTAACTAAATAATATGTGAACATGTCTTGGGGTGTAGGGATAGGAAAACTAATCTAGGACTATCACTAGATGCTTAAAGCTATACTTAAACAGACATTTCATTTGGAAAGGGATTTGATATCTCTAGCCATAAATTTCAAAGATTTCTCCACATTTAAGTACAAACTGGTCCATATTCTTCTTCTAACTGCTGCTGTCTAGGCCTACCTTCCAGGTAAATGTCTGGATATGGCACTCACCCTGTGGGAGGACCTGGCCAGAAGGGAATACTGCCCTGGCTGCTTGTCTTGTGGGCAGACCGCCTGTCCTGTTACTGTGGTTCCAGCTTGTAGAGCTATGTGGCAGCTGTCCAGAAAGAAATGTCACATTATAACCTCCATCCTTTTTCTTGGTCAAGTCTGTAACACAGCCATTCAGGTTTCATATTTAAAGCCAGAAGATTTGTATCCATTTGTTCTTCCCTATAAAGGAACTGAAATATACATGGAACCTCCTTGAACTCTAATCAAATTTGGATTATATTGAAACATAAATGTGCAAATAGTGAAATTGCTAATTTCCCAATATGATATGTTAAACCATGGCTATATGATTACTGTTACAGAGAATTTTACAAATTCAAATTAAATATTGCTTATGTAAAATGATTGAAACCAGAAGTCTTTTGGATTTCTGATTTTTTTTCAAATTTTGAAATATTTGCATACACATAATGAGATATCTTGGGGATGGAACCCAGGTATAAATATGAAATTTATTTACATTTCATATATACTTTACACCAGTAGCCTGTGGTTTTATGTAATATACTTAATGTATCTGGGTTTTAACTGGAACCTGTCACTTGAGGTCAGGGCTGGAATTTTCCATTTGTACTGTCATGTTGGAACTTAAAAGATTTCAGATTTTGAGTGTTTCAGACCTTCAATTTAGGGATGCTCAACTTACAATTGTGATTAAATTTATTTTTTTTAATTTAAACAAAAGGAACATAACAATTGAGACCAGAGACTGTAATGATGTGTTGTCAATGCTAGAAGTTAGAGAATTGCCTTTTGTTCTCTCATAGGATATAATAATGGCATACCTAAATAACTTTATTTTATTATTTTTAGGATAATCAGGCAGGTAATCTTTCCCTTAGAATTTAACTTGCCTCAATTTATGAGATTACTATAAAGACAAATTAGATTTCAAATACACTTACAACATTAGTAAATTGAAGTGTGACTAGAAATAATTTTAAGATATAAACTACTTCTGATTTTTTATTCACCCTAAAACTCCTTAATTTTATTTGCTAATATAAATAGAGATGGTCAATAAATTCCCAAGAGTAGTGTATCACTGGAAGAAATATAGACTTCATGAAGAGTTTATTCTAAACTTTTATAGGCTAAACACCTATAAAATCCATATTTGCTGTTTTGTCATAACCACTTTTTCCTACCCAAATGGACAAGACATTCTTGGTTTCTTTCTTATTGGCGTCTAAAATTGAAGTACAAATGCCCAACCCTAAAAGTAAAATTGTTAGATATAGCAACAACAAAAAATGTAGTGTACTCAATTAAATTTTAATTGGAAATATTGAAAAAATGTTTTTGGTAAATATATCCCATACAATATTTAATAAATCCTTATTCTAGAAAATTATTCATTGTTTTCCTGAAATTTAAATTTGCTTGGACATCCTATAATTTAGTTAGGAAACCTCCTTGTTTGCCAAAGATTTAAAGTAGAAGAAATTCCCTAATGGTCCTGAACATAGTGAATTTAAATTAAGACAGGATCTGGCTCAAATCTTCTTCCACGTGGAGTCACACGAAACAAGCCATGACCATAAGCCTCCATCTGCACTTCCTAAGATGTTATCACTCCCTTCACCTTGTGTGAAAAATGGACAAGAAGAGAGGAGATCACATCCAGCAAAGCATGAATGAGTTCAGTGCAGGAATTATTTTAACAGACTTACTCAGCATATATAAAGCAGATGGGAAAAGGTTGTTTCCTGAGCATTAACTAAAATCCAGAATATTCCAAGCTATGGGAGCACTTTATTTTCTTCACATTCTTTCTCACTCCTATACTATAAATATGCATACAAATATCTTAAGCACATCAAAGCTTTGTTTTTGTATTTTCAATTAAGGTTAGAAAATTTCTGTGCATCACATATTTCTCTAGGAACTATGAGATTTTTGTCTTCTATATACCTCCTATTATCTTGATTCACTTACCACCTTCAAAAGATAAATTGTACCATGTTTGATTTATATTGTCCCAAGATCAAGGGACCTATTAATGACACAAAGACTTTCAAATAAAATCAGTGCAATACAGTTAAAAGAGCATTCCAAATTTCCAGTTCAAATTGGTAAGTGAACTGCCACCCTCATTTCTCAACTTCTTAAAGACTCATGAAGACAGAAAAAAAGAATAATTTCAAAAGCAGTTAGGACTACCAGAAACCTAAGGGCAGGAACTAAGGGGGAGATGGTCAGTAAATAAGAAACAAAAGATTTGATTTTTAAAAATATTTTCTGGTTTTATATCAATGCATCTCTTAAAACCCAAGAAGTTTGTGTTTTTCTCAGTCAGCCACATTGGTCAGGTTGAGCCAGGGACTATAGAATTAAGTGGCCAATTTTTATTTTTCATGCTGTGCCATGAAGAATGCAGAACACTGTGTACTTTTTAATATGTCAGGGTCCTACAAGCATCTTTATATATATAGACAATCCCATGAGGCAACAGGACACAGGTGTGTTAGGTGAGTGTATACCAGCAGTGCATTCTGGGGTTTGCTCTTGAATGGCCTTTGCTGGGCATGTTCTCCAGAATGTTGTAGACAGAATGTTGTTGTAACTAATATTTGCAAATGGAACTTGGAAAAAAAATTTAAATAGCCTACAAAAATATGCAATGTGTAAAAGTCCATGAAACTATCAAAATCTATATTATTGATAAAACTGACTCCAAATGCCCTGTATTTAGCTTGATTGTTTCCTCTTCCAGTTTACATCTATAGCCCATATCTAGAACTCTTTCTAGATACAAACAAGACACTTCAAACTTAGAGCTGATGATTTCATTTTGCTTATTTGGCCTGTAAGTAACTTCAATGTTATCTGACGTTTTTTCCTATTGATGAAACTTTCCATTGTCAAAGCTCAGTTAAACTCTTGACCTCAGAATCAGAGCATGAGGGCTGATGGTAACCAGCTCAGTCCCCAGTAGCTTATGAAAACCAGCTTCTTAGGAGAATTTTTGGGAGGTAGGGCATCAAAGAGGAAGTTAACTGGACTCCCGTACAAATGAGTGCACTATGAAGGGGACCTCAAGAGGCATTTGGTGTTCATTAGTGAGCATTCGGTAGCTGCTTTATCATTTTTCTTGTTTGTCATAAAAAATAAATAGAGTTTAATAGATGATCTAACCTAGCAGGCTTTGGCAACAAAGTAGACTGTGTCCCATTATGATCTTGATGTGTATAATTTAAAGTAAGATGGAATATGAAACCGTTTCCAGCACACATAGGGAAGTGAGTGACATAGATGTAGTCCCTGATTGTGCAGAAATGAAAACCAGTGCTGTCTTGGTTGGTACATTAAATCATGTATTCTGTTTTATGGAGTTTGGGCTGTAAACAGCATATTTCAGAATAATTAGCCCTGTCATTTTTGACTTAAAAGTTTGTTTTTAAAAATAGGAGTGTTTTATGTAGAATGCAGAAGTTTAAGTGCCTTAATAGATTGCATGAAGGCCAAAAGAAATTTGAAGGGCAGTTCCTGTTAGCTCACAGGTCAAAATTACCATCAGTTAGCAAGAATTAAGACATGCTCAGGAAACCCAGGGGAAATTCTCTTTTTGATGGGAAAGATCTGGGATTCTGACCAGGGCCTCTTGCCTGCCTGGCTAGGGCTATGAGGTGACCAGTGAGGCTTATACAAGTTATGCCTTCAGCGTGACATATTGGATAATCATCTCCTTTTCTACAGAGCAGCATCAGGAATGGATTAACCTCTGCAGCAATTTGGGGACTCTTATCAGGGGACTGCTCAGATTTTCTGCCTGGTGGGTGATGCATCTTGATCTTCATCACTCCTGGGAGATTTTCTTTAAGATAGGTTTCTTGATTTGTTCTTAGATTTGTAGCTTACACTTGGTTTTCTTTTTTCTGCAAATATGGGAATTTCTTCCTGTGCAAGTGTGAGAAGACAGTTCCATTTCTAAAGTCCCTACATTTTCAAAGAAATTCTCATCAAAGTCAGGACCCAGGAAAGCTTTCTGTTCTGACTCTTCCCCTTCTCTTATGTTCATGCATCTTCTTTCTCATGTGTCTTTGAAAAAATCCAGAGCAGTAAGTACCTGGTGAATAAGACAGCTTGATAATATTTCTAAATGTACTGTATTTCCTAATATCTCCAATATCTTGCAAAAAGAGTTGTGTTTGGTTAGTTCCAGTTTATCTGTCAAATCAAAAGACTAGGCAACATACTGAAAGGTCACTAGGTGGAAGACATGAAAATGGGCCACCAATATCTCTTGCTTGGGGACTTGTTGTCAAACTTCTGAAGCGACTTTTCCCCCCATGATTCTATCTTGATTACTTTTCCACATCATAGTTGTTATGGTTTGTGCATAGATGTCCCCCCAAAGCCTTATGCAGTCATAGGCTTTTTAAAAGAGGTTGCATCTAGAGTGAGTGATGCTGGGTTTAAGTGTGTGACACCACGATTAAGTGTGTGATGCTGGGATCAAGGGCATATGATTACCAAATTAGTTTATGATTGTTTTGGCATAATGCTGGGCATGAAGAATGGAAAGACCAACCCTGAGTGAGTGCTACTTTCCTTAAGGGTGTATTTCCTTGATAGAACATAAGGGACAGAAAGAGGACTGCTCTCATTGCTTGATGCTTTGCTATTTCATTCCTTGCTCCCTTCTGCCTGGCATGATCTGTTTCTCCTCTGCCATGCTATCCTGCCTTGGACCCAGACGATTGTGAATTGAAACCTATACAAACTGCGAGCTACAATAAAACTTTCCTCCTTTAACTATGGGTGTCAAGTATTTTGTTTCAGCAATGAGAAAAATAACCAAGACAACAGCATTAGTTATTTCATCCCTCAGGATCAAGCATGCATAAAATGTATTTGATCTGGTATTTATGAATATGACTAATATTTACCGTCTTACAAGAGGTCTCATATGAATTGGATGGCTTTTTTTCCTTGGGAGTTCAGTGGTGCAGCAAGAAAAATAAATATTAACTCAGAAAAAGGCAAACATACAAACACTGACCAAACAGGTATGTACTGTTTACCAAAAGACAACTTGAATGTAAATACCGAATAGTTTCTCTAGTGTGAGAAACTGAAAGTGTAAATAAGGATTAAAATGATTAAAATGAATAATTGATAATTTGAAATAGGAAAAGGTCCAAAGGTGTAGGGGTGGTGGGAGGGGAAGGTGAAAGGAAAGAAGGGAAAGGAAAAATTTTGAGAAAAGAAAAAAAAATGGAAACAAAACCTATGTAAATAGGGAAGGGTGGAGAGGGTGAAGGGCGCACAGGTAATGGGGGAAAAATAAGAACTAAGATTCATCATGTACAGGTACAAGCACCCAATGATAAATGTAAACTTATTGTATACCTAAAATGTACCAATAAAAGAATTTTTATAAAAAGACAACTTGAAGAGAAAAATATAGAAAAGTTCATCCATGGCCATTATCCTAATTCACCCACACAACCAGAAACTTCTCTCATCAGACGTACTGATTGAAGATAATTTGGTTGAAAGTCTCAATACTCCTCCTTTGATCCAGCAGTGAGAATCCTGTCAGTGAAGGGGGGCTTCAGTTCAGTTAGCCAACACTTACAAAATCTCAACTAAAATTTCTTTGGCAAAAAAAAAAAATGAATTGGTCCTACATTTCATATACTAGGTAGGTTTTGTCATCCCTATAAAATCTTGTGGCATAAAGATGATAGTTTCCTTGTTATAGGTAAGGAAACTGTAATTTAAGAGGTAATAATTTGCCCAAGGTCTCATGGACTCCAAGGAGAAGGGATGATACTTCTGTCCCGGCCAACAGCTATGCACCATTTTTCCAATATGTTGGGGGAAGGAGCTAGAGTCAAACATGCATAAGGATGGCATCCTAAGGTTAGGACCTCAAAATAATGACCCCCACATCAACCAAGCTCAGGAACCATTTCACATATTATCAGATATTTTAATTTTATAACTATCAAGAATGACAGGTTTCAACTCCACTACATGAAGTTGGTAATGAATTGCCTCATGTTACAGTATTCAGCTTCATTAGTTTTTCATAGTAGTAATGGAAACAGGTTTTTAAGAAAGTTTTAAAAATTTGAAAACATACATAGGATTATGAAGCTTATCATTCTCCAGAGTTAACTACTTTCCTGAAGATTTTTATGCATAAAGCCATATGGGTTGTGGATGTGTGTGTGAATATGTGAAAATATGTGAAAAATTTTTAAGTTTTCACAAATTGAATCAATTATACATAAAATAGTGATTTAGACATAAATAGTAAACTTCTCTACCTTTTCTATGATAACATGTGTGCATCAATATTTTTCTTTTGCAACTTGTGTGGTACTAATTAATATGCAGAACATTCCACCTGCTGATTAACATACAGACTTTTCATTTGACTATTTGATTTTTCTTGTAATAAACATTTTTATACTTTGCATGTATTTTTCATTACACACTATATATATAACCAATTTCTACAGATAATTGAGCTTATGATTTATGCATTCTTAATTTTAATAGATACAACCTTAATCATAGTTCAGATACTGTTTTGATCACCAACTCAAATAGTGCACAAGAGGATGTTTTACCTTAAGCTTGACCCAACCTGGGTAAAATACATGTGTGGTGTTTTATCTGCTGTCTAATTTGTATCTAAGTATAAGTAAGAATAGGTATTTTTTCACTGACTCTTAAAATTTTGTTTGAGAACTATTTTCTTCTGACAATCTTTAAGCTTCTTGGAGATATTACTAATATGATTTCTAAGATCTTTGAAAATCATACAATACAGTGTATAGTTTACCACATATGTTGTTAAAATTTTCCTTGTTTTGTCTTTTGTGTTTGGATTTATTTTCAGTGTATTGAATAATACTGATTGACATGTGGTAGACAGCACATGTAGTTTGCTAGCTTTTCATGTATGCACCCACTGAAACATCACCACGCTCAAGACAGTGAACATCTATCCATCATGTTTTTTATGCTCCTGTGTAATCCTCCCTCCTACCCTCTCCCCCGCCTATTCATGTGTTTTCTGTTACTGTACGTGAACGTGCATTTTCCAAAATTTATATTTATCGGATTATTTAAAATGCAGTTTATCAACTAGCTTCCTCATTCAGCATACTTATGGATATATGTTTATCTATTCAACTGTTGAGGAACAGTTAGATGGCTTCCTTTTTATTTGGTGAAAGTTGTTGGCTACCTGCTTTCTTTTCATTAGATAAGAGGATCAAGAGCAGAATGATTGGTTTATGGTAGGAGTATCTTTAACTTTCTAAGAGGCCTCAAACAGATTTCCAAGGTTGTTGTATGATCTTACCTTACCCACAGCAGTGTATGAGAGCTGTGGCTCCTGAACATCCTTGCTAACACTTGGAGTCAGTCTTGTTAATTTTACCCGTCTTTGAAGATGTTCATCTCACTGTGCTTCATTGTTGCATCTTACTAATGGCCAATGATTCTGAGCACCATTCACATCATTGTTGTTACTCATTCATCTCTATTTGCTGTTTGTTCAGCTATTTTGCCTATTTTCTTATCGTCGAGTTTTGAGCATTATCTATATATTCTGGGTACTCATCCTTTATTAGATGGTGTATGCTTTTAAAATATTTTCTTCAAGTCTGTAACATGTCTCTTCATTCCCTGAGCAATGCTCACAAGAAAAGATTTTGGTTTTTGTAATGCTCAATTTTTTTGTAAGTCATTACTTTCTTTTATAAGTAAGAAATCTTTGCACATACCAAGGTCACAAATTTTTTGTTCGGTTTTATTTTGTAAATTTTATAATTTCAGATTTTACATTTAGGTATATGTCCCATTTGTAGCTAATTTTTCTATATGACAGATAGTATGGATTAGAGTTCATGTGCACTCATTTTCTGTATGTCTGTCTAACTGAGGTAGTGCCACTGTTTTGAAAAGACAACAATTTCTCTAGTGAAATGCCTTGTACCATGATCAAAATTCAGTTGCTCATATGTGTATGGAACAAGTTTTGTATTCTCTGTCTGTTAGTTAATTGACCTATTTGTCTATCTTGATAACAATACTATAGTGCATTGATCACTTAATTTTATACTAAATCTTGAAATCAAGTACTGTTAGTTCTCCAATTTGTTCTTTTTGCAAAAAGTCTCATCTATTATCTTACTCACTTTTCTAGTTGCTCAGACAAAATACCTGACACCCCAAATTAAACAGTAAAGGTTTATTTTGCCTCACAGTTTGTAGAAGTTTCCATCTGTAGGTGGCTGGCTCCAAGGTAGAGTGGCATCACAGAAGAGAAACAGTCCTTGGTAGACAGAAGGCAGCAAAACAGCAAAGCCCTAAAGAAGCAGCAGAAGTCTTCTTTCTGTTCCTTTATAGTTCATCCAGGCTGTAAGTCTATTGATTGATGCCACCCGCACCCAGGGTGGGGGCATCCTTAATCCCAGTATTCCACACCTAATCACAGCATTACATAGCCTAAATCCAGTCACCTCCTAAAAGCCCCACTTATGACTGCATGAGGCTTTGCGGGGACATCTAGATAAAAATAATATTTACTGTAGGTCTTCTGTTTTTCCATAAAAATTTTAGAAGAAGTTTGTTAATATCTAGGAAAAAATTCTATGGGGACTTTCCTTTGAATTGCATTGAACTTATCTCTCAATGCATGAAAAATCAACATCTTAAAATAGTGTCTTTTGAAGCCTAAACAAATTATAACTTTTCATTTATTTGGGTGTATTTTATTTTTGTCACATTTCTTTTGCAGTTTTTCCATATACAAGTCTTTTACACCTTTTCTCAGATTTATTAATAAGTATTGCAAATTTTTATGTTATTGTAAATGGAATTTTAAAAATGTTAATGTTCTATTGGTGATTATTAGATTTTAAAAATGCAATTGATTTTGTATATAATTTCATATTATCCTGAAACCAGTCTAGCCTACTAGATCTATTAGACTTTTTGTAAATTTCATTGAATTTTCTTCATAGATGATCATGTTCCCTACAAATATAGATTTTATCTACATGCCTTTTCTTTTTCTTGCTTTACTGCATTGGCTAGAACATTCATTACATTAAATAGTAATAATAAAAATAGATATCCTTGTCTTCTTTTTGACTCTAAGGGAAAACATTCAATTTTCACTATTATGATATTAGCTGTAGGCTTTCCATAGATGCTGTGCAATTCCTAGGTTTTTTTTACAGTTATTGCTAAAAATCAATGTTAGATTTTCTCATATGTTTTTACTGGGTCTATTAAGGTGATTATACATTTTCTTTTATACAGTATTGATATAATGAATTATATTGATTGATTTTTGAATATTAAACTGACATATTTTGAGGATAAACCCACTACTCGTGATGTACCATACATTTTATCTATTGGTGGATTAGATTTGCTAGAATAATGTTTGTGATTTTTCATGTACACTTATGCACGATATTCATCTGTAGTTTTCTAGTACTGTCTCTAAGAGGATCTGGATCTCTCAGCCACAGGAATGTGTGCGTGTGTGTTGGTGGGGACAGGGAGAGCTTTCTTCCTTGAACAATGAACCTGAGTTACACGGTAGTGGTTTTTCCTTACACCTGCTATGCTTATGTTCTCCACATTTCTCTTTACAGTCATGACTGGCATAATGGGTGACATTGGAGTTAATGACAGACAATATATACAACAATGGTCCCCTAAGATTATATTGCCTTGTGACATTTCTGATCATCTTAGTTTGTGCACTCTGATGCTAGCACAATAATGAAATTACCTAATCATGCACTACTCAGAAATGTGTCCCTGTCATTAAGTGGCATGTGACTATACTTCTTATTGGCCAATCCTTTGTCACTCCATTGCCCAGTCATAGTTAACAATTCTTTAAAGTATTGATTTCCAATTATATTGCACAATGATCAGAGAAAGTATCTTTACTATATCATCTTTAAAAATGTGTTGGTTTTTTGGAGGTTATCTGAAATAATCTTGTGTTCCTTTATAATTGGAAACCATTAGAGTCTTTCCTTGTATTTTGAGCTACAAGACAGATTATTATGTTTGGAATTTGTTTTGTAAAGTGCATGAAAGTAAACATTTTAGACTGTGGGCCTTATAGTCTATTACAACTACACGACTCTGGTATTGTAGCATGAAAACCCAGAAACAAATGACTGGGCCCTTGTTCCCATAAAACCCTATTTACAAAAAACAAGCCAGTGACTTCTGGTTTAACGACAATTGTGAATATTTTAGGACCTAATGGAGACAGAGGAGAAAGGCCAAGTGTCTTCCTTTCTTTTATGTTTGCTTTATTTACTGGATTAAAATAGTTTTCTGTCTCTCTTGAAAGGACAGAGAATCTGATAAGGGACAGATGGATAGAAAAAGAGCAAATAAAACAGTTCCGAGTAGTCAGAAATCATCTCTCACAGATGGAGATGCCCAGTTCCATGACAGGCTCCACTCTGCTCCTGTGTTCCTCTCAGTGGAGTGGGTGTCAAGTGCCACTTGAGGGACTGAAGTGTGAGGCCTTTATATAATATTATTTGATGTTGAGTACATTGGCAAAAGCACAAAACTGGCTTTGAATCTTAGCTCTGGAATTTTACCTTAGCTGTAGAGTGTTAAATAAGTTGTACAATCTTTCTGAACTTAAGTTGCAAATATGTAAGTTGAGCATAAGAATGCCTACTTTGCAGGGTTTTTTAAGGATAAAATAAGTAAATAAGATAGTTCTCACTATATAATAGTAACTTTAACAAACATTGCATTGTTTCACTCATCCTTCATACACATATGTAGTCATTCTTTGTAACTTCAAGGGATTGATTCTAGAACTCCTCATGGACACCAAAATCCAATGATGCCTTTGTGTAAAATAGTGTGTAGTTTTCACATGTAACACACACATATCTTTCTGTATACTTTGAATTGGTCTTGAATTGCTTAGAATATCTAATATAATGTAATTAGTTGTTATACTCTATTGTACAGGGATTAATGGCAAGATGTCCATAAGGTTCAGTACAGACACAGTAGTTTTTAGTATTTTTAATCCAAGGTTGGTTGAATCTGTAGATGCTGAACCCTCTGGTGCGGAGGGCAGACTATACATACATGCATAGAGCTTGGCCTTCATTTTTCTTGCCTGGCTTTCTTGGGAATGATCTGCTTGCCCTGTAACCAAATGGTTCTGACAAATTTCTCTCTCCCATCTCACAGCACAGCAGAAATTCTCCCAAGACTGTTTCCTGAGCTCCTTTGCCTGCAGCAAGTATCCAGAAATCCCATTACAGTTTTATTTTCAAGATGTTTACTGCTGGCCCAAGAGTAGGATGTGATTGAAGACAAAAGGAAGAAAACTGTAAATCTCCGTAAATCTCAAGTGAGAGAATAAATTGTCTTTTGTGTACATTCAAACATAAGTGGGATAAAACCTTACATTCTTCTTTTAGTTTGAACAGTATTGTGTTCACTCACATAAGCCTCCCTTCAATATTTTATGTACATTTTAATCCTCTCAAGGAAGCTTTGGGTTTTCCCGGATTAGTTCTCTCTGTAGTGTGACTGTGTGATTGAATATATAAATATTCAACATTATAATGGTGTGATAGCCACATGCACTGAGTAGAAACCTTACTCTTTTGAATTTTGATCTTTTAGAAATCTAGTAATATTTCATGTCTAGTAGGATATTCTCTTGAAGTGCTGGTGATAGCAGTAAGCTGCAGCTCCCAGTCGGAAATTGATAATCCTGACACCTGCGGAGCCCAGGGATTCATTTTAGTCCAGTGTTTCAAACCTTTGGGCCCAGTGTGTTTTCATCTGGGTGTGATAGTGGTGAGCACCAATACAATCATGCTACTTTTCACTTCCAGGACAATGTTCAATAATTTACATGTGATATTTAGTATCATTTTATTTTGCCCAACTATATGCTAATACTTGAGGGAGGCTAGACTAAGTTATTTGATGACTCATATGAATTAAATGAACTTTTATTTATAATATTTTCTACTTATGGTAGGTTTATTGGGATATAGCTCTAGTGTAAATTGAGCAGAATTTATATAGGATTTATTTCTGACCTTCTATGAGTAAATTATAAACAGCACTTTTTTCCTAAACACTTTGGCATGTATCTGTCAAAAAAAATTTATATTCCCTAAGATTAAACTATACATAAAATGTTAAAGGAAGGCTCATATAATGAAAATCATACTGTTAAAAGGAAAAAAGAAATAAACACTATAGAAACAATTCTTAATTTAAAAATCCAACATGTTTTAAGCCATGAAGTTAACCAGATTTCCACTATTGTCCCCAAAATATCCTCTACTACATTTCTTTTTTCATTTGGAAAGGGATTCTTTGTACTATTGTATATAGTTCATATTTTTTGAGGCATCCTGGTCACAGAGATGACATATTTTCCTCTTGCTTGGCTCCTGGCTTGAGCCTGAGTGGTTAGACTAATGTAATCCTAGTTCTTTATAACAAAAGGTAACTTAATTTGATAGAGTATATATCTGCTTTTGGCTTCCACTGACTTCCCTCTGCCAAATTTTGTATTTTATTTATTTATTTTTATAGTGACATTTACCTTTTTCCAAGTACTTCAGCACTTCCCTGGGCTTGTATTTTATTAATGAGCCATCAGATTGTTTTTGTAAAAACCTCAAGGTGTGTTTTTAAGGGATAATAGACCCAAGAGAGCACCCTTAGGGACCAGCCTTGGCTCGGTTCATAGAAGTCTTGATTTGTTGCTTTTTTACAAACTCTACAAAAGGACACTGGGAACACACTCTTGTGAGCAAAATGTTGACAAGGATTTCTTTGCATTTCTGTTTTGTGACAAGCAAACAGGAGTAATCACTTAAATTGGTAAGGCTCAAAAAGGCAATTGAGCTGCCCCAGAGTCTGATTTCCTCAGGGAGGCTTCTGGAGAGCAAAGGTCACCTGCAGAAACAATAACTGAAGGCTGCCCAGCTCCACAGCCCCTGGCGATTTTCCATCCTATGTGGGTAATTTGCCAAAGTAAACTCTTCTGGATGAATGAGGGTCTCTCCGCAGTCACTTTCCCTCCAGCCTTAGCTGGAAAAGTAATCGCAGTGCAGAAAATGGAGGTCTTGCAAGAAATACCTACAAATTTAATCCAGGAATTATAAGATATTGTGAAATCTCACAAGTATAGCTCAGAATGTAGAGCTGTCTCTTCAATGTTTTCCAACTGGGACAAGACAGTTCACACAGCTGCCATGGTTCTTGGGAAGCAATTTTAATTTTACTTTAACTTTGCTGAGATTTACAGGGTTGCAAGGAGATCTTACTGTAGGGACCTCTAGTTTTGCTCACTCTGTCTTCTCTGCATCTTTACCCCTGAATTTCTCACTATCTCCCTCCACAAAGATGAAAATCCTAGCATGCCATTATTCAAAACAACTCAGCTTGACTATCTTCTGCATTTTAAATTTGTATATTGTGACAGAGGAGAAACAAGAGACAAATTTTATTTAGGAATGGTTGCAATAGAGAAAAAGAGATTTCAGTGGCTAAGCTCAATTTCAAATACAAAAACTCAAAATAGGGACTGATAACCAAGGAGCAGGTTGTGTGCATGGAAAATAACTAGGAAGAAACATGAAGAGGGATTCTAGTTAAAGAAGCTTCAGAGTCTTGCTGAAGGCAACAAAAGGTAATCAGATTATCACTTGAGGATTCTCTGGAAGAGATTTTGTAGAATTCCTGCTTAAACTGGGAGGTGGAGAAGGATGAACATTGAAGCCCAAAGTCAAAGCCTTGACAAAAAGGCTTAAATTGCAGTGGTGGCAAACCTTCAGCATGAGTGCCACAGTAGTCTATTCATTAACATCAAAAGCTCTGAAAAGTTCATCACTGGCTTAGAGGAACCTTGTTTGGTGAGAGAGTCCCTGTTGAAGTTCACCAATGAAAGACCTAACAAACAAGATCCTTTCATTTGCTCTACTAGCAGGTGTGCCACATGAGGAAACAAGAGCAGGCTTGGCTCTGTCCTCCGGGAGCTTATTTTCCAGCAGGAGAATGTGATTTCCATTGCACAACTGAGAATAATGCAGAAAAGAAAGCAGTGTGTTCTACAGCTTCTGCAGCCTTGTTTCTCTTGCCTGGGTTACAGGCTAGCCCTGAAGGTAGAAGAGTTGTCAATGAGTGGAGAGAAATATGACATGGTTTTTCCAGAAATAAATAGACATAAGACAGCATGTACAGATACTGGGTGGTAAATCAGCAGAAATCTACTCTAGTAAGTAAAAAGGAATCACCATTATTACCCCTTACCCACTGTCACTTTCTATGGTTTGATGATTCTTTCTGAGTAACTGTCAGAAATTCAGTATTAACCTAATGCTATATCACAATCCTACACTACTTGCCTCATTTCATCCCATCAGATGAGCATTGTACCCCCTCACCTCATCACCAGAAGGGCGAATACAGTATAGTCAGATATTTTGAGAAAGAGCACATTTTGAATAAATTTTATTATAGTACCTTATTATAATTGTTTTATTTTATTATGGTTGTTGTTAATTTATTACTGTACCTAATTTATAAATGAAACATTATCATTGCTATATATGTAAAGGAAAATACATAGTATATATAGGATTTGGTACTAAAAATGGTTTTAGGCATCCATCTGGAGTGAATTACTTACCCAGATTCTGATGATACCTGAAAAAGTACATGACTAGAACTTTTGTCATTTGATTTTGTTTCTAAAAATTGATTAAGCTGGGGATGTAGCTCAGCAGCACCGCACCTGCCTGTTAAACACAAGGTCCTGAGTTCAATCTCCGGTACCCCCCCCCAATAAATAAATAAATAAATAAATAAATAAATTGATTAAGTGTTGCATCTTCTGCCTGTGTTGGTATCCTGGTTTCCAAGAAGTTCTTTAGTATTTGATTGTGAGTTCCTTGATTTTTATAATGGCTTTCACCTAAAATATTTTGTGAACAAAACACTGGGTTTTAAATCTAGAGAAAGGGGGTCTTACCAGGCTGGTATCTCCCCAAGCAATCTAATAAAGAATTTTCCTTCTAACTCAGATTTTCTATATGATTGGCTCTATTATTCAAATTTTGTGTGGGTTTTGATGTATAAGGAAGGGATCTCTAAGAAATGTAAAGTTATCATTATTATCATTATTAGTATCACATTTGAAAATCTTTGTTCTAATGCTGGTTATTTTTCATCTATTTCCATAACTGTATTTAAAAGGCATTAACTGTTGTGATTGTGTGATAATTTTTGCTTGGATCTCATAATCAATTTGATACATAATATAATACATTTTAGAGATATATTTTATGGTGTTGCATTTGGGAATAAGAAAGTTGTTGTTTTATAGAAGACTCATTGTAAAAATGATGCTGTATTAATGATAATGGCCATTAGAAATATTCCACATTCAAGAATATTCCCATCTAAAATTATGCTCTTCAAATCATCCTCTTTGCCCATGCCATCACTTCAGGAAAATAATGTATTAACCTCTATGACTATGATTTTCCCTAGTGTCATTTCATCAGGGTTTTTATCAGCACCAACACAGCCCAGAATGTGGAATAGTATGATAGCTCTACCTCCTTCTATGAGCCAGCTTAAAGGGTTTCCATTCTTTGCTATGTTCAAACTCCTGTTAGCTACCAACTCTGCAGTAGAAATGTCTGCTAGGTCAATCCCTAAGACCTGGTGCTGGTGACAGAAGCAAAAATTACAGCTTGAAGACAAGATTTTTCACTGTGGGGCAGAAAATTTTAAGGAAATGAAGAAAAGACCCAGGATATTTGTTTTCACTAAGGAAAAGGAAATGCAAGTACAAAGCCTCTCCCAAACTCAAAAGACCCACAAAAATGGAAACCTGACAACAGAACCCAAGAGACACAGAGATTAAGAGAGCCAGTGGATACTTTATATTGGAAAAAAGGAAGACACATAATAACAAAGATGTGGGAGTTGATGCAAATGAGAGTGCAGGCTTAGAGTGACAGTTGGTTTCATGGAGCGTTGGGAAGGACACTCTCTCCCAGCACAAGAGAGGGAGCTTCTACTGCCACAGCCATGACGGTTGTCAGCAGCCACTGTAGCCAGATATTTTGAGTTTTAAAGAAAAACTCAAATCTTACTTTTCATAAGAAATCTGACTTTAATGTCTGATTTTGTGTACATGCCCTGTATGTATAAATACTAATCAATACAACTGGAGGTCTGTAGTTGTATTAGAAAGAACTGAGGCACAAGTTTGGGAAATTAGTTCTTTGATACAAGTTTTAAGAGAAATAAAGACACCTGTAATGCATGAGACTTATCTCTATGTAAGACAAGTGACTTTATTTTTGGGTATTTAAGAAAAACTGTTCTGGTCTGAATATATGTGTTAAAGTTTTTCATGTGTTGAAATCCTACCCCTTGAGGTGATGGCATTAGGAAGTAGGGCCTTTGGGGTGGTGAGTAGGTCACAAAGGAGAAGCCATCATGATGGGATTGATGCTTCTTGTAGAAGAGACCTGAGGGAGCTCCACAATCCCTTCCCCTATGTGAAGATGCAGTGAAAAAATGGTCCTCTGTGAACACAGATGTGGGGCCCTTGAAAGGCACAGAATCTGCTAGTATCTTGATCTTGAACTTCAAAAATTGTGGGCAATAAATTTCTGTTGTTTATAAGCCACGAAGTTTATGGCATTTTGTTACAGCAGCCCGAATAGACTAAGACATTCACACTTCACATTTTAATTGTATACACATTTTAAGTTTTTATAATTAATATTTTAAGGGTGGCATTTGCTAAACCACTTTATTGATGTATGACTGACATAGAGAATGCCATAGTGTATACAGCTTAATGAGTATGGAGTTAGATTTAAAACTGTGAAGTCATTATTGCAACCTATGCCATAAACACATCCATCACCTGGTTTATATCTTTCTTTTCCCTTGTTTCCAGCTCCCATTTTAGGTTAACTTGAACATTTTTCATATAAGCAGCATATATTGTGCTTTTCTTCTGTCTTGCTTTTATCCACTCTGGACATCTCTGTATTTTGTCAGAAATTTAATCTCCTTACAAAGATTAGTTTTAGCTTTGTTGAAGTATAACCAACATTCAAAAAATTCAAAAGTCTTAACTACACACTTAATTAATTTTCAAAAATTGAACACCAATGTGAAATCATCACCAAAAAGTCAAAACAATATGATATTCGCAAAGTTCTCTTGTAACCCCTTCCCCAGGCATCTCCACTTAGTATTTCTTAGTATTTCTAGTATATTGACTTCTGACATCATAGATTCACTTAGTCTGCATGTTTGAAATTTATATTTGAGGTGTGATTAACAATATAATGAATGTTTAAATTTAAGAAATTATAATAAAGACACATTGACACAAATTCTCCTCAAAATAACCTTGGTTCAAATTCAGTTATCTCATCTTTCTTGCCACTTTTTTATCTTTTGAAAAAATGAAACAAAATTTCATAAGAAAATAACAAAAGACTAACAATAACAGCACAATTTATAATAGCTATATGTTGAAAACAGCATATATGTCTATCAACAGATGAGTGGACAAGGGAGATATGATATTTATACACAATGGAGTACTACTGTGACATAAAGAAATATAAACATGAGGCATTTGTAGACAAATGGATACAACTTGAAAACGTAACATTAGGTTAAATAAGCCAGATGCACAAGCTTAAATATCTCATCACGTTCTGACACAGTTCTCCGAAGTCCTCTTTCATGAGTGTTTTGTTATATAGTTGTGGCTGCCTTGACGTCGTGAATTAACTCAAAATGTTTACCCTTACAGGGCCGTTTTGACTTTGGGAAAGAGCCCATAGATGCATCATTCAAGATCCAGTGAATAAGGTAGCTAAAGGCATCCCACAGTGGCTTACCAGGATACTTTTCTATTGGTTGGTACTCTGCAGCAGCATTCACCATATTTTTTATAACACCTTATAAAGACACTCACAAAATAGGACTTGCAGAATTGCTTCAGAAAGTGGCAAGGACAGAGGAATAAGTGTATTTGAAGCAAGAGAGAATATTTTGAGGGAGATTAACACAATATATCTTTTACTGTCATTATTTTTAAAAATTAAACATGTACCATTTATTTTGATCACCCCTTGCAGTGTTACATTGCATATGCTATTCTTTTTTGTCTGATTTGCTCAATATTATGCTTTTAAACTTAATATGCATGAAAGGATATATTATTCATAATTATTGCTGCATAATGATTCATTGTATAAGTAAATGTCTATATATGTCTATATTCATACATCCTTTAATTTAAAAAATTTTAAATGTACACCTAACAACTATGCACATTAGTAGGGCTATCATGTGATATTTTAATACTTGTATGCATTGTGTAATGTTAAAATCAGGGTAAACATTCTCTCTCCTGAAGCACTAATCATTTTTTATGAAGAAAATTTCTTCATATTGAAAACCTTCTCTATAAGCTTTTTTGAAATACAGTGGTATCTCAGTTTATGAACTTAATTTGTTTAATGATTTGGGGGAAGATGGGTGTGTTTGTGTTTGTGTGGGGAAGATGGCAGTGCTCGTGTTACTCAGTGCAGAGTTTGAGAACAGAGCAAAATTCGCTGAATGCTTTTGTTTGTGAACCAAATTGTTTGAAAACAGAAGTGTCTGTGAAATGAGGTATTACTGTATACAATAAATTATCATTATTTATAGTCACTTTTATGTGCAATAGAATAATGGAATTATTTCTCTTACCTAACTGTAACTTAGTAACTGGTGACCAACCTCTCCCCATATCTTATCCATCTTCTTCCTTAGCTCCTGGTAACCATAATCCACTATCAATTACAGTGAAATGTGATCAACTTTTTTATATTCCATATAAAACTGAAGTCTTGCAGTACTTTCTGTGTCTGGCTTATTACATTTAGCATAATGATTTCCAGTTCCATCCATGCTGCCCCAAAATAAACAGGATTTGATTCTTTTTGTGACTAAATATTGTCCATGATGTATATATATCACATTTTCTTTGTCCATTCATCAGTTGATAGACACTTAGATTTCTTGGCTATTACAAATAGTGATGCAGTAAACATGAGAGTACAGATACCCCTTTAACATACTGATTTCATTTCCTTTGAATACATACTCATTTGTAGGATTACAAAGTCATATAATAGTTCTATTTTTTAATTATTTGAGGAATCTTCATACTGTTTTCTATACTGATTACATCGATTTATATTCAAATTAACAATGTACATAGGTTATTTTTCCCCGTATCTTTGCTAACACTTGTTATCTTAAGTCTTTTTAATAATAGTCATTATTACTCTGTCAAAATAATATCTTATTATTTGTGGTTTTGATTTAGATTTCCCCAGTTATTAGTAACCATTTTTTTCTATCCCTTCTGGAAATGCCTTTTTTTCAGAAATGTTCATTGAGGTTTATTTCCCTTTTGATCTCAATATAAGTTTTTTAGTGTTCCTTATATATTCTGGATATTAACCCTGTGTTAGATGCATAGTTTGCAAATTCTTTCTCCTATCAGGATGCTGTTTCTTTACTCTCTTGTTATTTCCTTTGCTGTACAAAAGCAATTTTGTTTAATGTAATATCCATTGTCTATTATACATTGTTCCTGTGGGTTTTTTGTATTAAATTCTTTTATTGGTACAAGTTATCCCCTGTATATTATCACACAATAGTGTGATGAAATTGGAGATCCACAGCAAAAGAAACTTAAAAATTTTCATAAACACATGGAAAGTGAACAACACACTTCTGAATAACCAATGGTCACAGAGGAAATTAAAGAAGAAATCAGACAGTTCCTTCAACTAAATGACAATGACAATACAACATATCAGAATCTATGGGACACAATGAAAGCAGTCTTACGAGGGATATTCATAGCAGTGAATACGCATATTAGGAAAACAGAAGGAGCCCAATTAAACAACCTGATGCCGAACCTCAAGCTTCTAGAAAAAGAAGAGCAGGACAACCCCAAACCTCATACAAGGGAGGAAATTATAAAGATCAGAGGAGAAATCAATGCAATGGAGACTAAGAGAATGATACAAAAAATCAATGAAGCCAAGAGTTGGTTCTTTGAAAGAATCAACAAAATTGACAAACCTTTAGCCAACCTTGTCAGAAAAAGGAAAGAAAAGGCCCAAATCCATGCAATTAGGATTGAAAAGGATGAAATTACAACAGACCCAGCAGAAATCCAGAGGATCATCAATACCTACTTCCAGAACCTATATGCCAATAAGATGGACAACACAGAAGAAATGGACAGATTCCTAGATACATATGAATTACCAAAGTTGAACAAAGAAGATCGAAAAATTCTGAACAACCCAATATCAACCAATGAAATTAAAAATGTAATTAAAAACTTATCACCTAAGAAAAGCCCGGGCCCTGATGGCTTCACTGCTGAATTCTACAAGACATTTAGAGAGGAACTGCTGCCACTACTGTTTAAACTCTTCAATGAAATTGAAAGGGAAGCAATACTGCCAAATTCATTCCTGGAAGCAAGCATCACCTTGATCCCCAAAGCAGAGAAAGACCCAACTGAAAAAGAGAACTATAGGCCAATCTCACTAATGAACACAGATGCACAAATCCTTAATAAGATACTGGCAAACAGAATGCAGAAGATCATCAAGAAGATCATACACCCTGATCAAGTGGGATTCATTCCAGGGATGAAGGGATGGTTCCATATACAAAAATCAATCAATGTAATACACTATATCAATAGAGCCAAGGACAAAAACCATATGATTATCTCCATAGATGCAGAAAAAGCATTTGACAAAGTCCAACATGCATTTATGATAAAAACCCTACAAAAAATTGGAATAGATGGTCTCTACCTCAAACTGATAGAAGCCATCTATGAAAAACCAACAGCCAATATCATACTAAATGGTCAAAAACTAAAATCCTTCACACTAAAATCAGGAACAAGACAAGGATGTCCACTATCACCACTCTTGTTCAATATAGTTCTGGAAACATTAGCCACAGCAATTAGACAAGAGAAAGAAATAAAAGGAATAAAGATAGGTAACGAAGAAGTCAAATTGTCATTATTTGCAGATGACATTATATAGAAGACCCCAAGAACTCCACCAAAAGTCTTTTAGACTTAATAACCAAATTCAGTCAAGTAGCTGGTTACAAGGTCAGCACACAAAAATCAATAGCTTTCCTCTGCACCAATGACAGACTCACCGAGAGAGAAATAGCGCAAATAATTCCTTTCACAATAGCATCCAAAAAACTGAAATCCCTAGGAATTAACTTAATGAAAGAAATCAAAGACCTCTTCTCTGAAAACTATGGCACTCTGAAAAGAGAGATTGAAGATGATATCAGAAAATGGACAGACATCCTCTGCTCCTGGGTAGGAAGGATTAATATAGTGAAAATGGCCATACTTCCAAAACTGCTATATAGATTTAATGCAATTCCAATTGAGATCCCAACAGCATACTTCATAGACCTTGAGAAAACAATCCAAAAATTCATTTGGAACAAGAAGAGACCCAGAATAGCAAAAGCAATTCTAGGTAACAGAGACATGGCAGGGGGTATCACAATCCCCAACCTGCAACTCTACTACAAAGCTACTGTGATAAAAACAGCATCGTACTGGCAAAGAAACAGACTTGAGGACCAGTGGAACAGATTAGAAGATGCAGAAACAATGCCAGACACACTCAGCCACCTCATCTTGGACAAAGGAGCCAAACACCCTCACTGGAGGAAAGATAGCCTCTTTAATAAAAGGTGCTGCAAAAATTGGGCTTCAACTTGCCAAAGATTAAAACTAGACCTGTATCTCTCACCATGGAGTAAACTAAAATCAAAATGGATTAGAGATGTAAATATTAAAATAGAAACTCTGAACCAGTTGGAACAGAGGTTAGGTAGAACCCTTGAAGACATCGGTTTAGGAAAAGATTTTATGAACAAAACCTCAGTTGCCCTGTGAACTAGCACAAACAATCAACAGGTGGGATCTCTTCTTATTAAAAGGCTTCTGCACAGCAAGAGAAACCACCAGCAGTGTGAAGAGACAACCCACAATGTGGGAAAAAATCTTCACCTGCTCTTCCTCAGACAAAGGTCTACTATCTCGAATCTATAAAGAACTTAAAAAGATCAGACCTCCCAAATTTAATGACCCAATCCAAAACTGGGCATCTGAAATGAACAGACATTTCTTGACAAAGAAATAGAAATAGCAAATAAATACATGAAAAATGTTCAACATCACTGGTCATTCGAGAGATGCAAATGAAAACTCTGAGATTCCACTTCACTCCAGAAAGAAAGGCTGCTATCATGAAATCAACCAATAACAAATGCTGGCGGGGCTGTGGGGAAAGAGGAACCCTGCTCCACTGCTGGTGGGAGTGTAGACTGGTGCAAGCACTGTGGAAATCAGTATGGAGATACCTCAAAGAACTAGGACTGGAAATCCCATTTGACCCTGCTATTCCACTGCTGGGGATCTTCCCCAAAGAATTAAAAGAATCATACCACAGTGATATATGTGGGCCCATGTTCATAGCAGCGCAGTTTGTAATAGCTAAAACTTGGAAACAGCCCAAATGCCCATCAACTGGAGACTGGATAAAGAAAATGTGTTTTTTTTATAAAATGGAGTACTATTCAGCCATAAAAAATGAGAAATTAGAGACATTTATAGCTAAGTGGATGCACATTGAGGCAACACTCTTAAGTGAAATAAATAGGACACACATGTGTAAATACTGAATAGTTTCTCTGGTGTGAGAAACTGAAAGTGTAAATAAGGACTAAATGTATAATAGGTCATGTGAAATAGGAAGAAAAGGGGCAAAGGGGAAGGAAGTGGGAGGGCTAAGGGAAAGGATAGAAGGAATGGGATTAATATGAGAAAATGGAAAACTAGGAACCAAATCTTTGTAAATAGGGAGGGCTGGAGGGGTTGAAGGGAGGGCTGGGCAAAGGTGAAAAACAAGAACCAAGAGAGACGATGTAAAGGCACAAATTTCCAATGATGAATGTCATTATATTGTATACCTAAAATGTACCAATTATTACAATGAATAATCGATTATGTAAAATAGGAAGAAAAGGTCCAAAGGGGTAGTGGTAGTGGGAGGCACAGGGGAAAGGCAAGAAGGGAAAGGAAAAAATGATGAGAAATGGAAAAAATGGAAATAAAGTCTTTGTAAATAGGGAAGGGTGGAGGGCGTGAAGGGAGGGCTAGGAATGGGGAAAAAATAAGAACCAAGATGCATTATATAAGGGTACAATTCCCAATGAGAAATGTAATTGCGTTGTATACCTACAATGTACCAATAAAAGAATTTAATACCAAAAAAAAGTAAAAAATTTGAACTATGTGGTATCTGCTAGCTAATTAGAATTTTTTTCAGACCACCATTTGTTCAATTTTAGTTTTGAAAATCTTTCTAAAACAAATCACATCCTTCGCTGTCTTGTTAATGGTCCAGATTTTTTTTTAAATTATCTCGAAAAATGTTTAAGTATTTTTCAGTTTTGCTTTGGTTGAGTTCTATTATATTTGAATATTATTATAGTTTTTTCCCTTGCATTGGTTTTCTTTGAATAACTTTAAGTTTTGTATATGTGTGTGTTTAGTGAATGATAATAAAGTTATACATTTAAAAAAAAGAAATCCTTTCCCATTCCAAAGTTCTAAAGCATTCCCTAATATTTTCTTCTACCATTTTCATAGTTTCAGACAGGGCATTGAAATTTTTAATCCATTTTTAGTTTTTTTAAAAAAAATTTTATGGTACTGGGATTTGAACCCATGGCCTTCACACTGAGCTACATCCTTAGTCTTTTCTTTACTTTTTTACTTTAAGACATGGTCTCACTAAATTGTCCAGACTGGGCTTAAACTTGCAATCCACCTGCTTCAGCCTCCCAGAATAGTAGGATTACAGACATGCACCTCCACATTCTACCTTTGTTTGTTTGTAGCTGGTAAGACAGAGGGGTCTAGTTTCATTATTCTATAGGTGAATATTCAGCTTCCTCAACACTTTTAATTGAAAAGATTAACTTTTTCTTGAGGATTTTTTTGCATCTATGTTCATTAAGGATATTGGCCTATAGTTTTCTTTTTTGTTGTCTGGTTTTAGTATCAAAACAACATTGGCTTCTTAGAATATGTTTTGAAGAATTTTCCTCTCTTCAATATTTTTAGAATAATTTAACAAGAATTTATAATAAGTATTCCTTAACTTTTTGGTAAATCTCAATAGTGGAGTCATGTCTCTGGTCCTGGAGTTTTCTCTGAGGGGAGACTTTTACTATTGGTTCAATATCATTATTCACGTTTGGTCTGCTTGGCTTTTTTATTTTTCCACAATTAAATCTTGATAAGGAATATGTTTCCAGGAGTCTGTCCATTTCTTTCAGGTCATCAATTTTGTTGCCAACAAGTTGTTCATGTTAATCTCTAATGATCGTTTGCACATCTGTGGAGTCAGTTGTAATGTCTCCCTTTCATTTCTGATTCTATTTATGTGAGTCTTGTCTTTCTTTTAACCTAGATCAGTGTTTGTCTATTTTGTTTTTCAAAAACGTGCTGTCTCATTGGTCTTTTGTATTTTTGTTTAATCTATCACTTATTTCTACACTTTTTTTTATATCTTTCCTTCTACTAATTTTGGGTTTCATTTTTTTCTTGTTTTTCTAACTTTGAGATGCATTGATAAGTTGTTTAAGATCATTCTGTTTTGTTTTTTTTGGGGTACTGGAGATCGAACTTGGGTCCTTGCGCTTGCTCAGCAGGCGGCGAAACCACTGAGCTAAATCCCCAGCCCCATTCTGCTTTTTGATGTAGATATTATTGGTTATAAAATTCCCTCTTAGTAATGCTTTTGCTGTATCCTAAGGTTTTAGTATGTTTTGTTTCCATTTTCATCTGTTTCATGAATTTAAAAATTTTTCTTTATTGTTTCTTGATCTATAGGTTGTTCAAGTATAAGTTGTTTAATTTCCACGTATTTATATAGTCTCCACATGTTTTCCCTTTGATAATTTCTAGTTTTATTGCATTGTGGTCAAATAAGATACTAATATGATTTTAATTCTTTAAAATTTTTTGAGACGAAGGTAGTCTTTGTGATATTGAAACTAATTGTCTTCTGCAATTGTTGGGTAGAATGCTCTGTGAATGTGTTATGTCCATTTGGTCTACAATCTAACTTTGCAATTTCCTTCTCAATTTTCTATTTGAATGACCTCTCTTGGCTGTAAGTGGTATGTTAACATCTCCTTCTATTATTTTATTGGACATTATCTCTCCTTTTAGTTCTACTGATATTAGTTTTATATATTTGTTTGCTCCAGTATTGGGGACATGTATAGAATTGTTATTTCCTCTTATTGAGTTAACTTCATAATCATTATATAATAACCTTCCTTATAACTCTTTATTTCTTGTGACTTGAATTCTATTTTATAAGTATTGCTACCCCTGCTTTCTAAAAATTCCATTTGCATGAAGTAAGTGAACCTGAAAATTTATTTTAAGAGGGAGGGAAGATACCTTATTTTAGGCTCAGGGACCTAACAGACCCAGCCCAGTGACATGTTGGCTACCAATGTTGATGCTGAGCTGGGTCACACCTGAGTCTCACAGCCTCAAGGACCTGCAGAGTCACAGGCTAATGCCACAATGGGCAGTGATGCAGGCTGAATCACAAGTCCATCACATCAGGGGCACAGACCTCTCACTGGTGCCAGGGAAGGTCTAGAGCTCTGTCTGTGAGCACTGGGATGGGGATATATGTGCTGCCCAAGGTTGGGGCAGGAGAGATGGAGACAGTCCCTTGGCTACCAGTGCTGACACTCAAATGGATTACACCTAATTTCACAGCTGTGGAGAGCTCCTCAGCTCTGTGTGTGGTGGGAGGAGTACTCTAGACTCACAATCAAGGCTGATAGTGGTGCACAACAGGACTCCAGTCTGTTCACTGGTACACAAGTCTCTGATGTTGCAGATCTTCAGGCTCCATCTTTGAGCTTTGGCATGGGCTCTGGGCCTTTCTTTTTCATTACTACTAGAATGTACAACAGCAGGCCTTACACTGAATTCTATGCCAAAACTCCATGCTAGGTTTTATTCTGTGTCCCTCAGCAGTTGGATTCCATCCCCACATCTCTATCACAACCCTGCCAGAGATTGAAGGAGTGGTAATGTCAATGATTCTTCCTCCACCTTTCTAATGAAGTTCCAGGGGCATAATATGCAGATATAGGCCAGGGAGGCAGGGGTTGTGGGGGCTCTGCTGCTCCTGCATTTCTCCTAGATGTGCTGACATTGGGTCCCAAGTCTAATGACCTGGCTTGATTCTTGCTCTCTCCCCCAAGCAGGAGGCATCTCTCTTCATGATATTTGGAGCTTGGGGAGAGATGAGGCAAGCAACTCCTTCCTTCTTGTCATTTTCAAAGGATCTTTTCTTATTGTATTAATATCAGACTTTATGGTATCTCTTTTGGCTTCCTTAGCTCAGTGAATGTTGTTTGGTGTATTAGAAGCTGTTTAAATTGGTGAATTTGTGGAAGGGATTTTACTCATCTACCGTCTTCCTCTACTTCTTACTCTTAGAGGGTCACATTGAGCTATTGCTATTGCAATAATGTTAAAGAAAGCCCCAGCTGAGCCAAATTCAAAACTGCATCTTTTGGCACATGCAGATGTTCAAAAGGGCTTTTGTTTTTTTTAAAGGAAAGAGGCTGGTTCTTGGACACTTTGGGAGATCTGGGAGGCACAGAGGGGCCCAATTTTATGCTCAATAAATGGGAGGTGAAGGCCAAAGATATTCTTTTCTGTCTCCTTAAGTGTGAATCACCCTTGGCACTTCGCAACACTTTTTTTGCTTAGTCTTCATAGGATTATAGGATTATATCATAACCTTCACAACACCAGTGATTCTCCAAGGGATTGATTCTCCTCCCCACATAAGTCTTCATGGAACTGGAATCCTGTCAGATGGCTCTTTCCTCCAGCCTATCTTGTTGCTTCCAGAACAAAGACATTTAAGAGATCATTGTACCTCAAGTAGGTGAGACTTTAGATACAGACATTAAGAAATTTTAGTCACCATATTTTGAAAGGAAGAGTAAAAGTCAGTAGGATCTTGAGGGGAGAGAATTCAAGAGACTCAAAACAGCCTTTTGTAGATTGACTCAGGTGCATGGAGACTTAACCCAAGAATAGAAAATCTTTTTTTTTTTTAAGAATAGAAAATCTTAAGATAGGACAAAGTGAAAACTTTCTTCAAGTACTTACAAAGAGATTCAAGGCCAATGTGATTATAGTAAGCATGAGTGGTATGAGAAATGATTCTAATATCCTAAAATATATTCTAAAATATAAATGTGTTCAATTAATGGCTATTCAGGAATATTTAAGAATAATTTTTCAGACTGTTGTCCCTAGAACAGCAGCATCACCATTATTTGAGATCTAAGCAGGAATACAGGTTCTCAGACCCTTCCCCAGATCCATTGAATCAGAAACTTAGGATGGCACCCAGCAATCTGTGTTTTCATGGGCCTTCCTGGTGAACTTGAATTTATAAAACTACAATTTAGTAGAATATTTGCATGTCCTTCTTGCTTCCTTGACATTAATCTCACTTCATCGTGTATCATGCTTGGACCATGATAGCTACAATTTTACTAGATTTTTGATGAGTAACTGAATGACTCATGAGGAAGCACTCACTTAGAGATATATTTTTCAAATGTGGTTCTCATACACATGCATTACATTAACATAGTATATTTGTTAAAACTCACATTTCTGGTCTTACCACCAGTACCACACATACACCTGTAGGACTCAAATGTCCAGAGAATGGTCCAGAAATGTTTATTTTACATAACTACATGTGTTACATCCTTTTCTTCAAAAAATATACATATTCAGAGAATTGATGATAGATTAATTCACAAAGTACAACATTGAAAATGCATGGATAGAGATTCAAGAAAAAATAAGACTTTCTACTGCAATATACCATCCATTCAGATCTACTATGGTGCAATTGCAATAAGCTACATTTATTTGTTTGTTTGTTGCATATCCTTTCAGAGATTTTATCCTTGGATAAGCAGACTTAAACCCACGACCACTCTCCCATACACACAATAAAAAGATCATACTATACTCTTCTTCAATTCCATGCTCTTTTCTCCCAACCATATATCTGGAGACTATATTTTTATTTATTTATTTATTTATTTATTTATTTATTTATTTATTTTGGTACTGGGGATCGAACTTGGGATCTTGCACTTGTGAGGCAGGCGCCAGAACCACTGAGCTAAATCCACATCCCTGGAGACTATATTTTAAACAAATATCTCAAGGATTCATTTGCAAAGACATGCATGAGAATTACTTTTCTTAGGATTCCATGATGGAATTTTGAAAAGCTATTCCTCTAAGTTATATATTACTCAGTTAGTTCTAAGTCAAATTTGAGTTCCTTCCATAGCCAAGACCTTAGAAGCTGAGAATCAATAAGACCCGATTTAATGAGAAAGGTTTTAAATTACCCTTATGGTTAGAGTATTATTTGGGGAATGTCATGTGTGTCCCCTAAGTGTAATAAAACCACTAAGGAGAAGAGATCAGGTCTTTTCTTTCTGTTCATACTCAATACTCAATGGTACATTGTTGGCACTCATGAAATGGCTGACAAGTGAAAGAGCATGCACTGAATCTGGTAACTGGCTGACAATCAAAGAGATTGACTGAGTTGTATGAGCTTATCAGCCAAGCAGTCATAGGTATGAAAGCTATGACCTGCAAGGGTCACAGGGAATTCTTAAACCTCCCTGCCATACATCACGCCATTCTCTATGCATGTAGACTCGATGCAATGTAGCCTCATCAACAACAGAGGCCAGTAAGTAAGCAAATATGGTTATGCAGACTGAACGGGCTTATTAGTACAAAGGCAGGCTACTTGCAATAAAATAGATGCCACACCCAGATAAAACAAAACAAACAAAATCCATAAAATAAATTAACAAACCACTCTCCATCCAGTCACTACCTCTGCAGATGGCAAGTCCAACTCTAATAGGACTTGATGGATTCACAGTTCCTTTTGCCTCAGACTAAAGATTAAAAATAAGGAAGCATCAAATATTTCTTAATGGATATAGGTTATTATTTCTATGAGTTTGACAAAGCAAAGCAAATAGAACTTATGAAAGACACTTTTCCCACAACCTGGCAATTTACTCTCCCTAAAATGCAGAGATTGAACTTAAAAGACCCTTTGGTGAGCTTGAGACTATCAATCACCTCTAGCCTCTTAAAGATACAAAACAAATTGAGATCATTGAAGGATAAAATTTCAAGCTGAAGGCTAAGGAGAAGGTAGTGTTATGAATAGAATTAAATGATCATGGAACTGTTGGAGTCTAGAGGACAAAGGGGTATAAGTAGCTGAATCAAAGGGTACCTATTACAAGTTTGCCTTCTTTGCAAGAAATTCTGGGGTGGATCTGTGCCTGGGACAGCCCTCTAGGCAAGAGAGGACCAAGCAGATGCTACATTTTTTCAAAATAATTTGGTTTGCTTGCCTGCCGGCAAAAGCCCACCCCTGTCAGGGCCTCTAGGAACTTTCTAGAGGTTAAATATAGAAAGAACAGACCAATCTCTGTGGATAGAATGATTAGGAGGCTTAATGGCAATGTAGACATAAAAGGACTCAAAAGGGTAAGACCAACCAAAGCATAATAGAAATCAAATTCATCAGAATAAGATTTGAAATTGTATTGTGTTAAAATGTTTTCTTGTAAAAAAATAAATAAATCTCCAAAAACGTTCCACAGATGATTTTTAGGTCTCCACATTCCCATTGTTATGGAAGACAAAAGCTTCAGCTTTCATTCATGATGAATTCTCAGAGTTTAGTCTGTGGACCTGGAATTACTCTCTAATATTCAATTGAATTCAATTTAATTCCATCCAGTTCAGTTTAAATTCAATTCTATTCAGGAGACAATCATCACTTGATATAGCCAGAGACACTATAGTAACCACCTTGAGTTTGTATAAAGGAACTAGTTGAGAGAAATAAAATATGAAAGAGAGATGTGGGGCTTTCAAAATCAGTAATTAATTCTTTCAAATGAACATTGAGTCTGTACTATGTACAAAGCCTTGTATTCCCCTAAAAACCAAGAGGGGACCTGTGGATGGATTTGCTGAAATCTCTAAATTTTTCAAGACTCAAGACTTAGTGCAATAATTTAGAGAAGATCTAAATGGATTATATAGACCTTTCAAACCCAAGGTGCCATGGGAACAAGAGGTGGCAGTATTGACTCCTGGAGTTATTGAACCAAATGGGTCACTCTCCTTCTGCCCCCAAATGTTAGATGGGAGTTTTTCCTGTGGTAATCTGTTGCTCATTTTCATTATAAGTTTCTCAACCAGTTGGCTGAAAGACCCAAGTTCTTTTTTCTTGGGCCCCCAAAGAAAGCTTTGTACATAGTACTGAGCATATGTATTATCTGCTGCAGCAACTGGAATGTGAACTACAGGAAGGCAGAGGCTGTTTATTCACTCTATTTTCTGTAGTTACAGTAGTATTGAGCATAAAATCATGGCTCAATATCTGGCAATTGACTGAAACAAAAAAATGAGTAAATAGTACAAAAGAAATGGTTATGGCATGCTATGAGAAAAAATGTAGTTAATAATTCGAATTTAAAAGCTAAGGAAATGCTGGATTTCTGCCTCCAAAATTTTTAACTCTTCCCCACAATGAAAATAAAGGGTAAAGATTAAAGCTGAATTGGTTTGGCAAACACAATTAAGTAATGTAAAAAAATGAGGGAATACCCAGGACATTTTAGTACATCAAATATTCTAAGATTTTTACTGTAGTTGTAGAAAATTCAATAATAAAGTACTGAAAACTACATTTGTTTTGATGCAGGAATAACTTGAACAACATTCAGTTGCGATCATCTGTCTAAAAACTTTAGGTATATGTTGATGTGCATCAGGTAGGTCCAGCCAAGAAAAAGAGTCCACACCAGGTATTAGAAGTGTTGAAAGAACCAGTGGGAAGGGGTTGCAAAAGGCAACCTGAGATTAGCAATTGCTGGAAGCTGGCCCTCACAACCACAGAAAGAAGATGGTGTTGCCAAATGTTAGGAGTCAGGTCTGCCAAGTGGGAAATAGAATCATGGATGTGAGAGGCTTTAGGAACTAGAAAACCCAAGGAGTTGGGGCACTGTGGAAGGGGGCTGCCTGACAGCAGCTGGAGCCAGAAATGTAGCACCTGCCAAAGATGCCTCAGGAAGTGGGGAGGACCTGGATTTCCTCCTTTTCCTGCACACCAGTCTTCCACTAGTATTTCCCACTGGGACTGTGAAACATGTGCTATAAAACTCAGGGCATAGTTTGGGAAGGATAAGAAATGAATATGAGAAAAATAGATCAAATAACCTGTAAAACTCTTGTTATACTACCAAATGTAAGCCTTGACTGTGTTAGCATATGAAGTTGTAGTTTTTTATTCCAAAAAGAATACAAAAGATACACACAAAAGTGCATATACATACACATTGATTTTGCTTATCTGTATTTTCAAAACATTCTGTAACTGGTGTATAATAAGAAAACATGCCAGTAATTTAAGCAGAGTACAATTAACTTAGCAACAGGAATAGAAGCAATTTGTTCAGTACAGGAATCCTTCCCCGAAGGACTTAAATAGTCAGAAAACATATTTATGCATATTTTGAAAAAATTTTTTAGTTTTCTGGGATGCATACTGAGTCTTTTAGAATAATTTCAGCTACTAAACAGAGATTTTCTAACTAACGTTTATACATGGTTGTTATGAAACCGTGTTTTAAATATGATTAAGGCATTTGATTTTTAAAATTTAGACAAAACTCAAGTAACACAAAATGAGCCATTTTAAAGTAAACAATTCAGTGGTATCCACGCATTTATAGTGTTATGTAACCATCACTTCTGTCTAGCTCTGAATCATTTTCATCACTCCCAAAAGAGATCACTATATTCCTTAAGTAGTTATGCCACTTACCCCATATTTCATACTGTTGGAATCCACTAATATGCTTTCTGTTTCTGGGGGCTCTCTTATACTAGATATTTCATAGAAATGAAATCATGCAGTGTGTGAGCCTTTGTGTCTTAGTTCTTTCGTGTAGGATAATGTTTTCTGAAGAACCTCCTCATTGTAGTATGTATTTGGGAAGCAGTACTTTTTACAGCTTTTTATAGCCAAATAACATTCCACTGCTTGGGTTTACTGCACTTTTAAAACCCTTCATCTCTTAATGGATATTTGGGTTGTTTCTATTATTTATTTAATGTTGATAGGAGCATTCATGTACAAGAATGTATTTGAATACTTGCTTTTGGCTCTTTGGAGTACATAACTAAGAATAGAATTTCTAGGTCATGTAGTAATTCTTTTTTTTTTTTCCACTGGGGATCAAACTCAAGTCCTTGCACTTGCACAGCAGGAGGTGAAACCACTGAGCTAAATCCCTGGCCCCAATTCCTTTTTTTTTAGGAACTTCTGAGTTTTTCACAGCCGCAGCAGCATTTTACATCCCCAATGACAATGTAAGTAGATTACACATTTCTCCACCTTTTAAAAATCAATATTTATTATATTCATTTAAAAAATTATAGCCATGGTAGTGGATATGGGAAGGTATTTTATTGTGATTTTGTTTTCCATTTCCCTAACAAGTAAAGACATTGAGCTTCTCACATGCTATTGGCCATTTGTATAGCTTCTTTGAAGAAATACCTTTTCAAGTCCTTCACTTCTTTTTAATTTTTTATGTATTTTTGTTAAGTTTATATATTTTATACATTGGAATATAATCTAGTCCAATTTCAAAATATTTTCTCCCATATTGTAGGTTATCTTCTTACTTTCTTCATAGTGTCCTCTAATGTAAAACCTTTTTAATTTTGGTGAAGTACAATTTATCTATTTTTTTCTTTTGTGGCTTGTGCTTTTAGTGTGATCTATAAGAATCTACTACCAAATCCAAAGTAATGAAGATTTCCACCAGTGTTTTCTCCAAAAGTTGTGTAGTTTTAGTTCTTAGATTTAAAGCTTTGATTCATTTTCAATTAATTTTTGTATATGGTGTGGTAGGAGAGTAGCTTCATTCTTTTTTTGCATGTAGCTATCCATCTATACCAATATCACTTATTAAAGAAAACTTTTTTTTCTCTATTGAATGATTTCTTCCCTTCTTGAATACTTCCTGTAGAGATCTTTTGGTTTATTTCTTACTTTCAATTATATTCCATTGACCTATGTGTCTAACCTTGTGCCAATACCACACTTTTGCTTGCTATAAAATTAGAGTATGTAATTTTTTTTTCTTTTGAGACACATTCTTATTTTGTAATCTGGATTGGCCTATGCTACAATATATAGCTCAATTGGGCCTCAAATTCACAATCTTCCTTCCTTAACTGCTATAGTGCTAGAATTAGAGGCATGTACCTTTATGCCTGCCTTATAATAATTTTTTAAGTAAGTAAATGTGAGTCCTTCAACTTTATTCTTTTTAAATAGCATTTTGGATACTCAGGGTACCTTAAATTCCATAACATTAGGGTTTTTTTTCATTTCTGAAAAAAAATGCCAATAGAATTTTTGCAGAAATTTAATTGAATCTACAATCTGATTTGAAATGTATTGGCATCTTAACAATAGTAAGCTTTGCAATCCATGAAAAAGAAAGATTTTCCAACTATTTTCTTTAATTTTTTTCAGCAATATTTTGTCATTTTCAATATACAATTTTTGTACCTCCTTGGTTAAATTTACTCGTAAGTATCTTATTGTTTCTATGTTATTATAAATGAGATTATTTTCTTAATTTTCTCTTTGGATTGTTCATTGATGGAGTATAGAAATACAGCTGGGTCTGTGTATTAATATTCTATCCCAAAGTTTGTGAATTAATTTACTGGCTCTAATAGATTTTTAAAATAGATTTTCCAGGATTTTCTTCATGTAAGACCCTGTCATCTGTGAAGAGATAGTTTTGTTTCTTCTTTCCAATTTGGATGACTTTAATTTCATTTTCATGCCTAATTTCCCTGGCTAGAATTTCCAGTGGATTATTGAATAATAATGATGACATTGGAAATCCATCTGTTGCTCTTGGGCTTAGAGAGCTGTTTCAGTCTTTCACCATTGATTAAAATGCTAAATGTGGATTTTTCATATAAATGTCCTTTAGTAGGAGAAAAAGCTTTTTTCTAATCCCTATTTTAGTGTATTTTTGTCATGAAAAGATACTGAATTTTGTCAAATGTTTTTATGCCTTCAATTGAGATGATAATTTTTCCTGCACCCTATTAATGTGGTATATTATATTGATCAATTTTCCTATGTTGAAGCATTGTCAAATTTCTGGTATAAATTTCACTTGGTCATCCTGTACAATTATTTTTAATATGCCACTTAATTCAAATAAATTTATTCTTAAGTAATTAAATTAATTCAGCATATAACATAGCTACACGTTAGACTCCTTGTGGAAGCGGCACACAACGTAAGGATAAAGT
The DNA here is from genome assembly GCF_053883595.1 of Heterocephalus glaber. NCBI lineage: Eukaryota > Metazoa > Chordata > Mammalia > Rodentia > Bathyergidae > Heterocephalus > Heterocephalus glaber. The sequence continues at coordinate 2,571,251 of NW_028258146.1, read as the reverse complement.
GGTAACTTCTACCTCTCTTACAGAAATGAGAGATATTAAGAAGGGAAATACAGATTTCCTTCTTAAGGAATTTCAACACTTTGTGAAATCTTGAGTTTCCAAAACAGAAAAGATGCTGCTGAAATCTCTGGCATATGGTGAAGCTTCAAAAGTCCAATAGAACCTCATGCTTTGTACATCCAGTGCAATGGAGCCTCATAGTTGACACACCCATGACCTGAAAATCCAGAACAAGAGTTGGGAAGCAGATTACAGTTAAGTTAAAATAAATTAATCAGTGATGTCTATGACCATAATTATCTACACTATTATGATTAATTTGGGTTTCTATCATCTACCGTGGACTAACAAAAACTGCCATTACAAAACTAACAGTTCTGGAATCTGGAGAGGGTTCAGCTAGGCCATCCTAGCTCAGGGTCTCTCATGCACTTTCATTCAATCAGTGGCTGGAGGTGAGCCCTTAATTAGCTTCAGGCTGGTCATTTATCTCTTTCTCTTTAGTCTCAGATCTTCTCTATATACTTTTCACACATTGGCTAACTTGAACTCCCTCACAGCAGGATGTTCTCACAGTGGTAGGAGTTTGTGCATGGTGGCATAGTCACCCTGATATTATAAGGGTTCCAGGCAGAAACTGTACTGCTTTTATGACCTACTCTCCAAAGTCATTCCCTGTCATTCTACCCTACCAATTGCTAACATTAGCCAGCTTCACAAAGAGGGCAAAATTCGCAGAGATGTTTTCAAACTGCCACAGTCTCTAATTATTATTATTTTAGTGACATTATATTTAATTATTTTAGTGACATTATATTTAATTGACTAGCAAATTTAATTCCCTGATACTGAAGCACGAGTTTTGTCATTTAGTTCAGAGAGCTCATAGCAAGGCTAAACAGTTCAGACAGTGGAAAGCAAACTGCCTTAGAGGAAATGAGTAATTTCTTTAGCCCTGAATTTGCATTAAGTAAATAATGAACATTTTTATAAAACATCATTACTCCAAATATAGATCTATAAAGCCTATCTTCTAGGAAACAATATTCCATTTTATGGAATAAATCTTATGCAGGTTTTAAGAAAATATCATAAAATATAAAACCAAGTCCCTCGCCATACCTGTAGCTGGCACTTATTTGCTATTTGCATTTGCATGAACCATTTCTCCTGTTCCCACAGAGCACAGAAAAAACAGTTGGTTAGCCTTTAAATGAACACAATGGTACAAGGATGATGTTCTATGGGTGTACTAAAGGAGTCTCACTGGATAAATAAAAGCTTACTTATTTATTTATGATGCAAAAATCCATTGTGCATTTGGCTGAAAGAATCATAAATTATTTATTCAGAACTCCATGTCTCCAAGTGAAGCTTTTTGTGTGCATGAGGGCATGTCTGCTTTTATTACTTTAAAACATGTAATTTTCTTTTTGATTGTGGTGGATGTTCTGTCTCAAAGCGTGTGGCATCCCAGTAACCTATACATTTGCTTATTATAATATTTTCATCTGAAACCTCTGTTGCCCTGTGGTTAAATGCCCAGGGATCATGACAGATAAATACTGAGGAGCTCATTCATTCACTAGCACACTCATTCCCTTTCCCAGGTACCAAATAGAATGACTAAATTACAAAACCACTGATAATGTTCTGGGAACAAATATCTTCTTAGACAACAGTGACTTATCCTAACCCTAGTGAGGCCACTACAGTCAGAGTGCTATCATTTCTTAAATGCATTTCATAGCCCTGAATCTCTGACTTTCATTCGCATTAACCTTGGCTCTGTCACATCACATTGCCAGATCAGAAATCTGGCTTCCCTGGTTTGTGTGAAAAATGTAAATAGTTTAAATATAGAAGTTCACAGCCTAATTTGTAAATTCTTGAGGGGCTCTTTTATCACCTAATGTAAATATAGCAGCCCCATTGCACTCTGATAGTTACTAAGGAAGGTACATGCATGAGTCAGGAAATATACCCCTTCTAGCCAGGTGCAAAAGGGTTTCTTGACACAGAGTGAAGTATTCCTTCATCTAAGGTTTGGGTGATTGGCTGACAAAGACTCTAACCAACACAGCTCTTGGACACTGGAGCAGTGCAACTAGAAAAGGTGAGCCCTTAGACTCCTTACCCAGTACCTCCAGGTGGTTGGGCCACCCCAGGCCCCACTCCTGGTTTGAGGCAATGCAGATGTGATACCTGTACAAGTATGGCTCAGATTTCCTTTTTAGTGAGCCTCCAGAAGACAGCATGGTTGACCAGCAGCCTCCAGCTGCCTTACCTGGGGATCTTGTGCTATTCATGCTGAAATCGCACACTTCCCAGACAGCTTCCTGCTCATGACTGTGACAGTGGGAGGGATGAGAGGCAGATATTTTTGCTCCAGATGAGCCTCCTGTAATTGGAAGGCTGCTCTCCGGGGACTCCCAGCAGAGAGACTTCCTCCAGGCTGCATGTAGTTTGAAGCTCTTCCCACCAAATCTATCTTCTCTGTTGCCTTTCATAGATATTGTGTTCTGAAGTCTCTTCTCACCTTCTTTTCCACCCTGTTTCCTCTTGTGAAAGATAAGCAGTCCTTTGCCCAAATGACCCTCTCCCACTTCTGATTCAATCTCAGCATGCTTTCTGGAGAACTTGAATTGATATCTTTGTTTATGCTTTCTACTTTTCTCACTCTTTCAGTTGAAAACTTCCAGGAACCTTCCAGGTTCCTACACACATATCTCTTATCCACCCACATGGTAGTCTTCTTTTCTTCTTTTTCTTTTTGGTGACAGAGAGAAAGAGGTAAAGAACCCACCCAATATGAGCCTAATGCATTAGCAGCCCCCAAACTAATCTGTGTGACCAGTCTTTACTCCTGCAGAGAAGGTGTTGCTAACTCATCATAAAGCTGGCTTATTCTTGCCTCTGTCCCCACCCGTAAGATAGATATGTCCTTATAATGAAAACAACAAAAAGCAAGGTTGCAGTTTACATAAAACATGAATATTTTATGTTCAAATGTTGCTGTGTTTCACTTTTACATGATCATCTTTCTTTAATGTGTAATTACTTTTTAATTATTATTTTTCCATTAAGTTTATTGATACATTTTAAGTATACATTATGATCACATGCATCATTGGGAATTTGTACCTGTACGTGATATATTTAGGTTCTTGTTTTTTCTCCATTCCCCATCCCTCCCTTCACTCCTCCACCCCTCCCTATTTACAAACACTTTGTCTCTGTTTTTTCCTTCTCTTCTTATATTTTTTCCTTCCCTTCTTTCCTTTCTTCCACCCACCTCCCTAGTTCCCCTTCCCTTTTGGACCTTTGCTTTCTGTTTTACATTATCTGTTATACATTTTGGTCATCGTTTACTCTTGCTGTTTATTATACCAGAGAAACTATTCAATATTTACACGTGTGTCTTATTTATTTCACTTAAGGGTATGGCCTTAATGTGCATCCATTTAGCTATAAATGTCTCTAGTTTATCATTCTTTATGGCAGAGTAGTACTCCATTTTATGGAAAAAAAACACCCCACATCTTCTTTATTCAGTCACCAGTTGATGAGCATTTGGGCTGTTTCAAAGATTTAGCTAATATAAACTGTGCCGCTATAAACATGAATGTGCATATATTGCTGCAGTGTGATGTTTTTAAATCTTTTGGGAAGGTACTCAGCAGGGGAATGGCTGGATCAAATGAGACCTCTAATCCTAATTCTTTGTAGAACCTCCACAGTGATTTTCATAGTAGTTGCACCAGTGTACACTCCCACCAACAGTGGAAAAGGGTTCCTTTCTCTCAACACCCCTGCCAGAATTTGTTATTGGTTGATTTCTTGATAGCAGTCATTCTTTCTAGAGTGAGATAGAATCTCAGCGTTGTTTTCATCTGTATCTCCTGAGCTCCTCTTTTTTTTTTTTAAAATCTGTGTCTGCTCTAGAGTTATTAATTATGTCTTTCACTCTGGTCACTATCTCTGTTGATAACTGGGAAATTATTCCTGATTTCATTTTTTCTAGACTTTCTTTCATTGCCAGCTCAGGGAGTCCAGGTGGTTGAGTTTCAGGTTGTTACATCTCATTGCCCCCTAGATTTCCCTTTGGTGATCTGGAAATCTGGGTTTGCATCTTGTTTAGGTGTCTTGTCATTTCTATTTTTTTGTTGTTGTTGATGTTTTTGGTTTAATTCCTGGGTTGTTGCCTGTAAAATACTTATTGCAAGTATCTTTCTTGCTACTATTTAGAACCCGTAGGGAATGGCTACTTCCTGAATTGTTCTCCAGGTATAGTAGGCCCTTGGGCCTTGAGTCTGTAATGGCCCTTATACAATCTCAGTCCTGGCACACCAGGAAAAACACTTGACCAGAACATTCCACCTTGACCAAAATAATACAATCAGCATTAACAACAGCATCAAACACAGACCAGAAAATGACAAACTGTTGTAGCCACTATTCTGACACTTTTAACCATATGAACTAGACCTGTGGCCACATATCAAAATTAAGGACCAACCAGAAATACATTTACAGTAAGCAAGCTTTTCAATATTAGTGGTCTCACCCTCTGGGAAGAAGACTTAGAAGGAGTTGGGGGAAGGAGGGATAGAGAGATAAAAGGAGAGGGAGAGGTTAGAAATGGGGCTAGAGGACACAGAAAAATCATGCAAACTTTGGGAAACTGGTGAAGATGGGAGAAAAAGAGAGATGGAAGGAACAAATACAAAGCAGAACACACTAACAGTACCAGGGAAATTAGAAACTGTATTTACTCTCCTATAAGAATGAGAACAATCAAGAGAAAAAGTAGAAAAGAAAAAAGAAGAGAAAAATAGGACAATAACAGGAACAAGAGAGGAGAGAAATGAAGAAGAGAGGAGAAGGCAAGAGGGAAAAAATGGGGGGGTTCCCTTCAAAGCGTGTCTCTGCTGTCACTGGTAGACAACATGGGCACCATCCTGAAGATCCAAGTCAAATAATGTCAGCAAGTCCATTGTAGTCCACTGAGATTTAAGCTGGTTTCTGGCTGCAAGGCTGGAATTGAGCTCCCTGATCTCCTGTGATTTGAACTCTGCACAGTTCTACTCCAAGTTCCAGGCACCCTTCCCATGCAGCAAGTCTGGGTTCCAGTAGGAGGTGCTGATCCCATCAACTCACCAACCACTGTAGTCTGCTGGGTCTTCACTACAGTATTTCTCTTAGTTTTCCCTGCAGGCTTCAACTTTCTGACTTCTGGGGTTAAGATCTGGGGCCTTTCCTCCATCAGCAATCTTCCCTGTATCTCTTGCCCAAGTCTCCCCTCTGTGATCCTGTCCGCACAGCTCTCTCAGCCACTGTGACACCTTTTGTGAGTATCTGCTGTTCCGGTGTGGGAGTGGGGTGGGGGGCATGGGGGAGGCGGGAGGCGGGAGGGTGTTCCCTTCATTTAGCCAGCCAAGTCCCCTTGTCTGACCCCTGAGTCTGATCTTGGGGGAGAGTGGGTGTCTCCAGCCCTTTGTAGTCAAGGCCCTGGGTGGACCTGGGAGCAGAGCTTGGCTGGACCCATTCTCTACTTCACAACACAGATCCCCTCGATCTGTTGACCAGCTGCCAGCAGTCCACTGTGGCTGTTGAACTGTTCCCTCCTTTCTCTCAGGGCAGCAAGCGGCTTCTGCACAAATGGCAGGCACGACCTGTCTGCTGTTCACTTTGGGTGAATTGGGTTTCTAGTTTTCCACTTAAATTTCCCCGGTCTGCTGATAATTTGCCAACAACCCCAGTCTTCCATATCTGGGTAGCTTTTCCCTTCTGTCTCTCTGGGTCTTAGAGCGGTTCTGGAGGTACGCAGTACCTTTGGGCTATGGAAATTCAAGTTTGCCCCTCTGCCCCAAGTGGTGACCACATTCTGGTTGCTGATGGCGGGTGCTTCACTTACCAATTTTCTTTATCTCTGGGGTGGACCTTTGGGGGAATGTTGTCTGGTGTTTTCGCCACTGCCTCCAGTTGTACAGGCCTCTCCCATTTCAGGCCAGAGACTCTGTTTCTCAGTGAATGGCTGAATTGGATATACTGCCAATTCACTAGGTCAAGTGTTTTTGTTCTGCATGATTAATCTAATTCTCCTATGGTAATGGATCCTATTGTCTTCTTTTCCTCTGTCCATTCCTTTGATGTTCTTATGTCCCCTCTGCATCCTTTTTTTTTTTGGCAGGGGGTTGGGGACTTCAGGTTGATGATTTCCAGTTATCAGGCACTTTATCCTGGGAAAACTGTGCTGGTGGCACTCATTATTCTGCCATTTTTTTTCCTCCATGATTATCTTTTAAAAAAAATTTTATATTGTCATCAACAGTGTTGAGGATAGAACTAGGACATTATCAAAATTGTTAAATAAATAACCCACAAAATATCTCTCCATTATCTTCTTACCTATATTCCTCTTTACATATTCAATTGGACACCTCCTGGTCTCCAGTGGTTTTAAGCTGATCTTACCCATCATGTGCAAGTCAGAACTCTCACTACCCAACTTGTTCTTGCTCCTTATCCAAAATTGTTAAATTTCCATTAGTGGCATCATTCTGTTAGCAGAAATATTACTAAATTCATAAGACTTCTATGTAAGTCAGGATGCTGCCACTGCCTTTAACTACCTATAGATTTTGGATGAGTAACTCTTTTTCCTTTGGCTTCAGATTTCTCTGTCATGTCATTTAGTTTATAGTCTCTGAGAGCATTTTCTGCAAAATGAATTCATATAACAAATGTGAATAGTGTACATCATGTTTACATTCTCTCGGTTGTATAGTTTTTTTAAATGATACTTGCTAAAAGAATTCAGTGTACTCAGACTTTCTGCTGATGAAAATGAAGAATGTCAAGCAGTGTGGAAGGCATTCTGGAAGGGTCAGAAAGAGTGATTTTCCTGACGTCAAAATATATGCATCCATACCCACCATGCACTATCATTCTTACATATGCACATATACACACAGATGCATCCCCACATTTCTCAAGAGTCACCACCTTCATCTGCTTGGGAATGAAAGGGTACTAGTCTTTGTTAAATTCTTTTATCAGTACATTTTAGGTATACAATACATTTACATTTATCATTGGGAACTTCTACCTGTACATGATGTACCTTAGTTCTTATTTTTCCCCCATTCCCCTGCCCTCCCTTCAACCCCTTCACCCCTCCCTATTTGCAAAGACTTTGTTTCCATTTTTTTCTTTTCTCACATTTTTACCTTTCCCTTCATTCCTTTCCCCTACCCCTCCCACTTCCTCTACCCCTTTGGACCTTTTCTTCCTATTTCACATTACCCATTATTCATTTTTATCCTTAATTACACTTTCAGTTTCTCATACCAAAGAAACTATTTGGTATTTACATGTGTGTCCTATTTATTTCACTTAAGAGTATGTCCTCAATGGGCATCCATTTAGCTATAAATGTGTCCAATAAAAGGGTACTAGTCTTGAAGACTCCATTAAGCATCTTTGCTAATCCCAAGATTAGACTGTAAGTCATTTAGTTGTTTATCGAGGCACATAATGGATGTCCTGATAAAGAAAGATAACACTGAGAAATTATAGAGTAATGGGTTTGAAATAAAGGACAAAACCTGAGTTTTTATGTTAACCACTCCAAAGTTTTGAGAGTAAAGATATCTGGCATAAATCTCCACATTTTCTTTCTCTGTCAGTTGGAAGAGGCCCTGAAATCCACAAAATAGGGGATAATGAAAGATATCTCTTGTGTCTAACTTCCCTTCCCATCAGTTTTGACTACTGCCTTATACTAAGAAGATAGACATCCTGGAGACTCTTCATGAATGTTCCTGAGTGAAATTTCCTGTGGTGGAATGTTTCTCCCATCTAAGAGATTGGAGGAGAAATGAAAAGCCTATTTTATTCTTGTCCAAAGTTTGAGGCAGGATCTGAAGTTTTCAAGTACTCTTTATTTCAGAATTTGTCTGCTCTATACTGATCCCTTCTCACAAATATTCCTAAGATACCCTTGGAGTCACAGTCTCAGGACAAATAGCAAATGTGGGATGCTTGTTGTATCCATCTGACCAAAAGCAACACCTGAGCAGGATAATATTTTGAAGTGTTAAGCAAAGGTCTTCCTTTACTTTTCTTTTACCCTATGACACTTTTCCTTAACCTAGACAGGAAGAACATTCCACTTTCATCTTAGGAAAGGAAAATATTTTAGCAGCTATGTATGCCAAAAAGAATAATTGAGTCAACTTGGAGTTATAATTGATTTTCACAACTCCTGGCAGGAGTAATGGTTTTCAAGAATAAGATTTTGAAGTCACATGGACCTCGACCTTACAGCTTTAAGTACATACATGGCTCATCAAATGCTTTCATAAATAGCAAAATGAGAAAGTAAATGAAGTCACCCTGCCCACACACTACATTTCATAGGTTAGGAGAAGAGAAGAGATTTGGAGGAAGGAAGACTTGGAAGAAAAAGAAGAAATTAGAGACAAGTATTACCTGTTTTCTTCCCTCCTGGCTCTCTGAGATCCAGACAATATAACTAACCCCGTAGGTTGGAGAACTGAGGCAGTGACAACTAGGTGGAGCTTGGGAAGGTGGAAAGCCTTTTCTAGGTGTCCAGCACAGCCACAGAGCTGCAGGGTAGAAATGGTCACAATGCTTAGCTCAAAGATTCAGAGTCCTTATGGCTTAGGAATAGCACATGACAATGCCTGAATGTTTACATTCCCCTGAAAACTACAGGAAATTTAGAAGGCAAGCTAGATTTGGAGAGGTCTTTTGGGTGGGAAAAGAAGGGTGAACCAATCATCTGGACAGTCAAGTAACTGAAGAAATGATAGCAACAATAGTAGCTCAATTAATGCCAGTACTGGTAGACACACCTGAGACCCCTGCCCAATGGACATATTCACATACACACATATACACACAGGCTGCACACACACCTGCAAAGGCACGTGTTCAGAAAGTTAGACACACTGCTTCAAGAACTGAGAGAACCTTGTCATTCACACATTCAAGACTTGAGTGTTAAGTTCTATACATCATTATTTTAGGCTTCTGGTAACACAGAAGTGTGCTAGAAACCTTCTTCTACTACTTCTACATAGAACATTAACAGAGATAATAAGATCGATCATAAACAATAAAGTCACATTTCCTGCAAAAGTGAGTTTGTGGCCTGAGATTATTATTTGTTCATGGGGATCTAAAAGATGTGGCAAGAATGTGGAGGAGCAGAGAGGAATTTTCACATTTTGGCTCTGTGCTCCCAGGCTGGTGGTCTTCATCTGTCCAGCCTGCTGTACTGTAGGTTTTACTTTTTTTGTTGAGTTATCTGCAGTCAGATTTCTGATACTTTAACCTCAGAGCAAGAAGGAAAACCATAGCAATCTTTATAGATGATTCAACATAGGGACAGAATTAGATTTTTCTTAGTCTTGTATTCCTCTCTTGCCATTTTCCAATCCTCATCCTAGTGTAGTTTATGTTGGCTGTTCCAGAGGGCACATGTTCCATACTTGGGTGCTTTTTTCAAATGACCGTCCATCATCTAGCTACTAAGCTACTGGCTACCTTAATTACTACCCCCTAACACCCGAGGCTAGTAGAATACCTCCAACTCTGTTTTGAGGGAAACCATATGTTTGTGACTTCATTTCAGTGTCAGATGGCAAGAAAGGGAGTAGAAGCTATAACTTTTTGTTCCACGGTAGAGGATTTTTTGCCTTGAGCTCATGACAATCAGTCCTACAGGCTGCCTGGATTGCCTATTCCCAAACTCTGTACAAATGTACCTTTTCTTAAAGCCAGCAGCTGCTCTTGGTTCTTCCAGACAAAGAGTCAGAGTAGTCATCTCCAAACTGAAGCAGCTCATGCATCATGTTGCCCACCCCAGCATTGTGGCCCAAAGGGAAATGGTTCGCCCAGAAGGCACTGAGGATAAATCTGAGCTTTGTTCATTATAGTTGTGGAAAATACTAGTTATGAAACCTCAGAGTCACCCCAGTGGCTGACTATAAATAAAGAGGAGGACCTGAGATGGACAGAATCTAAGCCAGGACCACCATCTCGGGCTTGAGCAGAGGAAGGGCATAAAGACCCCCATTGTTTACAGTGAGTCTCTTTGATGCCCAGTCAGGAAGCCCCCTTTGCAAACAAAGTCACCTCTGCCAGCCCTTAGGGACTTGGGGAATACATTCACCCTGGCCTTTGGTCTGTGTGTTTAGACTCATGCCACACCGAATTTCATCTGGGAGGAAAAGCTGTTTCAGATGACCATGAATAGCAGCTTTCATCAGCTGTCACTTCCCATTAAGGCCAGCATGATATGGAAATGTGCTAGAGGCCACTCGAGCTCTGGAATGGAATCAGCTCTTTCTATTCTCAACATTTATTGACTTCATTTGTCCTTTTTAAGAAGTTCAGCAGGCCATTGCCCACCCCTCATGCTCTTGTGTAGGTTCACTTGGCTCTTGGAGTCAGAGAAATATTATACCTTAGGTCAGCAATGAGTGGAAAGAAGAAGCTTACCTAGGTAATTTCTGCACCTTTATTTCAAATTTTTCTTTCGCAGCAAGCAATGGAATACCTTAGCTTCTTCCTATGGACCTGGCCTCAAAGAAACAGGGTATACTTTTTTGTAGTCAGAAAAATGTTACGATATCTTTGTGGGCAGATATTTGGTATTACAGTCATCATTAGGAGTAGCAATGGGGTCATTTTGGTAGCATTTGCTAAACATACTCTCTAAAAGATACAAAGAAAATCTCCCAAACCAGGCCATTTTAGTAGTGTCAGTCAATTTCAAAGGTGTGAACATGCTTACTGAGGTATATTTTGGGTTACCTGCAAGTCATCACTGAATGTAGAGTCTATGAAGTCAAGAAGAGATGCAAACAATTGGCTGTACTGAGCCAGTAGGATCAGCTCCAATGCACTGCTGACCACAAGCCGTTTGGATGCTTATATAAAGCTGTTTGATGGATGCCATATAGGAACTTCTTATTGAGATGTATTCTTGGAGTTAACATGGTGGTAAAAGGGGACCTGATCCTGGAAGGGGGTCAAGAATAAGAGAGGGGCATGACAGGCTGTGGCCCAATCCAAGTAGAGTAACACACATTAAGCTCCAGGGTAAGACCAAACAAGTAAGAAAAGCTATTCATTGGTTACTGAAGATGTTGAAGCAGCCAATAGGGAACACACCAATCTGTCCTGTCCAGATCTTCAAAGCATTGCTTCAGTACAACCATGAGATGAAGGAAGGCAGAGTTCAAGAGTTATTCATCCAGCTCTGTTAGAAATCATCAAATTCTATTGTGGTGGGAAACCAAGGCAAGTGAAGGAATCCAAATACTTTTGAAGACAAATTATCTTTGCCAGTTACTTTCTATATAAGTTGCTGTGGCTAAAGTCAATTTGTACGAAGTCAACTCTGCTCTCCTGATTGCTACTATGCAAAGTTTGAGGATTTTTTAGGGGTTTGTTTAATAATTGCTGTCAGCGGTCAGGGAATTGTGGAGATGAATGGCCTTTGAAGTGACCTGGGATAAACACTTTCCAATAGGAACACTCATAATATGGTAACAAAATGACACAATTGGGATCATTTTAAGAAAAACAAAAATGCAAGGTAAACAACAACAACAACAAAAACATTGAGTCATTGCCTCCAGTCAGTTCTCAGTGAAGTGTGAGAATGTGAGTGAGCACTGTTACAGCGGGGGCCCACTCTTGTTCCCTGATATCCTTCATCACAGTGCTCTAAGGACTCCATTTCTAACCTAGGTGGAAACCAGTCCTACATTCAAAGAAATTACAATCTAGGAAAGTAAAATTTGTCTGTAAATAATAACAGAATTTGAAGGGTCACAAAAGGTCGCAGATGGAGAGCTATAGGAAGAAGTGGAAACAGCTCAAAATTATGGAGCAAATGGAGAGGGGACAATGACAGAAACAGCACTGCAGTAGGTTTTGAAAAACTCACAGTGTGAGGATGTGTGGAGAAGTGTGGAGGTGGGCATCATGGGAGGACTTCCCAAAACGCACACCCAGTGCACTGGAGTCAGGGAGATGTGGACCCCATGAGAGAGTAGAAGAGGGAGGAAGGCATCACGGAAAGTAACATAAAAAGAGTTCACATCACAGCATAGGAAGATTTCAAATGATAGATGGTGTGGCTGGACTTTAGTATACAAATAATGAGCTAAGAAAAACTTTTGACCAAGACCTTCCAGAATTGTTTGAAGATTATTGTGGTGATAGTGTGAAGCCAGGAACACAAAACTGATAAAATCCTACTTCAATGGTCCATTAGATAAACAATCCAACCCTGGGATGTTTTCTGATCAAGATGCCATTTGTATTAAAAAATGACAATAGATATGACACATGACATTGATGAAGAGGGTACATGAGAGCTATAATGCCAACTCTTGAAGTAAGTTATTCTACCTAGATGTTCTGCCAGGGCTTGGGTAACTGTGAGATGGGAAAGGCTATTTCTACTTGGGCCAGCTGCTTACAACATTATGAATGAGGTATAAATAACCAAAGGAAGTAGAGATAATAAGATTCGTTCATTAAATTTTTCTTTTGGAAAGATAAACGAGTCATTTGTAGAAAAATAGATGCACCCTAAGACCTAATGTTAAGTGACGTAAATCAGACACATAAGCTTAAATGTCACATGGTTTCTCTAATATGAGAAACCCAGTATATAAATACTGCACTGTAAATTGCAGAATAAAGAATAGACATTAGGAAATAGGGAGAAGGATCTTTGGCATAACAGAAGGGAACTGAAAGATGGAGGGGAGAAGAAGGGGAGGGAAAGGACATTAAAAAGAAAGTGGAGGATTATGAAGTGCTGTGTACATTCACAAGGTCTCATGTACTGCAAATATGTATATCTATCTATCTATCTATATATATATATATATATATAGATAGATATATATATCTCCAAGAAATGCAGAGAGGTGAAGGGAGGGGAGGGATTAAAAAAGAATTGAAAAATGTCATTTACATATACCAATTACTCATGATGAATGTAATCATCATATATTACAAATGTGTCAATAAAAATAATTAACTTTTTTCTTTGGGGTTATTCTCTGTAAAATTAGTCTCTATAGAAATGCTATCACTTCTGTTCCAAATTTACTCTCCAAAGAATAAAGCTTGAGTACAGTGGGATAGATTCATCAGAATTATTGCAAAATATAAGTATAAAGCCATCTAGCACCATGGTTAATATGGAATAACTGCTCAGAAACTCTTTGCTAATATGACTCACTTGACTTTGAAACTCTCAAGTACAAAGTCCCCCGTGGTTATGTGTCTTATGCATACCACAGGAGGTAGAGCAGTGGTTAAGAGTGAAGGCTCTGGAGCCAGTCTATCTAGTTTCTACTCATGCTCCATCCCTTGTTTCCTTTGTAAACTTGTACAAGCACATGGCTTCCCTGTTCCTCAGTTTCTTCTTATATAACTGATGCTCATAAGGGACTGACCACAAAATTTTTTAAGGAATGCTAATTAAATCAACACAAAAGCTTAGTGCCTAACACATAAGAAATGCTTAATAAATATTAGCTGGGTATACCTATCAACTTATCTTTACCAAACATTTACCTTCACCTGTACTAGATGAAAGGTTAGTGTCCTTAGTTATCCAGAATGTAGCCAGGACATTTTCTGGCTTCTGAAATCTACCCATAGCAGTGCAGGTCTGAGGCTGCTTGTCACTGATACTGTCTGCATTAAGCTCATTTTAGCCTGTGAACTCTCTATTAGAATCAACCTTGTGTGGCTTTGGGCATTTGAAAGCTTTTCTTAATTCCTGGACACCTCCCCTGTTCTGTCCATTTTTCTTTCATTCCTGACCAAGCCAAACTATCTCCCCCAGGGGATATGAGGATGGAGTGGGAAAGCATTTGGCAGTGCTTATTAATGGGAGCATAAAGAATTCTTTCCTACTGGAACACATTTACTTCATTGTCTTGTTTCATTTTTGCTGCTGTAACAGAACACTGGATAGTTCCTCTCACCTCAATCCTCTGCTCATGCAGTGTCCCAGAACAGTCATCAGCCCAGACAAGAGAGAGCCCAGGACACTGAGGAGGAGGCAGGGAAGCCGCTCACAGGTGGGAAAAGGCATCGGAGTGAAGCATTGCACCAGAGCCAGGAAATTAATTAATGCCACCTTTAATTTCACCAATATTATAAGGGAAGGGTTCATTTTCTTTCTTCACATCTACTATATATGATTGATTTAATTGAAGTAAAATTTCTAGTTTAACGTTGAGCAGGAAAGGGGAAGGAGAGGGAAGAGAAGTTAATGGATCAAAAATGATCAAGAATTATATATCCACCAGTTCCCCAAAGTGAATTTAACTAGTATGTTTTGTAAAAATGCACTAGTAAAAAAGAATGCAAGCTCTTGTTACCAAAACTATTAATAATAAAATTTTTAAAAAATCAAGAATAGGGATAAATCTTTACTCTAAGAGAACAATATGAGTGCAGATCAAGTTGTCCTATGGAGTGCAAATATAATATGTGGAAAAGCAAACGCAGAAATTTTAATACTGTGTGGTTTCTTAAAGACTTGCTGGTTATTGGTACTGAGCAATTCCCTACATTCTAGGTTGGTATTAAATGTTTATAGGAAGCAATTTAGGTGAGATATTCAAGGTGTATTTTCTGGGATTGGAGAACAGCCTCCTGGGGCTCTGCCTGAAATTATAACTGCTGTTGACAAGAGCAATATTCTTCAAGATAAGCAACCTGACGCTGTCACCAGACATGGTCTGAGGAGGCTTCTGAAGCTGACATGAGGAACTTAACCCATCCTAAACACAGAATATTTTGAGATTTACTGACTCCCATGAGTAAGAGGCACAGGAAAAATTTACTAGGCAGAGATCTTAGTATGCACTCAAGAGTTGAGTGTGGGCCTTCAAAAGAAAGGTGTATTATGAGCTGAAGGTGGGTACATTCATGGGATCTGGGGATGTCTTCAGGATGGGTGATCTAGTCTGTATTCCTATTATCTGTCAGGTTACCTACCATGCAGGCTATGTCAGGATACAAGCCATTTACACATGTTTGAAGTTGAGATATGCTGCTCACTAATGTTACAGTTTCCTCAAAGATGGAGGAAGCACAATTCATAGGTGAAAAGGGCAGGTCCAGAGTCCAGTTCATGGTCATATTTTTTTTCAGTTACCTGGAAAGGAAAAAGGCTTGAGTAACTCGTGTGCAGAAGCTGCAGAGTTTTTGTTTCTTTCATTTTATTTCTTTGCCAGTACAATTCTAGAATCCCAATTTCTTTGTCTCCTTTTGTTGTCTATTATTATTATTATTATTATTATTTTACTTTTTTCTATCCTACCTTAATTTGAGCACAAAGGATACAGTAGAGACAGGACATTAACTATGAAAGGCTCACAGGGAAAATCAACACACATCTGCCAGGACCAATATGTAGGATATTAACAATAGAGTTTGGTAGAAACACTATTTTTGTCAAAGTCTGCTATCCACCATGGATTGATTACTACTCTTCACAGTATTTCTATGCATAGAAAAAGGAAAAATGAAATTCTATTATTTATTCTATTATACCCATGGATGAATCTTTGAAAAGTGATGTAAGACATACCACACACTCAGAACTTCCAGAATTGAGTAATATCCTTTGGATCATGAGGACGTCCTTCTGAAATAAAGCAGGAGTTAAGGTGTAGTCTCGCTCATCAAGTCTGCTCACTGGCCATCTTTTGTCAAGCCACTTTGGGGAGCATTCTTTCCAAAATTTCTAATCACCAATTCTTCTTTGCTTTCTCTTACCTGGTCCATCCCATTCCCCTATTAGAATGAGTTTGACACACATTAAATTCCTTTCATTTTAATCATTCTAACTGTTATGACCATGATTTTATTTGTAGTTGGCTCCGTGGACTGGATCAAACATCTCTCCACACCACTTGCAACTTGAAATACTGTAATCCTCCTTTATCCTTTTTTCGTGATCTGTACCCAATCTCACTCAGAAAATATTAATGGAAAATTCCAGAAATAAAAACAATTCTTAAGTTTTAAATTGCCATCCTGAGTAGTGTGATTTGGTGGTTTCCTGCTTTATCTCACCCAGGAAGTAACTCATTCTTTTGTCTAGCATGTCCAAGCTGCATACCCTACTAATCCATGGGGAGTTGAGAGAAAAGAACATATCCACATTTATATAATTCTTATTTAGTTTTATTGTTGTACTTGCTCTATTTTATTATTGGCTGTTAATCTTACTGTCCAATTAGAAATTAAACTTTATTTTATATATACATATATATATGTATATATATATATATGAAAACAACATTATGTGTATAGGGTTTCGAACTATCTGTGGCTTCAGGCACCCACTGGGGACCTTGGAATATATTCCCTGAGAATATGGCAGGACTGCTACAATATTGGAAAGAATGTTTTATACCAACCTTTGAGCTGAGACCAATATTCTATGGAATACAACTGTTTTTATTTCTTATTCCCAATCCTAAAGCCCCAGTAATTGTGCCTGATATCCTGATACCTTTATATTGGATCCATAGATAAGTCAGAAAGAATCAAACATAGAACTGAGCAGACAGCTTGACCATCATGAGGTTGAAGCTTGGAATTTAGTGGGGCATGGGGGTGAAGGCAAGATCAGTCAGACTATCAGACCAAAAGATACTATGTGGGCACACTGTAGGCTTCCAAAAGTAAGTCTGGAATGGTCACATCCCAGTGTCAAAGGCAGGGCTACATGGAATGTGGAATTTATAGTCATGTCCAGAAACATCTTGTGGAAGTACTAGATTCTATCTTCTCCTCTTCTCTGTTATCGGAAGGAAACACTGTCAGTGTGCTACAGAGTTTGCAGCTACAGAATAAATCTAGCACTGTTTGATTTCTTATAGGTAGCCTACCTAGGTTCTCTCTTTATTTCCAAACAGTTGATAGAATAAAAAGTGCTCACTAGCTCTCTTCTCCCATACACTTAGAAGGTCAAGGAAACTACCAGAATAAAGGACTAAGGTTACCGCTTGGGGCTTCTGGGTTTTAAGGAAGCTGGAACAATCAAATCCAAAAATCATTTTGAATTCCCAGATTAAATTAAATTGAAATGTTAACAAAAATTGACAAAGATTTTTCTGCATCGAATTGGACATTCCATTGACAGTTGTGAGCCTTTGTTTATGCCCCTGGCTAGTGCTATTGAATTCTTGAGCATTGGCTCAAGGGATAGGGAGGGATTGAATTGCTTGGCTGTCTTTAAAACTCTAAGTTGTTATAAAACTTAAAAAATTAACGCACCTATTTTTTAAAAAAATGTAGTATAGGTTGTATACATAGTCAGGATTGAAACAAGACATGGTGACAATAAATAGACTCACTGATTTAACTGAGGTATTTTTTCCCATTATTTTAAATATTTTCTTCTTGGAGCATAGGCTAAAAAATACCCAGTGATTTGCCAAACCCCTTAATATCATCCTATTTTCTTTGTACAGTCCTTTGGAGTGTAGCAATCCATGCCTGAAGGCAAAAAAAAGAAGGAAATGGTGTGTCTGCCAGGTCTAAAATGGAAGTTGAAATCTCAGAGCACTTCAGCAGTCTGGGAGGGCTCTGCAGGCCTGTTGGCAACCCCTGGCCTCTGATCCACAGGTCATACTGAATACTACCTTTCCTCTGAGGATCTCAGACAGAAAACATGCCCCATTGTACAACAAGATGGTCCCTGTAGGCCCTCTGGCTCCAACTTTCACTGTTCTGTTGAAGGGAGGTCAGTGTGCCCATCCATTCCTTTTATTTTTAGATTGTAAAATTGAGCTGCAAATAAAAAGGTTGTGATAATGACCATCGTGAGCTTTAGCTTGAAAATGTGATAGAAACCTATGACCCTTTCTTGCTTTGAGGCTACAGCTCAGCTCACTGAAACTGCATTTATTACCAAGAGCATGAGGAGAGAAACCACTTTTCTTAATTGCTTTTAAATGTAATGAAGCAAAAAAAGAAGGCTGGTCCTTCTTTTTCAATTCCTATCCTCATCAAGAATGAGTGAATGAATCAAGTATCTCATTCCTCGATACCATTGGTTTTATCTAGAAATAGGTGCAGAATTTATTGAGGCAGATGGTTGTGACATAGGACACTGGTGAATGAAAGCTTCCCTGGGGCTGGAGAACTTTGTACCCACTGGGGCAGCCCAGTGCTATGTAACAGATGTATTTCCTGCCCTGCTTACTTCACTTGGGTTCTGTAACCAAAGAGGTCCCTAATGGCACATTCCTCCAACACTTTTAAAACCACATTTCCCATGAAGGTCTTTCTGAGGTGAAGTAAAAGTTAACATGAAGTATAGTGAGAGGCCTGGGTCAGGTTGCACCATGAAGTTTATTATGATTCACACAATGCTGCAGACCCTGCAGACAGATCCACTCTGCCGCGACATGGTAAGTATAGAGCTAAGCGAGTTTGCCAGTTCCTTCACAAGATTTGTCCCTGGAGCAGAGGCGGAATGAAGCCCAGGCCCCACAAGAAAGGCTGTGTTGGTGGTTAAAGATGTTTCTCAAACCTCACTGAGGTTAGCTACTTAGAAGTCCTAACAAATATTATCAGTGATGGCTAAGACTTACCAAGTAACCTGTGCTATATTGAGTACTACTTTAAGAAACTGAAGCACAGAATTTTACTGAAGTTTTACAATTCTGTAAATCTGATGCTTTTATTACCTCATGTTACAAATGAAAAAATTAAAAGTGTTATAATTCAAATTTTTAATCTTTAGAGGACTCAGGTTACTTCTGGGTTTCTGTGTGTCTATTATAGTACTGGGAAGCTGAAATGGAATAAAGTTAGCCACACAGTTAAAAGAGAACACTGTTACTTGAGATCCCCATGGTCTTGTTCATATTTCTTCCTAGACTCTTTTCTTGTTTTGTCCTTTTATAAATCTCTGGACTTTACCACAGTGATGGTGAACGTATTTCATGGCCTGTGCCAGCTTCAATCCATTGGCAGTAGCTTCTCGAAGGAGGAAGCTCAGGGGAAATTGGGGCCCAATATGTTGGAGACTTCTGGTTGATAAATGATGTCTTCTGTGGGTGTGGGACAAAGCATAAAAGGCAGGTGAGCCGGGTGATGTCCATCCTTGCAGTGGCAGATGTAGCTCGGTTGGTAGACTTCCTATGATTTACTTGTGTATTATCCCCACTTAAAGCTCCTGCTGAAGCTTGATCCCAGTGTGATGGTACTGGGAATCAATGCTTTTAATCAGTCATTAAGGAGGCTTAATACTTTTACTGCAGGAATGAATTCTTGCTCTCATAATACTGAACTGGTTACTGCAAGGGCAGTTTGTTATAAAGAGAGAGCTTCCTCAGCTCTCTCTCTCTTGTTTCTTCTCTTGTCATGAGATCTTTTCCACACATGCCACTTGCCACTCTGCTAAGTGATGCCATTGTCATGGTGTGATGTAGACAGAAGGCCTTCACCACATGTCAAACAACTGAGGCTGCAGGTCTTGGACTTTCAGCCTCTAAAACTGTGAAGTAAATAATCTTCTTTTTTTGAAAGTAGAAAGTATTCAGCTGCAAGTATTTTGTTATAAGACAGTGCTTCAAAAATGACCCCAAAATAATTCATTAATGTGTTTATTGTACAAACTTTCTCTTCAGTAGGATGGTGCCATCTCCCATCCTTATATCACTGAACACCAATAATCCTGTCTACTTATATTATGAAGCTACTGTCCAGTAATATTGCCTTGGAGTTATTAGGGCTAGAGATTCAAAGAAGAATTTCAACAGGGATGAGCTCCAATCAGAATTGCCTTGCTTGTTCTAGCTCTGTATTATTCTATCCCAGGTTTGAGAATGGTTTTCTTTCACCCATGAGCCAAAAGTGGTGTGGAGTGAGGAACAGTCTATTGTTCCAACTAAGAAGGGGAGAGGAAGATGTTTACTCGCATACTGACATATTATTAAGAACTGCTCTGGAAGTCTAGCCCAGGAGTTAGAGAAACTAATACCATGGGAGGGTGGAAGGATAGGGGGTTGGAGTTCGCACATATCCATGGAGAAGAACCAATGTGGTAACCCAGAAGGAAACTGATGGGGTTATCTAAGTTCTGAGCTCCTCTGTACTGGCATACATCAGCTTTTAATCATAAATGAAATCTGTAGGAAATGGTGAGTTTATGTTTAGAAGCATTAGTATTGGGACAGGATATAAAGGGATGTAACAGGAGGGATGTGAGAAAAGACAAAAATGACAGCAAGATTCTTGAAAATGTGTGTGCATGTGTGTGTGTGTGTGTGTGTGTGTGTGTGTGTGTGTGTATGTGTGTGACTTTGCTTCTGTTTTCATTTAAATGGTTCAAGTATGTCAGGGCTGTGTTTGGTTGTAGCCTGAGCAGGCTGGAGAAAAGAGAAGAAAGGATGAACAAATGAAGGTGGGTGGAATAAGCAAAGGCAATGTGTGCTACATGAGAAAAGGATTATGAAAGAAAGTTTTCCAGGGAAGAATAACATGAAAATTGGATCTCATTAGAGCAGCCCACAGAAAAACAAAATGATGGTGAAGTGATCTTCTTTAGAAATTAGTAAGTTAAATTAAAAAGTCAGAGTTCTGTATAATTCACCTTTTCAAAAGCATAGACTTTAATGATGATTATAGAAATTATTTTCATTTTTTAAGAGAACACATAAGAGAGGATACAAGAGAAACCAGACAAAAAGCATTGCAAATTCAAGCCATTCTACCCAGTAAGAAAAAAGTGAAGGGGCCAGTCCCAGCACTCGGCAGGAAGCTCCCCACCTCCATCCCAGGCTCCTAGGGCAGAGAAGCTCAGCCAGCCCCAGCATCTGGAAGGAAGATCCCCCGCTGCCATCCCAAGCTCCTAGGGCAGAGAAGGTGAGCCACATGGGCACCAGAAGCAACCCCCCACACACCGTGAAAATGAGAAAACACATAAACAAGCCTCAAAAACAGCCTTCCAGATCACCTACAGCAACCCCAAAGGGAAAAGAGATGGAACACTCTGATACTCAACCACCTGGACTCTCTGAACTCGCAACAAAAGAGGATCTAGGAAAAATGAAATCAGAAATAATTACTCAGATAACAGCAAAGATTTTGCTCATGGTGCAAGACATGAGTAATAAATCTAGAGAGGACACAGATAAAAAAATAGAGGATCTGAGGAACATGATGGAATCCCAACATAGGAAACAAATGGAATCCATAAAACAGATACAAACAGATTTCCAAGAGATTAAAAACCCCATCAAAAGTCTGCACAGCAGAATGAACCAATGTGAGGATAGGATTTCACATATAGAAGATAAGATTGCAATTAGTGAGGAGGAAAAGAAAAATTTCTTTAAAATTGTAAGGGAACATGAGAAATCAATCCAGCAGCTGCCAGACGAGGCAAAGAAGAATAACAAAAGATTGATTGGAGTCAATGAAGAAAGAGGAGAGAGTGCAGATGACATAAAAATCTGTTCATAGAAGTGATGGCAGAAACCTTCCCAAGGAGGGGAAAAGAACTTGACATACAGATAGGTGAGGCATATAGGACTCCAGCTAGCCTTAATCAAAAAAAATCTACACATAGGCATATAATAGTTAGGATTCCAGAAATCCAACAGAAGAACAAAATTCTACAAGCAGTGAGAGAAAAGAAACAAATCACATACAAAGGAAAGCCCATCAGAATCACAGCAGACTTCTCAATGCAAACCCTCAAGGCAAGAAGAGCTTGGAGTGATGTATTTCAAGCCCTAAAGGAAAACAGCTTCCAACCCAGATTGATGTACCCTGCAAAACTATTTTTCAAAATTGATGGAGAAATAAGATACTTTCATGATAAAGAGCACTTCAGGAACTACATGAATACCAAACTGGCACTCCAGAAAATTTTAGACAATACCCTAGGAAAAGACAATGAAGATCACAACCCCAGGAAACCCAGCAGAATGAATCCATTGGGCATGACAAATTAAAGGCAAAGGGAGAGAATCCAACAAAAAGAAAAAGTCATGACAAGGCTTTTAAAACTTTTGACTTCATCTCCCTAATGAGTGTATAATTCAATCTTATTATTATACTGATTAGTATTTTTCTGATTCTAGAGTTGTACACCGTTCCTTGTGCTATACTGGCTATTTATCATCTTATATCTACATTTTAATTGGGTTGTCTATTAATGAGCTATAAGAATTCTTTATATATTCTGCTCATAGGTTATATGCATTGTAAATATGGTCTGTTTAAGGACTACTTTTCATTTCAGTGATGTCATTTAAAGTTCTAAATTTTGATGGAATCTCATTTATCAATTTTTTTCTTTTATACATCATGTTTTTTGTATCCTAGGTAGTTCTTGCCTACCCTGAATTCATAAATATTTTCCCTTATAATTTTTTCTTAAAGTTTTATACATTTAGGCTTTCTTATTTAGGTTCATAGATCCCTTCAAGTTATTTTCATGTATGGAAAAAAAGGGTTGAGGTTAATTTTTTATATATGGATACCAGGTGTTCTAGTGCCATTTGCTGAAAACACTATCTCTTCCTCGGCTCTTGAATTGAGTTTATATTTTATAAAATGCTAATGTTAAATAATCTTTCAAAACTCAGTGGGCCATATATGTGTGATTCTGTTTCTAGATTCTCTGTTTTATTCCAATGATCTATATGTCTTTCCTTACACCAACACTGCCTTGATTACTGTAGCTTTAGAAGAAGTCTTAAAATTAGGTACTAAACATCTTCCAACACTGCTTTTGTTTCTGTTTTTGTTTTTAACTTTTCTAGGTCCTTTGTACTCCTACATAACTTTTAAATTTCAATATCCAATTCTTCATTTATAGCAAGTATACACAGACCTGAATTTTTATATATACCTTGTGTTTTCTAATCCTGCTAAATTCAAGTACAAGTTCGAGGGGCTCCTAGAGATTTCTTAGTATTTTCTTTGTAGATGATCATTTCATCTACATATAAAGATTTTGCTTCTGCCATGCCAATCCCATCCTAGTTGTGTCATTTTATTGCCAGACTATTTTGGTGAGGTCCAGGTTTCAAAGTTTAATGGACAGATAAAGAGTAAGCATATCTGCCCTTGTTCCCCACCTTAAGGAGAAAGCATTGTGTCTTCTCCATTCATATAAGCCGTTCTCACTGGAAGTATGGAGGACATGTCTTTAATCTGTTGAGAAGGTTCTATTCTACTTCTAGTCTTCTGATAGCTTTTACCATGAACAACTGTAGAATTTAGTCCAATACTTCTTCTCCAACTAGTGACAGGATCATATGGCTTTTTCCTTTCCTCTGTTAAAATGATGACTTTTAGGGGTGGATCTTCCAATGCTTAACAAACACTGCCATCCCTATAACAAAACCACTTTCTACATCCTGCCAGATCTGACTTTTAATAGTTTGTTTTGTTAAACAAATTTCTATCTATGTTCATACTTTTTTCTTCTATTATCTTTATCCAGTTTTAGGATTAGCACAATGTTGATTTCCTAAAATGAGGGGAGAAGTGTTCCTTCTTTTTTCTGCTTTAAATGTTTGATATAATTTATCAGTTAAAATGTTTATGAGCCTGCTGTTGTCATACAGGTAGGTTTTCAAGCTAGGAATATACTTTCTTTAATAGGTGCTATTCAAATTTTATATTTCCTCCAGAGTTAGTTTCATTAATTTGTCTTCCAAGTTACTTCTTAGAAGTTGTCAAATTTATTTCAAAAAAGATTTTTGTAATATGCTTTCTTTTTTTATTATTGATTTCTTTTATTGGTACATTGTAGGTATACAACACAATTACATTTCTCATTGGGAATTGTACCTTTACATAATGCATCTTGGTTCTTATTTTTTCCCCATTCCTAGCCCTGCCTTCACGCCCTCCACCCTTCCCTATTTACAAAGACTTTATTTCCATTTTTTCCATTTCTCATCATTCTTCCTTTCCCTTCTTTCCTTTCCCCTGCCCCTCCAACTACCCCTACCCTTTTGGACCTTTTCTTCCTATTCTACATTATCGATTATTCATTCTATTCATTGGTACATTTTAGGTATACAGTGTAATGACATTCATCATTGGAAATTTGCACCTTTACATAGTCTCTCTTGGTTCTTGTTTTTCACCCTTTCCCAGCCCTCCCTTCAACCCCTCCATTCCTCCCTATTTACAAAGATTTGGCTCCTATTTTTCCACTTTCTCATATTAATCCCATTCCCTTCTATCCTTTCCTCTAGCCCTCCCACTTCCTTCCCCTTTGTCCCTTTTTCTTCCTATTTCACATGTAATATGCCTTCTATATCCTTTTAAATTATATAAAATCTGTGGTAATGTCTCCTAGATCTTAATATTGTAATTTAAAAAATGTATAACTGATATTGTGTAACAGGAACAAAAGGTCTAAAAGAGCAGGGGAATTGGGAGGGGTAGGGGAAGGGAAAAAATGGAAAGGAAAAAATATGCGATGAGGAAAAAAATGGAAACAAGGTCTTTGCAAATAGGGCAGGGTGCAGGGGGTGAAGGGAGGGCAAGGGAAGGGGAAAAAAGATAAGAACCAAGAGACTCATGTAATGGTACAAGATCCCAATGATGAGTGTAACTGTATTTTATACCTAAAATATACCAATAAAGTTAATGGGGGAAAAAAAAGAAAAAAGTGAACGCCTTGTTCTAGGCAGGAAGTACAAGTCACTTTGCATTGGACAAAGAAACCTTTCTGTGAATGGTTACCAACCTCAGCAAAGGCAGCTGACAATCTGGGTTTTTATGGCAAAAAGATAAATAATGTTACTGAATGGCTCTGTACTTGCATTTTAGAAGTGGGACATGATGGGATGAGGTTGCCAGAAACTTTGGGGAGCGGATTCCCTTAGACATGTAGATACTAGAGCTGAAGGGACCACCTACACTCTAGTGCACCTGAGCTAAGTGGGTGAGAAACATGGCAGACAGACATTAAGGTGGCTCTCACTGACCCCCACCTCTGAGTCTACATGTCTCTGTGTAATCTCCTGCTCTCTCTTGAGTGTGGACAAGACTTTCTTCTAGCCAATAGAATATGACAAAGGTCATATTACATAATGACCGAGAATGTGTTACTAATAGAAGATTTCACTTTGCTGACCCAATGAAGCAAGCAGGTACTTTAAGGAAATCCACATGGTAAAGAACCGTAAGTGGCTTCTAGGAATGCAGGAAGTATCTAGTTGCTAAGAGCAGCTTCTACAAGCTGAGGCAGGCTCCAGCTGACAGGCAGAAAGAACTGGGTTCTCAGTCCTGAAATCTCAAAGAGATGAATTCTGTCATGAATTTGAGTGAACTTTAAAATAGTAATAGTAAATCTTCTCCAGACAAACCTCTTGATAAGAATTCAGCCTGATTAGTTATAGCTTTGTGAGACCTCAATCAGAAGACTCAGCTAAACTGTGTCTGGACTTCTGATCCATAGAAATTGTTAAAAAAATTTGTAGGAATTTGTTCCATAGTAATAGCACAAACATAAAACCCAGGTAAGAAAAATAATCTATGGTTAGTTCAGTATAACTCAATACATACTTATTTCATGTCCTCTGGTACTACTATGGATTGAATGGTACCCTTTGTGAAGACATGTTGAAATCCTATAACTAGGTATGTGTTCATGTGAATTTTTTTTGAAAGTATGATCCTTGCAGATGAAATCAAGTTAAAATAAGGTTATATTAGATTAGTATATGCCCTAAACCAAGGACTGTTTTCTTCAGCCTACTTAGGCCTTAAAGCAATGAAACAGATGAGAGGACAGAGACACACAGAGGGAAGACACCTATATAAGGGCAGAGTCAGAAATTGGAGTGAGGAAGCTGTAAGGCAAGTAAGGCCAAGGATTCTGGTGACCACCGGAAACTACCACAGAGATATTAGACAGAGTCTGTCTCAGAGCTACCAGAGAGAATCATCTCGCTTTCTTTGTTTTTTGTTTTTTGTTTTGGTACCAGGGATCAAACTCAGGACCTTGCGCTTTCGAGGCAGGCAATGAGCTAAACCCTCGTCCCCACATCTTGCTTTCTGATCTCTGGTCTTCAGAACTACCTGACAGTAAATTTCTGTAATAAGTGACGCCATTTATGGCAATTTGTTAGGATAGTCTTAAAAATTAGATACCCAAGTTCTCAAGACTCCTACATTTCATTTCCACCAAGATAATAGGAAATAGGGATATAGATCTCTTGCAAATGGGAAGGGGACCAACAGATGAAGGGAAGGAGAACAGGGAGTAGGGAAGCAAATGAAAGGAGATGTGTTGTGTACATGCACCAACTCCTCCTGAGGATTGTATACATTGTGTACTACGAACATGCAGTGACAAAAAATAAAAATTGAAAAAAATAGAATTACTCCAAGATGTTAAAAAAAGATTCCTAAATCTATGTTATTTAAAGTGAGAAGGAACTACCACAGAGTCAGAGTTGTGCAGAAACAAGTAAGAGGAGTGGAACAATAAAGAAATAAACTCTTTGTGAACACATCAGATCAACCACAATAAGCAGGTAGTAAGTAGGGTTTACTGTTAATTGTTAAGTGGAACACTTATTTTTGTCATGCAACTAGGACCCAGGCACCTCACAATCTTATTTTTCTCAGAATATCTCTCACTACTGCACAAGAACAAAATTTAATAACCTCAAAATACCCTCTTCCATACATTACCAAAGGAGATAAAACTGAATTATAAAACATAGCCAATTAATCCAAAGTAAAGAGAAAATAGAGAAAGAAGGGGAAAATGACAGATGCATCAAATAGGTAACAAAGGTCAAGATAAAAAATTTAATCCTGACTGTATCAATAATCACATTAAATGTAAATGACCTGGATACTTTAATCAAAATGCAGAGATTGTAATAAAAGGGAAAAAACTAGACACAACAATATGATATCTACAAAAAGTATGTTGACTATGACATAAATGGATTAAAAGCAAAAAGACAAAAACTTAACCATGCGAACATCAAAAAAAGACTTAACCATGCTAATCAAAATAAACCCAAATGCCTATATTAATACCTAAATAGATTTTTGAGAAAATATTATTAGGGATAAAGATTACAATGACAAAAAGATTAATTCATCAAAGAAACATAACAATCCTAAATGTACCTAATGTGCTTAACAGAATTTCAAAATATATAAAAGAAAATGATATGACCAGAAGAAAAAATAGGAAACTTTTTGCAGTTAGATATATATTTATTATCTTAATTATAGTGATGGTTTCATGCATATTTACACCTCTTAAAGCTTATTAAACTATGTGTCTTTGGAATGTAACATATATAAGATGTTCAATTATGCATCCAGAAAGCTGTTATAAAAGGAGAGCTGAAATCTGAAAGAATAAGATGAGCAAACTATTTAGTAAAAAACTAATGTCTATTTTTGCTTCATCAGAAAAATTGCTTTCCTTATTTATTTTTGGACCAAAACAAATTTATTTCTTCAGGAAATAAAAAAAATATGCAAATCTAAATTTTGATTATTTTCATTTTAAAGAATAAAAAAATTAACCTTAAAAATAATGTTCACCTCATCAGTAATACTATTATCCTTGGGCATTATATTCTATAAACAAGTATCAGTGAATAAGTATCAGTGAGTAAGTGTCCATGAATTGTATGAAATTAGTGCAATTTATTAAAGAAAATATAAAACCAAGTAAAGTTCATTTTTAAACAGAAATAATACTTCCCCCAAAATGTCCAACATAAAATATTATGAGAAGATAAAAGTTTTATACTCTTTCAATTTTTAGCATTGAAAACATACGCACTGATGTCATATAAAAAAAGATGGAAAACCTGGTGTAGTGATTTAATAAATACATTTTCAATGAGAGTTTCCCACTTTAAGCTTAAAAATGTAATGTATTTTATTGTGTATAATTTTTCTTGTCTTATTAGAGTAAGTCTGCATTTAATACATTTAACAATTCCAACTTAAATTACCAGAGTACAAAAAAGTGCTGCAGAATTGAGAAAATGCTCAGAGAAGTGTTTTGAATGAAAGGCCTTAGCAGCTTCTGTAAGAAATAATCAAGAACTCAGGGTATAAAACTGAAGACAAAATGTTTTCACTGAGAAAGAAACTGATGAATTCTTTCAGGTGAGGAAAACTTAGGATGCTAAAAATGTTTCAAAGACTTGAAGCACATAAATGCTTCCTTTTTGATGACTCAGATATAGAAGAATATTTTTAGAGAATTTGAGAGGATTGTTTTAAATATTAATGATCATCCAATAGGGCCCCAGAACTTGGAGCTTCAAATAGAGTTCCTCTTTAGTATAGCACACATAAAATACAATTTCAACTTGAACAGATATGAGGGCACAGGTATCAGATTAACAGCCACGACCACAAGTTGTCCTCTTTTGGCTTCATTTCTATTAAGAGTGGGAAGAAAATAAATACAAATGCACAATTGGATTAACTGAACCAAATCATCAAGGGAAACTATTAATTTACTTATTTATTATGAATCTTAATATATTTACAAAAAGCTCGAGGAAACCCAGATTTATCCATGAAAAATTAAAGCTTTGAATTTAAGAAAAAAACAGGGAAGCTAAAACTGTTTAAACAGCTTGACTGCTATATAAAATGCTAATAGTCCTAGTCTATAAAGCCAGAGGCTTTGTCAAGTTTTATTTCATGGCATATAATTCCTATTTCATGGTAAAGATCTTTATCTTATGGTATTACTGCTAAAGGCTAACTTCTTCATGTTAAGATTTTACAACTATAAATATAAATTAAATCCATGGCCTCAAAACATTCTGATAAACAAAGCATCTCAGCTTGTTTAACCCAGTTTTCATAGTTGGTAAGGTTAAACAACATTCTATGAATTAGCTGTTCTTAGGCTTTTCCCCTAAAAAAAAAACAACAACAAAAAAAACACCTTATCCATTGAAACGGTATTTGCTATTGCCATTTCATCATCCATCTTCCTCCTTAAACAATAACATAAGATGTGAAGGAAGTCCTGAGTGAGAGCTTTCTGCTGGATGACATGAAACAAAAAAACTAAGTGATCCCCATCCTACCCATGACTTGTTTCTGCAAAATAGGACATAAACTATGTCCCAAACAAAATTGGAGTGGTAAGAATGGGAAGCTTTCATTGTGCATTTGAGTAATCTTCTAATTTCAAAGTACAATAATCTTAAATTGTAATGCAGTTATCCCAAATTACATAATCTGTATGCTAACTGGCCTGAGAAGACATAGGAAAATAGAAATGCACATGTACATTAACACATTTATTTTCTAGCAACAAGAAGAGGAGCTAATGTATATATACATATATATATTAAATAGCTATTATGAAAACTGAACCATATCCTACTTACCCTGGGTCAGATATTGATATAAGCACTTCACATTATAATTTAATGCTGATTACAACTCTTATTATGAGTGCAATTGTCATCCCCTCTTTATACTTCAGAAACTGAGGACTGGGTCACGCATCTAGAAATGGATAAATGCAGAATTCAACCCAAAATTCCCACATGCTTTAATAACAATCTACACTGAATATCAGTAATAAAAATGTATGTTAAATATAGGGTTGGAATGGCTTAAGAGACACGTCAGGTGATTTGTGAGTTTTACTAACGTGTCTGGCTTCCATAGTCACCAGGGGTTTAAGCCTATGTTGATCCATTTTATCTGGCAATACAAGCTAAATTTAAAGTGCATCATTACCATTCCTTCCAAATGAAGCAGGAAGAATGGTGTCCCATTGCAATGGTTCATCATTTACTTCTCACACAGATCCATATATCTTTCTTTGTCCTATTACAGTGACCAGTCAGGTGCAAATGATAAAAATGAGAAAAAGGAAGTGGGGACTACAACTGTGGAGTTACAGGAGGATAGAATTTGGGTTGTACTTATCAAGAAGTGGGTGAAGAGAGAAGAAATTGAATCTCGCTTCTGTGACAAATACAACTTCTCCAAGACACATGGAGCCTGAGGCTCAGACTATCTTTGTAATTCCTTTCATAAAAGAGTTCAAAATACAAATGTCTAGGGAAAAGAGCCCTAGAAGGGACTTGTACCAATGGAGAACTGTTATACTGAGCTCTGTGCTTGCCAGTGAGTAGTGAACCCACTGTACAATACAATGGAAGAAGACAAGAGGACTCCCTGCACATTCATAGAACCCTTATCACTGTGTACTGTTATAATTGTTCTGCTGTATTGCTGTATCCCATATAGAAAGAAGAATTCTTCAGGAGAACCCTAAGAGGCAACAACAGCCACCCAGGACTATCAATTACATTGAGAGGATCTAAAGATGAAAAAGTTACCCTTCTAATTCCTGCAACCAATATGTTTAAATTCAAAGAAAAAATGAATTAGTCAAAAAATATATAAAAGAAAAAAGATGACCCACTCTTTGGAACAATTTCTTTATACTAAGCTTTCCTTGCTTGTAAAAGGGACCAGAGAGAACCCCACAAAAACAAGAAGATCATTAGAGCTACAGGGACAGTTCAGTGTAAGGGTGGATGGAAAAAGAAGCCTACTCTCCCATCTTCTGACCTGTCTTGATATATCAGAGCGAGGGAGAGGTTTGGATGTAGATATCACAGATCTGGTCAAAGAATGGGTTTGGCCATGCCTCCTGATTCTTCAGTAAGGCAGTGGATAGGTCGGAAAAGCTAAAATCTGACCTTATAGAGAACAGACATCACTTAGTTATATTTCACAATTGTACAGGAAAGAAAAATGAGCTGAATGACAATACTCTTATTTCCTTATTTGCAGTTTCGCTTTCTGAGATTTTTATTACCTGTGGCCAGCTATAAACTGATAATATAAATGAGAGGTTTCATAAATAAATGCTTTATAAGTTTTAAATTGTGTGCCATTTTTAGTAGTGAAATCCCCCACTACCTCACTCTAACCTGGCCAGAATGCAAATCATCCAGTGTATCCATGCTGTATACACTACCCACCCATTTAACCACATAGTAGTCCTCTAGGTTATTAGGTAAATTATCATGGTATCCAGGTACATATGTTCACATCACCCTTATTTCAGTTAATATTGACTCCAAAGAGCAAGAGTAATGATCCTGTCAATTTGAATATACCAGAGAGAAACTACAAAATCCTCCCCTAAAGTGAAAATGTGAGAGTACTGTTATAATTATTCTATGGTATTGCTAGCTATTGTTGTTAATGTCTTATTGTGATTTATATATAAATTAAATGTTATTACAATATGTATATAGGAAAAAACTAATATATATGGGGTTTGTTACTATTCACGATTTCAGGTATCCATTGGGGGTCTTGGAACATATCTTCCATGGATAAGGGGAGACCACTGTTTCAGAATTTGTGCAGAATGTCAAGATTCATGCATCCCCAATGTGTGTGGCTGCCTATTGAAGGTTTAAGCTTTCATGTCCCCATTAAAGACCAGGATTGGTTTCTAACCACTGATGTGGTCCTGAGTTTGTTCCTGGTAGCATTTGTCTAACCTTCACAGCAGCAAGAATTCAGGAAGATCTTATTGTTCACTGTGACACTTTTATGAAGTTAAAATGATGACTGGATTCGTGACTGTATTCACAGTGGTCTTCCTAAGTAGACTCAATTCTAATACTACCTATCTCTTTAGGATAAGAGAGAAATCATAGCTGAGTAAAGAGATACTGGGCTGTGATTATGAAGATGGTGAGTTTGGAAAACTATCCTGGAGTTTATGTTGATAGCTATATTGTGTAAAAGGGATGTAGCTTGAAGAATATAGTGTATGTTTTGAAATTTTGTGTGGTTCTGGTTGGTAGTCAATGACCTAGACCATTCATTCAAGGCCTGGAGTAGGTTGGAGGGACATTTGAATAGTCCATGGTCTCAGGAAATATAACAAACATGCCAAACAGAGATCTGGCAATATCTCTAATCAAGAAAAGATTGAATGTGGTCCCTCTGGAAGGCTGGAAAAGAGTGTCCAGGGCTTAGTGAATGTGGGCACTTTGGACCCATGCTTTCTGTGATGAGAAGGAAAATGGTACAAGTTAGTCAGCATCAATAGTCCAGATGGAAAGCTGAGAAAATCAGGATCCATCTAGGTGAAACCACCTTAAGTTTTCAGGGGAAGTGAACTGGAGGATTTCCAAAACATGGGAAGTTTGAAAGAAGGAAGCAATAAAGGTAGAAGGGTAGCTGGTTCCTGGGGAAAGAAAAGGGGAAAACTGAGTTAATCCAAAGGACAGAGAGGAGTGAGGACAGCAAAGGACAGGCAGAATGAGAAGCATGTCCATCAAAAGGGAATTATAGAGGAAAAAGGGAAGACAGAAGCAAAACCTTCAAGTTAAGAACTATGAACAGAGCAAAAGGATTATTTTCCTTCATAATCCACTAGGATAGCTAGTACAAAATCAAAATAAAAAACAGAAAATAAGAAATACTGATAATGATGCATAAAATTGCAACTCTTATGTTGCTGAGGGAAGTGAAAAACAACTTGGCAGTTACTCAAAAAGTTGAAAATATAATTACCATATGATCCAGCAAATTCCTCTCCTAGGTATGGAGCCAGAAGAATTAAAAGCAGAGACTCAGCAGTTAAATGTGTGCGCATGTTCCTAGCAGCATTATTCACCATTATTCTACCAAAAAGTGGAAATGACTGAAGTGTGATGGATGGGTAAAATTGTGTGTGTGTGTGTGTGTGTGTGTGTGTGTGTATTTTAATGTAGATGAACCTTAGGGGAAAATATCATGCTAAATGAAATAAGCCAGTTACAAAAGGACAAATATTACACAAATCTGCTGATGGGAGGTACCTAGAGTAATCAAATTAATAGAAACATGAAATAGGATGGTCGTTTCCAGGGGCTGGTAGAGAAGAGTATGAGGAGTTAGTATTTGCTGGGTACAGGGCTTCTGATTGGATGATAACATTATTCTGGAAATAGACATGATGATATATATATATAGCTTTAAACAGGATCTTTAACAACAACAAAAAAGGAGTACAGAAGAGACACTGCCAGACTCTAAGTAAATTCCACAAATCAAAGTGGACTGGGTTTAACATCAGGGCCACAGAGGCAAGGTCACAAAGTGGCAGATACCAGCTTTTCTGGTACCTCAACGATCACCTTCAGGCAGATTCTAGACTCAGAAGGCATTTTTAATGTCACTGCTCCCATTTCCTAATGGCTCTAAATGGTGAGCTCTTATTAGAAAGGAAACAAGGTAGAGTTCCTCCCTCTTTCTTTTATAAAAGCAGGGAATAGTACAGGAGGCAGAAAAGCCAGACTATAAAAATTCACAGAAAATAGCATATGTCAAAGGAAAAACCTAGTCTGTCTGGACCAGATCAAAGTGAGACAGCAACTAATGGTTAACACAAGAACGAAAGTTTATTTGTAGCTGTATTTTACTATTCAAAATGGGGGCTAGTCTGTAAATTAAAGGGTCAAAAATGAATGGAGTAAGATGGCCCCAATTTACCAACTGTTATTAAGGGCATACTTTTTAAAAACAACTATTTCAGAAACCAGAAAGATATGGCCTTTGAGTTTAGAAAGGGGGGTCATGTCAGGACTTCAGGGAAAGTAGGAAGAAGCAAGAAGTGTAAGGGCAGTAGCCATTCCTCCAACACTGACAAATGGAATTGCCTCATAGAGAAAGGAAAGGTTTGGTGGCCAGCTAGCAATCATCCTTATTGAATAAAGCAAACTTTGGTCACGGTTTCCTGTAGGCTATGAGAAATAGTGATTGACTTAATGATAATCATTTTAAGGAGGCAGAAGAAAAATAATTATTACTGACAGTCCCACTCATAAATGTTTCCAGACTTGTCACAGTTGAAAAGAGCTGACAGCACAGTTGATCTTCATTGTTATTTTATAAAAAATGAAAAAATTGAGGTTCAGTGGTACTGAGCTATTGAGACAAGACTTCACCATTTGTGGCTAAATCAAAACTACTCACCAGCATTATGTACACACCATGGCATTTCATCATCAGGACACAGAAAAAGCTGGTTCATCTACAGAACATCATAAAAAAAGGAGGCAGAGTAGGACATGATATGTTAGATGAGCCATGGTTTCCTCTTTCAAAGTAGATATAAGTGTGAAGTGCCATGTAAGCCTAATAAATACGTAATCCTGTTACTCACTAGTGTATCTATATCACTTGACTCATTGAATCATTCTATATAAAAATCAGGTATTACTATTATAAAATATTTAGTTGGACTTTTATAACAGAACAACTGATTTAAGAGTAAGATTTAAGAGTAAGATCAACCAGTATGAAATAAGAATTAGGTTTGACTATAAAGGTATCAGTTGATGGTGCTTAATCAAGAGCCTTGTTCCTTGTGAGAAATTGCAGTGAAATGACTATAAAGTTTCCTTACTGCCTATTTCTTTCTGGTTGATCAGCTGTTTCGGGCTTGAAATGAAGAAACCTGAGCTTAGATAAGGCTTTCTGGGAAAAACAGGTGGGAGAACAATGCTACCGCCTAGACCAGAGGCAGACAACTTTTCAGAATCATAATGCCAAGATTTTTGCCATTGGCCCCTGGGTCAGTGATACAAAGATAGGTACTGCAAACTGGATGAGTGCCTTTCTGTAGCATCCCCATCTTCTGCCTGAAATTTGTCTCCTAGTTTCACATTCTGATTTATCCATCGTCCCCTTTGGGATCTTTTTTTGTAGTGAAAATACTCTTGGGGAACATACATCCATTTGACCTTTGTCTCTCTAGGTATTGACATCATCCAGACTGCTGTTCCTACAGCTGAAGCTAACAGCAGTTGCCCAAGGTGGACTGCAGAGGTTTTTCCTCAGGAATCTTTAAAGGAAGTGAACATCTTTGGGCATAGGGCATCTGAAGAGAGGGAAGGACATACATCAATAGAGACTGGTATAAGGTGTATCAATGGACATCAGCAGAATGTGATGAAAGAGGACACCAGAAAGTAAGGGTAGCATAAAATAGGAGATAAGAGGCAAAACACATCACTTCATCTGCAATGAAAGTAAGACTCCAGGGATGGCAAACAATCTAAGTTTACTGTAAAGTGCCTTTGAGAGAGACCTAGAGTACATGGACCACAGTTTTCCAATGTGAAGACCTTAGGAGTAACCAAAGTTAGCCCCAGGCTGGAGATCTAGACTCATCATATACCATCCACCAGAGGTTAGGAGCATATGTTAACATATCTGACCCTTCAGATGCACTTAAAATATCATGCCCAGACATTTTGGGGTGAAAAGGACTCACAACAGATTGTGTGCTTTCCATTTATTGTGGCCTTTTATTTTGACAGTGAAACAAGAGAATAAGTTATTGAGAATATAGCTATTAAAAGAATACCATAGACAGTTGGAAACAGAACAGAAAAAATCCAAGTTACAGCCTGAAACATACTAACATTTCCTAATATCCCACAATGGATCCATATATTAGAAGCAATTTCTATTTTCAGTTTTATTTCCTCCTGGCATAACTAAACTCCATTATTTTATTACTTTGTGTATAATGCTGTGCCGCCTCATAATTTCCCAAGTTCATCCTTTTTCAAGCCTTAAAGGGAAGATCTTTCATTCCAGCATTCCATTATGCAACAAACAGGTTTATAATTCTATTTTCAAACTCTTCTTCTATATAATTGGGACTTTGAATGGAAATCTGTTTGCACTTGATGATATTTCAGGAGCCACAAACTACAAATAACATTAATGCTTTTCCAATAGGGCCTGGGGTTTGGGATCTCAAAGTCCCACTCTTCTTCAACAATTACAGGATTCAATTTTACTTCTCCATTTAGGTACATTGGACAGAATTTCAGAAACAATTTCCCTATATTTGGGAGCCGTAATCTCTTATCTTCCCTGATTCTACAGAAATTCTGCACAAAATTGTGGGTTTCTGGGATATGTGACAATAGAAATTTGCTTTCCTTTGTATTACTTCACAATCTAAAGACATCTGGAATCATAGCATATCCATCTGAATTTAGTCATTTAACACAATGGAGATATTTACTTCTCTCTCAGATCTTTGGTTTTGTTGGGTGACAAAAATACTGTCATAGGACTGTCCTAGAAGAAAACAGAAACTGACTTGAACTTGAATGAGCCTGTAATAATGTTTTATTGGAATGTTATTTTTCCACCTGAGGATAATTGGTTCAACTTCTCGGAAATGTAGTCATCCCTTTGTCACAAGCTGCCCCTGTAATCTTCTCTGTAAAAACCCAGTTCAATTTCTTTTAGCACTCCATATGGCAAAGTACAACATTAAATGTTGCTCTCTTTACAATGATTTCCCAGAGAAAAACTAGAATGGCGGCCGAAAAAATTTACTAGTCAAGTATTAATTAGAATCTGGCTTTTAGATCTGGTTCACACACACAAACACACACACACACAAACACACACACACACTCAGCTGTTTGACTGATTTATTTGATGTTAAACTAGGAATCTTAGACTGACATTTCGGTTAACATAATTCTTATTCATAGGTATTTGTGTGCATATTATAGGTTGTCCCCCAGAATCCTAAACTCTCCCCAGGAGATACCAGTAGCACTCTACTTTCAGTCCTTGATACAAAAAGAATGTCCCCAGGCATTTGCTCTGGCATGCAAAACCTTTTTTAAAATCCATAATCTTCAACCTTAGTTTCCACATCAGCAAAGTATCATTAATGAGAGTGGAGAGATGCTGTTGGTTTGTGCAGATGCATTTGAAAGAGTAATCTGCTATGAGAATACAGAGTATTATTTTAATGATACAACTATTTATTCATGTACTGCACTTAAGGTATCTTCATGGGCGACAGGGATTTGGTAGGTCTCTGCTGGCAGAGCATGATGAATGTCTAAAGGATCCCTAAAGGAAAAATGTATCCCATTTCCAACTGCAAAATCAAGAGTTAAGAATTTACAGGCACATCTGTGTTTTAAAACCTGAGTTTTGAATGTCAACTGGAGATTTGATCCAAATTACCATGGAGGTTTATTCTAGATTTGAAGGTCCTGTGAAAATGAGAAAATTAGGGTGGGATTAATCCTTCTAGGATACTAAATACCCTTTATCTAGAAGCTTATTAATATCATCACTAGAATAAAATTAGTTTGCCTTAAAAGTGACTAAGTTCTGTGCGGATTAAATTCTGTGTATGTACTGTAGATGTGGCCCTGGAAGCAAACTGCTCGGCATGAAGCTATAGATCATTTCTAGATATTCTCTTGCAAAGGCAATCTTCTACTCCTAGGAAAAGTGAAGGAGATTGGTAGGCATGGCTTTGGAGAAGAGAGGTGAGAGGAAGGATGGCTCAGATGTTCCATTCAAAGTCAAAGCCTATTATTTGCTGTAGTTAAATGGACAAATAAATGTGAAGTCAACTTCATGAACAGCAGAAGTAAATACCACAGTGTAGGCAGAAACCAAGTATTCATGTTCTGGGAGAAATTTAGAGAATTCTGACTAAAGTTCTTCATACATTTTGTTGGTCTCTAACTTCAAACACTCTTAGAAAATCTTAGAACATTGAAAGTTTTTCTGGAATGTTCTGTGATCATTCAATTTTTAAAATAAGATACACAAAATTATCTATGTGAAATAAAGAGACTCTTTGCACTTAATTTTGTTCTTTTATTATTTCTTCCACACAAAAAAGGAAGGTTATTGAAATTGTTAGATGCAATTGTTTCTTTGTGGAAGTCAATTTTGCATAATGCCAAGCAAACAAATGCTTACAATAGATTCAGAAACACAAACAAAATGAGTTAGGAGAAAAGGTGAGAAGAGTTTAAAATGAATATCATGTTGCTGCTATTAACAATTCAAGTACAACAGAAACAAGCTGTAGTATTGGAAAATTGAGGGCACAAAAGTGGAGATTGACTGGAAAAAGGTGACTTAGTTTTGAGGTCGACTTAACTCCCATAAATGGGATATTAACAAACCCAAACATTTGGAGCTATGACAAAAATATCTAAAAACTTGGAAAATATTTTTTTCTTCACTTTAATCCTGTGCTAGGCTTCTCAGGAAATATTTACATACCTGGTATGGTGACTAAGATAAATAAATGCATAATTACAATGTATATTTTAAAACAATTTTAGTTTCTTTTCATTGACAACATTGCAGAAAAAACAGAATATTACTTTAGTATACTGGAGTGTCTGGTCCTTTAAATTTTGGCAGATAAAGAAAATTTCCATGGAATAAGCGACATTTTGTTCTTGTGTTTAAACCTGTAATAAAATGTTGGAGACAGACTAATTACAAACATTTTATATATTTCGTGCATATGTGCTCCTCTCTAAACCAATTTAATTCCCATTAATGCTAATCTTGTTAATATCCACTCAGAGAGCAAAGGAATACTCATAATAAACTGCTGATTTATTTACTTGATTTAAATGGGGGATGGGCAGGAGCAGACAGGAGAAAAGGAAAAGTAACCATTTTACCCACAACTGCATTTTTAAAAATAGTTCCCAAATATTAATAAGCATTAAGTTATAAATGGTGTGAATAGGAAATTGGAAAAATAAAGTGACAAAGTGACAATCCTCCATCCATGAAAAAATAAGGGTGTTGCAAATGAGTTGTCAATTGGTAGTTTTTTAGTACTAGTTACCAGGTTAGACCTGAACTATTACAAAGAAAAGCAGATTTTCTTTCTTCAAAACAAGACAAAGAAAAATGAATCTCATACTGATAAGATCTAATTGAAGTGGGCTTTTTCTTTAAAAAATATGGAAGTCAAATCAACAAACAAGTCACACTCCTAGCACATCTTATCCTGTTCCTAGTGTGGCTGTCCATCTTGCCCTGGATCATGGATTCAGCAGTGTCTCTCAAACTCAATCAAACACCAATCAATCAAATCTCCATATCTCTGGGCACTTTAATCATCCAAGAGCTTTTGTCCAGATCTTAGTGGTTTCCATAAACACAATTATGTAATGAAACTGGATGCCACAAGGCTAGTTTGGAACTCAGAAGGCAATTAAAAGAAAAAAAAATCTTCTGTCCCAATTCAGATCATCCTGAAACTAGCTAGTGAAGATGAAATTGTTTTACTTCCCATTGTACCTTAGAAAAAGACATGAGATAGAAACAAGGGAAGGATGGGGTCTTGTCAGGATGCACCACCTAGCCTTACAATGAGTCATTTAATCTCCCTGAGTCTATTTTCCTTATCTGTAAAATGGGCATAACAGTCTCTACGTGTAGTATTATACTTTTACACCACATGTAGTATAAGAATCAAAAAATGTATTTGAACGAAGTATGAAAACTATGAAGAGGCGTGCACACATACAGCCTCATTAGTTGGGAAATGATTTATGAAAAAGTGGAATGGGGAAAAAGGAGAAAAAGATAAAGGACAGAATCGATTTTGTCAGGGTCTTTTTTTTTTTAAGAAATGTTTACCCTCAGGATTTTCTTAAAAATGTTAATGGCAACTGATGTTGATACTTTATGCCTGGGCATACAGAACATAAAATAAAACTGAAAATTGAAATTAATTAGATGAGAGAAGTTTTCCTTTTCTGTTTACCCAAGTGCTTGGCATCAGTTATACATCAAGATGAGGTGGAGGCGAGAACATTCATTGAAAAATACTGAAACGAGTATTTTCAGAACAAATATTAAATTGCCTTTTCTCTACCGATTGGTAAAAAAATATATTATATTTTGATATTTTTTCTTTTTAAATTATATTTTGTCATCCATCCCAGCCAAAGTCGTGCCCGGTCATCTGGTAGAACTTGAGGTTGAAGGGCCGGTAGAACTCGCGCAGTCTCTGCACCACCTCGCGGTCAATCTCGGGGTGGGTCCGGCCCTTGGTTTTGCCCAGGCAGTGGGGCTTGCTGCTGCCCTCGGCCTTCTTCAGGCAGGGGAAGCCCTTGGTCTTGTTGAAGTAGAAGTGCTTGTCGGTGATGATGCGCTTGAGGCCCAGGAAGTCCTGCACGCGGCCCAGCTCGCCCGCCGGGTCGCTGATGAGCCGCTCACCGCTCACGAACAGCATCTGGCCCACGGGGAAGTGGCGCAGCCAGTGCTCCAGGTGCTTGGCGTAGATGCCGATCTGGATGGCGCTCCACGACGTGTCGATCAGGCCCGTGCTCCTGTTTTTGAACGTCAAGCTCTCGAAGGTGGGGATGTCGGGCCGCTTGGAGAGCGTCTGCGTGTAGTCCGAGATGGCCCTGGTCACCGGGTCCCGCACCACCACTATCAGCTTGGTGTCTTTGGACATGGCTGAGATGCGGGCAGGCGCCTCCCGCGTGACGAAGTAGCTGGGGGTCTTCTCCATGGTGATCTGCCCCTCCAGGGTCCTCGGCATCAGGTCCCTGAGAAAGAAGAAAGGCACGTTAAAATCCGAAGAGTGAGTGGTTGCCCCTGATGTCTTTAGAGAACTCGCTTCCAGCTCCAAGGAGAGGCAGTGCACTGCGCCCTCTGGAGCCAGACTTCTGGTTGCAGTTCCAGCTTTCCTACTTCCTACAAGACGAATCGCCACTCTGCACTGTGGGTTCCTCCTTACAGAACAGTAACAGGGCCTTTTTCATAGGTGTGGCCGTGGTTAGTCGAAATACCATGCACAGAATAAATGCTATGTAAATTTATTATTATCATTATCAATAATCTATAATGCTATAAG
This sequence comes from Heterocephalus glaber, assembly GCF_053883595.1. Classification (NCBI taxonomy): domain Eukaryota; kingdom Metazoa; phylum Chordata; class Mammalia; order Rodentia; family Bathyergidae; genus Heterocephalus; species Heterocephalus glaber. The sequence continues at coordinate 2,530,456 of NW_028258146.1, read as the reverse complement.
AATATAACGGTCAAATACTTTCATTGACTCAGAATATTATAATAAATACGGTTATATTGGCATGAAATGGTAATAAATATCCAGAGCCTCTCCTGTTCACATCTTGTCCTAAAGAAAAGAATCCAATCAGACCCCCCAAATTCAAAGACCCAATTCAAAAATGGGCATCTGAAATGAACAGACATTTCTCAGACAAGGAAGTAAAAGCAGCAAAAAAAATATGAAAAAATGTTCAACATCACTTGTCATTTGAGAGATGCAGATGAAAACAACACTGAGATTCCACCTCACCCCAGAAAGAATGGCTGCTATCATGAAATCAACCAATAACAAATGCTGGCGGGGCTGTGGGGAAAGAGGAACCCTGCTCCACTGCTGGTGGGAGTGTAGACTGGTGCAACCACTATGGAAATCAGTATGGAGATACCTCAAAGAACTAGGCTTAGAGGTCCCATTTGACCCAGCTATTCCCCTGCTGAGTATCTTCCCCAAAGAATTAAAAGAGTCATACCACAGTGATATATATGCACCCATGTTCATAGCGGCACAGCTTGTAATTGCTAAAGATTGGAAGCAGCTCAAGTGCCCATCAACTGGAAACTGGATAAAGAAAATGTGTTTTTATAAAATGGAGTACTACTCAGCCATAAAGAACAAAAAACTAGAGTCATTTATAGCTAAATGGATGCATATCGAGGCCATACTCTTAAGTGAAATAAATAGGACACACATGTGTAAATACTGAATAGTTTCTCTAGTGTGAGAAACTGATAGTGTAGACAAGGGTTAAAATGATTAAAATGAATAACTGATAATTTGAAATAGGAAAAAAAGTCCAAAGACGAAGGAGTGAAGGGAGGGGAAGGGGAAAGGAAAAGAGGGAAAGGAAAAACTATGAGAAAAGAAAAGAAAATGGAAATGAAATCTATGTAAATAGGGAAGGGTGGAGGGGGGAAGGGTGCACAGGTAATGGGGAAAAATATAAGAACCAAGATATATTATGTACAGGTACAAACACCCAATGATAAATGTAAATGAATTGTATACCTAAAATGTACCAATAAAAGAACTAAAAAAAAAAGAATCCAATAACTTCTCTCAAAAATGGTTTCTTAAACATAAAGCAATTACATTTAGCATAAAATCATAAGTACAGTTGTCCTTCTTATCCACGATTTCACTTTCCCCAGTTTCAGTTGCTTGCTTTCAACTATGATCCAAAAATACTACATAGAAAATTTCAGAAAAGGTTTAAAAGTTTTAAGTCTTGTACCAGTTTGAGTAGTGTGATGAAATTTTGTGCCATCCTACTCTATCCTGCCTAGGATATGAATTATCCTTTGTCCAGTGTATTCACCCTGTATCTACAACTCATCTATTGATTTTTCATTTAGTAACTAATGTAGTTATTAGACCTGCTGTCACAGCATCACAGTGCTTATGTTCAAGTAGCTCCTATTTTATTTAAAATGGCCTCTAAATGCAAAAGCAGTGGGGCAAAGAAGACAACAAGGTATAAAATGTGGAAGGACCTATGAACTGTGCATAGGTGGCAAAGCTACAGGGCATATGAGAAACACACACACACACATAATGTATAGAATTCAGTATTATCTTTAGATTCAGGCATCTACTGGAGGTATTGTTGTATATTCCCTCTGGATAACAAGGTGGAGGTGGGGACTACTACATTATCTGCATAACCCTAGAGGAGTATTGTTTGTGACTAACAAGACATTAAATAACTCATCTTTTATCTAATGATTTGAAATGTTATCATTACCACATATAAAACATCTTGCCCCCTTTCCACATAGGCTCAATTGTAAGTCATTATCATGTTGTAAAATGCATGCCAAAGTAAACTCCAGTTCTCTATTGCTAAACATGTTCTTGATTGTTCTTGTCTGTTTATGCCTACTAATGAATGATAGAATCACTTTGTCTTGTTAAAAAACTAAAATCCCACTGAAGTCTTGATAAAGCAGATATTGCTGACTGGTTCAAAGACACTTTCCAGCTGAGAACTGATAGACTTCTGAACCATCAAAAGTATGAGCAAGGGAGATAAAATCAATCTGAGTATGATACCATTAAAACCACTATTTATTTGAAATATGAACACACACATATATACATTTCCATATTAAAGCATTGCCTTTCTAATTCCAAGTTTTATAAGAATTAGATTGTTGATCCAATCAGTGCCAGCTTAAATAAATATTTGTAATTTATTGCAGTGACTAAATATTTTGTCCCCAAATTTTGTCCTTTGATATATTGATAAGAAGAATCAAACTTATAAACATCCTTATATAGGATTTACTTTTATCCCTGGAATAAATTCCATTTCAGGATGGTATACTGTTCTTTTGATATAATTCTACATTGATTTATCATTATTTTGTCTTAGAGTTTTAATCCATTCATTAATGAGATTTCCCTGTACTTTTCTTCTGTTCAATATCTTAATTATTTGTTTAGTATGTTTATTTCACAAATAAAATGTGTTGAGACATCTCATATTTTACTGTATCCTACATAATTTTAAGTGACAAAAATTTTCTTTTCTTTGATGGAAATTACCTATAAAGCCATTTAGTCCTGATATTTTTGAATGAGGGTAGGGAGGAAAGTATGATTGTAAATATCTTTTCTCTTTCTTATGTAGGTATTGATCTATTGCTACCCCCTGCTTTGGCTGTGTCAACTCTGGCAATTAATATTTTTCTTAAAATTATCCCATGATTAAGCAGAATTATATCCTTAATCACAATTTTGTGTTTTGTGGCTTCTTGGTTGGCTTAAATTTCTAACCCACTGATTTGCAGTTTAGCATTTTTAATACCTCCCTTTATTTATTGTTTTAAGTTGTGCTTGATTTTCTCCCTCAGATTTATTTAATTCAATGCTTACTTCATTTATTTACATCTTTCTTTGTAAGTAAAGAAATCTTGAAGTTATTATTTTCCCTGTAAAGACAGATTTGTTCAAATTTCATTAAGTTTAAACCTGGACTCTTGTCATTATCATAACTTTGTCAATATTTAGTAATTGCATTTTAATGTTTTATCTTTTGACTCAGGCATTATTGAGGGATATGCTTATTTTTAAACTCTGATTGTTAATTAGTTGTTTTGATAACTTTATAATTAATTTTTCTTACATTTATAATAAAAGTATACATTTTAGTTGTCTGAGTTTGCTTCTTTAGATGCCTTACAATTTTGTCCCACTTACACTACTTTCTAACTATACACTGTAGAAACATAAAAGTACAGAAAATTGTAAAATTAATATTATATATTTTATATTCAACTTCAAAAATTTCAAACTGATGGTCAATTTTATTTATAGATACCCTCATTTATATTCCTCATCTTATTAACTGGTTTATTTTAATGGCAATCACAGACATCATGTCAATGGATTATAAATATTCTCATTCCCATTTGTATTATAGCTGGATAAATTCCTCAAATTTTGTGGCAGTCTTTTACTAACATTCCCTTAGTTTTAGTGATCTAGATTTTCTTTTATCTTCACTTTCTTTGATAGTCATTGCAATCAAGTTATCTATCATTTTTTGTTGAAGGTGGAGTAATAATTAGATATTTGACATGTTACTTTTTAAAAAAATAAAGAGAAATTTACAATTTCTTTTTCAAAATAACTGTTAATATCCTTTATTACCCACTCATTGACCACACATTGATTCACACTGGGTATGAATAAGCAATGCTTAGAGTTCAGGTGGAGACACATATTATCCTTTATAGCCTATGCAAGGCCAATTCCTCCCTGTAACTACCTTTGTAGAACTGAGAATTTGGCCAGAACAAACTTTCTGGAAGCTTAGGTTATCCTTCCTTATATAAAATAAACCATGAGATGCTTGGAATTTCCCAGTGAAATAAATTTGACCAAATATGTGGAAAAGTTTCAGGCTTTAAAAAGCAAACATCAAATACACTTATGTGATAAGATAAGAAAGATTATTTGTTGATTAAAAAACAACAGCATTCCTGTCTCCTTTCTTATAATCTTTGACTTTTAACTATTTTACTTTGAATTTTGGCCAAAATCTAAACTAGAGATAAAAGACTTCATCCAGGAGCTCCTGATTGTTGTTTCTGGTAGGGGAGGAAAGACCTACAAAAGCTTTTCACAGAGATTGAAGTTATAGGTTGTGATGGCCCAGAGGAACACTAATAAGACCTCTGGTGGAGGGCATATTCCAAATTATCCCAATAGAGTGGAGAGAAGAGCTTTATAAAATAGGATTTTGAAGATGAAACAGCAAAAAATAGGATTTTAATAGGAAAGTATATTAATTATGTACTGTCATAGGCAGGACAGGGAAAAGTGACTGGTTAGCATGGGGTGTAAGCTGTCTGCATGCTACTTTTTTGCACATAGGAAGAAAAAATAGTCTAAATAAATGTTACATAAAGCTTAAATGTAAAGAATAGTTACTTCATAAAAGGAATAATACCATAATTCTTTAAATTGCAGCACCCTTTCAATTTTTTATTTCATTTTCTTACTGCAGTTTTAATTTTTAAAGTTCAAAAACAAGCTCTTATCTTTCACAAAAAATAAAATGCACATGTAAATTGGCACACATTTCAAGTATCCAGGAGGACTTGCAAATTGCCTTTATGTAGCTGGATAATGTGAACATGCTGTTATTCTATTCTGTATAAGGATGTGGGCCTGGGAAGGGCAGGAAAAGATCTATTCCATTAATAAGAAAGGCTGAAGAAGTACCGGTGAGGCTATGTGAGCACAAAGGTGTACTCGATGAGAAGACACATGAGGTTTCCCGAAAGACAAAGCATTAGGACTCTGGCTATTCACTTGGATAGTGGGAGACATAGGTTCTTGGAGAGTGCAATTTCCAGGATAGATAATACAAACCACTCCAACTTGACCTCTAAACTATGAACATATTTTGGACAGTGTATAGTAGGTATGGCTGTGGAGGGTGGTGCAGACACCCAAATTATGAGGAGAAATGAGAATAGTTTAGTTAGTTGTCCTGAGGAAAACAATGATTAGAAGCAATTTTCATGAAAAATAAGGATTACTACCAAGTGGGTTATGCACATTTCTTCTTCTTTCTCCAAAGAACTCAACAAAAATTCACAATACAGTAGTCAAAAGATAGAAGTAACCCAAGTGCCTATCAATGGATGAACAAATGAATTGCCAATGAAATATTATTCAGTTATCACAAAGAAAGGAATTTTGTAATATGCCCCAGTATGGATAAACCTTGGGGACATTACATAAAGAGAAATAAGCCAATCACAAAAGAACCAAAGCTTCCTAGCTTCACTTGTATGAAGTACTCAGAGCAGCCAAATTCATAGAGACAGAAAGTACAATGGTGGTGGCTAGTATTGTAGACAGCTGAGTTAATTAGGCAAGTTGTAGGCAGTTATACAGGGCAGAGCCCTGGAGGGAGCCAATACAGAAGACAATTGAGGCCTATCTACTCAAGGCCAAGACTCAAAAAGAAAAAGTACTCCAGATGAATTTCTGGATTGTTTTCACAAGTTCTGTGAAGTATGCTGTAAGAATTTCAATTGGGATTGCATGAATCTAGGCAGCAGATTTGGAAGTATGGCCATTTTCACTATACTCCTACCCAGGAGCAAGGGATGTCTTTTCATTTTTCTGATATCCTCTTTGATATCTTTTTCAGAGTGCTGTAGTTTTCAGAGTAGAGGTCTTTGATTTCTTTCATTAGGTTGATTCCTAGTTATTTCATTTTTTTAGGATGCTACTGTGAAAAGAGTTGTTTCTCCAGTTCCTCTCTTAGTGAGTCTGTTGTTCATGTACAGGAAGGCTACTGATTTTTGTGTGTTGACCTTGTATGTAGCTACCCTACTGAATTTGATTATTAAGTCTAGAAGACTTTTGGTGGAGTTCTTGGGGTCTTCTATATAGAGTATCATGCCATCTGAAAATAATGACAATTTAACTTCATTGTTTCCTGTCTTTATTCCTTTATTTCTTTCTCTTGTCTAATTGTTGCGGCTAATGTTTCCAAGACTATATTGAACAGGAGTGGTGATAGTGAACATCCTTGTCTTGTTCCTAATTTTAGCATGAAGGATTTCAGTTTTCGACCATTTACTATGGTGTTGGCTGTTGGTTTTCATAGAAGGCTTTTATCAGGTTGAGATAAAGGCTGACTATTCCAATTTTCTATAGGGTTTTTATCATGAATAGGTGTTGGATTTTGTCAAATGCTTTTTCTGCATCTATTGAGATGATCATATGGTTTTTGTCCTTGACTCTTTTAATATAGTGTATTACATTTATTGAATTGCATATGTTGAACCATCCTTGCATCACTGGGATGAATCCCACTTGGTCAGGGTGTATGATCTTCATGATGATCTTCTGCATTCTATTGCCAGTATAGAATAATGGGATCTCAGCTTATTAAAAAGCTTCTGCACAGCAAGAGAAACCACCAACTGTGAAGAGACAGCCCAAAACATGGGAAAATATTTTTACCAGCCATTCCTCAGACACAGGTCTACTACCTAGAATATATAAAGAATTTAAAAATAATAAGATCTCCCAAATTTAAAGACCCAATCCAAAAATGGGCATCTGAAATGAACAGACATTTCTCAAAGAAGTAGAAGCAGAAAATAAACATGAAAAAATGTTCAACATCACTGGTCATTCAAGAGATTCAAATAAAAACAAGGCTGAAATTCCACCTCATCCCAGAAAGAATAGCTGCTATCAAGAAATCAACCAATAGCAAACGCTGGCAGGGTTGTGGGAAACAAAGAACTTTTTTCTTGTTGGGGAGTGTAAACTGGAGCAACCACTGTGGAAATCAGTATGGAGATACCTCAAAAGACTAGGATTAAAAATCCCATTTGACCCAGCTATTCTCCTGCTGAGTATCTTCCCAAAAGAATTAAAAGAATCATACTACAGCAATATATGTACATCCGTGTTTATAGTGGCACAGTTTGTAGCAGCTAAAACTTGGAAACAGCCCAATTGCCCATCAACTGGAGACTGGATAAAGAAGATTTTTTTTATATATACTACTCATCCATAAAGAATGAGAAGGAAATAGCCCAAGTGCCCATCAACTGGAAACAGGATAAAGAAGATGTGTTTTTTTTTTATGAAATAGAGTACTACTCAGCAGTAAAGAATGAGAAACTAGAGACATTTATAGCGAAATGGATGTACATTGAGGCCATACCCAAGTGAAATAAATAGGATACACATGTGTAAATACTGAATAGTTTCTCTGGTGTGAGAAATTTAAAGTGTAAATAAGGATCAAAGTGATTAAAATGAATAATTGATAATTTGAAATATTATAAGTTCCAGAGGTGTAAGGGTGGTGGGAGGGGAAGGGGAAAGGAAAGAAGGGAAAGGAAAAATTATGAGAAAAGAAAAAAATGGAAATGAAATCTATGTAAATAGGGAAGAGTGGAGGGGGTGAAGGGTGCACAGGTAATGGGGAGAAAAATAAGAAACAAGATTCATCATGTACAGGTCCAAGCACCCAATGATAAATGTAAACGTATAGCATACCTAAAATGTACCAATAAAAGAATTTTAAAAGAAAAAAAAAAGAATGAGAAACTAGAGACATTTATAGCTAAATGGATGTATATTGAGGTGATACTCTTAAGTGAAATAAATAACACACACGTATAAATACTGAATAGTTTCTCTGGTGTGAGAAATTTAAAGTGTAAATAAGGATCAAAATGTATAATAGATAATGTGAAATAGGAAGAAAAGGTCAAAGGGAAAGGGGGTGGGGAAGGGGTAGCGGAAACAAAAGAAGGGAAAGGAACAAATATGAGAGAAAGAAAAAATGGAAACAAAGTCTTTGTAAATATAGAGGGGTGGAGGGGTAGAAGGGAGGGCAAGGGAATGGGGAAAAAAAATAAGAACCAAGATACATCATGTAAAGGTACAAGATCCCAATGATGAATGTCATCACATTGTATACCTAAAATGTGCCAATAAACTTAATGAATTTAAAAAAAGAAAAAGTACTACACTCACATACTTCCCCTAGAGATATGAATAGCAGTGACCGATATTCTAAATAGTTAAATGGAGACCAAAATTTCCCTGGCCCATTTCCTTTCCAGAAACTCCTTGTTAATTCTATGTACACTTGCTATGTAACTTGTTTCCCCATTTAATCAATATTACCTGGGAAACTACTTGTAATCTTATCAGTTGATCATGGTTTTGTCCCACCTCATGCCCACCTCATGATTTTCTGTTGGATTTCATTATTTGACTGCAATATTGTCCCACTTCTGTACCTCACTTTGTGGCTCTGCTCCATAAAAATCCCTTAAGAAATGGGGTCCCTCACAACCCACTTTCCAGGTGTCCCTTCTTCTCCCTCTCAGACAGGAGCTGTCTTTCCCTCAATAAATTCTTCCTACTCTTAACCTCCATTGTTCCTACAATTCATGCTTTGATTTTAGAGAACATAAACTTGGTGTTTTGGATATTTAGCATGTTAGGGGTTATAATATTTCCCTCATTTGGATTATTTTTGTTATTTGGATTGGGGTGGGGTGGAATGTTGCTGTTCAATGGGTATAGAATTTGAGTTTTCCAAGCTTAAGAGTTATGGAAGTTGATTGCACAGCCATGTATATGTACTTAAACTACTAAACCAAATTTTATGTTATGTATACTTCATTACAATTCTATTTAAAAAGACAAACTCAAGAAAAGACAAAAGTTTCAAGAGAACCCAAATAATTCAATTAAATCAAAGTATCTTCTGGTTTTACTGCTAATTAAACATTAGAACAAGATACTGAAGAAGTATTTTGATTTTGATTTCCTTTTGGTAGACCAAATGAGAATAAAATAATTTATGGTATTTCATGGAGGTGATCTGAAATCAGAAAATTAGCATTGTGGCCTAATTCTTCCCATTGGTGGTCAGATAACCATGAGCTAGTAATTTTATACCTTTAGCCTCGGTTTATTCGTCTCACCAAAAATTCAAGTCAAACATCTCCAAACATCAGAAAATCTGGATTACAATAGTGTGCAAGATTTACCATTACAACAGAGAATATCCCACATAATTCTTAAGGGAATGAGACTCATTGTTTATGATTTCCCCACTGCTAAGAAAACACCATTCAGTTCAAATAAGAAGGATCTAGAAGAGGCCAGAAACAGACCTCTCTGTTATAATCCCAGGGGATCCCAACATCTCTCTACTTGATGTTCAGACAGTGAAGATGTCTGGTTTGCAAGCCATGAGCTGATCACTTTTTCTTTTCAAGAGTGGAGACTGACTTGTTATGGTCTTAAAGAGATGAACTCATTTTCTAAGGGGATTCTGTTTCCTTCCGTGCACTTCCATCTGATTCAGACATTGTGACCCCTCCCTGCTGTGATGGAGATTTCAGTTTTGATTTGATCAGTCACACTGGGTAATCTCCATGGCCTAGAGTTGTTTGTGTAGCTGTCCATCAGTGAAGTGGGAAATGTTATGTCCAAACAGGAACTGTGATAGACAAGCTAAATAGGTTCTTCTTTTCTAATAAAGCCTTAGCCCAAGTCAACAGTTTATGCTTGGAGTAGTAAAGTGACCCCAGGGGCTTTCCACTGCTGATAGGACAGACCTGCCTCCACAGTTATGCCTTGCTGACTGTTTGAGAGGCAAAACCCCACTGCGGATAAAACAGCCAGTATTCTAGCACTGTCTGCACCGCAACCACCCGCTAGGAGAGCCTTCTGTATCACTGAACAATTGGACTGTATTACAAATAAAGACTTTTTTTAACCAAGTGATATCATTGAGTTAAAAAACAAACCTCAGAAGGGAAAAAATATTTAAAATGCTTATATTTGACAAGAGTCATATTCATGATATATGTAAAGAGCCCCTATAAGTCAATAAATTAAAGAAAAGCTAAACAATATAAAAGAAATATGAACAACTTGAATAACCATTTCATACAAAAGACAGTATTCAAATGTTAAATAAATTTGTTAAGAGATGGTGAATTCATTAGTGATCAGGGAAATGCACATTAAAACTAGATATAGATATAGCCATTTGAATGACTAGGATAAAATCTACTGAGAATTCTGAATGTTGGAAAAGATGTGAAGTAACTGGCACTTTGTTGGCTGGATAGTAAATGTGCCCAATGACTATAGAGAACTACTTGACAGTATGATCCAAAGAAGAGCATGTGCCTACATTATGGCCCAGGAATTTCACTCCCAGGACTGTAATCAGTAGATATTGTACATCTGTTCACCAAAGAACACATTCACCAGCTTTCACAGATAAACATAATGCAAAATTCAAGGTACCCAAATGCACAGCAAAAACAGGGTATGGAATACACACAGAGAAATACCATATAGCAATTGGAATGAATGACTTCGAACCTGTCATTCACACCTGTTTGGATGGATAAGCCTGAACAAAATTTTAACAAATATAGTCAATCACAAAAATATATGCACTGTATGATATCCTGTATAAAAAGTTCACTAACAGGTAAAACTTGTTTCCCAATAAATGTTGAATTAGTAGTTACCTTCTGGGGGTTAGTGCCTGGGCAAGTACATGAGAGTTGGAGTGATGGAAACATACAAATGTTGGGTGCTGGTTATATAAGTGCATCCAGTTTGTGAAAATTCATTAGCAATATCTTATTAGTTACGTCTTTTGATTCTTTAAAATTTAAGTTATACTTGAACAACGATATTACTATAATTATAAAAAATGGTCAATTTCTCATAAGATGCCAAGAAAATATGCATTTTGTAAAAGTGCAACAAACCAAAAAGGTATATGGTAAACCAAATATATTTTCAACTTGTGGAAGTCCAGATCACACAGGACAAGGAATGGAGCTCACATCTTTAGAATCAGGGCTCCTTTTTATGACCTCTCTACTCTCACCCCACACAAATTATAAGAATGATAGCTGCCTGACCTTCACACCTGGGCCACTAATTCCCATGACTATGTGCATAGTTGTGTGATACTAGTGTATACCACAAAGGACATGTCTCAAGAGTGTGGTAAGTAGAGAGATAACTGAACAGTGATCAAAGCAAACATATAAAACATTCCATCAATGACTTTCTCACTTAACTCTTATACAGCTATAACACTGATAAATGTCATGATTCCCCCAATTTTTGTGACCAGAAAAGTTTTTCTGAACAGAAATTTTTCTGACCAAGAAGCTGAGATTCAGAGGCTAAGTAGCATGCTAAAATTTTTAGTCAGAACATGATGGGTGATTCCTTTCATCTCCATACTTAGTGCAGGGTTATTTCTATTGTATCTGGTAAGAGGAAATCAATAGTTAAAGGAGCTTAGAAAAAGAATATACAATGTCTTGGATGGAGTAAATTCAACAGATAGAGAACATGAGAACCTGAGAGAATTACTCAAAAAGTATCTGGCAAGATTCTGAAAGACCTAAAGTCTGAACTGAATAATAGACATTATTGCCTAAAATATTGCTCAGCTATATCATATATTCCTGTGAAGCCAATCTGGTTTTATAGGAAACTCAAAGCTGAGAAAAGGAATGTGGATCTCAGTGTTTTTCTGCTACAAGTGAGCGGTGTGATCTTGAGCGAGTCACTTCAGTTTTCTAGGTCTCAGTTTCTTCATAAGCAAAACAAATCTATTGTACTTAGAGACTCCATGTATGGCTTGAGACTGTAATTCATTATTAATTTTAAAATGTAAAGCTCTGCACAGGTTCCTACCGCTCTGTTCTGAAATGTGGCTCTGCCTATCAAACCAACTATTCGTATAAATAATTAGACAGGGCAATTATACATCAACCGAATTGATTTTGAAATCAATAAATTTTGAAAGAATGAATTTGAAATAATTGATGTCAAGAGAAAGTGATGAAGTTAGTCCAAAGAAGAGGCTAAATTGGCATTCCCCTAGTGCTTCAGGGCAGCCTAAAGACCAGGAAGTCTGTAAGCCAGTGGTCTCTTTGCAGTTGAAAAGGTGAGTTTGTAACAAAGTCTGTCCTGTGTTTCCTCCATTCCTGTAACATGAAAATAAGACAACAGAGCTAGAAGATGAAGTTCATAGATTGGGCAACATCAAAAATAAAAGATCCAGGGCAGTCAGGAGTTCAAGGTCAGAGGACTTAGGAAGAAGGCATCAATGATAGAATCAAATTCACACTTATGATCATTTACCATAGACCAAGACCTAATGAATTATTTCTGGAGTCTTATGACAACAGTGAAAAGCTGGAATTAACATCCTACTTTTATAGATAAAGACCTAGGCTCAGAGAGATAACAGTGCATGTCCAGAGACAGGTGGGATAAAGTGAAAATCTAGGTCTTCCTAGTTTTAAAGTACATGTTCTTTCACCCTTACCAAACAGCCAGGCACATCAACAAGACTCCTTCCTTTGATGTTACCCACCATCTTTGACATTTTGACAAGATATGTGAGCACTAAATGCATTCCTTTCCTACTCATATCAGAGTGTAAATCACACTTCCTTGAATCCTGCAAACATGTAATAGACATCTATGTTTTTCAAAAGCTGTCTTCTGTAAGAGAAGAAAATCCTGCAAGAGGAAGCCCCTGTTGTAATGCAAAGGTAATTTACCTTGAGGAATAAATAAATCTGGCCTATCCACGCATACTTTTTTTTTCTGTCTGAAACTCAAACAGGACCTTATGTCTACTTTTTTCTCCAGCAGCTGAAAATGCCAGGAAGAACATGCTCTTTTCATGGCCACAGCACAAAGGTAGTTCCTGTGTGTCCCTTATGGCCTTGTCTGGGAGTGGAGGAAACTGCTGTAAACTTGGGGCTGTCAGGCTGCTGTCCCTTGGGCTGAGCCCCAAGCACATTAATATTTCTTTTCATGTTGCTGTTATGTGAGAACCCACTCAAAACGTGACTTGTAGGTTTGGAAAGAACACTGTTTAGATGATATTTGAGTTGAATTCTGGGAAAAAGGAAGATGTATGTTTCCAAAGTGGCTCCCACACTGACTGAATCTGGGTGTGCAATCCTAAGAATCAAAGTATCAAGTTCAACATCAGATTTAGAGGCTGGGATATTTTTGCTGTGTTCTGCATTGTAGGCTGCTTCTAAAACTCTGAATGATAGCAAAAAAGAAAAAGAAGTTCTGACTCCAACTAAGATTTATGATACAGAATGTACCAAAGCTCTTTCAGCAAAATAATACAACTTTCCTTGGACTCAGGGAGGAGAGAAAAATCTAGAATTCTTGATTGCTAATTTTGGAAGATTTCACAAAAGGACAGAAAAGATATCTGTTTTCAGGTCAGAGAGAAGAATTTTCCTGACCAGGAAGGGGCAGGAGTTATCGTAGATCACAAATTCAAGAAATTATCATTGATGTCCATGTCGGTCCTTGGAGTTTTCCAAGTGATTCCCACACCTTATCTCATTCATGGACTCTGAGAGGTGCTAAAAATAGACCAGTATGTTTCAAGACTCATTGCTTCACTCCTAATCCCATCTAAATTTATGTATTCATAAGATTTAAAATATGATTTCTAATTCTGAATACATTACCCCAAACTCTTTCTCATGGGAATAAGTGTGCCTCCCTTGGGCAAAGAAGATATCTGGAAAAGATAAGGACATGTCGCACCTCTCTATAGAGGGCCTGTCTCTGGATTGAGGACATTCTTTGTGAACCAACAAAAAGTGGCAGTTATTTTTCCACCCACTTACACTATTCTGACACTAAGCAACTTCTTCCTTTTTCATTTTTGTGGTAGTGCTAAGGATCAAACCCAGGGCAAGTGCTCTGCCTCTAGCCCACCCTCCTTTTTAATCTTAGGTGCTGCTGTTGCCTGACCCTAGTTCTGCCCGGATAGAAGACCTATTTTGAAAAATAGTAGCAAATTTTTAGAGTTTGAGAATAAAGATTTTATAGGCAGTCATACAATAAGGAAACAATTCAACACAGTGAGGCTACTGACAAATGAAGGAAGTGATTGGAAGTTGGCTTTAGACTTAAGTGTTAAATGCCAAAGATAGCAAAAGTTTAAAGGAAAAAGACTTTTATTCTCAGCTAAGTTTTATTTCATTTGAAATAGTATCAAAATGATGTTTTCAGATATGTAAAGCTCCAGAATGAAGAAGTATGTGTATTATTTTAAAAAAACAATAAGGGGATATCCAAAAATCCATTTAAAGAGAAGTAATTATTTTAATCAGTATATGTTCATGATACAGAAATTATACTCATTTGAGGGAATATATATGAGAGACAACTTTCATTTGGATTCCCTCCTTTCCTTCCCTCTCCTCCCTCCCCTGATCCCCTTCTTTATCTCCAAAAAGTCTACTTCCCCATTTCCTATATATCTTCTTTATTTTACTGTTTAGTTTACCCCAAATAAATTAGAAAAAAGTCATAAGGAGTTATTCTTAATGTAGCTAGAAAATAACTTACAAATAAAAGAAAATATAACTATATTAATAAGAATCTAGAATATAAAGCCTGACATTTATAAATTCTTAAATGTGTATGCATGAGAGAGAGAGAGAGAGAGAGAGAGAGAGAGAGAGAGAGAGAGAGAGAGAGAGAGAGAGAGACTGAATGAATTGGATGGATAGAGGTGAAATGAGGAAGGCAGGAGAAAAAAATCAGAACAGAGACAGGAAAATTCAAGGGCTATACATAGTCTCTTACACAGCTCCACTGACCTTAAGAACTGGGAAGAACTTTATTTCATAGATGTGGAAAGGCCTGACAACTAACTGGCTTGTCCTAGACCCTTCAGCCCATTGAACATAAAGCTGGGCTCAGATTCTGTGTCTCTTGACCCTTAGTTTACTGTTTTTTTTTTATTATTATTTTTATGAGTACATGTTTGTAGTACATAATGTTTACATTCCTTGTGTTGAGTTTGTACATGTACATAACATATTTTAATTTGTTTTCATCCCTTTTCCCTCCATCTCTTGACCCAGAAATGTAATATGCCCGGGGTTTTACCACTCGTTTCAAGTTCCTGAAAAAGAAAATTCCTCTGTGGAGGGAAATTTCCCATTGTGCTTCAGAATCAGGAAAGTTATACTAAATGTGGGTCCTCATAAAAAGAAAAATTGGTTTTCTCCACCTTATCAGTACTCTTAACTACATCCCATTATAAGGTCAACAATGCAGAAGAGGAAAACAGAATTCTTAATCAAAGCACGGAGACCATGGCCAAGGGTAAGCACTTGCTTGGGTCCATGGCAGCTGCCACAGAAAAGCTCATCCAGGCTCATCTTGGATCCTGACAAGGGTTTTATAAATGATTAGTTTGAGAGCTGTGCTATCAGCTTTTGTGCTACCGCTGGACAGCTGCTTCAGAACAGAGCTCTCTCATCAGCCTGGAATTATCAGGTCTTTGCATATGTGTGGCTGGAGATAAGGGAGGAAAACGTGCTCTCTGCTTGAAATCGACAATCTAAGGATAAGGAGGAAACTGAGAGAGGAATGTGATGAAGACATAAGGGGGAAAAAAATCTAAATTTTAGAAAGGTTCTTGTTACATTTTAGCAATGGTGGAGTTTTGTTTGTTTATTCCATTTTTTTTTTCTGTTTGTTTTATCCTGTTAGTTCTGGACACAGGTTAGGCGCAAGATCAATAGGTCTTTTAAATTTGAAACAGGGAAAGTGGCTTGAAGCTATGATTTCAGCAGAAGTCTGGGGGTTGCACTACCTGGATATCCTTTCTAAAATTTGCCATCTACACCTCTGTGAGATTATCGCACCTTCCTTGATGTTGAGCAACAGAAAATAATGCATATTTTGTCTCAATGAGATCAAAGCAGTACTTACAGATAATCTCACCCTCACTATGTAAAACAAACCTCCAAAATAATGACTTCAACATGAAATGAGGCTTGCAAACAAAGCAAACTTCAGGAAAGAAATCAGTGAGTATACACTTTACATAGCCCATCACCAAGGATGTACTGTGTGCCACGATGAAAGAGTAAAACCATCTATCCACAGGCACACAGACAGAAGGGCTGACATTAAACTCCACAGTTTAGAAGGACGTACAAATCACATGCTCACCTGCACAAATTCATTACCAAAACTGCCCCTCAAGCATTTGCACAGTGCAATTTGTAGCCTTAAACACCAACGCTGTGACTAACACTGTTCAGGTCCCAGAGAAATGCTTCTCCAAAACTCTTAACCTGTGTCTTCAAACCAAAACTTCTGAGTTTAGAGAACATGTGTGCCTTTCAATGTGCAGCAGGATTCGAAGAAGGGAAGTAGTTAGATCACAGAAGAAGAAATAAGTAAACTTGCCACGCCGTGCTTCATATCAGATAGCATGAGATAGTGTTTTAATATGAGAATTTTTTCTTAGTATTACTGAGTAATCTTTTCTTTTTATTCCTATACCAGCTCATGGGGCTGCAGGAACTCACGTGTTGTGATACTCATGTTTGCACACAGGGGCCAAAGGACATTTTATATGATGAGGCCAGAGTTGCTGTCCTGAAACTTGTAAATAGATAGGTCTAGGGGACTCAGGAAAAGCCAGATGCTGATTCTATGAGGCACTAGATGAACACTGAAAGCTGGAATAGAGAATAGCTTTCATTCTGTAAAATACTCAATAAGATTTTGCCACAATTGGAAGCTCTCCACCACCATCCCAAGCTCCTAGGGCAGAGAAGGTGAGCCGTGTGGGTGCCAGAAGCACCCTCCCACCCCCATGGAAATGAGAAAACACATAAACATGCCTCAAATACAGACTTCCAGATCACCTACAGAAACCCCAAAGGGAAACAAGATGGAACACTCTGATACTCAACCACCAGGACTCTCTGACTGGCAACAAAAGAGGATCTGGGAAAAATGAAATCAGAAATAATTACTCAGATAACAGCAAAGATTTTGCTCATGGTGCAAGACATGATTAATAAATCTACAGAGGACACAGATAAAAAAATAGAGGATCTGAGGAACATGATGGAATCCCAACATAGGAAACAAATGGAATCCATAAAACAGATACAAACAGATTTCCAAGAGATTAAAAACTCCATTGAAAGTCTGCACAGCAGAATGAACCAATGTGAGGATAGAATTTCAGATATAGAAGATAAGATTGCAATTAGTGAGGAGGAAAAGAAAAATTGCTTTAAAATTGTGAGGGAACATGAGAAATCAATCCAGCAGCTGCCAGACGATGCAAAGAAGAATAACATAAGACTCATTGGAGTCAATGAAGAAAGAGGAGAGAGTGCAGATGACATAAAAATCTGTTCATAGAAGTGATGGCAGAAACCTTCCCAAGGAGGGGAAAAGAACTTGACATACAGATAGGTGAGGCATATAGGACTCCAGCTAGCCTTAATCAAAAAAAATCTACACATAGGCATATAATAGTTAGGATTCCAGAAATCCAACAGAAGAACAAAATTCTACAAGCAGTGAGAGAAAAGAAACAAATCACATACAAAGGAAAGCCCATCAGAATCACAGCAGACTTCTCAATGCAAACCCTCAAGGCAAGAAGAGCTTGGAGTGATGTATTTCAAGCCCTAAAGGAAAACAGCCTCCAACCCAGGTTGATGTATCCTGCAAAACTATCTTTCAAAACTGATGGAGAAATAAGATACTTTCATGACAAAGAGCACCTCAGGAACTTCATGAATACCAAATTGGCACTCCGAACAATTTTAGACAATACCCTAGGAAAAGACAATGAGGATCACAACCCCAAGGAACCCAGAAGAATGAATCCATTGGGTGTGACAAGTTAAATGCAAAGGGGGAGAATCGAACAAAAAGAAAAAGTCATGACAAGGCTTTTAAAACTTTTGACTTCATCTCCCTAATGAGTGTATAATTCAATCTTATTATTGTACTGATTAGTATTTTTCTGATTATAGAATTGCACACCATTCCTTGTGCTATACTGGCTATTTATCATCTTCTTATGTCTACATTTTAATTGGGTTGTCTATTAATGAGCTCTAAGAATTCTTTATATATTCTGCTCATAGGTTATATGCATTGTAAATATGGTCTGCTTAAGGACTACTTTTCATTTCAATGATGTCATTTAAAGTTCTAAATTTTGATGGAATCTCATTTATCAATTTTTTTTCTTTTATACATCATGTTTTTTGTATCCTAGGTAGTTCTTGCCTACCCTGAATTCATAAATATTTTCCCTTATAATTTTTTCTTAAAGTTTTATACTTTTAGGCTTTCTTATTTAGGTTCATAGATCCCTTCAAGTTATTTTCATGTATGGAAAAAAAGGGTTGAGGTTAATTTTTTATATATGGATACCAGGTGTTCTAGTGCCATTTGCTGAAAACACTGTCTCTTCCTCGGCTCTTGAATTGAGTTTATATTCTATAAAATGCTAATGTTAAATAATCTTTCAAAACTCAGTGGACCATATATGTGTGGTTCTATTTCTAGATTCTCTGTTTTATTCCAATGATCTATATGTCTTTCCTTACACCAACATTGCCTTCATTACTGTAGCTTTAGAAGAAGTCTTAAAATAGGGTGTTAAACATCTTCCAACACTGTTTTTTATTTTGTTTTTGGCTTTTCTAGGTCCTTTGTACTCCTACATAGCTTTTAAATTTCAATATCCAGTTCTTCATTTATAGCAAGTATACACAGACCTGAAGTTTTGTATATACCTTGTGTTTTCTAATCCTGCTAAACTCAAGTACAAGTTCTAGGGGCTCCTAGAGATTTCTTGGTATTTTCTCTGTAGATGATCATTTCATCTACATATAAAGATTTTGCTTCTGCTGCCAATCCTAGCCTAGTTGTCTCATTTTATTGCCAGACTATTTTGGTTTAGACCTATGTTTCAAAGTCTAATGGACAGATGAAGAGTAGGCATATATGCCCTTGTTCCCCACTTTAGGGAGAAAGCATTGTATTGTCTCCATTCATAGAAGGAGTTTTTGTTGGAAGTATGGAGTACATGTCTTTGATCTGTTGAGAAGTTTCTGTTCTACTTCTAGTCTCCTGATAGCTTTTACCATGAACAGCTGTGGAATTTAGTCTAATACTCTTTCTCCAACTAGTGACAGGATCATATGGCTTTCTTGTTTCCTCTGTTAAAATGATGACTTTTGGGGGTGGATCTTCCAATGCTGAACCAACACTGCCATCCCTATAACAAAACCACTTTCTACATACTGCCAGATCTGACTTCTAAGAGTTTGTTTTGTTAAACAAATTTCTATCTATGTTCATACTTTTTTTTCTATTATCTTTATCCAGTTTTAGGATTAGCACAATGTTGATTTCCTAAAATGAAGGGAGAAGTGTTCCTTCCTTTTACTGCTTTAAATGTTTGATATAATTTATCAGTTAAAATGTGTATGAGCCTGATGTTGTCATACAGGTAGGTTTTCAAGCTAGGAATATACTTTCTTTAATAGGTGCTATTCAAATTCTATATTTCCTCCAGAGCAAGTTTCATTAATTTGTCTTCCAAGTTACTTCTTAGAAGTTGTCAAATTTATTTCAAAAATGATTTTTGTAATATGCTTTCTATATCCTTTTAAATTCTGTAAAATCTGTGGTAATGTCTCCTAGATCTTAATATTGTAATTTAAAAAAATATATAACTGATATTGTATAACAGGAAGAAAAGGTCTAAAAGAGCAGGGGGATTGGGAGGGGTAGGGGAAAGGAAAAAAGGGAAAGGAAAAAATATGAGAAGAGGAAAAAAATGGAAACAAGGTCTTTGCAAATAGGGAAGGGTGGAGGGTGTGAAGGGAGGGCAAGGGAAGGGGGAAAAAATAAGAACCAAGAGACTCATGTAATGGTACAAGATCTCAATGATGAATGTAACTGTATTTTATACCTAAAATGTACCAATAAAGTTAATGGGGGAAAAAAAAGATTTTGTCACAATTTTTTTAAAAATGAAATTTAAATAATTTTATTCCAAAGTTTATATAGATTAATTATAATTTGCATTTTGTCTTTGGATTTTATAAATACTTGGAAATGCTTTAGAAGAAAAGCTAATGTTTAAAGACATGAAAATAATTTCTGAAGTCTTATGCTTATTTTAGTTACATTTTTGTTCAGAAGATATTCCAATTCGTACACTTGTACTTCAGAAATTCTTCAGATCAAGGGTCACCAAACTACGACTTATAAATTCAATCTAAATATTTTTGGTTTTATTTTATGATAACATTTATGTGAAACATCCAGAATAAGCAAATCTATAGTGACAGAAAGCAGGCTAGTTGTTGCCAGGAACTAAAGACAGGAGGGAATGGGGAGTAGCTGCTTGATAGGTACATATGGGGTTTCTTTTTGGGGTGATGAAAATATTGTGAAATTAGGTAGCATTGACAGTCAAGTATTTTTATAAGTAAGGTTTTATTGAAACAAAGCCATGCCTATTTGTTTACGTATTACCTGTGTATCTTTTGAACTATAATACTGGGATTAAGAAGTTGTGACAGAGAACATATGCCCTGGAGAGCTGAAAATTTTTATTGTCTGAAACTTTTCAGAAAACATTTCTCAAGTCCTGATCTAGACCATTACTTTCAATAGAATAAAATTAATATAAAAGTTTGATAGTACCATAATTAATATTTTTCTGAAATTGAAGGATTTAAAAGTTATACTGTGTAAGTGTAGCATAGGTCATGATTTATGTATATCTTTATGTTATTACTCACCCAAACATTGCTGACCATCAGTGGAATACCCAAATGAGCAATAATAATTAAATTGAGTCATCTTTGGTGCTTTGCCAACTCTCCAATGTACAAAAACAATAGATTTAAGTCTACTTTTGTTTCATTGTTCCGAAAGATTATTTGTCAAAATAGGAAAACAATATATTTCATTTAATAGTTTATTGAGTTGATTTATAACTTTTTAAATGTTTAGACACATGGTATGTGAGCCTTCATTTGTAATCTTGTCCAGGGACTTGAAAATGTTAAAGTGGGACAGAAGAAAAAGCACCAGGACTCAGAGAAGTCATTATAAAGAAAAACAAGGCAGACAGACAAGGCTCTTGACTCCAAATAAGCCCGAGGGCTGTCAGGCACCGAGCTTTCCAATGAAGCAATTCACATGTACAGTGTGGTTCCACCACAGCGGAGATGTCACAGAAGGCTCACATCTGTGTGACTGAGCAGGGATCCTCCTTCTCTCAGCATGGGCAAATCAAACCTCATAGGCTCTGGGGTGAGACCACGGAGAACATAACTAGTTTCCAAATGGGCTTTCTTTTCAATGTTGAAAAGTTAATTACATAAGTTTAAAAGGCCCATGATAGAAAACTTAGAAAAGTCAGAGAAGCATGAGATTCTAAAATGTCACTGACCCACCCCTCTGATGTATCATTTAAAAATATGTCCATCCAAACCTCATTCTATGCAGATCTTTATAATTTATTTACAAGATGAAAACATATTATCCAGGCATTATTCTATGCTCCTTTTGCACTTAAGAATAAGCAGGAAGGATCATTCCTGCTATTAAATACATCTATTTCATTCCAAATGACTGTTCAGTATCCTATACACTAAATACCAATAAAGTGTTCAGTACATCTCATATTAATGAATACTATGTTGTTTCCAAAGTCAAATATTTTTATTCATATGTTTAATTATTTTCTTGGCATGGAAATTAAAATACATGTATTTTAAGAGCTCCTGAATCATATTGCAAAGTTAACTTTTATGAAGATGTTTATATTTTATGAACTTTAACATATTACTTTAAGTATTTTTGTTTTGTTTCAGTATATAATGCACTTAATAGTACTGCTTGATGTTGCACACTTGAAGCCAATAAACATAGGCAAATTATTTTTCAAAATATTATAATGCTTATGTTTTAAACTGGCAAACATTTTCCCAGTTGAATAGATCAAATGTGTGATTTTAAAAATATGCGATTTTTAAAAAGACATTTTCTACATATGTAAATTTTTGTCTGTTATTTTGTACTGTGATGATTTTTTATAGATTTTAAATATTTATTTATATTAGTGATAGTTATCCCTTCTCTTTCATGTAATAAACTTTCTGGTTTGTCATTTCAACCTTTTTTTATTAATGGTGTTTTCAATTTTTTGTTTTAAAATCTATCAGTGTTTTTCCCTATGAGCTCTGCATTTCCTTTGTGATGTTTTCTAAGAAAATATTAAACAAGTAGCTATATTTTATTTTAACTTTGTTCATTTTGAGATTCACATTAAATTGTGGTTGAGGTTGAATTCTAAGTGCTTTTGAAATAATAAACAGGTAGCTATCCTATTAACCAATATTGATATGTCATTTACATCATATACTACATTCCTAGGTAGCTCTTATTTTGGTATGACATTTTACATTGTGTTCAATGTTTATTTTGACACTAATAGAGCACTCTGAAACACTGTAATTTTGTGTGTCTTAAATCTAACATGAATTTCCTATCTATTCTACGCTTGCATACAACTTAATGAATGTGTTATTTTCCAAACAAACTGAATTATAAAATTCTTTTGTTAAATCTCTGTTCTCTCTTTACTTCCCTTAAAATTGGAATTTCACAAAATATACAGATTAGAATTTAGAATGGATGACAGTTTTAATACATTAATTCTATCAATTTAGGAAAATGATATAGCTTTCATTTTATGTTCATCAGTAGATTTTTTATTTTATAATTACATTAACATATAGTAAAATTGATTTTATTGGAGTAAAATGCAGTATGTATATACATTTGTGTAATCACTACTACAATTAGAATAAAAAGAGTTCCATCACTTCAATACCATCTAATTGTTTCTCACAACTCTGACACATATTTATCTGTTCTCAGTAACTATATTTTTGTTATTTTGAGAATGCCATATAAATGGAATTATGTAATATAAAACCTTATGAGACTGGCTTCTTTCGCTCCACAAAATGCCTTGCAGATCCACTCAAGCTGCTACATGTATCATTGGCTTGTTCCTTTTTACGTCTGAGTAATACTTCTGTTGAGCAGATGCACTGCTATTCATCTATTTACTTGTTAGTGGACATTTGGGTTGGTTCGATTTTTCAATTATTATAATGGTTATAAACTTCTGGTACATGTATTTTATGAATAAAAGTTTTTCTCTAAGGCTACATTGCCAGGAACAGGATTGGTTGGGTCATGTGATAACTACATGTTTAAGTTTATAAGAAACTACCAAATGTTTTAAAGAATGGTTGCATCATTTTGAATTTTGTAAAGCAAGTCTGAGGATTTTATTTGCTCCATACCCTTGTCAGCACATAATACTGTCAGGTGCTTTCTATTTTAATTTAAAAGGTTTTAGCTA
The DNA here is from genome assembly GCF_053883595.1 of Heterocephalus glaber. Classification (NCBI taxonomy): domain Eukaryota; kingdom Metazoa; phylum Chordata; class Mammalia; order Rodentia; family Bathyergidae; genus Heterocephalus; species Heterocephalus glaber. The sequence continues at coordinate 2,507,073 of NW_028258146.1, read as the reverse complement.
TTGTATACTTCTGTAGTGGTATCACATAGTGGCTTTAATGTAGATTTTTCTAATGATGTTTGACATTTTTTCAAGTGCTTAATTGCATCTGCTGAAATGTTTATTAAAGTTGTTTTCCCATTTTCAAATTCAGATGTTTATTTCCACATTGTTGAGTTTTTAAAGTTTTACATATATAGGGCCAGGGATTTAGCTCAGTGGCACCATCCCTGCCTCACAAGTGCAAGGTCCTGAGTTCGATCCCTGGTACCACAATAAATAAATAAATAAATAAATAAATAAAGTTTTACATATAAAAATGTATATTGTATATTTGTAAAAGATAATATATAAAATAAGATCTATATACACCATATATAATTATTTTATATGTTATATATATAAATATTCATATATATATGTATGAAGATGTAAATATGACAAAATCAGTATTCTGGTCGTATATATGCCTGTTATAAGGTAAAAGCGAAGGATTATAATGGGTATGTCCTGACAGATGGTCTAACCTCAAATTCCCCAAATCTGTCCTTACTGTAGTTACATCTCACAATGGGACATACTATTAGCTTAAGGTAGAATTTCTTGAGTTCCAATAATTAGTATCAGGAAGCAGTGAACTTCCAATAAGTATATGAAAAAATGTGAAAATGACCATATATGGATTTTTCCAATTTCCAGATTATATTTAATCTGATAGTTTTAAAAGTCCCATTTCTATAAGGCATATTTACAGTCTCTCCACCTTCTCATTTCAAATGAAGATGTTCCTTGACTTATATTAAGACTATATCATGAGAATCCCACTGTAAGTTGAAATTATCATAAGTGAAAATTGCATTTAATACACTTAACCTACTGGCCAACATAGCTCAGCAACAGAGTACAGAATAGAGTATTGGCCATTCATCCTCTTGTTCTTGTGGCTGTCTGGGAGCTGTGGCTTGCACAAAGTCCAGTGTCACTAGAGAGTGTCACACTGGGAAAGCATCAGATTTCAAAATTCAAAGTATAGTTTCTACTGAATACGTACTGATTTCCCCCATCATAATGACAGAAATTGAGAAGTAAAAATTAAGTTTGGAATTGTATGAATATGTAATTAATTGTACATATCCAATAAATGTTTATTGAATGAATGATAAATGCTCATTGAATGGTTATCATATAGTTAACAACAGATTTCACCACCAGTGCAAGATTTTCACTTAGCAAACACTTACTGAGTAACTACTTTGGCCAAGGATCCTATTAGAAAATGGAGCTACAAGGATAATAAGACAATGTCTTTGCCTTCAAAGAGCATATACTCCAGTAAGGAAATAGATATAATAGTAAATGGTTTCAGTGGGAGAATTATTATAATGGGAATAGTTATTACAGTCACAAAAGGAGTACTGAATCTGTATAATGAATTTAGAGAAGGTCACAAATAAAACACTGCTTGAGTGGAGATGAGTGTGATAATGATGGTGGAGGTATAGTAACCTTCACACGGTTTGACTGCAAAGAATGTGACCTTGAGATTACACATAGTGAGTTAGATAGGGAGGAAAGGAGCTAATCACCAAGTGTGTTGTACTAAGTTCATCACAGTCAACTAGAGGAGGCAGGATTTTAAAAGAAACAGTGTTTGAAAACATGGAGATGGGAGAGATTGTGGCATATCAGGAAAGTACAAGTGCCTCTGTCTTGATTGAGGGTAAATAATAAATATTTACATAAAAGACTGTCCATTATTAGTAAAGTTCCCAACACAGAGCACATCTTAATCATTATGAACTTAATCCATCACTAAAAAAATGGTAAAAATTTTTTCAATGTTAGAGAATCTGTTTTTCCATTTCTGGATACAGTACTTAGTTTATCAGTGTGACTTGCCTTGGTCAAGAGGACCTCAGCAATTGTGATACAAGAAGAGGATTGGAGAGCCTCCTATTAACTCATGGCCTTGTGCCTTGCCACCACTGTAGGACATGTCTGGACTACTAGTCTTTTGGAAGATGAAACACACGTGGAACAAAGTTGAGTCAGCTTGTTATCAAGGCTGCAAGGAAAGCCTCCTTAGATCAGTCTTCAGCAGCTGATTCCAAGACATGCAAGCAGGCCCAGCCAACATCAGCAGAACCACTAGCTGATCCATAGCTGACTAGAGAAATTTGAACAAGACCAGTTGAGACATTGACTAACCCAGCCAGGCTCAACTAACCCTGTAGACTTGTAAAATAGCTCTCATATGTTGCTATGGTTTTGTGGTATTGTTGCAAAGCATTATTTTAACAATAGATAACTGATATATTTATATACACTATAAGCTTATAAAAATATGGACAGGTGCATATCAAACTATTAAAAGAGTTACCTCTAAGGAATGGCAGTATTGATCCCTATTGTACTTCCATAAAATGAAAGTCCTTCATTGTACACTAAGAAAGAGAATAGCTGCTTTGATCCATTTTCTGTCCTTAACTTGTTCTTAAAATGCCAAAAATAGATTAGATTAGGTAAAAAAAATAAATCTTAATCTTGGTAGCTGTCTAGGGCCTTAAGTTATAGTACTGACATTGTTTGTCAAAAGTTTTAGAATAGTCAGCTTTTGTTTTTGCCTATAAGTATGATAAACTAAACATCAGCGAATGAGCCCCTTAATCTACACTTTATTTAGCCTAATTTTTCTTTATAAAGATGCTAGGGGCTCCTGCTAGGGGTAGAATCACTGAGTTAATGATTGTGTCTCTTATAAATAGGGAAAGCCATAATAAGAAACTTATAAAAGTACCCAAAATGCTATGTAATTGCATTATAAACTGAAAGTGTTTAGGATAGGGATGATGATGGTGATAGCGGTGATGGCAGTGATGATGTTGAGAAGGAAGAGGAAGATGATACTTATTTTTAGCCACAGTAACAACAGGTTGCCATAGGATCTATTACACTCCAGGAGACTGACATGGTTTGACCTTTCAGATGACAAAGATAGTTATTTTACAAATAACTAGATGCTGAAATGTGTAGTGATTTCATTCTTGCATTCCAACTTTCTAAGAGAAGATAAGGCTATTATTTAACCTTTGAAAAGTCTAGGAAAAACAAATTATGGGTTTAGTTAGGTTGTTTATATTAAATTTTCAAAAAAGACTTCTAACTGCATGCAAGACATTTAAAATATTGGTAGACATCCAAATATCAGAGGATCATCTGGTATGAAGCACAGAATTTGTTAGAGAGAGTAAATTGAAAAATAATAGGAAAATAGGTCAGGTTTGAGGGCCTGTATTGTCTGGTTCCATCTCTTAATAACTGTGTGATGTCTAATCTCTTTTAACCAGAATTTTAAACTCACTATTAACTTTCTTTTCCCTTGTATGCTTTTACTTTTCTGCTTCAGTAATAATGTAAAATAAGATCTGATGTACTATATTTTGGGCAGTTCTATTATTAGCCAATTCTCTTGAAGCTATATTTTGTTTTAGGAGAAGCAAATCTTTAGAAATTGTATCAGTCCTATTCCACATATATATTATTAGATCCTAGCCAGGAGAGATGAAATAACATCCAATGTTAGACCAACCAAACAAGAACAAAATTCTACAGCTTAACCTACTAGGTGGGAGCAACCTCTAAAATTTTTCCCAACTAGTGTATGTTTATAGAACCCATTCAAAATGCTTATAGCTCACAATTATAAAGAATATGCAAATATTTCCATTTAGATTAAAAAGAAAACATTGCTTATTCATAGGAAAACAAAAACAACACTCCTATATGTCAAGTTTGATTAGTGCTTCGTGTGACACCTCAAACCTTCCAACCAAAAGCAAGTTCATGTGGATTGTTCCAAATTCTTTATCATTTATGAGGATTCTACTAGACTTTCCCAGTCTCATTGTCACCCTTCCTTTCTCCATGGCAGAAGCTGTCTGTGGTTGCAGACCTCCCACACCCCTGCTTCTCAGTCTTAGTTACAACTTGTCTCTTGGTCGAGTTGATCTGCAGACTACATTAGAAGTCTCTCCATTTTGTATTCTGCTTTTAGATTCTTTGATAATAGCCTATTTATTTTAAGGGGCACAAAAGCTGCCTGGGTTTCCCTGCCCCAGTAAGCAGGATGTTCTCTGCTTTCAGATGTCTCAGCCCTTCCCAATATACTCTTGATCTTGGGAAAAGAAGTAATTAGCCTGATGGGGAAATAAATGGCCATTTCAGCAGTTTTCTCACTACTGGGTTTTGAACTAATAGAAGCCTAAGCAGGTCAGAAAGAAGTTGAGTGCTCTCAAGCCTTAATGCCCCACTAAGCTCAAATACCAACTACTGGCACTCAAAGCTCATTAGTTCTAACCCAACATAGCTAATCACCCTGAGTGATGAATCAGCTTTCATGGATACTTAGAGAGGCATTCATTAATGTTTTAATCTCAGAGTGCCCTGCATGGCCTTGAAGACCTGAGTCTTCCAAGTTTATATAAACTTGAAGAAAGAGTACATCAAGCACTATAATTACAGAAAACGGGCTTACTTTGTGAGGTCCTCATAAAGACAAAAAGTGTTCCTATTGTTCTTCTTGGAAGAACCTTAGCATATGTCTGTAGGTGATACTCCTCACTTCTCCATAACCCTAATATTGAGAGAAGGGCTTAAGACCCATGCACACCACCACTGAAGCTGGGTTTCTTAACCTCAACACCTCTGACATCATAGGGTGGACCATTCTTTGTTTCAAGGCTGTCCCGTGCATTACAGGATGTGAACAGCATCCCTGGTTTACTCAACCAACTCCAGCAGCATCCTCTCTTCCTCCCACCCACCCCCAAGTGTGGCAAGAACCAGAAATATCTCTGAACATGCCCAAATGTCTTGTGGGGGTAAAACTGTCCCCTGATTGAGAATCACTGCTTGAGGTTAATATAACCAGTATTTTTAAAAGGCTAAGGTAGTGTAAAATATATGATATAAAATATCAAAAAGTATAAGACAGAAAATATCAGGGAGCACAGCACAAGATAAGAGAAAGTATTATTTCATAAATATGTATTTAATAGTAATGTGAATCATAATGAAACAGTTCAAACACTGGGAAGAGGAGCTTGGCTCTCCATTATTTATCTATATATTGCAAATAAATAGATTTTATAGTCTCTTAGTAATTTATATTTGTCCTCAGTTTAGTTGTATTGAATTGAATGTGGTTTTCTTTGAACTACTAATGACTATTTTGTTCTTTATCTTACTAAGTAAAGAGTTTGGTGATTTATTTTGACCACTGATAATATAAAATGATCAAAACTGGACATCACGGGTCATTGAGGAGATTGGTGAATGTACCACACACTGAAGGAAAGAGCAAAGATTTGTGAATCCACCAAATGCTGCTATCTTTGGTCTTAGTATCTATTTCAGGAGATGGCTATTACACAGTGTCTATTTAAGTTCCACTTTCTAGACAGGGGACACTGGATTAGTTGATGAATATTAAGGCATACAAGAAATGACATCTGTTATCAGTTGGGGACATTTAACATGAACACATAAAAACTAAAACAAATACACAATGGTAAAATAAGGCATGTCAGTAAGCTTTTCATCACTGTGACAAAATAACTGACACACTCAACTTACTAAGAGGAAAGATTTCTTTTGGATCACACATTTGGAGATTTCTGTCCATGTTAGTTGGCAGGTTGTTGACAGTACACCATGAGAGAGCAAAGCTATTTGCCTCATGGTGGCCAGCAAGTGAAAGAAAGAGGTATAAAGGGGCTGTGATCCCAATATCCTCCTTTAAGGATTTGCCTCAGGGAACTAACTTCCTCTTCCCATTTGCCCAACCTCTTAAATGTTCCACTACGTCCAAATAGCACCATGGGCTGGCAACCAAGTCTTCACCACAGGGGCCTTTGAGGAACACTTATCCAAAATATAGCACAATGTTTAACAATATCAAAGCTATTTCAAGTCAAGCTTCACACACACACACACACACACACACACACACAAAGAAGCAACCACAGAAGATAAGATGAGGCTATCAGTTTTGGCCATAAATTTGCTGCATTGCATTGGCTGTTACCATTCAATAGAAACTTGGTTTTATAGGCACTGGTAGAGAAGGTACTCAAGCTAAAGAAGGTACTCAAGCTAGAGAGCTGTGGTGAGTTCAAAATGCTGAATACTTGGAAACAAAACAGAAATGGGTCAAGATTAGAATCAGAGGCAGAAGGTATAGGCCAATGTGAGAAAATGTCACATAAGCAAGGCACAGTTCATAAAAGAGAGAGAAGGAACTAGATAGCAAAGTCTAGTATCTGAGGCTCAAGACTCCATCAAAACACCAAGTAAAGTTTTGTTCGTTTTCTTCTTACATATTTCCTTGCTGGAAATAGCAATTTGACAATTTGGCCATTTTGTTGAATAGAAAAGTGGGTGAAATAATAAGAAAATAAGGCTGGTCTGGTTTATTTCTTGAAAGGAAACTGCTTCAGTTAACTAACACAAAGCTTGGATCTCTTGGCTCTTCATATGTGGAGTAAACTTAGGAAGCAAAGTCCATGAAGAAACAGAGGTATTATATGGACAATAAACTAAAGGGATGCAGGAAATCATTAAGAAGTACTTATGATCAACATCATCAAATATCAAATGCTGCAAAGACAAGAGTAAGGATGCTGAGGGATGGTAGATCTGGCAACACAGTGGATTGCTGGGGCTCTCCAAAAGAATAGTTTCCCTACATCCACAGTAACGCGGGTATTCTTAATGCTGCGCATAATACGTAAGAGTTAGTTTTACATAGAGAAGTTGCTCATACGTTTCTCATAGTAAAATTTGACTTGTTTTTGTATGATTGTTTCTAACTTAAATTGTCTTTCAGTAACTGATATTCTCCTTTGTTTCCTCCAGCTGGGGATTTGTATCCTTCCATAGAGAATTTATTTCAGATTTATTTTAAATTCGTTATTATAGTTACACAGTATATGTTTTCTAATTTTGTTTGCATTTTGGCTATATCTAGTCTGTTTTATTCTTTTTTGCTCATTTACTAGGTTTTTACATTTGAATGCTCATTTTACCCATTTTCAGTAATTCTAGCTTAATATTAAAATACATAAGGCTATGAATTAATTCTATTAGTATTGGTGACTATACAAATATGACAGGTATACAGTGTTAGCTTTTAGTTCTCATGAACAGTTTTTAGCTACACATTTGGTTTTAAGTCAAGGATTTTAAAGAAAATAGTTTCAAAGATTATATTGATTTCTTTACTTTGGTTTTCCCTTCATTATTACATTTACTTACAATAACTTCTACTCAGAGTGTGAATTTAATGTTATTTAAACTTTCATGAAAGCTGTTATGCTTTTTGTGCACAAATATATGCACTTTTTATAAATGTTCACAGATGTTTGAAAACATTGTATATTTTGTTTGTAGAATAGGTGGCCTTCTGATAGCTACTTACTAATTCAAACATTAGCATATTTTTGAAAGTTCTATATGTTTATTCACATTTTTCCAATTACTCAGAAAAACTTAAATGGGTACATGAAAACATTCCACCAAATATTGTGATTTTTAAAAAAAATCTCTGCTGTTCTGTAGATTGTACCCATATCAATTTCTTGGTTTTGATATTGAATCATAGTTATTCAAAGTGGTGACACTATGACAGGCTGGGTAAAGAGAATACAGGAATTTTCTTTACATTTATTTGAAATCCTGCAAATCTAAATTGTTTCAAAGCAAAAAATTTAAAAAATAACTCTGCTTGTATTTACTTCTCATAGCTTTTACTTCATATATTTTGATGTTAAATGGTACGTCTAGTACATACACATTACTGATTAAGCTATAAATTGTGTCCTTTATTGGTAAAAATGGATCTTTCTGTTTCATTTAAAGTCTTTTACCTTAAATTTCAAATTGTTTGATGTAATTATGTTACCTCATCTTGCTTAATTTTATTTTCTTTCTTTTGTCTATTTGAGTGTATATGTGCACACCCATGAATCTGGTAAGCCATTGATGACCACACTTATTATTTATTATTTAAAATCTTATTTCATATTATTTTCATATGTCTCTTCTAGAAACTGTCACAGATTTTATTATTTCATTTTTACCATATAATTTTAGTCATTCATTTTTATTTCAGTTATTTAACTTTCTTTACCTTACCTTGACCATTTGAGATCATTTGAATGATTAAAATTCTTAAGTCATACATATTTGTCCTTAAAATTGTAACATTAGGCTAATGTTTCCTGGTATAATATTTTGGGGGAGATAGCTAACATCCACATCATTTTTCTTCCTTTGAGGTAGCCTGTTTTTGTCTTTTAATTGATTGTAGGTTTTTTGTTTATTTGTTTCCCCTTTATTCTTTGATTATTACATTTTTTTTCCCTTGGGAATTGCAATGCTTTCAGACTACTGTCATTGTTTTTGCAAGGAATTCAGTTAACCTTTTAATACTGTAGGCTGAAATCTTGAGAAAACAAATTGGCTATTTTCTCAAATTTTCTCATTCTATACTGAAACTCTATCACAAAGAGACAGAGAAGAAAGACATTTCCCTCTGCTTCCTCCAATTGGTGTTGTTCTTCTAAAGGACTGAGGCCTATATTTGATCATGTTTCTCCCTGCTGACCACACAGGACCCAGAGATAAACCTACATTTGCCCATATTTGGGCCTGAAAAAGATTCTGTTTTTTGAAATTTCTGTGAAAGTTCATCAGGGACAGAATAGGATTCCCTTTATCAAAGTAAAATTTAAATTTATATTCTATGAGGAGTAGGTAAGGAGTGAGTACAGGGCCAACTATACCAAAATGCAGTCTTGAGAGGGCTGTGCTGAGCCACTGTGGCCTTAAGTACTTCCTTACAGGGTCTGAGCTCAGTGCTACAGGACCCCAACCTTGCCATCTCCAAGACTGAATGATGCTTATTCAACTCTGCCCTGGGTACCTCCTCAGGGCAGTCTTAGATCTGCCTTTGGTCACTTTGTTGCAGCCTTCCTTCCCTCAGGCCCTACTGTCTGAGCTTCACAGTTTCCTGATGGCCCTTCACCTGATGCCTTCCCAGGGCAAGCTTTTCCCTCCTGGCTTCTGACTTAGCTGACCAAGTCCTCAATCTAGACCTCCTTGGATCACATCTTAGAGAAGTACATGAAATTTTTGGTATGTGGATGGAGATTATCCTTGTTCCATTGCTGAAAGTGTCTTTTCCTTGTTGGTACCACTTCTTTGGTCATGACCCTGGGGACTTAGGAAAAGGTGAGGTTTACACACTGAAGTTCCTATTACCACACACAAAAAAACTAGGATGAATCTTTAATTGTCATATTTTTCATATGATCTGATTGGCCTGTGCTTTACTTTGAAAATGGTTTGTCCCCAAGGGTCTCTGTGCTGGAGGCTTAGTGCTCAGTGAAGTAGAACCCTTAAGAGGTGGGGCATAGTAGGACATAATTAGATGGCAGGGGCTCCAGCCTCATGAATGGATGAATGCTGGTCTCATGAAGTAGTCTGGGTCTTGCAAGAGTGAGTTAGTTCTCATGAAAGGAGTTGTTATAGCACAAGGCCACCCTGCCTGCCTGGCTCCTTTCTGCATGCAGCTTTTCCCCTTTCTGCTTCTTTGCCATGTTGTGAAGCAGCCAGGGAGCCCTCACTATGATGATATCTGTGCTGTTCAAACTCTCTAGTCCCCAAAACTGTGAGCCAAATAAGTCCCTTTGCTGAAACCCACCCTTCGGTATTTAGTTATTGCTATAACTAAATTTAGTTTTTGCTATACCCCACTGACTAAGACAGCCCATGCTTGATTTTAATTTCCTTCCAGTAGAAAAGAAAACCAGATTCTCCCCACTTGAGGGTACTAGACAGATGAGTAAGCAAGGTGATAGGGACTAGTAGAGTTCACCTCTTATGGTGACCCATCAGGGCTGTACACACTGTGCTGCTGCCTAGCATTATTCTAGGGACAGAAGCCCTGTGCCAGAGATTTCTTGCACCAGTGCAGATGCCAGCTCCAAGAGTAGAGGCTGTCTGTATTTCAGAAACAGGGAGCCTCAGGACTAAAACCAGACATGCTAGGTCTGTGCTTACCTTCCATTCTTCACGTTCATCCTTTAAATTGATTTTTTTTCCCTCTTCCACCAGAGCTTTAAAGACATAGAACAGAGGCCTGCTGTATCCACAAAATGATCCTTTAGGGAAAGGCGAGGGAGGGCACAGAGCATAAAGAAGAAAAAGAGATAGACTGCTCAAGGGACACAGAGTTGATTCTGTCTAATTATACTTTTTAAATTACCCTAATTGCTTTGTTTAATTATTAATGTGGAACGTGTTTCCTTTTAGGGAGGGAGTTGAGTAATCAAGAGCCCTCAGGACCAAGCAGACAGACATCACCTGCTTTGGATTTGGTAATTACAGCATTATCAGTCACCACTGAAGTGAGGCAGACCCCTGTGGGGGAGTGGAGGCCCCTGGCCACCAGTAGGGAGGTGGCTTAGTACACAGTGCAAAGGTCCAGGGAGGCAGAATCTTTGGCAATGCAGCTAAGATAACCTCACACCCCAGCACCTTCAATGAAGAGTGACTGATCAACAGAAAGGAAAACACATTCTGCTGATGTTTATTTCCATTCTGCTCCATGTTTTTCTTTCTTTTATAAACAAAAATTTGTGCTGTAACTGATCTGGCTTTGTGGGTTTCAGCTCTCTTTCATTACCTGTACTTGTTTGGGGACTTTACAAAGGCCTAATATTTAGTGTCAATAAATACTGTTGGGTTTTTTAAAATATATAACTGAACAACAATGACCTAGTGTGGATATCACTACTAATTTTCTCATTTTCTTATGATGCTTTTCGATCAACACTTATTCATCATGGTCCCTTGGAAAAGACAAGGCACTCTGAACTGGCCAATAATTGAATACTGACACATACTACTGGAATAAAGGAGTAGAAGTGGGAATGGTTGAACTGAGCTCCTAGATTCTGATTTGGGATTCAGTTTTTAGTAAGAATCATATAATCAAGAAAACCATAATCCAGCATGAACAAAAAAATGTCTCTGCTTCCTCATCTGTAAAATGTGGAGGCTGGACTGTAGGATACGTAAAGACCCTTCTATTTACAACACACTGGATCTATGTGTCAACAAATAACACTAATAGGCAATAAAAAGAATGGGAATGTGGCAGACACAGAGATGCACTAACTACTCAGATCTCTTTCAAGAAAGTATTCTAGCCGTGTGACATGGCATTGGCCAACAGGTTCCACCTGTTAGAGCCTTAGGTCCATCTCAGCACATACTTGAGGTAGACCTTGATCAATGACAGAAGAAAGCAGGGGCACCAAGGCTTAGTGCAGCACTGGGACAACTGAGATGAGCCATCTTCATTCCAGGGCTCTTTGGCTGGTAGAGACTGTCAGGTCTGCAAGGACCTTGCTCAGTCAAGCTTCCTTCCAATCTCCTCTATAGATGTCCCTCCAATATGCCTTTTGTACTTCAAACTCTGTCTCAGGATCTGCTTCCTAGAGAATCCAAACAATGAATCAATGAGTTGCAAGCAAATGGACATACAGCCCAGAAGATGATGTGATGAATCCAACCATTGAGGAGACTGAAGAAGACAAAGTCAGCAAGAAAGTGACATTAGTGCAAGCTAGGCTGACCATCACCCTAGAGGTGCCTTCGAAATGTTGGGGGCCTACTTCATGAGGTCAGAGGCTGGCTGAGCAGTTTGGTGTTAGAACCCCCCTCTCAATCAGTCAGCCTGGATTATATTATATATTAAGAGTTGGCTCTCAGAACACTGGATAGCTGAGGCAGGAGAATTGCAAGTTCAAGCCCAGCCTGTTCAATGTAGCAATTTAGCAAAACCCTGTCTCAAAATAAAATTTTAAAAGGTAGGGATGTAGCTCAGACAAAGCAAAGGTCCTGGGTTCAATACCAATGAGAGAGAGAGAGAGAGAGAATTGGCAACAGATATTTTTGGTACCAGGGATTGAACTCAGGACCTTGCGCTTGAGAGGCAGGCAGCGGCACCACTGAGCTAAATCCCTGACCCAGGCAACAGAATTTTTTAAATAAGGAAGAATAGTTCCAGAGATGCAAATATTTGAAGCTACAACTCCCCACTCCTCCAACACATGAGGAGGGGGTGAAGTTTAGCCATCAGAGAAAAAAGGACTAAACTAGGGGGGAGGGACTTGATCTCAGAAAACAAATGCTTTCTTTATCACTGATGTGAATAGATACAACACAAAATTCTTAAATGACTCTTTTCTTTTGACATACACAATCTTATCTGAAATCTAGTTCTTATTTTCAGCTTCAAATGGAATTGATAAGAAATTTCAAGTTTCAAAGTCTCTAGTCATCTTTAATTATAAAGAATCTCCACAAATGATAGATAACCCTCTAAGAGATGGCTTCAGGAGGTCATGAGTTGAATGATAAAAATCACAATGATAAAACAAGCCCCCTTCCCTCATCCTGACAAAAGCCAAACCAAGCAGACATTGGGATCACTATTTTCCAACTTGCCCATAGTTATCCAGATATTAAGTGAGGAGGAATGTTGGAACTTGAACCCAAGACAAGTGAATTTCAATGCAGTACTGTAATAAAACTTGAAACCAACTCAGTAGATTTTAAAGCAGTACTTTGATAAAGGCAGCGGGTCACCCTCACTTTAAAAAAAAAATATATATATACATATACATATATACATGTATGTATACATGTATACATATATGTATATATACATGTATGTATACATGTATATGTGTGTGTGTGTGTATATATATATATATATGGTTATCTCTTTTTGCAGGAGAACTGCTTTCATCTTAAATTTTAGTTAAATTATATCCTTGAATCATGGCCTTTCTCTGCTTAATCCTTCCCGTGGCCAGTCAATACAATGCAGTCAATATTCAATGTCTTCATTTGTGTATGTAGCTTTTAATTTTGTGAGTGTGACAAATGAACAGAAGGCAGGCATTTTCCCCCTTCTACCAGTGGTTTTATAGCATTGATTTACCTTCCCATTCTAATAAACAGAATCAAGGTGCTATTGAGTGTTTCCATTTGATCAACTCAGGCAACTTTTCCTGAAGTCAACTTACTGTCCCTAATCTAAGAGAATCCATCTTAGTCCATGTGCCTGGATTTCCCAATTAATTCACTCCAACACTTAAGGAGTAAAGCAAAAAAGGATGGCTTTGAAAATGTATCATGACTTCTCTCATAAGTGAATTCAAAACAAAAGATGAATTAAGTCTGTTCAAAGAGTGTCCAACTCTTTATACATGCTCATTCATAAAGAGCTCCCTCTTCAATATCAAGAACCCTGGGCAAGATTTTCATCAGTTTCTTACAGATACATTTCCTCAGTGACTAGCCACCCTTGTATATTACCTCCTTCTAGTCAGAACAGGAATTTGCAAACAGTAGCTTTATTCGTGGGGTTGTGTGGGGTGCTGATCCAACCACATCCCAATATCTGAGATAGGAAAAACTAAATCGGTTTTGTGTCCTTTAAAGTGGTTCAGACAGGAAAGACCTCCTTGAATGTTATAAATTTGAATAGGAAATACATCCATTCTCCTTCTCCACCCCCACCTCGTTCCCAGCATCTTTGTTTGAACCTAGTCTCAAAAAACATGTAAATCTTGGCCCAGACTAAGCAAATCACCTTAAAAAGGAAGGTTAGAGAACTGTTTATTATTTGAAATGTCTTTCTCCAGACCTTATTTTTGATAAATTGGCTTCAGCTTCATTACTTCATGATATATCTCCCTTGACATTTAATTATACTTACTCCAAACACATTAAGCAAATCAGTCTGAACAGCTTCTTATTAATATGCAAATTTCTCCTTTGAAAACCCATGAATCTGTGAAAAATCTCTTTAGGCTTCCATTAAGCCCACTCAGGAAGTTGTATACCTCACACAGACACTTGCTTCATTCACTAACTCAATGATTCAGCATTTACTAATTGTCCGAGTTAACTATTCTGGCCACATCAAGAGGAGGTGGTAGGAAAGAGAGGGAGGACAGGGAACCAAATGGGATTCAGAAGCTGAACACTTAAAAGATGAATGATCAGAAGACCAGGCTTGAATTAACAGCTGGTAATTAGAGTTGAGAATCAAGCCTCTTTGCAAACACAGTCAGCCAGACGAGTTGAAGCAGCCCATTTTAGGTGGAAAAGCCATGGACATAGATTGCCAGTGACTTCTCTGGCAAGTGCTATTAAGGCTGAAGGAGCTACTAACCTCCAACATAGGATCCTCTGCACACAGAGAGATCTCTCATGGCCTCCCAAGTGCTGGCTATAGACAGGTTCATTTACAATGGCATTTGCAAACTGATTATTACCATGTAACAGGAGGGAACACAGAGTCATCCTGGTTAGCAGAAAAGCAGGAGTAAGGGTTCACATGGGACAAGAGCAATCCTAAAGTTGACAAGAGCAATAGACAAGTTCTAAAGAAGCCAAGCTCCAGAAATCAGAAAGAAAAGTCCAGCACTTCAGGAGCAAGCTGAAAACCTGGTAAGGAGATCCAGACAATAGAGTCATAAAATGAGTTTTTCTAAAGAATCAAAGGACTGAAGGGGCTCTGAATGGAAATGGAAAAAAGAATAGATCAACACAGAAGAGGAATTTGGATTTAGGAGTTCCCAAGAAAGTAATGCAGTTCTTTCATATCTGTTGACAGAATAGCAATACGGGGAAAGATAACCATTCTCCATTGTGCACACTTCAGATGAAAGTCTGGAATAGATTCAACTAAACGCAGCATACAGAAGTCAGGGTCTGGTGTTTTGTTTTGTTTTGTTTTTAATCACCTCTGTCGAGTATTTCCAAACAATATTTGCAACTAGTAAGCAATTCAGTGTTTCAAATATATATAAACCATATATGTATGTGTGTACTATAATATAAATCATATATCACTATATTGCTGAAAATAACCAGTTTTATTTCCCCAATTTCATCATTAGCCAAAGCATGCATATGTAATATATATAAAACATAATGCATGCATTCTATGACAGCATATATATATATGTGCACACACACCCAGAACTGAAAAGAATACATCTAGTGAATGTGCCTAACTTCTTGATTAATTACTGAATCATCTTATTTTCTCTAGAACTCAGTCTCACCATCTTAGCCAAAAAAAAAGACAGCAGTGTCTGCTCCATACTTTAAAATTGAATAAAATAGATTGCAGGGCTGTATAAACTGTAAAGAATTCCACAGTCATATGATTATTATATACAGTAATGTCTAAACAAGCTAGGCTTTCTCATCATTTACACAGTGCCTTTATAAATGGCCTCAAGTACTAAACAAAAATTAAACTACTTTATAAGGAGAATTGAAAAGGAACTAATATTTAATGAGTATCTGCTATATTCCAGATATTGCTTAGGGTGGTTTTTATAAATGATCTCACTTTATTCTTACAGCAAACCCAAAGGAACAGAAAAAATAATTATTGTCTTAAGTCCTGCCTAGAAGAAAGAGGGCTGCAGCACAGACACTGGCTTAGACTATTCAGATCTTTAAAGTGAAAACAAGAAAAAACTACACAAAAAATTCTCATGAACTGAAAAGTTACTTTCATGACAACATTGTATGTACTGTATCTATCATTTAACACAGGCTACATCCCTTCCAAACAGTTTAAATCAGAATAATAAAAAAAATTAGAGAAATCTGAGTGTACTAGGATACAGAGATATTACTTTAATGGAAACAATATCCTAAAGCTCTGGATAGGGTCTATAATTGCTAAAACAAGGTAACAACTACCAAACAAGAAAAAACGAAACAAAACAAAAAATCACAAAGTGGTATTTATTGTATTACGGGATCATAGGATATAAAGTCCTTTTCTTGCTTGTTTAAAATTCTTGCCTTATATTTAAAGCAACAAAATAGAAGAGAGAAAACTGAGCACATTAAGCACTGTAAATTCCAGAACAGCTTGTCTAAGAGCATTTTGACAGATATCTTGAATCAAGCTAAAAAAGGAAATTTGAGTGAGCTTGAGAAAACTATCTATTTTAGTACCTTTTCCTCCTCTATTCATTAGACCCTGATATGGTCACAGGTATTAGTTTTATGAATGCCAGCACACATTTTTTCTTGACTGTGCACAAGGATGGATGGGTGATGTGCACCCAACAAAGTGTGTTTGAATCCTGGTTGTGGCACTTAGTAATTGTACTAACTTAGGTCTTTATTTCTATAAACAGAGTTAACATCTAACTTACAGTATTACTGAGAGAATCAGAACATGCCCAACCAATGTGGAATAAACACTCAACATGTGTTACTAAAAACACTTTTTGAGCAGAGGATACATTCTATCATACTTTATTTTTTTTAATTCATTAAGTTTATTGGTACATTTTAAGTATACATTATGATCACATTCATTGTTGGGAATTTGTACCTGCACATGATACATCTTGGTTCTTGCTTTTTCCCCATTCCCCTCCTCCCCCACCCCTCCATCTATCCCTATTATCAAAAACACTTTGTTGGGGCCTGGGATTTAGCTCAGTGGTTCTGCCCTCTACCTCGCAAATACAAGGAACCCAGTTCAATCCCCAGTCCAAAAAAAAAAACCCCTTTGTTTCCATTTCCATTTTTTCCTTTCTTTTCTCATATTTTTTTCTTTCTCTTCTTTTCTTTCCCTCCCCTCCCCTCCCTATTTTCCCTTCCCCTCTGGTCCTTTTCTTCCTATTTCACAATATATATATATATATATATATATATATATATATATATATATATATATGCTGAATAGTTTTATATATATTGATTAGTTTCTCTGGTGTGAGAATCTATTATACTTTAGATGCCTCAGGGGTTTGAAGAGATTGGACTACCACCACATACAGCTTGTTCTAAGTAGTCAGGTTCTATAAACTCAAAGCAACCTTTAACTATGGAATATTGAACCACTGCTCCTATAGGAAATATAGGATAAGGTTCCTCAGAGTTTCTGGTTGCATTTTGTCATCTACTCACATCATAGTTTTGTTGACTTACTGACATTGAACTCAGCCGGTAGCACTATAAACCCATGCCTGTAGGAGGCACATCACAGCCTGCTTCTATAGAGATCCTGGGGGTGAGAGGAGATTTAAAACACTGGTATCACCAACAAAGAGGTCGAAAACATTACACTAAACAGATTTCAAAAAAGACATTTTGCTGTATAAGAGTTGAAGTGTGAAGCTACAGTGTCACTTTGATCGATCTCAGCTGTGAACCTTAAGCAATTCTGTATCTTCACAAATAGCTAAGGAACTTCAGCAAGTATTGATTCTTCAATTGCACATATATTTTAGTGAGTAGAAAACTTTTCAAATAAGAATCTCAATAAGGAGGATAGATGGTACTGTATTTGTTAAATGGAAGAATTTTTTAAATGAAATTTAAAACATAAAAATTGGCAAAATGTATTGTGATATGTCTGTCCTCCAAATCAGCTTTCCTCCTCTTAGAAAAAAAAAATCTGTGGTGTCTTAGTTACTTTGCTCATTGCTGAGACAAAATACTCAATACCTAAAGTTAAAGGGGAAAATTCTATTGTAGCTCATAGTTTGTAGAAGCTTCAGTTCACAGTCAGCTGGCTCCAAGGCAAGGTGGCATGGTAGAGGGCCTCACAGAAAAGAAATAGTCTATGGCAGGCAGAAGGCAGCAAAGCAGTGAGGTAGTGAAGTAATGATGAAGCAACAAGGAATCACAACAGTTCTCTTTCTGTCCCTTATATTATATCCAGGCTATCCACCCTTAGGGTGGGTAGTACTCATACCCAGGTTGGGCCTTCCCATCATCCACACTCAGAACTATGCCAAATCAATCGGTGGACTGATTTAGTAACCACACACCTTAATCCCAGCGTCACATGCTCTAGATCCAGCCACCTCTAAAAAACCCCCACCTATGACCACACGAAGCTTTGAGGGGACAGCAAAACACAAGCCATAACAGTAGGTCAATGAAAAATGGCTAGTTTGATATATTGCTTTCTCTGTGTTAATGAATGGCTTGAGTTTTCCTGATGCACTGGCTGCACCTTAGGCCAGAAAAAGAGGTAAAGAGCAAATTCACAGAATTATACTAGATTATTTCCTTAAGAAAGAATAATATCAGGAAAATATAATACTAGAAAGTACAATACCAGAAAGTTTCTCTGGGGATTGAGAATCTTTACTGAATGATAGAGAGAACCAGAGTTATACATTTTTGAGCTGCTCGATGGAGAGTAATAATTTTTCAGAACTCATGAGTCCAAGTGATATGCTTGGGATTTGTGATATTTCTTTAGTTCAAGTAAGAAAACTTGCACACTCATTTGTTCTCCTAGAAGTTCCACTTCAGAGTCCAAACTTTAAAGAAAGCATTTAGGAGAGAAGGTGTCTTTTTAAATAGATAAACCTGCCAACTTTACTTACAATGCTAGTTCCAACATAAACAAGATTATGCTATTTTAAAAAGTTTTTACTTGGGGACAAAAAGAGGTATACATTGTTTTAGAACATAAGCAATGAGTAATCCTTAATGCACTGGAAGCTCTTGATTTTCTATTGTAGATAGGGGACAATACATTCTTTCTTTTTAAAATAACTTTTCTTTTGGTCCATGAAGGAACAGCTAGATTTCTGCTCCCCACCTCCTGATACTAAAGAAGGAACATGGTCCTATCCACACAGATTCATTGTTCTAAAAATAGGAATGGGAGAACTTCTCTGGAATTAAGACCCAAATTCCATAGTACAGAAAAGATTTACCAATCGCATTGTTGACTGGCCCCACTAATATTTACTCCCCTAGAGCAAAAGCAGCTGGTCACTTGCACGTGGCTTATTTTAACGCACATGAAGCTTCTTACATAAAATCAGGAAGTCAGGATGAGTTTTAAGGGCATTGCAGTGCATCCTGCATATTATTACCCTGGTCTGGATGGAGCTCATTAGTGTCTGAGGGTGGATTACACAGATTCCCCATCCAAAGTTTCTCTCATCTGCACTAATTGACCTGACACTGTGTCAGTGAGGGACAGGACCTCCCTTGAAACTATGATAGCTCATGTACACAGACTTCTGTATGGGGTCAACTTTCTGCCTCCAGTTCATCCATCTGCCCAGGTGGGCTGGGAGCCAATCATTCTTGCACTACTAGAATCAAGGATGCTGGAATTATTGTGTCAGCTCTAAGAAGCACAGGCTCAGTTTATCTTTACTTAAGGAATGAGCTAACATACAGACAGGAATAACCCTTTCCTGGATAAACAGAGTAGCCTTGACTCATTCTAGATGCATCATGTGGCATATTTTATGCACATGTATTTGTATAAAACAGAAAAATAAAGTGATCTTATATCATCTAAGAACAACAATCTAACTTTGCCTTGGCAGGATGCCCCGCAATTCATCCCTCCACAGCTCCTCGATCTTTCTTCTAGCCGTCTGAGGTATTCTTCTTCTGCCTGTCCTCATGGCTTAGCACAAAGGTGAATAAATCAACATGAAGCTCTTATTATCTCATTTTCTCTCTGCTGGCTCCTACTCTGTCCTCCCAATCTTGAATGGTTTTAGTGAAATTAATGCCCATGTCTCTGGCAAATGTATTGCTCCTATAATTCAGTTTAAAAACAAGGATACGAACAGTGGCTAAACCTTGGGTAGAAGGTTCATTTTTCACATGAGTAATTGAATCCTTCCATTCAATTTTCTTTCAAGTATTAAAGACAACTGATATCTCTTTGAGAATTTTTATAAAATTTCTACCAGACACTTGTCAATGACGTTTAGAGTTACCTCTGAAATGGGGTAGGGGACAGGGGAGGACAGAGGATGGTCGCAGCAAAGCATTTTCCTGTAGTTCACAGGTAGAAGGCTACTTTAAAGCATTGAAATTAGTAAAAATTCTTTATTTCATCAGCCTCAGCTCTATGCTTTCAATATTTCTGTAAACTTAGAATCTCGGATTAGGTGACAATGTCACTGAATTTAACTTAGTTTTCAATTAATACAATAAATAATCTTTAAAGAATGTTTTGCTCTTCCAAGGCTTTAAAAGGTGCTTTTATCCAGAAATATCTATTTAGTCTATCAGCAGTACATTTGTGTATTTTAACTGACCTGTGACTTTTACAGTGTTTCTCCCTCCAACAGAAGTAGATCTTAGTACTTACTGGTCACTGCGACATCCAGTAACTATGTTTCAGGGAATGAAGTTCACTGTGGTACTGGATGGTAAAACACTCCTTGTGTTTTACACATAGTGATTCAATTTTTTATTTTTCTAGACAAATTTATTTTACAATTGACAGAAATGGCTTCATTACTGAATCTAAGCCACTCAAATTTGCCACAGAAGTGCACTCAATATTTTGCAAGTCATTGAAGTTTTTTCTTGCTGTTTTTCACAATAATTCATTCTGTTTACCTTGCTTGGCCTATAACTGTCTCATTTCCCACTTCTGATTCTTATCACTGGCCCTTTCCTCCTGTGGTTTTGAATCCTTTAGAAAGCAGTTACATGTCACCTACCACTGTCTTCCTTTACAATGGGACTTGAAAACCAAACACTAGCAAAATATTATGAAATGTAAAACTTAAGAAACTATGAGCTGCATTAGTGACCACTCCTACAAATCAAGAACCACATCTAGGAACTTAGGCCAGATCCTGGAGCTTCATTATCCATTTGGGCAGGGAACTACATTCAGGTTCCAACCCTGAGGAAGTCTCTGGTGTTTCTGTTTTTTATTTTCTTCATCAAGATTCTGGGTAATACCAGGGGAGACCAAGCAGAAGAGTCTATTTGGAAGAAGGAAAAGGATCAGAGAAGAATCTGCAAAAGAAAATCTCTTCTACTTAACTGTATATAGCAAAGCACTCCAAAACTTAATGCTTAATAAAAGTACAAAGCATTTACTAGTTCATAATTTGGAAATGTAAAAAGGATTCACTCAAGTGTTCTGTTCCCTGTGATGTTAGCTGGAGTTACTCATTCAACTTTGTTTGGATGGGAGCTCAGCCTTTGGCTGGAATGACCAGAGTAGCTTCACTCACACACCTGGCTACTCAGCTGTAGTGGCAGAAGAGCTGGGGACTGTGCAAGCTTCTTGTTTCAACAATGTTGTTAGACTCCTTATATCATGGCTCAGGGACCCTAAGGGAACCAAAGCAGAAGCTGCCAGGCTTCTAAAAGGCTAAATCTGGAACAGGCACAGTATCAGTTCTGCTGAATGCTACTGGCCAATACAAGTCACAGGGTACCTCAGATCTAAGGGGAGGGGAAATAATTAGCTCTTGTGTCTTGATGAAAGGAGTGCACAGATATGGATGGGAGGTGTTGTTAATAAATCTTTAGGGGAAAATCAATCAATAACCTCAATATTTCGCTAGACTCAAATTTTAGCATGGGTGAGAGTACTAAAATTTAGTTGCAAGGGTTAATAGTTCCCCTGCGTAACTTCACAGGTTAGAGCCGTTGACAAAGAACATCTTTTTCCTGTAAGCATCACTACATACTTGTTACTATATCCTCACCGCAAATTTACTTGAGTTTCCAGTGCATGGTACCACCATGAGTCATTTGCAGATAAAACAGTTAACTTATGTAAGAATCCAATCACAGGTAATTCCTCAATAGAGCAAATCAGTCACTCAAAGAAGACAAGAATTCTCACTTATTTATATTGTTCAATTCAAAAGATCACTGGCTTCCAATATCACAGAAAGAGAAATGCATCAGACAAATTTCTATAGACAAAATATTATGTGATTTTTTTCAGCAAGCTACTAAGAGTTTGAAGGATTCTCAGGGGGTAATTCTGATTTTGTATGATCTTTTCCTACTCTCTGTTTCTATCTTACTATTTTATCCATTAATAAATTATTATCATTGTTATTATTTTTTGTGGCACTGGGGATCAAATCCAGGGTGCCCTGTCACTTTACCACTGAGCTACACCCTCAGCCTCTTTTATTTTGAGACAGTGTCTTACTATATAGCTCGGGCAGGGCTTGAATGTGTGATCCCCCTACCTTCAACTCACAAAGTCCTGGGCTTACAGACATATGCCACCATGCCAGACTCTCCTAATTTTAAAAGTTACCCACTAACCGTATAAGATGAGATTCCACTCTGCAATATTCCAAAGCTACCAATGTAAGGCTATAAAGAGAGTACTCCTCTGCTTCTCAGTTTGGGCTTACTTAGTAAATAAAGCTAAATTCTCTCCATAAAACATCTTTTAGGCTTGCAGGTGCAGCCTGATTGATGTGTTCTTTAAATTGCATCAAAAAGTTCCTTGGAATCCAACTTAGGTATAAATGAAACATGTTTTTATACAAGAAAAAGTGAAGCATTTCTTTTTCATTTTTAATTGACCTCTGATTACCAGGCTTTTATACTGATCACAGGGCCTTCAGGCAACATCCTATAATGTTCTATTGTTAAACTTGTCACTCACTAATGGCTTGACATAGAGAAAGATAGTTTTTCCTTTTCAGAGTTACTATTAAAGGGTTCAGGGTCGAAAATTAAAGGCACATTATGGGCTCTTGTTAAAAGAAAGTTACACATCATCATCATCAACGTTTAATCCTGTAAAATATTTAACAGGTCATAAGGAACCTTTTTATTTCAATTTCTAAGGTCCCTTCTATGTTCAACATTACATGGGGTGATGGCTTAAAAATGAAGACTAAATTGATAAAATACACTTTTTTGACAGTTTGCTTTAAACAAAGAGTTTTAAATGCTCCTGCTGTCAAGAAAAATCTGCATTCTTTAGTCTGATTTGTACTGGAAGACAACGAATCATTTTCAAAATATTTTCCAAACCTTAAAGAGCTGAGTGACTTCATATTTAACCATCAGCTTTCAGGACTAGGGATTTAGCTCAGTGGTTTTGCCACCCACTGCACAAGTGCAAGGATCAGAGTTCGATCCCCAGTACCAAAAAAACCCAAAAAAAACAAATTACAACCATCAGCTTTCAGTTAAACATTTCTTCAGTTCACTGAGAGAAATTCACTGTAGAAGGAGATCAGACTCCTAGGAAAAAAAAGCGTTCAATATATCTTCTTGGAAAATCTCGCATTCATTCTCCTTAAGGCCTACTCCAGTGAGTGAAATGAAAAGGCAGGGAATCACAGGGACCCCACATTCTGATTTAAACACAGCCAACCCCTTTCATCAGTTTTGCTCATTTTCACTTCAGTGTAAAACTTCATTTGAACTAAGAGTTCAAAGGTCATCAAATGTTTGAAAACTACTGCTGAAGGGGACACATGTGGATTTGTAAATCCTGCTAAATCTGTTTTTATATTGATATAATTTTCCCTACTGATGCTGTAAAAGATTTTTTTTAAACTGAAAGCTATGATATAAGCTATTCAGACTGACCCTGTCTAAACCCAAAGACCTCCTTTAAGGTCCTAACCTGTGGTTTGAATGAGTTTTGAATGGATGCCAAAGATTCCCTATCTTCTAGGCTAAAGAAAAGAAAGCAAGCCAGGGGGAGAAATTCCCAGCAATAAAGTTTCAAAGAATTTTCAGATTTAATTCTGACCCAAGTGCCAGAGTGATTCACTGGCGGGCAATGCTGAGTAATCTTACTTTGGACTTCTTAATTCATGTTCTATTAATGGATTTTAGCCACAGCTCCAAAGGTTAGGAATTAAAAGACCCCATTTCCACCTCTTTTTATTAAATTATTCTAACCTCATCCTGGGTAATTCATCACTGTCTTGTTTGCTCTTGGTATACACATTTGGAATGCAAGGGCTAGTTTATATAATCACTGTCTCCACCTTCCAACCATATTCTAAAAAACAAGCCCTGAGACCAGTTTCTCTAAGATTTGAAAGGGAATTTATTCCAATTTTACATCCTGTGCTGCAGAATAGTCAGTCCAAGAGATTTGTGCCCCTGGAGAACTCTTTCTTTAATGGAATCGGATACCTGGCCTTTGTCTTTGCAACTTTCAGTGTTGTTTGAGGTTATGTCTTTAACCATCTTGGCCAAAGGGACATCTGTTGGCTGTTTACATAGACTTTATTCCGTGGACCCATATCCTGACCAGCCACTTGAACAAAGGAAATGGAGTCAGAGTTCACAGTCCCGCTCACCCCCACCCCCTAACTTGAATGTCTCCCTCCTGTGAATGGTGCTGACTTTCTCCAACTTTCTTTCTCTGCCACATTTAATAAAGCATGCTGAAAGAATGGAGTCCTTAATTTCATGGGTACCTATCACAGACAAAATTGTGTCCTCCCCAAATTAACATGTTTAAGCCCTCTCTCCCAATGTGACTGTATTTAACATAAGATCTTAAAGGACATCCATTAAATTAAGTCATAAGAGTGGATACTAATCCAATAAAATGGAAGCCCTTCTCAGAGGAAGAGACCCCAGGGGCATGCCTACACAGAGCTTGGGCCATGAGGTAACACAGTAGGAAGATGGCCATCTGTGAAACAAGGAGAGAGGATGCAACAAAGACCAACTGCCAGCACCTTGATCATGGACTTCTTGCCTTCAAAATTGTAACAAAATTAATTTCTGTGGCTTAAACTACCCACTTTATACCATTTTGTTGTTGCAACACACTCTTAGTTTTAGACCACAGTTCCCCAAACACTTGGAATCTCTAAAGTGATGTGTCTCTTTGTATAATAATGAGATGACTGTTGGCTGGAGCCCCCGGATGGCCTCAGGATGTGGAGACTGTTTGCCCAATCATATGATCTCAGGGTCTACTCTTTCATTCCCCTGCCCCACAACACACACACCTTACCAAGAAAAGGAGAGAAGCTCAGAGTTGAGCTGTTTGGCAATGGCTGATGATGTAATCAATCACTTACATAATGAAGCCTCGACAAAAAGGCAAAGGAACTAGGTTCAAAGAGCTGGGGATGCTGGAGTGTGGCACACCCAGCAAGGGCACAGAAGCTTCATGTGCCTTCCATATATGCCCTAGGCATCTCTTCCATCTGGCTATTCATCTATGTCTTTTGGAACAGTGGGTTAAAAAGAAATAGTATTTGAGAGTTCCATGAGAAAATTAATTGAACCAATAAAGGGAGCAGTGGGAAACCTCTATTTATAGCCTTTTGGTCAGAAGTGTATGTGAAAATGCATACTACTACTTACGCCTGGCATCTGAAGTGTTAGTGATGGGGAGTCTTGAGGTACTGTATTCTGATGCTATGTCCTGGTAGAGTGTCAGAATTGAATTAAGTAAGAAAACATTCAGCAGGTGTTTGCTGGAGTATTTAGTGTCCAAAGCATTGTGTTGAGTGTAGTGTGAGAGTATAGAGATAAAAACAAGTTGTTTTCCCTCTAACAGTGTCTGAGAAGACTAATGCATTATTATAACTGGTACAAAAATGTACCAGTTATTGTACATAAAATGGAGCCATAAAATTTAGATTTTTTTTTTCTTTAAAGACAAGCGGCTTCTCAGTCCTCTTCAGGTCTAGGGTATAAACTGCCACCTTCACCTCTCCTCAGCCCAGATGAATGGACAGAATATGCAGATGCTGACACCGCAAGGTCAAAGTCTAGTTTCATTTCCACAGAGAAGGAGTAGAGATCAGGGTCCACAAAGGGATGAAACCAGCCTGAACATGTTTCTTGCCTCACTGTTTTCCTCCCCTCACTGTTCCTTACTATAAAAGACCCTAACACACCTGTGTAAGGTGAGATGATAATTTGGATGAAGAGACACCCTCTCACCTTTTCAGAGCTAGCTTTGTATAAATCACTTTTCCTTTTTACTAAAATAATACTTTGATTTGGTCAGCAGCGAGCAAATAAACTTGGGTGTATGGACCTAAGTGCTTGATATTATCATCACATAGCTCATGTACCTGAAATTGGCCTGAAAAGAAGTTTCCAGGTGATATTATGCCTGTCTTTCACTCTCTGAAAGCAAAGGCTGCTACATGGAGAATCAGATTTGTTCTCTGTGTACCTAGAACAGGTTAGGAATCATAAACATAATTATCTTGGCTCCATTATAAGACTCTCTGTTCGAAATTTCCACAGAAGAATGAGAATGAATTATACACCAAAGACAGATCCTCTCAAATACATAACCATTTTGTCAGGATTTTAAGACATCAAATAAAATTTGGGGCTACTTTGAATCTGATGATTATAAGGTGATAAAAGTGAGATTAAGAAGACATTTCATCTTGAGTTGTGATTAACCAGCTCCTGATCTTTGACAAATCACATAAAATCTCTGAATCTCAGTTTCCAAAATCCTTTTGTAAAGCATCCTTCATTATTGTGAAAATCAAAAAATTATGTATTATCAAAGTAGTATATGAAAGCATCATCATCACTGTCATTATCTTTTCCATCATCACCATCATCTTTATCACCATCACCATGTTCACAATCACGCTGTATTTGGCGCCAGATGAAAACATTCCAAGGATTAAAATATATGAAAATTTCACATATATGACAATTTCCATTCATAAAATAAAAATATGTAAGTAGGATTTCTTCTTAGCTTGGGTTTGATTAAAAAATATCAATATAAATTTGTGTCAATTGAAAAGGCAATCCCATAGAATCATTAAAAACCCAAACTCTGGAAGTTTGCACCACATCAAAACAGCAACAAATAGCCTGAAAGATGTTGGACAAGGGGTTCTCCTTTTCAAAATGGGTTAGATCAAAACAAGTCAAGAAGCACAAACTATGCCTTGCATCTAAAGGGTTGGGATGCCAATTCTAGCTCAGGCAAAACTGCCTTTTCTGTGAGTTGCCCTTTGAAGAAAGGGCTCTCTGCCAGGGAGCAGTCTTGCAGCCTCCATTTCTTTCATTCCTCACTTTTTAGGCCTGTGATGTCTGGTCCAGCCCAGCCTCTTTGTGTGCTCAGTGTGGCTCCCATTACTGTGGAGAAATGATGTCAGGAGGCCATGACTCAGGTGAGCAATAAGGAGCAGATGGTGCCTCCACAAATCCACAGGCTCTCACACACTCTGCTCCTCCTTGAAACATGAGTAATTATTATAAATGGAATGGGTGACAGGCTGAGCAAAGATGCAGGTTTTCCAAGGGGATCTACAAAGCAGCATCCTATGGCAAGAAATGCAGACACAGCCACAGACAACACAAACAAATCCTGAGCAGTTATTGTTTATGGACATGGTGCTCATTGGATGGGTGATTGTCCTAATCTGATTAATGAAATGATGATGCTAACAGGGCTGTTCAGCTTGCTGCATCCTGTGGCTGACCCAAGTTGGGCAATTCCCCCAAGAACATCAATTCTCAGTACCCTTGTCAGATAATTGTTTATGAAAAGATGAATGCATGCGGCCATCTCGTGTGAAGGAGGCTGATGTATGCATTGTTAATGATTGAAATAATCAGTTTGGTAATAACTGGCATGTGTGTTTGTCAAGTGGAAAGCAGGGGAGCATTAGCATTCCTCAGGCACTATGCCTTTATCTCCAGGCTGGTGTCTGACAACTACCAAAGATCCCCCATGAATAAATACTGAGAGCTTTACCCAGACATAATTAAACTGCCAATGGAGATATACCTAAATAAAATTGATATCTTAATGACACCAGATAGTGTTCAAGTAATGAAAGCTATGTGAGAGGGATGTGCACAATGAATGGAGATATCAACATGGGTTCTACAAAGGAGCACTTCCCCAAACAACTTGCTGCAGAATTTGCTTATCATCATGGTAGAGCTTTTTCTGTTCCACTGGCTTGCTTTCACCATCTAAGAAGCCTTTTCTTCCCTTCCCCTAGCTATACTTGGGAGCTTACTATCTATCTGTAAGGAAGAAGTTTTTTTAATATTTTTTGCCACATTCCACTGGGTTCCCAAGGTTTTGGTAATGTGGTCTCTGAAACAATGCAACTGACCTTGGGACATGAATAATTGTGGTCCTGGAGCTGAGATTACATCATCTCTTCCAATGATGGAAGAAATCTTGGTTGCTCATATCTGCAGCACCAGAGCACCCAGCACAATACTCAAACAGTAGCTGGTGAATCTTTATCTCTAGCCTCTTTCTAGATTTAGGTGCTGTTTGAGTATGAGGATATGTATGTGCATTTCTCTGTTTCATTTCCATCATTTCTGCCTCTCCAACTTCATAAAATTATTAGGTAGATCTTCTCTTCACCACTAAGGTATAGGCACATTCATCTTGTCTAATCCTTCATCCTATATCCATTCCCAGAAGAAATGGATCTATCTCCCAAATTTCATTATCACCATCTCATTCGCACTCTTCTCTATTTACCTGTGTACTGGATTTTCCCCACTGATCTTCCTATGAAGATGATACTTTCTGTCTTGGTTACTTTTCTTGTTGCTGAGACAAAATATCTGACACCCAGAGTTAAAGGGGGAAAGATTTATTTGACTCACAGTTTGTAGAGATTTCAGTGCACAGCTGGCTGGCTCCAAGGTAGGGTGGCATGGCAGAGGGACATCACAGAGGAGAAATCGTTCATGGCAGGTACAAGGCAGAAGACAGCAAGGCAGGAAGCAACAAGTGACAAATGACCAGCAGAGACCCTCTTTCTGTTCCTTATATCCTATTCAGGGTACCCAGCTTCAGGGGAGGGAGCACTCACACCCAAGTTGGGGCAGGCTTAATCTTTGCATCACACCATGAATCAGTTCCAGGTCTAGATCTAGCCACCTCTAAAAAACCCCACCTAGAACCATATGAGGCTTTGAGGATATCTAGATACAAGGCATAACACCCTCTTTTCAGGCTCTCTCTTTGATCTCCTCTTATTTCCTGAAATCTGTTGATTTGTAACCTTAATTTCCTCACATGGAAAGAGAAGAGTGTTGGGCAAGGTCATCATTTCTCAAATTGCATGTTCTCTTGAATAATAACCTTTCCAGTGCCAGGTAGTGGCTGTTCAAAAATTATTTGTTGTGTGTGTGAAAATATATAGACCATGAAAAAATGAATTCTTTAGACCACTTTTTGGAAAGGAACTAAATGTGATTAATATTTACTGTGAGACTCTTCACATGCTCTAATGTGCTAATAAGCAGTATGAAACTCCAAGATTATATGGTATGTGACATTGAGTAGACTTATTTAGCCATGGAATTCATATTTTGTGGGTTAACTAGGAATCTCATACAGAACATACATTAGACTTAATGATTACTAAGTTGCTTTCTGGTTATTAAATTCTATGACTATGTCTCTTACACAGAGACCCACCCCTCACTCCCATATATCTCAGGGGAAGAAACAGTGTCCTCAACTTGATCTCTTCTTCTAGCATCTAATATAGTACTGTCTTGTCTTTTGAAGTCCTATTATCATTAAAAAAGTAAATATTTGGTCTTTGTCTCCTCTTCTTGGCATACAGCTCCTAAATTCCTTGGAATCTCTGGAACGATGAGAGTGTCTTTTGCATGCTCATGGGATGACTGTTGGTTAAGGGCTCCTGGACAGTTTGAGAATGGAGCTGGTTACCAGAAAGACTGAGGTGTGACGAGAGTGTTGGAACTTTCAGCCTCACCCTCCAACCTCTGGAGAAGGGAGAGGAGCTGGAGATTGATGTAAATACCAAAGGCCAACAAGTTACTAAATGATGATTACATAATGAAACCCCCATTAAAAAGAAAAGAAACCCTAAGCTAGGGTTCAGAGAGCATTCTGGTGATATGGTGAAGATGTGGAAGTGCTGGGAGTGATATCCACCCTTCTTCCCCCAGACCTTGTTTTGAGCATCTATACCATTTGGGGTGCTTCTGAACTGTACTCTTTATGATAAACCAGTATTAATAAGTAAAGATTTTTCCTGAATTCTGTAAGTTGTTCTAGCATATTATTGAACATAAGAAGAGAGTTTCAGAACCCATAATTCAAGACCAGTCAGTAAGAAATACAGACTTGGGACTTGGAATTAATATCTGCAGTGAGAGCATTCTTGTGGAACTGAGTCCTCAATCCCTGGGATCTAATATTAACTTTAGGTAGAAAATATTAGTATTGGATTAAGTTGTAGGACATTCAATTGGTGTTGAAAAAGTTGGAGAAAAATGACACATTAGTGTCATAGGTGACATTGATAAACACATCACTGAAGTTATGCTTTGCAGTAACCACTTTTATTCTCCTTAGTGACTTTGTAGCTATATTGTTTTTATACATTTTAATACATTTTATATTGTTATAGTCAGTTTAAGTAGTTGTAACAAAATACCATAGATTGGGTGATTTAGACAATATTTATTTCTCACAGTTCTGGAGTGTGGGAGGCCCAAGATCAAGGTGTAGCTAAATTCTCTGTCTCTCTGTGGTTTGCAGATGGGTATCTCTTTGTGTTATTCTCACATGGAGGAGATAGAGAAGACTCTGGTCACTTCTTCTTTTTATGAGGGCATTAATCTCATTGTAAGAGCGCTAGGCGTCTGTCCTCACTTACATCTAATTATTTCCCAAAGGCTCCACCTCTAAGTATGATTACACGGGAGATCAGGGTTTGAACATAATAATGGGGGGCATTTAGTCCACAGTGTATATTCATTGTGCTTCTTAATATCCTGGATAACATTAGGTTAACAAATAAGTTAGACCTTCAGTCTATCTTTTCCTAGACTCCATTGATGGTCTCCACTCTATTTTATGTAACTGAACTATTAATGTTACTCACAGGACCATTTATTCATTTGTTATTGAGCTCAAAGTTTCTCTTTCCTTTAGACCCATCATTTCTATAATACCCACAAAATATTACTTGACGGTCTATAAAAAGAAGATTCTGTGGTCATACATACATGATGTGATCAAAACATATGATAAATGTTTACATTTTTAAAAATTATTGCAGTAAGACACAATGCTGTGAATCCTCTCAAAATATCCCCTCTCAATTGTAACATGCTTATCCCATCATTGTTGCTACTTTCTCAAGCAATTCTGGAAGTCCTCTTTCATGACGTGAATGTTGCTGCAGAGTGTCATCAAATAGAGAGGAAGGCTTGTAAAAACATTATGGTGTGTCCTCATCCACCTATTCATTAGATTTGCTACCATGCAGTTTCTGGCTCTTTACCAAAGTTGAAATGACCAAAAAAGGTATGAAATACTTTTAAAATCCAAATAAATGCAGAAAAAAGTCCATCATGAGCAAACAACCAGTAACTTAAATACATATCTGATGAGCATTTATTTGCTACAATAGCCATATCCAAACTGGCAGAGGTTTGTGCTATGCACATAGCAATCAATTGACTTTCTTGCCATTATTGTGTTATGCCCTTTTCTACTCAAAAGGCCTATTTAGTGACTAAGCTGTTTAGCCAGAACCCCTTATTTCCAGGATGCAAACTATTTTCCTCTTAAAAATAATTTCATTCTATAGAAAAAAGGGGATTTTAAAAAATGTCCTTTAGAATAAATTGTTTAAGAATCTGGTGAAGTCCTCTTTGCTACATCATGTGGCAGAGGATATCAAATAGTGAGACAGAAAAGTAATGCTAGAGAGCTACACAGCTAAGCCTCTCTTTTTCTTATAAAGCCACCAATGTCATGATAGAGCCCTATACTCACGACCTCATATAATTTAAGTTTATTTGACCATAGAAAAAAATAGGACCCAATGGCCCAGAAATCCACATGACACTAACAGGCTACTTTTCTGGAAAGACATTTTACTCTGTTCCTTCTCTTTGCTGAAGGGAAAGAACTATAGCTTATTTTCAAGAAAAGGATGGCCTCTGGCTTGGTTTTCTCAAGGCAGAAATTCTTTGCAGGCAAAAGTAAGTGTAAAGAACTGGAAGCCCTTCACCCCCATCTATTGCATCCATCCCTCCTTCTCAAACACAATAGCTGCTAATGACACTTGGTTAGGAAAACTGTGAGTTATAGCTTTCTCTGTATTCATTTATACTTTAAAAAGCTCCCCAGACTTCCCCGATATAGTCATTTGGGTTTAGCACTATCTCTTTGGACAGCAGGCAGAGTTCTAGACAAACAATGCATTTCAATATACTACAGGTTGGGACTCTCTTTATAAATTTTCTAGTGAGGTAACAACATCAAAACTAGCCACCTAGAATGAGGTAGATAGTGTCTCCCTAAACTCACCTTTGACATTTGTTGCCTTGAGAAAGCTTTCATATTAAGAAGCCATGTTGATCGTTCTGCAACAGTATTTTGCCCTTTCATGCATGGTACTTAGTTTATAAGTGCTGTGGTCAGCCAAGGGAAAATTAAAATGATTAAGAACCAAATACAGCAGTTGTCAATGAAACAGCAATAAAACCAAGTATAAATCAATCAATAAGCGCCCATCAACTAGTTCCTCTGGGCATAGGGATAAAAAGATTAAGACAGAATTTCTACTTTGACAAAACATGCAGCTTGATTGGATAGACGACTCTGATACCTGAAATGTTGCATAGGAATTCATGAAATAAATAATATGTTTTTCTTATATAAAGAAAAGGAACTTTCACAGGAGATACTAAAATATGAGGAGGATAGATCATAATGGTAAAGTTGCATGAAGGAGATCTTTGGATCTTGTTATAACTTGTATCTAGATGTTCCATCAAAGCCTCATGCAGTCATTAGTGGGGCTTTTTGGAGGTGGCTAAATCTAAGGTGTGTGATGCTGGGATCAAGGATGTGATGCTGGGATTAATTCATGGTGTATACTAGGATTAAACCTGTTCCATCTTGGGTATGAGTGCTGCCCTGAGGCTGAGTAGTCTGGATAGGATATAAGGGACAGAAAGAGGGTCTCTGCTGGTTATTTGTCACTTGCTTCTTGCCGCCTTGGTGTCTTTCGCCTTCTGCCTGCCATGAACTATTTCTCCTCTGTGATGCCCCTCTGCCATGCCACTCTGCCTTGGAGCTAGCCAGCCTCTACAAACTGTGAGCCAAATAAATATTTTTTCCTTTAACTTTGGGTGTCAGATATTTTGTCTCAGCAATGAGAAAAAGTAACTAAGACAGACCTTAACTCACAAGGGTATGGCAAAGAATGAAAGCCCTAGGCATGAGAAGCAGATTTTGCTCACACTTCCTTTGACTCAAAGGCATATTTGAAATATAGAACCATGTTGATGATAGATTCTATTTTGTCTTTAAGACTGAGCTTGGAACTGGAGCAAGTCCCCCTTTAAGGAGGACTTTCTTGTTCCTCCTTTCATGTTTCTTTCAGGAGTAAGGAACATGTTGATCCCATGATAGGTGTGGCACTAGGATGGCTAAGGGTATCACTTTGACAGACCCTGTGGATGTGAAGCAGCTGGCAGAAAAGCATGTATTTCCTACTACCAGCAGTTTCACAATGGCATCATAAGCATGGCTTCAGTGATGCTATTTTGCTTTCTCTCTTGATTGAAACAAAACTAAACCTTTGGCTCTTTCAGTGTCCTCAAGTCCTGTTCAGGTCAGATTACATTCTAAATTTTAAAAATCCATATCTTAAAATTCAAAATGAAAGTTCAAATTCCCCTAATACTTTTGCACGTAACTCTTTGCTTTACAGACTTTTCTTCTGCGATACACCTGACCAGCTAATTCACTTCTTTATCACTACTTCTAGAGTTTTTCCTAGACACATGATATAATAGTAAGGTCTCAAAAATCTTTTGAAATTCTTCAATCTTAACTCTCCTTCTTTTACACATCCCCCTCTTGGATATATCCTTTTGAAACTGTTAGTAGTCTTTTGGCTTAACTCTCTACATTTTTATCAAAATTTCTCTAAAATGATATTTAGAAAAAATTTTATTCCTTTGTTACCCCTTATAGGAGTTTCAGAGCAATGGATGATCTAATAATATTCCTATAAAAGCTCCAGAGTGGAGCCTACAAAAAAATTAGGCACCAAACTAAGGGAACAGAGCCACTGATATCATCATCTGGATATATGTAGGCACAAAGAAAAATCACAGATTCAAAAGAAAATGAATATTCTTGGGGACTTCTTGCCTCATAAACAGGATATCATGACCATTTGACTGCAAGATTGTTTTTCTTTCCTGAGAGTTTTACTGAGTGGCCATCCTATGTGCCAGAAAGGACAAAGGCTCAGCAATCTATTAGTCCAGTTGAAAGTTCAAAGTCAAAGTCTGGTTTGTTTGAGCAGCTCTGAGACTTCCACCGATTCCAGAAAAGTAGCAAGGAAATTCACAGCACTCAGGGGGTAATTGCCAGTTATTGCTCTACTGGTTCCAATTTTAGTAGCAAATGAGCAATGTATAATGTATCAAGCTTATTAAAAAATAAAAAATGAGAAAATAGAAGTGCTCACAAGGGGAATGGAAAATTTGCAAAGTTTTACAAGATACAGTCATTACCGAAGTTGACATCTGACAGCCGCCAGGCCCTGCATGGTGCTGATATCTCTGCAACGCTGTCACAGGACGGTTGCTCACTGTGGATCTGTGCAAACCCCCAAGCGGCACGGAGCTGATTACTGCCTTCCTTGCTGAGGGGGACCGACTTAGAAACTGTCAAATTTCCAAACCTTCCAAGGCAATCTACTTAGAACCACGCTCGGCCTTTCCTCCAAAGGGAGATAAGGCAATGGTTTTGTTTTTAAGTAGGAAAAAAAAAATGCTTATTCAGATTTTCAAAACTTGCTGGGATGAACAAAAATCACCTCCTGCCACTATCCTCTCCACTTGCATCTCCTCTGTATTTTATTATCATGAAACTAAACTGTGGCAATATTCTCATAAATTATCTTCCCCTGCTTTGCGCCATCCTGCATCTGAGTGTGCCAAATTCCTCTTCCTCAAAGCCCATGAAGCAGTGCTACTTAAAGCCATTTAGTGGCACCCAGCTGCTTTGCAAATAATGTACAAATATCTCAATCTGGAATTTCCAGTTCTCTCCAATTGGTCCCGCAATACCTACCTCTCCATCATCATCACCTACATCTCCCCAGCTCATGACCTGCCCTTCTGGTGATCCAAAACACCCACAGCTCCCTAAGCACAGAAAGAATCTCTGTGTTTCCTTACTGGGCCCTTTGTCTGCCTGAGGTTCTCTCCACTCCACTTCAGGAAGACAGACCCAAACACTGTGCTTGTATAAACCCACCATGTGGTTCACACAGCAAGGGAATGAGAACAGTCAGAGGGAAAAATATAACCTACCCTGTTTAGAGGGGTGTCACATTAAACTCTAAATCCATTTCACTTACACAGAGTCTGCTTGACAACTGAGAGAGACAGTGCAATAGGAACAGCGTAGGCTATTCAGTCTGGTGTTTCATTGACAGCACCTTCCCTGAGATTGGCTTGTCTCCTCTCTGGGATCCCATTTCACACAGGAAACATCTTATCTCAAAGCACTCTAGTTCTGATTAAAAGATTTCTCAGGATGATGACTGACTATACGAGAACTTACATGTGGACTGCAACAGTTTTAATGTTTCCTCCCAAAGTTCCTATGCTAGAAAGTTAATCCCCAAATTTATACGTGAATGGTATTTCAAGGTGAGGCCTGTGGGAGGTAATTAGGATTAAATGAGGTCATGAGTATGCGTTCCCGTGATGACAATGGGGGCTTTATAAGAGGAGAGGCCTGAGCTAGTGAGGTTGCTCTGTCTCACTATATGATGGCCTCTGCCACGTTGTGATACACTGAGGGCTTTATCAGATTCTAAGCAGATGCTGGTGTCATGCTTTCGGACTTCCAGCTCCAGAACTATGAGCTAAATAATTCTCTATTCTTTATAAATTACTCAGTCAGATGTTTCGTTATTGTAACAGAACATGGACTGAGACATGGAATTTCTGACCTACCATCCACACAAGACATGATTCCCCTACAAAATAAATATGGTAACTTTACAGAAAAAAGATGAAAACTAGAAAGAAACTTACATTAAACAGAAGGTGCTGGAACCAACATTTAACTGAGATAAACAGTGTAGTGCCATTGGCACCTGAAACCACACACAGAAGTAGATTCCAGATGTATAAAGTGTTAAATGTGCTTAAGAACTTGAAAACAGAGACAGATATGGAGTAATCACTCCTAGAGAAGTATTTTCTAAGCATAAAAGTCAGGGCTCAAATTATGAAATGAAAAATACCTTTGGCTTTGTTAGATTTTCTCCTTGTCATGTCCATTTTGCAATCTCATGCAAAATGAGCCAAAGAAGGAAGAAACTTGGGAAGCCCTCCTTCAGCCATGAACATGAGTGAGAGTGACACTCACATTCAGCTTCCAGATACTACTGTGGACGTAGAACAGGTGGACTCTTATTAAGGGATGGTACTGAGGGCCATAGTCCTTTCCTAAAATAGGCAACTTTGCTAAAATAGTGTGGTGTGATAAATAAGGGCTACATTAGAACTTAAATCTGCCTAAATTTAGGGAAAATAAAAATAGTATAACAAATGGATAAACACTGAGAAACTCAATCACAGCAATGTTTGCATCCAGCAGAAAATCCTTAGGTCTATGCTAATTCTTCCTGAAAGATAGGTGGCAATGTAAGTGGTAAGCCCAACACAATCAAATGCCATATCCAAAGGGAGGACTCTGCTAACCCAAACTACAACAAGCAAAAACAATAAATTCCCAACAGACACAAGCACATATAGGAAGCAGTCACCTAGTCTAGCACATTTACAAAAGTGAGTAGGGGTCAGAGGCTGCCCAAAAATGTTTCCCTGGTGGGTGTGCTCAAACTCGACCTCTCTCCTCTCTGGCAGTTGCTGAATCACTTAATTAGAATTGATTTTTCATTAGCTGGACCTTCTGTTTATCCGAGGTGAGTCAGACACTACTTTTTCAGCATATTAAAAGCCTGAGTAAAACCTCGAACATTCAAGGATGAGTCAACAGAAAACAACCAACATCATTTCTAAAAAGACAGCCAAAAATTAAAGAAAAGGGAGAGGCCCTAAATAGGAAGAGATGACAAAGGTGTATTTTGTAGGAAAAGTATAACAAACAAAATCTCAGGTACATTTTAAGTAATACTTGTCTGATACTCTCATAAAACCAAAATATGTACTTTCTAAAATCAGAGATGAAATTGCAAATAATACTAAGAGTAAGGACAGACTGAGAGGCAGATTCTTGAGAGGTGGGCAGAGATGAAGAGAGGACAGGTCACATTGTGAAAAGGAACTAAAAATACAGAGGAGAAAGGTTAATTACCACTGTGGAAGCCAAACTTAAAGTCATTACCTCATAGGCTTCAGAGAAAGCTATGAAGAGATGAGGACAAGAAGGAATAAAGGACAGAGACCAGAGAGGGAGCTACATGATGCAGGTGACTGGGCATTGTGGAAAAAGATTTTAAGACCCTGAATCTGCAGACAGAAAATGTTCACAGCTACTGAAAAGGAAAGAAGGTGCTGCATGTCCTGGTAGATTTTGCAATTTTAATAATAAAGACAGGATCCTACCAATTACCTAAAAACAAGACCTAAGAAATTGCCAAAGATCTTTACTTGACACTATTAAACACCATAAGATGAGGAATTAGACAACCAGATACCACAGAATTCTGAGGGAAAGTATCTATGATTGGGAAAAGTATATTTTATAGTATTTCCTTTGCAAAAGTTTAAAGAACATTGAGTGTACAAAGAATTTTTGTTGTTTTGTGTGTATATGTGTGTGTGTGGGGGGTGTGTTTTCAATCCTGGGAATGGAACCCAGGTCCTTGAGCATGCTAGGCAAATGCTCTACCACTGAGCAAAACTTTCAGCCCCTAGTGACCCTTGATTAAGTATTAAAAATATTACCTAAAGTAGCACGTGTACCTATATAAATTAAAATAAAAATTTCAAACTTTTAATTTAAAATTTAAAAACAAAAGCAATAATTACTAATAAAAATCAAAGCATGCAATTAAACAATTAAAACAAAAACAGATTTGGGTAGTGGTCACCATAAGGGGAGGAGAGAAGAGAGGAGAATGTCAGAGGGCCCCAGGGAGGCTTTCCTGTAATGGCACAAATTTCTTCATTTAGAAATTATCTCTAACTGCAGTTGTGCCTGAAGCCAATATGGTAGAATATCAAATCTAGTACAGGAGAAGTTATCTACTTCATTGTGTGCTTGTACATATATATAGAAATGCAAGGGGAAAGAAGTTAAAAATAAATAACAACAAAGCCACAAAATATGATGGCTGATTAATCATATCTCTTATGGGGACAGTGATGAAAGAAAGTAGAGTGGACCCATCAGACTGGTACATATAAATCCAGCATTATGCTCCTTGCAGAGACATGACCAATGATGAACATATCCTTGAAAAGTTTTAAAAAATAATGAAGAGCAAAAGTTGGACAAACAAAAAGTATTAGTATAGTAGAATGTTGAAAGAATGCCACCAAAAAACAAAGAAAATTTAAAGATAAATTACTAAATAAGAGTGAGAATCAAAACTTCTTACTTCTCCTTTAAGCAAAACTAAAAAATCTCCCAGCCTCTGGGTAATGCAGCAGCTCTCAGGACTTGTCCCAGGGCAAGTCAGGGCCAGGTCACTTCATAAAAAAGACTGCAGCTTCCAAATCTTATAGAAATTCAAACATACATGTGTCCAAACTTTATAGAGTATACTTACAACTAAAAGAAAAATATATAAGTACAAAAATAATTATATATTTGACACATGTTACTATGTAACATAAACTTAATAACACTTTATATGTACTTTTACATTTATTATATATTTTTAAAACTTTTATTGTACATTTAAAATTATTTATTATTAAAATCTGAAGCAGTGTATTGTCTTTAAGGTATCCGCCTCTATAAAATTCTAGAAATGGTCCATTAACAGTTTCAATAAACAGCTGACAGCCACTAATGTTTTCCTCTCCAAATTCTGACAATAGAAGTCTAAGGCAAGTTTGAGCCCAGTTTGGATAACTTAACGAGACCCTGTTTGAAATTAAAAATGGACTGGGGATGTATCTCAGTGTTGAAAGGCATGTGTTCAATCCCCAGAACTGCAAAAACAAACAAAAAATAAAAACCAAAAGAAACAAACAAAAAAACCAGGGAACTGGGGGAAATGAACAACAATGTGGAAATATACATTTTTATTCATGTATTTATTTATTTATTTTGGTTTGGGTTGTGCAACTGCTACCAACCCATGGGCTCTGATGCTGCCTATCACAAGCACCACGGCACAGGCCACAAGGCTTCGAATAAAATATTATTAGAATAAGAATATTATTCTGGAGCATGATGGTTAAATCTGTAGGGGACAGGAATCCCAGGCCGACCCAAGGAAAGGATAAAGGGGCACAGCTTTCATGGCACTTGCTGGGGAGACAGGGACTCTGTCTCTTGGTGTTGTCACACATAGAGATGGTTTTAGCTGCACCTACTCTCTTCTTTAGCAGGCCTTTTCACGCACCATCTGAAGTCTCCACTTCAGGGTGTGATTTTTACTATGCTAACAAGGCCAACTATATGCTATTTTACTGACTATTCTACACTTACATTTCTCTCACACCACCTAGAATTTCCCTTTTATCATCTGAGAAAATTGCTAATTGAGTTTTGGAGCAGGGCAGATCACTCTCTGGGTTTGATTTTAAAGATCTTGATTGTTATTACTATTATTTGCATATCCACTGACC
The DNA here is from genome assembly GCF_053883595.1 of Heterocephalus glaber. NCBI lineage: Eukaryota > Metazoa > Chordata > Mammalia > Rodentia > Bathyergidae > Heterocephalus > Heterocephalus glaber. The sequence goes on along the minus strand of NW_028258146.1, from coordinate 2,467,395 downwards.
ACATAGTCTTTGATGGCTGAGCTGACTTCTCATCTTCCTATTTGCAGGTGTGTTCCCTTCATTCCATAGCCTTGAAGACTGGTCCTTTAATTTCCTGGTAGGCTCCCCATACAACTGAAGGCTAGTGTAGCTCTTTTACAATTAGTATTATCCAAACAGTTTAGTGCAGGGCTTCTTGTTTGTTCAGTCCTGGGGACTGACCCCAGAGGGGCTCTACCATCACATTATATCCCGAGCCCTTTTTATTTAGTTACTTATTTTTTTTATTTATTTTGATGCAGGGTCTTGCAGGCTTGGCTCAAACTTAGGATCCTCCTGCTCAGGCTCCTGAGTAGCTAGCACTACAGGTACATACCCCTGTGCTCAGCTGTTTGTTGGTTTCTTACAGCTGGGCTGCCAACTTTTTTCTTTGTAATTCTCTGAGTCTACTAATTCTTATTTTAAAAAACTTCAAAGTGACAGTAAAGTCACACTAGTAATAGTGTGGTCTTCACCTAGAATCCTCCCTTTTTGCTGCCTTTGCTTGTATGCGTGTGCAGTCTTCTTGCTGAACTACAGAGGGAGATATCATGATCTCTCATCTCTAAATACTACCATGGGTATTTCCTAAGAGCAAACTTCCTCTCAAGTAATCATAATACAATTATCACACTCAAGACACAACACTGAAAGAAAAAAATCTTTTTTATTGCAACACGTGGATGCATTTTGAGTTTAGCATATCCATTAATCTGAATACACTTGCTGATTATACCCATTATAAAGTGAGCTGACTTTGTTCTGGAAGAAACAGTATAGCTGCATTACTAGATATCCTGGAAAGATACCACCAAATAATTAAATATTATAATTCTATTTTACTCAAAGTAAAACTGCAATATAGATGCCTAATATAAAATATGACTTTAAGCTAAACCAACTTAGTACTTCAGGAACATTTTTTTAAAAATACTTTCTTCTCTTACAAAAATAGAGAAACCAAATGTGGCAAAGCAAAGCAACAGTCCTCACATTTATACCCTGAGGAAAGGCTAGTGAAATTCAAAATTCAATTCCAGCCATATTGTCCAGCAAAAAACAAAACCTTAAAATGTTTAGACCATGGGAGAAAGGGAGTATAAAAGATCCTCTCAGAGACCAGAACCAAATTGCTTCCATGTTCCTCATTCCTGCTTATAATAAATACATCTCAAGCAGGGTCCCTGTTCCTCTGTGTGCAACAGAATCATCTTGGGAGCTTTTAAATGATGCACAGATGCCTTGGATCCCACTTTAGGTCAATAAAATACAAGTCTCAGGGGACCAAACAGGGACACTGGTATTTACAAGATCCCCAGGTAATTCTAATGAGCAGCCAGCATGAGGACCTATTGCCCTCATGCATGGGAAGCTTGAACTTTGGGTGCAGCTGTGCATTTCTGTCCACCACCATCAAGCAGCCTCTTATCTTGGGAGGTAAAGCTAGACTACAGTTTTCTTTCCCTCTGCTGTTGATTTTCTTTCCAAGTTTCCCCTTGAGATTCAGCCAGGCCAGAATCATTCCTCAATGCATTGGCTACATTGTATCAGACATCCCACCAGGCTGGAGGCACTGGGCGATTCCAACAGGAGAGGGAAACTACATCAAATAGGCATTTCACTCACACAAGCAGCAGAAAGACAAAGCTGTGCATCTTGCCAGTCCCAGAGTCCCAAAGGTAGGGTTGGGGGGATGATGCACACAGAGGATGTGGTTACCCTGTCTGGGGAGCATTGAAGGCAGCTACCTCTGAAGAGCAGAGCTCAGTGGCATGAGCTCTCACTGGGCAACAGAGCTCAGCTGCAAGAGAAACCCACAGCTGACAACGTTATGCTGCACATGTCCTTATCAACAGTAAATCCTCAAGCAAAACCAGTGCTGGTACCTACTCAAAATACCTGAAAATTCAAACTAATGATTGATTTGACTTTCTTCTTCCTTCATTCTTTCCCTTTTCTCCACCACCATTCCCACCCTTTCTTTTTTGGAAATGTGCAAGTAGTAACTTTGGCTCTGTCTCTAGTAACAAAAGAGCTCCTGCAGCCTGCAAGTTTACTGAGTTCCTATTATGCTCAAGAAGACATGTCAGACAGAGCCTCAGCTGGGACAAGCCAAAAGAGGCAAGGACAAAGGTGTCTGCCATAGACAGACAACCTGGTCTATTCTGCAAACATTTCATATCCTGTCACTAGCTTGGGAGCCAGGGCACACATGAGGGACAGTGGGTGGAGGGGGACAGTAACCCTATCCAATCCCTGACATGGCAACCCTCTCCCTCCCAGCTCTGTTCTCCATTACATCCTGGGATTGAATGCCCCTATAAAAATGTCCAGTGTGAAAGACAGATTCAAAAACTGAAGAAACACTATCCTGATGGAAATCCTTTAGCATCCTCCACCCTCTGTCTTCTGGCCCTTCCCCCAGGTCCTACCATATCCACCCCCACTCCCAAGCTTGGCCATGGAGAGAATTTATGGGCTCTAATTCCTATTTTTCTACACTGATGGAAATCACTGACAAACATTTCCACTGGGCCAAACTCCATCCAAAGAGTCAAATATCAAGGCACCCAGCTGAGCTCCAAGAGTCTGCATTTATGAAGCCAATCCATGTGCCCTGTGACCATAAACCACCTTATATTTACTATGACAACACAGTATTTGAGTTCATAAAAAGATGATTTTTGCCTCTTGAGTTGCCTGAAAGTCCTAGCTTCTTTTTACAAGGGGATTGTGTATCTGATGCAGATGCAAAGCACAAAAAGCTAAGTCAGCCAGCTGCTGTTCATTCACTTTGTTGGAGCAAAAGCACCCAGCCATACCTACAGGGTCTCCAAACAAGATCCCATAGATTCTTAGGGGTACACAGTAAGGTGGAAAAAATATGTACCTGCTATCTTGTATGGAAAAGAAGCACTTTCTCTGTTCTCCTCAGATCCTGCTTTCTACAAGGATAGGAAATACCACTTGGAAAGGAGGAAAGCAGTGGGCCTATCAAATATTCTATCAGAAACCTGGAAGGACAAAACCTTTTCAGGTTGAAGGAAACTGAAGTAGGCATGCGAGAGAGTAGAGGAATTTAGCAGACAGCTTCCTGCTGCTGAGAGGCAGGAGGGCAGTGAGGATGAATTCTCTGCTTCCAGTTACCCCAAGGGTCCTTGTGTGCATTAGTGCCAATGTTTCATTTCACTTACATCCTGCACATGGACCTTAAGTCAGCTGGGACCAGGAGAAATGGAATAGGATTTTTGTAGGTAATCTAGGATTAGAAATATAGGCAAACTAAGAAATTGTTAGTGATGTCTGGCAACTCTGCAATGCCGACCCCCAGGTGTGTGTGTGTGGAGGGGGGCATTTAGTTACTGTCATCTCTACAGCAGTTTCATGGGTTGAAAATCCAGTCAGTTCCTTCAGCTCTGACATTATACCTCTAAGAATCACTGTGTGAAAGGACTTCACAGGATAAAGAAGTCCATCAAATTATCAAAGGCTGCCAGAGGGACTCAAATCCTGAATACAGGACTAAGGGCTCCTGTTCTTGATGTTTCTGGCTACGAAATTTGTTTGTGGAGCAGAATGTGGCCACAGCTCTTTCTTTTCCCATTGTATGACTCTGTACTTTGTTCCATTTTGTTTTTTGAGATGGAGTTTCACAATGTTACCCATGCTGGCCTTGAATCCCTGGGTTCAGCTGATCCTCTTGAATGGCCCTAGCCTCAGTCTCCAAGTAGCAGGGACTACAGGCATGTGCTCTTTTTAAATGCTGTTAAGTATCTGTGAGAGTGCAACATAAAAAATCACAAAATTGCAGCTATGACTGGTGCCAGGCATAAATTTTTTCTTAATAATTGTTGAATGAATTGATGGATCAACAATTACACAAAAGAACATTTGGGTTAATCCCATGGACACAAAAGCTGAATTGCCAATGCGTTTTAGGGGGAATCTAAAGTGCTTAGTTAGATTACTTTTAGGAAGTCTTTCCTCTTAATCCAAGAAAAGTTTCCCTTCCATCAGCAGTCCCCCAGGACATGGATTAATGATATTTTTTATACACACAACTTTCTTCTGTCTGGTCACAGCAACATTCTACTGCTTAGTATAGAAGCAGAACTGATGTGTCTTGAAGAAGTTTGAAGGCAGGTTCTCAAAAGGTTCTGAATCTTTTGGACAGATTTTTTTTTTTCCTTAAGATGAGAATAATTTAATATTAGATTTTAATCCATTTACTTTATTTTGATTTTTTATAACTATGCATCTTGGACCTGGTCAGGGTATTCTCTATCTCCAAATCATCATTTTATAGTTCCCATGTCTTTATCTCTTTGGTAAGTTTCTCAAATTTTTCCACCATTAATTTTCAGCTGTTTTGTTCTGCTTTTTGGTTAGACTTTTCTTGTTGCCAGAACAAAATGCCCTACACCCACAACTTAAAGAAGGTGAGAGAGGTTTATTTTGGCTCTAAGTTTGTGGAGGTATCAGTTCATAGTACACTGGCTCCATAACAGGACAGCATGGCAGAGGGTCAAAGCAGAAGGCATATCATAGGAAAAGCATCTTCAGGGCAAGAATACAAGCAAGTAGAGAAAAGATTAAGGGAATAGGGAAGGAGTTACACCCTTCTAGGCCACACCCCTAGTGATCCATCTCCTCTAACCAAATTCCACCTCTCAACATCACATTTAGCCCCCATAACCCAATTTCTTCCTAAAGCCCCACCCATGAGCACATGAGGCTTTAGGAGGCCGTCTAGATATAAACCATAACAATCATTTACCTCTCATGTCTTGCTAGGTTTTTCTGCTATTTTAATCTGAAGTTTATCCTTTGAGTTTCTAATTTTAGCATTCTATATTTTTATTTCACAGTCTACTTTGTTCTTTTTCAAATCTTTGTAATGCACCCCTGCTTCTTCATTGTGACTTTCAGATTTTATTTGTTGAGTAATTTAAACAAGCATTTGAGTGTCTTTCAAAGTGTTCTATTTCTGAGGTCTGCCCTGGGGTTTGCTGGGCCTGCTGATTCTTCCTTATGGTTGGTTTCTTTCCTCACATGATTGAAATTTCTAATTGTGAGTTTGTCCTCAATTGTGGTGGATCATTCTGGGGAAGTCTCCTTAAAACCAAGTTGGGAAAATTCATCCAGAGGATTTTCAGTTTTCCTTCTGCCAAAGATACCAAGGGTTTTGAGGGCTGATCTCTTAGCTTGTGGTTCTCACACTTCACAGGAAGCATGAACTCAGGCCACATGTAAACACACAGCTCAGACCTGCGGTTTTCATTCCTTGTGGGTGAATTTTTGTTTTGTTTTGTACGAAAGTCTGCAGAGAAGGCGAGCTCCCTTGAAACTTTTTCTTAATCTGAGAAGCAGAGTTTTCTAATCTATGAGGTTAAGGAACATGGGATTCGTCAAAGCATTTGCCTTTATGTGTGGGTATTGGGAGGGGGATTGTTTTGTCATGCAGGACAAAAGTAGGCTGTTCCCAAACCCTAGACCCCAGCCTCCGGCCTCAATTGGGCCGTTTGTCCCATTCATCCTCTGTGGACTGTGCTGCCTCGGTCTCCATTTACTCACCTAATGATTTCTTTTCTTTTTAGTTGGCTGAGTATATTTATTTTTGTTGTGCATTTTACATAACATTCCCATATGCTTGTTGTCAGTGAGCAGAGGGAGAGGGGAAGCAGATCACTACTTTCCTTAGCCTCAGTTCATCTCATTGCTGGAAATACTTCTGAAATAAAGGTTTTAATATGAGGCTACACTGGTACCACTGGTATCACATGTACAGAGAAGGTAAGCATCCAACATGCACTTGCATTGCTGTTAAGAGACAGTAGAGATGCAAAGGACCATGGGATGGCAGTGGAAAGCCATCAAGTGCACAGAACTGGATGAAGCAGGTGACTCATATTAGGGTCTTCAAGCCAGGCTCTGCCAGCTCCTTCCATTTCTATCACTTGGTCCCAATAGGATTTTTAAGATGTTCATTTTTCATAACTATAAACATCTGAAACTTTCATGCAGGAGAACTAGCTTAGAAATAAAATTTTGACGTAATTCAATCCTTGGGAAAAGTAAAGGGGGGAGAAAGGTAAAATAGAATCACATAGCACAGCCAAAGAAGTACCTAAAAGCTATGCCTTTTTGGAGTCAGCTTATCATCAGTGCTGGCTATGACCTCCATGTTTTGATATTCTCTGCTCATCTAAAATGGGTCTCTAGCCATTCCACACTCCACCCACCTTCCTGCTCACATAAGCTATGTCCTAGATGTGTAGGCTGAAAATTCTATTCTGAGAGTCACCATTAATCCTGCTCAGAGAGCAGCACTGTGCCGATGATAGGCCTTAGCAGGTTAACAAACAGTTACTCTAACCTCCCGAAATCCTCTTATAGCTTGAAAGTGATAAGATCATCCAGAATTATTGACATTCAAATATTCTCACTACATCTGAGAAACTCCAGCTGTTACCCAGAGATGCAAAGTAAATGAATGATGTTAGGATACGGAAGGTATAAATCAGCAGTCAGCATTACTATTAGAAATGACACCTCATCTCTACGATATTTCAATTTCTCTCCCAAATGGCTGGTTGTTTCTTGCTTCAACCAAGTACTTCAAAAACCATTTCTTGCTTTTTGTCCTAAAATAATAAAACATCAAGTGCTCCGTTCTAATATACTCTTTCATAATAAAGATAATATTACCTTATAAAAGACTTTGAAAACAAGAAAAAGAAATTATACATTTATAATTCTAGCAGGCTAGCACTTTAATTAATTATTTCTTTCCAGTCCTTTTCCTCCTTTTATTTAAACATAGTCAAAATTATAATGCCCATGTATTTCATAAACAGCATTTATAAGGGCTTCAAATTCCTAAATATCCGCCATTTCTCTTCTCTTTTCTCTTCTCTCCTCTCCTCCCCTTCCCCCCTCCCTTCCTCTTCTCTTTCCTGTCTTCTCTTCTTTTCCCTCTCCCTCTCTCTGTCTCTATCTCCTCACCTCTTCCTCCCCTCTTATTCCTCCTCCTCTTCCCCCCCCCCTCTCTTTCCCTCTCTCTCCTTTTCACTTTAATCATAAAACTTTACAGCAAGGTAAAATTCTTCGCCATATTTTTCAGAAGACGAAACTGAGGTAAAGTGTCTGACAGTGAGATGCTCAGCATCACAGAGAGAGACGGAAGACCACTGTTGTCACTGAGTCTCTTCTTAGACATCTGTAATCCCAGAGAATCCACATCTGCTACTGCAGCCCACACAAACTCACGGGTGGTGAAAATAGAGCCATAGTTGGAATTAAAGGGAGAAAGGTAGAACGAAGCATGACTCGGAGAAGTAGTGATTATGATCCAATCAGTGTGACCCATCCAGGAGCAATATAGCCAGTTTTCTTGTGAGATATGGTTCCAAGGGAAATTCCAGAAGAAAATATCCCCCAAATACTACTGTGACACCAGAATAAGGGTAAACCTCTGCTGGAGACTACTGTGTTGGACACCATTTATTTGAATCCAAAAGTCTGTTTTTTAACTCAATCTTCCTCTTTTAATATTTTATATTGTTTAATTGATGTGTGCTTTTAGTAAATACTCTATTTCAATATTGTAGGAAGACAATCTCACTCAGAAGTCACCCCCAAACAGCATAGGTTTCCAATTTGCTAACTCTATTTGTCTCAATGGCTAAGTGGCAATATTCTCTAACTTCCTTATGGACTTACAGAGTCTGAGGACAATAATAATGCTCAGAGAGATCAGAAGAAGAAAAGAGAATCCACATCAGGTAGAAGATGAATACATAGGAAGGTACAGGATTAAAAAAAAAGAAAAGCAAGATGTTAAGAATAGAGTCTAGGCCTGTATCTCTCACCATGCACTAAACTAAAATCAAAATGGATTAAAGATCTAAATATTAAAATAGAAACTCTGAAGCAGTTGGAACAGAGGTTAGGTAGAACACTTGAAGACATCGGTGTAGGAAAAGATTTTATGAACAAAACCTCAGTTGCCCGTGAACTAGCACAATCAACAAATGGGATCTCTTCTTATTAAAAGGCTTCTGCACAGCAAGAGAAACCATCAGCAGTGTGAAGAGACAACCCACAATCCCACAGGTGGGAAAAAATCTTCACCTGCTCTTCCTCAGACAAAGGTCTACTATCTCGAATCTATAAAGAACTTAAAAAGATCAGACCTCCCAAATTTAAAGACCCAATCCAAAAATGGGCATCTGAAATGAACAGACATTTCTCACACGAAGTAGAAATAGCAAATAAATACATGAAAAAATGTTCAACATCACTGGTCATTTGAGAGATGCAAATGAAAACAATGCTGAGATTCCACTTCATTCCAGAAAGAATGGCTGCTATCACAAAATCAACCAATAACAAATGCTGGCGGGGCTGTGGGGAAAGAAGAACCCTGCTCCACTGCTGGTGGGAGTGTACACTGGGGCAAGCACTGTGGAAATCAGTATGGAGATACCTCAAAGAACTAGGACTGGAAGTCTCATTTGACCCTGCTATTCCAGTGCTGGGGATCTTCCCCAAAGAATTAAAAGAATCATACCACAGTGATATATGTGCGCCCATGTTCATAGCAGCACAGTTTGTTATAGCTAAAACTTGGAAACAGCCCAAATGCCCATCAACTGGAGACTGGATCAAGAAAATGTGGGTTTTTTTAAATAAAATGGAGTACTACTCAGCCATAAAAAATGAGAAATTAGAGACATTTATAGCTAAGTGGATGCACATTGAGGCAATACTCTTAAGTGAAATAAATAGGACACACATGTGTAAATACCGAATAGTTCCTCTAGTGTGAGAAACTGAAAGTGTAAATAAGGACTAAATGTATAATAGGTACTGTGAAATAGGAAGAAAAGGGGCAAAGGGGAAGGAAGTGGGAGGGCTAGGGGAAAGGATAGAAGGGAATGGGATTAATGAGAAAATGGAAAAATAGGAGCCAAATCTTTGTAAATAGGGAGGAATGGAGGGGTTGAAGGGAGGGCTGGGCAAGGGTGAAAAATAAAAACCAAGAGAGACTATGTAAAGGTGCAAATTTCCAATGATGAATGTCATTATATTGTATACGTAAAATGTACCAATGATTTGAATGAATAATTGATAATGTAAAATAGGAAGAAAAGGTCCAAAGGGGTAGGGGTAGTGGGAGGGGCAGGGGAAAGGAAAGAAGGGAAAGGAAAAATGATGAGAAATGGAAAAAATGGAAATAAAGTCTTTGTAAATAGGGAAGGGTGGAGGGCATGAAGGGAGGGCTAGGAATGGGGAAAAAATAAGTACCAAGATGCATTATGTAAAGGTACAATTCCCAATGAGAAATGTAAGTGTGTTTTATACCTACAATGTACCAATAAAAGAATTTAATACAAAAAAATAAAAAAGAATAGAGTCTAGGGCCAGGGATTTAGCTCAATGGTTCCACCACCTGCCTCGCAAGTTCAAGGTTCTGAGTTTGATCCCCAGTACCAAAAAAAAAAAAGAATAGAGTCTAGGCAAAGGGTGCATGGGTGTTCATATAAAATTATGTCAACTTTGCTATAAATGAAATTTTTTGTAGTAATGTTTTTAAAGAAATAATATAGAGAAAGAGACTCTACAAGAGAATGGTTTTCTGAGCAACAAAATACTGCTAGATAGATTTTTTTCCTCTCATTTCACTTCTCTTATGTGCTTTGTGTATCTCAACTTTTGCTACATGCTTTGTACCTCTGTGAATTGCTTAGGGATATTTTTCTAAACATGTCCAAATGTGATCGGAAAATGTAGAGTCAACCCCATTTTTGAGAGGGCAAAACTAATTCCTAAAGAAGGCAGCTGACTTGTTTTAAATTGAGTCCTCATATGGCAGGTTCAGAGAAGAAGTTAGGCTTCCTGCCTTCTAGCTGGAAATGTTCCAGACATCTTCCTTCTTAGGGTCTACCCACTTGAACCCCTTTCTTCTATGACCTTACCTGAAAAGCCTAGGAAATCAATGCATTTGGAAATTTGAAATGGAAGTTCTGAAATAGTTTGGGGGTTAAAGATTCCCCATGAAGAATGGCCTTGAGGTGACCAGCACAGAAGCTGTAGAGCTGCTACGGGGTTGGAACCTGAGGTTGATACAGAGCTCACCTCTGAATTGGCTGTTATTGAATCTCTGGCTTCTTTTCAGAGGCTGCACTCCCCAGATGAGGGGTCCTGGCTGGATTTTAATTTGCTAAGGTCATTTTCCCTGCCTGATCTTCAGACTCAAACTTTTTTTTTTTTTTTTACATGATTAAGGATATGGGGAATTCAACAGTTATTTTCTGAGTTTCTGTCATGTGGAAGGGACTATGCCAGAAACCACAGGAAAAGAAAAAATTGTACAAAGCCCAGACTGAAAGAGCTAAGCATCCCATTAGGGATATGGGAGACATGAAAATAATAAGGTAAACTTGTGTACACTGAATTGGAGAAAAGAGATGACCTTTTTCTACCATAAGATTCTGTTAACAGCTTGATCCCAATGGCTAGAAAGGAATTTTTTTTTTTGGTATAGTTGTGAAGTTCAAGAGCTCCTGGAAAAATATTGCAACCAAATCCACTGAAGTGTTTTATCCTTATATTTGGATTTCAGTCAAATCATTGAACATCCATGAGATTGTTCACCCTGACTTCCTAACTGCCAAGTCCATCCTTATTTTCAGTGTTCTTGGTTCTCCCAGGTTCCTTCCTGTCCATATTTAGGATGACCACTGTTCTCACCATCTCATTCAATTTAGCTGAATTCATTTAAAAAATATAAGGTTTCTTCCAAGGCCCCTTGCTCTTTATCTTATGAAACTCAGTTCTTCCATGGTTTCTCCTCTCCCTTCCAAGCAGCTCACTCCAAGTCTACATTTCCAGTGCTCTGCCTGTTTGATGGAAGGTTCTACCTGGACCTCGTCATCATCCACACCATCCTCTCCCCATTTAGAATCACCACCTCCCCATAATCCTTCAGTCTCACTCATTTCCACACTTTCACATCAGAAACTCAGACGGACTCATTGTTTATATTCCTTTTATTTTCCCAAACCAACCAGACACGCAAATCTGATTATTTTTCCTCTCTAATCTTTCCTCTCTAATCTTTCCTGGTCCAGGTCTTCATTACTTGTAGCCAAAAGGTTTGTTGTTGTGTCCTTGGTGGAGTGCCTGCCATTGGAACCCTCCATCTTCACACCCAATGCCTACTCAGTTCCTATTCAATATTTGTATTCCCCCAAATTCATATGTGAAAATTACTAAGCCCCAATGTGACAGTGTTAGGGGGCCCGGCTTTTGGAAGGTACTGTAGTTAGATAAAGTCATGGAATGGGAAAATGATGACTGGAGCTTTTTTAAGTGCTGCTTTCTTCTCTCTGCCATGAGAGAACACATCAAGAAGATAGAAATCAGAAAACAAGAGGCACAAGCTTATCAGACCAGATCTTTTGGGACTTCTCAGATTTCTCAAACCCTAAAACTAAATGTTTATTGTTTAAGCCACTCAGCCTATGGTATTTTTGTTATAGCAGCCTAAATGAACTAAGAACTTCCATCTCCTGCATTCTCTACTTTCACATGTAATATCACATCTCTCTAATTAATTCAGTCTATACCCACTGTTATATCATCTTCCTAAAACATTTAAGGGTATATTTCATTACCTTGCTTAAAAATTTTCCATTTCCATAGAAAAAAATCTAAAAATTCTAAACTAACTTCATTTTATCTTGAAAATTCCTCATAGACAAAATATCCTTTATCATCCCCTGACCCTATCTTACAGTTGTGCCACCTAGAATTTCTTCTCAATGTCTATCTAATTCTTGTCCATTTTTAATGATCTTATCTCCTTAGGAAGGCTTTTCTCCAATCCTTCAGTACTTTCCCAACTATCTCACTTCTGAAATCTCCTGATCTGATCTGCACCTTTTATCTGACATTGCACATTACTCTATATGGAATTCTTCTAATTCCTCTATTAATTCCAAATGCCCACACTATGTAAAAAGAAAATATGCCCTTTATTGGCTCTAAAAATTATTTTTGAGGTTAAAAAGGAATGAAATTACCAGATTTTATTTTGAGTTCATAATTTTCCAAATTTATAAGACATTGTAAATGAGATTTCACTAGTTAGATAAAAACAGAAACATTGTCTGAAGAACCTAGTCAGGCTCTGGACTCACAAGTCTTTATGCTGTTGAGTTCTATTTCCAACTAGAGATTTTTGCTCTTTCTATCTCTTCTAACTGTTATTATGTGTATCAGGAAAAAAATGGAAAAACCATTTCAGCTTGCAGCTCTTATGCCTCTCTTATAAAGTCTTATACCTCTCTTATTACTCAGGGATACTAGCTTCTTTGTGTTTGTCTAAGAGATTCCCAGACATCACAAGATCATGCAAAAGGTTAACAAGAAGTTAGCCAACAGATGCTGAGGAGGTAGAGAGGAGAATTGTATTGGTAAAGACTGAGGCAAAAATGAACCAATTGATGGAATGCTATCAAAAGCCCAGCGAGTTTAAATGTCACAGAAGTAGCCATTGTCACCATTATACTACACTCCCTTTGATCCTGGGCACCAAACAAAAGCTCCAAATTGGATTGGGAAAGCTAGAAAAATTTCCCAGGAAAGTACCATGCAAAAGCTCTACCCTTTATGGGGAGCATATTCATAGCAAGGTTCTCCAGGAAGCAGATAAAGGCCTTACCACTCACAAGATGGTCCCCAAACTACCAGCACCAGGGTCACTTGGGAGTCTGTTAGAGATGCAAACACCCAGACCTGACCTTAAGCTTCTGAATTGGGATCTCTGGGGAGGAAAGAAATCTGTATCTTAGCACTACAGGTTACCATGGTACACACTAAGGGTTTTTTTTGTTTGTTTGTTTTTTGGGGTTTTTTGGTACCGGGGATCGAACCTGGGTCCTTGAGCTTGCGCAGCAGGGTGCGAAACCACTGAGCTAAATCCCCAGCCCCACACTAAGTTTTGATAAATAAGCACAGAGTTAGTAAGTGATAGTGGTGGATATATCAAAAGATATAGCAAATGACTCTACATGTTAATAACATAAATAACTCAGCAAACATTGATTATCTCCCACCATTGTGGAGTATGAGGAATTCCAGCTCAGCATACGTCTTGAGATTCCAGTAGTTATCAGCTGGGTCTCAATCACATGAACGCTAGACTGGACCAGAAGTTCCATCCTAGCTTATGCACAGGATCTTTGGAGGGGGCTTCAGTTGGGCCTTCCCATAGAGCTGCTCACAAAACATGGCATCTTATTTCCCCCACTTTGTGTGTTTTAAAGATAGAAGTATACCCAAGACCCCAACCATAGTATTTTGTAAGTCAACCCTGGAAATAAATATTCCATCACTTCTGCTATATTTGATTTGTAATTATATCACTAGGTTCAGCACGCTTGTAAGAGAAGGAAGATTATGTTTTATCTCTTGAAGAAAGGAGTATCAAATAATCTATAGACATGTCACACATTCTTGCAAGCACCACAGCAGTGTCTGTGGTATCCCAGAACCTTTAATATCACACATAATCTGAAGTATTCCATTTTAATGAACATCTCCCCACCACAGGAGAGCAGGAGGCATCCTCAAAGTTAGTTCTTTGTTCCTTGTGCAAGTAACTACTTTAAAGGATTTTTCCTTTTTGTCAGTAAATTGATTGATGCATTAATTATGATGTTTATTTCTAGCACTAATGGCAGAATGGGTATTTGTTTTGCAGGATGACTTATCCAGTACGATGTTAATTCATGGAACTAAGGTTTCCATAAAGTTTGATCCTGCCTGGCCTAACCCAAATGAGATCCTCAGTCCTGTAGGCTACTGTCACTTCTCATTTTTCAATGTGTGCATGGAGTTTCTTCCTAGCTGCCTTACTGGAGAAGGCCTGCCTGCCCCACTTTTCCAGTCTGTGGAGCCATTAGACCTGGAGAAGAAACCAGCAAAGCTAACTCTTTCTGCTGGGTTAGAGAAAGAATGAGAGATTGAGAGTTCCCAATACCCATACACTTCCTTTAATCCATATTCATTCGGCCCAATATAGAACACATATAAAACAGTACAATCTCAGGCTTGTAGAGAACCAACAGAAATCACCATATTTGGCATTCTTATTTGGAGATCAAAAACAAAAACAAAAATACAGAAAAGAAAACTAAAAAAAAAAAAATTTCAACCACAGAATGATCTAGTGCCTTGTCTCAGTAACTTATGACAAAGTCAGGCTTAGATCCTTATTAGAAAGTACTTTATTGCCATAATCAAGATGTATGCCATTTGCATCCAGTTCTGGCATGCTCCAAATTTTATGTCTAATGAGCAGTCTAAAGAAGCCAACACTTTTGATAACAGCTTTTGTTATAGATTTATAGCCAAATATATAACATAGATTCTCCTCCACTTATGATAGAATTATGTCCTCATAGACCCATCGTAAATTAAAACTTTGGTAAATAAAAAATGCATTTAATATAACTAACCTACAAAGAATCACAGCTTAGCCCAAACTACGTTAAATACTCAAAAGACTTAATAAGCAAAATCATCACCAAGACTATTTTATAGTAAAGTGCTGAATATCTCTTATACACATTTTGTAGATATGATAGGATGTGAAAACATAAAACAAAACATCTAAGCCACTGGATAATCGCCTTCATTTTTCCCACATCGATTCAAAGCTGCACAGCGTAACAGGAGAGAATCAGACCATATATCTCAAGCTCAGAAAAAGATACAAATTCACAGTTGAAAGTATGGCTTCTCCTAAGTGTCTATTGCTTTTGCACTATTGTAAAGTCCAAAAATTACCAGTCAAAACATTGTAAGTAGGGTACTGCCTGCGCAAATACAGACATTCTGAGAAAGCAGATGTTTGTGATACATACATGGCTGTGGTCTCCAAATGGCTGTTAATCTAGAACTCAATCAAATTCCCTTTCTCTGGGCTGGGGATTTAGCTCAGTGGCACCGTGCCTCCCTAGCAAGGTCCTGAGTTCAATTCCCAGTACCAAAGGAAAAAAAAATTTTAAATGCTCTTTCTCACAATACCAGTGAGAATCTGATACAACCTTTCCAAAAAGCAATTTTGCAATATCTGTCAAAAGTCTTAAAAATGTACATACAATTTTAATCAACTATTTTTCTTCTGAGAGGTTATCCTAAGAAAGTAATACTGAGTGACCACTAATAAATGGCTTAGTTACAGGGTCCACTACAGTTTTATCTGTCATGATGAAATACTGGAACACAGTCAATCAAACGTTGAGCTATAAGGATTGCTGAAGTGACTCTACGGTACATCCAGACGTTAGAATCCATGTGATATTTAAATTTTTTAAAAAATAAATCTTTAAATCTATTTAAAAGCCAGGGCTTCCACAGTGGTATTTGGAGATTTATTTAATGCAATCTGTAGCCTGGACCCTTGTGTCTCCTCCTAAGCACATCCTAGTATTCCAAACAAGAAATGGAGTTGATCATGTCTAATGAAAGAAAAAAATAAACAAATGATAAAGTCTTAGCATGATATCAGATGTACTCTAATAACTGTTTTATCTGAGTAAAAGAAATTGCAGAGGCCAGGTCAATCTAAACAATTATTTGCATGAATGGAAATTTGAATTTGAATTACCTCATGTACTGAGAATAGATATTGAATTTCCATTATTAGTGATATCCAAATTTGTCATTTATATGACATATACAAGATATGCAAGCAATTGGTAACTGACTGATGTCCAGATACCCAGAAAAATATTTTTATTAATTGATAAACTGAACTTTTTTTTTTGTACCAGGGACTGAACTCAGGACCTTGAACTTTTGAGGCAGGCACGGTGCCACTGAGCTAAATCCTGACCTTACACTGAACATTTTTGACACAGCTATATATTTTAAGTATCCAGATACCTAGTGCTCTATATCTCCTTTTTTAAGAAAATCAAAACATTCATATAATTGGACACATTTTTCCATCCAAGTGAAATTTTTCATCTTTGCTCTTCTCACATCATAAAAACATCCAAACTCTCACCTGTACAACACTGATGGGAATGAAAATTTATAAAATCAATTTGGAAATCAATTTAGCAGTGTGTAGCAAATGTTCTCAGCCTTTGACCTCATGATTCTATTTCTAGAAATACATTCTAAACAACTCTTAAGGTTAGAAATAGCATCACAAACAAAGATTTCCGTTAAAAGTAGTATTTATAATAACCCCAAGTTAGAAAGTATCCTAAAGGTAAAATAAGTAAGTTGCGATATATTCCAAAAAGAGTATTTAAAAGTCATTAAAATATTTAGAAAGACGTAGTTAGAAATGTTTATATTACACTCCTAAATGACAAAATCTTTGTAAGAAATTGTACCTATGTTATTTATATCCTAGTTAGGTTAAAAACCATACACACACACACACACACACACACACACACACACACATGCATGCACACATAATGTTATATATAGTAAAATGCCTGAGGAGGAACTACGTTGAAGTAGTTGCAAAGGTTGTCAGTTTTTGAATTTGCTACAGTAACAGGCAAGCAAAAACAATCAGTTTTGTGATAATGTCAACACACTCATTCTTAAAATCACTGATTCATAAAATTGTCCCCCCCAAAACAGCTGATGGGGGAAATGGGGCTAGGGTACAATACTCAAAAAATTTCTTCATTGGTGCACTAAAAACAAAACAAAATAATCTAATAGTAATGGCAGCAAATTTTACATGTTAAATGGTTAAAAATCTATAAATAACTGTGAGGCTGTACTTTTGAAAAGGCCATAACGTTTTCTTGTGAAAGTAGACACTGGAAGCTTGTGAGTTATTGTGAAGTGATAGAAAGAAACAAGGTAGCTGAAGACAGCTGAGGCACGTAGGTGTATGTCTGTGTATCCTGTGTGGCCAGGTTCAGCTGGTTGCAGTTTTCTGCATTCATCTAGTCTTTTCTTGAAGCTAACATGTGCGTAAACAAATGCAAAATTAACATTGTGCTCCAACAGTTTCCTAATAATCTCATTGGTGCAAATTCAGAATATCAAAATAACCTTAAGCAGAACGACATTATCTTCCTAAATAAACTTTTTTTTTTTTCAGTATTGGAGATGGAACAGAGGGCCTTTGCACTGAGCTATATTCCTGGTTCTTTTTATGTTGTATTTTGAAACAGGGTCTCACTAAGTCACTAATTTACACAAGTTGGGCTTTGATCAAGCTTTTGATTCTCCAGCCTCAGCCTCCCAACTGCTGAGATTAAAGGCATGTGCCACAATGCCAGCAATAAATTAGCTTTAGTATGAGCTAATGAAATAATACTTCTAAATTTGTCCTCAAGCACAACAGCATAGTTGTATACTACACCAGCTTGAAACGGCCAGTCACATAGATAAAGAATCTGTTTGGCAAGGTGCAGGCAAAACAGGCAGTGGACCAACTAAATATTCTACCATCCGAGTTAGTTACATTATATCAGTATTTTGACAACTGATCTTAAAAACATTGTTTGATGACTGGATAGCTATGGAACTGTTTTAATAAACTTTGGTCTATCAGATAAGTATTGGACTAAATGACCCTGAGGTCATTTCAAATGCTAATCAAGAGTTCAGTTCCCAGAGGAATTGGGAAATTTAGTACAGACCCTGTGATTTTCAAATAGGAATTAAATATAATAAGATTAAATTCAGTCACCCTATTCTGAACTTAAATATTTCTAATTTACAGAAAGAAGTTTAAAACGCACTTTATAGTTTGATGTTGTCTCTAAAACTCTGCAAATATGTAAATCATCTCCCATTTCTACCATTATCTTTTACTGCTGTTAAATAGAATATTTTTTTTCTGACTATAGAGGACATTTATTTTCCTGAACTACTGTCTTGACTTTTTTGTGCCAATAAAACACAGTCCATGGACTCATCATATCTTTTTGTGACCGAAATACTACCTGAGAACATAGTGTGAAGTTTTCCTCTCATTTTAAAACTACCTTGACTTAAATAAACAAATACAAAAAGACCCCCAAACAGTTTGTCCCACTAAACACTTCCTTTTTTCCTGATGAATGTTATAAAAGGGGAAACAACTCGTTTGGCAAAGTATAGTACATCATTACTCAAATCTGAGTTCAATAGTTCAAATTTCTGGAGGCCTTGGGGAGGAAGAAAAAGTACTTTCTGTTTTCAAGAAAAATAATTTTGCCTGTACTTTCAAAACTGAGCTAGCATATTCTACAAAAATTCTGTTAACAGATAAAAGTCAGATATCCAAATTAATATATTGAAGTTCCTTAAATATCCAATTGTTAATTTAGTTTTGGAATTGCCTATTTTAAAGACCAATGATTTTGCTCAATCCTTTAAAACTATTCTAGTATACTATGATAATAAGTGTATATACATAAGATGTCTAAATCAACATATGCATAATGCTGTTTAAATGAACTATTATTTGCTTTTTATAAATGAAAAGGAAACATGCTTGCAAAAATAGATCCAAATACAAGGTATTCATTGATGTACACTGCTAAACCACTAAAGAATTACAAATAGAGAAAAATTTCATATCCAATGCTTTTATAAGCACTTCATAATACCTGTTCACATTCCCATAACACTGCTTTCTCATTCATTATATTGTTTGGTTCATGATTTCCATGCTTTCTCTCCATGACAGACCAATAATCCATTAAAACCATATTGGAAGTACTGTCATGTCTTTCCAAATACCTTATTTTTAAACTAACACTGTCACACAGGGTAACCCTCAGCACAGAGATTAGCATTTTCACTTTAGTGATGTGTAATTTATGAGATTCATCCATTTGTTAATTTTATACAGGTAGAGCATTTGAATTCCTGTGAAGGTGCTACAGCCATTCATTCTTTAGAGATGGGAGGAATGCCTGTTTGTAAACAAAATTATGGAGGAAATTGAAAAGGTAATAAAAAGTATGAGGCCATTCACTAAAACCCATGATTACAGAGAGGCATAAGACTGGAAAGACCAGGAGGAGCAAGTATACATATCTTAACAACTGCAAACCTCAGGACTCATAAAAGTCTCTATAGTAGGGCTGGGGATTTAGCTCAGTGGTGCCACTGCCTGCCTTGCAAGCACAAGGTCCCGAGTTCAATCCCCAGTACCAAAAAAAAAAAAAAAAAAAGTCTAAACAAAAAGTCTCTGTAGTTGTTCCTTGAAAATATCCAGGTTGGCCACTAAGAACATCTGAGACTGCTTTTAAGTCACATTTCCCTTCATGTTGACCTCTTTCCCCTTTCATTGGTTGGCTCTGAAGCACTTGATCAGAGGTACTTTCTCTCTTGCTCTTCTAGTTTTCTACATTCTCCTCTAATGCAACTATAACTTTCATGCAATGAAACCTTTAAAGTCCTGTCACATATACACAGAGGGTCACACAGAGGCTGGCTTTATTTTCATTGTGATATTAGAGATGTACAGATGCACTCATTTTAAATTTTAGCACCAGGTTTTTATTTCTTCTATTCTCTGCTCCTCCCTTATGCTGTCCTCTTTCCTACTCCCTTATCCCTTCCTAGTAAACTCTGTTTAGTCTGTCACTGAGTTGCTAAAGCCTCCCCCATAGATTTCTGAGAAGACTAGAAGGGTACTCTGGAAATAAATTAGTATTGATTTGCAATATTCCAATATTAAATCTAAAGGGATAATGAGGAACAAATTGCTGAACTTTATGCATAGCAATTCCAGTTGGTTTAAACAATGTTCAGCCTGAAATATCTTTCCAGTTTTTTCTCTGTTCCTTTAGGAATTAGGAAGAAATAATCACTATCAATTAAGTAGGACATTAAACACTACAATAATGTATTTTTTCTTTATAGGCAACACATTTGTGAGTCATCAGATGACAAAGAAATAAATTGGCTTGGTTTTCTTACTCTCAATTTTTTTTGTTTTCTTTTTGTTTTAAATGCCTTCCCATCATCGCCAACATTTCCAGAGAAGAGGAAAAAAAATATCAGAGGGGTTCTGAATGTTATCTGATATTTGGTATTCATAGTGAAGAAATAAGAATTTATCACTTATGGAAAAATAGTCAATGGCTGAAAGTTGAAAAAAGTATTTTTCAAGTAAGTATTGATGAGAGAAAACATAAAATATTTAAACTTCATTTTTTCATGGAACTTGAAAGCAAACATTCAAAAGATGGAGATTCTTAAAGAAAGCATTTTTTTCTTTCCATACTTGGCAATGAAGTTTAGAATAGGCTCAGGCATCGGTGCTCGGAAAAGAAGCCACTATCATTCTACCAATATACTTAAGAAAATTATACAGATCCTTCATGTGTTCAATAATTAATGCTGAAAACCCCATCCATTCAAAGAGGAAAATCCACAATTTTAGAAAGAACTAGCTAAAAACTTCTGATAAACTGTTGATTAAATCACCATGCATTAGAAACCACATTCGTGAAGCAACCAGGACAGAAACACCAAATGCATTTTAAACCCTCTTTCAACTAGGAGAGTTTTATTTCCATGGATGAATAGCCATCATGGTCACGAAAACAGATAAAAAGACCCCATCGGTCAACTCAAGTCCAAGAAGGAACGGGGCGGCCCTGGATGTTAGACAGATGCATGGGTGAAGGTCACTACACCCCTTGTCTCTTCTGATGAACTTCCATTTGCTCAACAACTCACTGCTGTATGGCTTCTGCCACACCACAAGAGCCTACCTGGTCTGACTTCCTCACTGACGAGGTAAACCCTCCTCAAACATCTATTCAACCTTTTTAATATTTAATATCATCGAATCTGAAATTACTCCTTATTCCACCATCAACATTTAACTATAAAATTTTAAATATAGTAAAAATTTGAGATAATTGGACAGCACATACCATCTACCTACAATCTCAATTCTAAATATACATTTTGCCTTTTTATTGACATGTAACTATCCATTCCTCTATCAAACATTTTCAAAAATCCATCCATCCATCAATCTTCTTAAAAATGATGTGTTTCAAACCAAATTAGAGTCAACAGTACAGTTCCTTCTAAACAAGTCTGCATACATGACATGGACTCCAGAAAATAACCCTGAGTCCAGAATTTGAAGTCTTTCTTCCTCTCCTGCGATGTGTTCACATCCCAGCTGTGCTGCTGACTAGCATAAATTCAAGGACTGTGCCCTGAGAATGACTCCTAAGTCTGACCTTACTTATGAGCTCCAAAGTACTCAGAGCATTTTCCATTTCACATGTCTCCATAAGGTTGATTTCTTTCTTTCTGATATGTTTTTCTTCTATGTTCACAATCACAGTTGTATTTACTAATAAATATGTTCAAGCTAAAAATCATCAAATATGCTCCAGTTTTGTTCCCTTCCCTCATTGGTACTGCCATCCCACATAAAAGTGTAGAATCACCACTAATAAAACATGTAGCAAATAGTTCCCCACTTCCCATGATCACTGAACTGCTATATAGTCCATGCCTCTGTCATATGTACTCTAGATTTCTCAACAGCCCCCTACCTGACTTATGCCACTGTATGAAGACTAAGTTTCCAAAGATGAACCAGAGAACATCTGTGAAATCAATCTACCATTGAAAGACTTCAATTCCCTCTCCTCTGATCCTGCCTCCAAAGCTACAGTAGGCAATATGGTAGGTAGCAGTTGACCTCATGGGACCACAGAGGTCTTGAAAAGTAGCTAATCTAGCCAGGTGTGGTGGAGCATGCCTGTAATCCCAGCACTCAGGAGGCTGAGGCAAGGCCAGTCTGGGCTACATAATGAGTTTAAGTACACCCTGAACTACAAACCAAGACCCTGTCTCAAAAAAAAAAAAGAAAAAAGTAGCTAATCTGAACTGAGATGTGCTGCAAGTGTAAAGCATAATTGATTCTGAAGGCTTAGTATGAAAAATTCAAGCTATCTCGTCAATCATGTTTTATTTTTATTGCATATTGAATTCTATTTTAGACATACTGGCTTAAATGATAATATTGCTAAAATTAATTTCACCTCTTTATTCCTGCCATTTTATGGTGACTATTACAAAGTTTCCATTATATTTTTTGAAACCTTTTTATTGACGTAGTAATTGTGATATTTGTGGAATACTGAGTGATAATCTGAAACATTATTCCATGTGTAATGATACAAATCAGGATAATTAATCTTCCCATTTCCTTAAATGTGTCATTTCTTTGTGTTAGGAATCTTCAAATTACATTTATGTATTTCCTTATAATAGCCAATCTAGAATAAAGTCCAAACTCCTTAAATATGTCATTTAATAATCTTCAAAAAATTTCCCCAACTTTTGTTCCCAACTTGACATTTCTTTACCCAGAGAGACAGAGTGTTGAATTAAATCACTTTGTGGGATTGTTTCTCAGTACAGAGGTCAGTGACAATGAGTAGGACCTCACTATACTCCTTATTTCTCTTTCCAAATGTTGCCATGTTGCCCGGGCACTCAAAACTAAATTAATGAATTCATTCATTCATTCATTTTAAAATGGACAAAGGAAAAAGAGTAGAGAAAGATTTATACACCCCAAACACTCAAGTATAAAGTCAAAGAAAGATCAAAATGGGGTTACTAAGCGTTAGAAATAAATGAGCAACTACTATTTTGGTGTTTACATGTCCCTTCCAAAATAGAATGTTTGTAGCTGAGTCAGTATTTACATTTCTAGAAAACAGCATCATCTCGAACAATTCTGTTGTTCAAGAGGTTCCCCTGGTCTATTCTCATGTGGTTCCAGGATAGAGGACTCCAGACCAACTCACACAGAAGCGGGGAGTTCTGCTATTACTGCACTGGATCTTGAACTAGAAGGTAATCATCTGTCACACTTCCCCTGCATGGGACTTGTGGGTGCTCAAGCTTAGCCCAGAGCTCTGTAAACTACAGCCAGTGGTTTTATCACTGTAGATTTTTATTGTTAATACAGCCACATAATTCATTTATATATTACCTATGGCTGCTTCTGTGCTTGAATGGTTATGTCAGAGACTGGACAGCAACACCCACAAAGCTCGAAGTGTTGACTACCCGATCCTTTTCAGAAAAAAATATTGCTGACTCCTGGTCTAAGGGGTTATTTTAAAATTTTTCTTTTCATTAAAAAAGTACTAAATCTGTTAATTACATAACAGACAGTATAGTTCCAGGTTCTGGGCATGTAAGTGAGAAAAAAGAACTTAGAATTCATACCACCGAATCCTCATGCTTGGACACTCAAGGGATTTTGGAGTACATTCATCCTAGTCCCTTCAAACAGGAGTTTTGTTTACAATAGCCAGTGATTTTCAAAGTTTTAAAAATTAAGATCCACTGTAACAAATACATTTTACACTTCTTTGGACACTTATCTAAGCAACTAAACAGAACTAAGTTGCTAAAATAGTATTTGTCCTTCTTACTATATGGGTTCTACTCTCTTATTCTGTTCTAGCCCATTTTATCTGTACAGTAGTTTCATCTGAAAAATTAGCATGATTTTATTAAATATTAATGTCCTGTTATTCACAGTTGAAAATCTGTTGGTAGATGGCAGCTGTTTACTGTCTAGCCCTGGTTTTCCCCATAAGTCACAGGTTGTAAAATGAGCAACCATTCAGCCTCAGTTGAGATGGATTTTCCCCCTCCATGTTGAATTTGGTTTGCTGAAGTTTAGGTTTTGGTTTTTAATATGTACATTATTTTCCAAAATGTTTTTAAAAATCAGAGGGCATAGAAATACTGAGTTCACTTTTCTACATGGTAATAATCAGGTGGAGCGGAGAAGTAATTTCCCCAGCACTTGCTATATAACTTGCCACCCTTCACCACAGGGCAAAGGCACCTGAAAGTCCCAAAATTTTTTCACAAACATTAGTTCCCTATGATCTCCTCTCATCCATACAAATATAAAACAGATCCACTCATTTTCTTTCCATCATTAAGCCTTTGCAGGGCATTTGGGTAGAGCCTCTGGCTTCAGAAAAAGCCTGTTTAATAGATACTACTGTAATTCCAAGGTTTCTTACACCAAGGAGAAAGAGTAAGACCCCATTAGAAAAGAATGGTCTTTATTTCTTGAAAAAGGAAAAGAAAAAGAAAAAGGAAACGAAAGAAAAAGCAAACCCACAACATTTGATGAAAGAAACTACAAGGATAATTAGAGTCCATTGGGAAATTAGAAAAAAAAAAAAGAAGAAAAAAACAGATGCAAGTTTTTTGTTTACTAAAAAGCTTTGTTTGTGACATAAAATCACTGCAGACAGACCTTTTCAAAACATGAAGTTAATGCAAACATGTCTTCAACTAGGAAAGGTGATGAGGGGAGTAGTTAGCTCTGAAATGTAACTTTAGTTGCAGCTTAATCCAGTTCCCTTTGCTAAATACCTGAACTTAATGAGAATCTGCAAAGATTTATGACCGTAACAAACACATCATTTTTGACTTAGTCATTCAAACCAGCCAGGCAACTTTGATATTTCCTAGTGAAAGAGATCTAATCCAAGTAAGAACTCTGAAAAGGGGAAGAAAAAAAGAGAATTTTATTCCCACAATTTGATTGATTACTTCCTACTCTGAACACTCAAGAGAGAAAAAGCAAACTTTTTCCTGTCTGTACTCAGATTTCTCCCACTAATCTTTTACAAGCAGGCAACAACCATAAAACACAAATTACTTACAAGAATCCAAAGGCCAATCAAACTAGCTGGGTCCCAAAATCTATAAGCATCAAAATATCTAGGAAAACATCTGAGATGAAAAGCAGAAATTTAACCATACTCCTGATTCAATTCAACTCAATGTTTTAATTCACCAGTTCTGAGAGGAGAAAAGATAATGCTTTAACTGGTTCCATTCAAGGAATATTTTTATGATTGTTGCAAATCCTCCAAGACTAAATGTATATAATTTAGGGCCTGTAATTTTTTCCCAAATTACATTCTCAAGACTCAGTCTTTTTAACTTTGGGCAAGACACTCCTTTTTTCATATGCGAAAGTCAGTTTATCTCTCAGAGACTTACTACTTCCAACATCCTACCTGTTTATACTTTTATCTCACTAAAGGAAGTTGACATCAGTAGCCACATCGTGTGTGGCTAATGTTCTGGTCAGTACAGTATGAGTTTGTTGCTAATGATGACCAGCTGGCAGGAAATCACTTAGGTGAACATTATTAATAGCAGTCTTAATGAAGGCAGAAGAGTTTTTGAGGTAACAACTGAGCTGTGCTGTGAGTGAGGATATTAACATACCTAAAGAATAAAAATTAAAATGTCAATCCAAAGGTGAAAATGTACACAAGAGTGAGAAAGACAGGCTTTGGCAGTGACTCTGCAACTTCCTGGGAGAATGCCTGGTTGGGGTATCCCTACAGTGCCAAGGGGACCAAATGATTGCTTGGTGATGGAGCCACTGGACACAGACCACCAACTCACATTGCCCCAATTCCAGGAGCAGCAAGCAACCTTCTATTTCTGATAACACTTGGCTTCCTCATTTGAAGCTCAATAAAGTTGCTCATTTGGTTCATGGAAGAAGCTTTTCGGTGCTTTACTCTGCGTGTGTGTGTGTGTGTGTGTGTGTGTGTGTGTGTGTGTGTGTGTGTGTGTAGGGGAAAAAAATCAATGGCCTAACATTCCTGATATGCCCAATAAGATGGGTTCTATGATCAGATGGGGGTAGGTGGTGGGATAGGGAGTGGACTATAAATAGAGGTGGCTTCACTTATTCCACAATAAGCCAAGAGATTAAAATAGATATTTAAATAGCTTTTTCAAATTGGCTTTTTCAACAGGATTTTGTTGCGCAGCTCAGTTTGCTAACTGAAAGTGCAAAATCAGAAACACATATGTCCACATCATTCTCCAGCCTAAGAAAGCCTGTCGGTAGCTACCAAATGGCTTGCTGTTTGGCAGAAGCTATGGGTGGACAAATCTGTCAGAGAACCTCATTACCTTAGTGGTGAAGCAGTGGCATGCTACAGGTGGGGGACCCTGGCTTCAGCACCAGTCCTACTTACTTACCTCTGTGGGTAAACTACTTTGAGCAAGCTACTTCACCTTTCAGAACTTCTGTTTCTGAAATGAAATGCAGAAAATAATTGAATCTGCTGAAAATATTAATACTATCACTAGTATCATTCTTATTATGCCCAGAAGTACATTCAGCAGCTTTCAGTACATTGTGATGGGTCAACACATTTACTTATTATCACTTTACATCTAAAATGATGGATTTTATCAAGTGTATATTACAGGGTTGAAACATTTTTCTGTTTTAAAAATGGTTCAAAAGACACAAACAAAAGTATATATCCACCAAAATGGAAACAACTGTGAACAATGTGAGGAATGATATTAAATCACAGAAATTATTTTAGCTACATAAGCCATCACAGCCCATGCCTTACACGAAAGAGGTTTATAAAACAGATTCAATAAAGATAAGCAAATTAACTAATGAAATAAAATATTGTTCTCTTCCTGGAGTCTCTAGATGGAGTGGGTATTGTTTTTGGTTTTCTTCAGTAAAAATGTAATATGGATAAAACTATTTTTACACTCATAAATATCAAAGGGGAAGTTTTGAGGGAGATTTTCATTATTCCATTAAACTAGAAATCCAGATATACAAGTGTGTATTTAAAAACAGTAGCAAGGGCCAGAGATTTAGCTCAGTGGTTCAGGTGCCTGCCTCGCAAATGCAAGGTCCCAAGTTCGAACCCCGGTACCAAAAAAAAAAAAATTTTTTTAAATAAATAAATTAATTAATTAAATTAAATAAAAATAAAAACAGAAGCAGAAAATGCCAGCATACCAGGCCACCTACACAGGAACTTGAGTCTGAAAATGCTGGCAGTCAGGATAGCAGATCCAGCAGGATGAACCACTTATAGTTTTAGGACACTCCAGTTCCCCCTCCACCCAGTGTCTTCTGGTTCTAAAAAGCTGGAACTTTCTCTCTTCCTCCCTTTCTTTCCTCCTTCCTCTGTACATAGTAATTACTCCAGGTCTGTTTTGCTCCCGCATCTGGTCTTGTAAGGCACAATGTATACACCAAAGATAAACACCAGGACTAGTAATGGAACAGTATATTGAAGCTGACCTAGAAAATCTAGGCCATGTTGTCAAATTAGCCATAAGAAGTATCCACAGTCATGGCCCTATGTCTTCACCCCACAAGCAGCCCCTTTCCTCTGACCCCTATCCCAGCTCTTTCTGTCCTCCACGACCTTCCGTTTACATTATGATTTTTTTGCTCTCTATCACAGGACAGATTGAGTCAGGGATGGAGACCTTCCACACCTTCATTTTACCACCCACAGAAAGTAGAAGGAAGAACAACAAAATTCTCTCTGCTTGATTCAGGAGCAAGAGCATAGGAGGGAAGCCAAGATCCAGTTTCATTATGAAATGAGCTGAGAACAGAATCAGCAAGTCTATGAGCCACAAGTACTGCAAGGAAGGGAAGCTGCAGGCCATCCCAGGGCCTTCAGAGAAGGAGAAGAAACTTGGAATAAAAGATGAGGCATTTCAATAGGGGCCCTCCTTTTCTGGGGCCAATTGGGCTCTTCCTATCTTATGTCATGTTTTCACTTTTAGTTTTTGAAGAATTTTAGATATTAAAAATGCAAAAAGTAGCACAGGAAATTCCAATACCTCCTTTACCCAGAATCCTCTTACATAGCCTTAGTACAACATAATGATCAAAAGCAAGAAATCAAAACTTAGATAATAGTCTCCCCTTGTCCACGAGGGATTTGTTCCAACCCCCAGTGGATACCTGAAACTCCAGATAGCATGATACCCTTACATATATATTTTTACAACACACATACACACAAATTTAAAGCTTTTTCCATCTTAGCTAAGTGTTTACACGAACTATGATCATAACTTCAAGTTTGAGGTATAACAGCAAAACTAGTATGAAAGTCATTTTTCCTCCTTCTTTACAGTTTCACAGATAGAAGATTTGTTCTAACCTCAGATCTTAGCAACCTCAGATATACGATTTTTTAAAAATTAAGTTGAGACCTTTGAAATTTTCATTTAAAGAATTACTTTATGGCTACCTTTTGGCATATCCAAACTGTCACCATCACTCTTCATGGTGTATTTTGGGGTCATTTTTTAAGTTAGTAAGGGCTATTCAAACACAAGAACTGTAGCACTGTGACAGTTGAAATGAAAAGTGAGTGACTGATGGATGGGTAGCATATATAACATGGACACTCTGGTCAAGGGGATGAGTCACATTCTAGGCAGAATACCATGATATTTCATTATACTTCTCAAAATCATATGCAATTTAAAACTTATGAATTGTTTATTGGTGCAATTTTCCATTTAATATTTTCAGATTGTGGCTTACAATAGGTAAATGAAACCTTGGGAACAAAACCTCAGATAAGAGGGGACTACTGTATAATGTTATTAACAAAAATACACACATTATTCACATTTCCCCAGGGTTTTCACAAATTCCTTTTTTTCTCTCTTCCAAACTGCAGACAAAAAAAGTACTCCCTACAGTACTTCCTATTTACTGAATAGTAATGAATTACTTTTGTCTCCTCCCATCTGTAGGAATTTATCGATCTAACTTTCTTTTTCTTTTTTTTCTTTTTTTCTTTTTTTTGTACCAGGGATTGAACTCTGGACCTTGTGCTTGTGAGGTAGGCGCTGGAACCACTGAGCTAAATCCCCAACCCCTATCAATCTAACTTTCATTTTGCATAATCTTGGTATTTTTGAAGACTACTGCTCACAAATGTTGTAGAATGCCTCTCAACTTGAGTTTTCTAATATTTCTAATGATTGGATTTGGGTTATAGATTTGAGTGAAGACTACCTGACAAAGGAAGTGTCATTGTCACTGCACTAAGTGAGGGACCATGATCTCAGCATAACATGGGGTCATTGACCTTGGTCACTTGGTTAAGGCGATGCCTCAGAGGTTTCCCGAAAGGAAAGTGTCCCTTTCCTCCTGCCTTTCTTTGAAACTGCCCCAAACCCTGCTCCCCAGCCTATCATCTGTCTGTCCTGTCTATTGGCACAGACACTGACCCAACTAAGAGACCTCCCTGAAGCAGTTCCGTGTGTAGTGGACAGGATATACCAAGGGTATCTCAGGAGCATTAAGGGTTAAACAGCCTTCTGTGTGCTGCCTGGTAAGAATCCCAGGACCCTCTTTCAGAGCCTGTGCCACACAGGGGAAAGAATAAGGCTGCATTACTGATGTTGAAATAAAATCATCTGGAAGTATTTTCACTGAAGCCGGCTTTCAGAAACAGAGGCAAAACACACTAACAAAAGTAATCTGAGGCATATGGCATTCCTTTCAGTCATACACATTTCTAATATAAATCCTCTAATCATTTATATCTTGGTTTTCAGGTTTATTGTCAAGTCGTCTCTTTTATTTCTCTCCAAAGAGTAAACTCTGCCTAAAAGAAATGAAGTATTTTTCTACAAGAGACAAAGTGCAGCTCAGCTATGCTAGGCAGATCACACTTGCTATAAGTGCTACCTAAGCATAATTTGTTGTTATTTTCTTTGTTTTTGTTTTTGTTATTGTTGTTTTTTAATGACACTGCAAGTATAATCATGATTAGGTTTTCAGTTATGTGAGGGAGGTCGTTACTGCTCCTCCTACCACTAGGTGGTGCTACACATCACACTGGAAGTAGGTTGTGTTCAATAGTGAAAGGGACTGTGTTTTATAACTTTGCAAAAATCTCGAATTCCTAATGACAAATACTTAAGTGCATTCTTAGTAAACATTTGCCCTTTCTTTTTTTTCACGTTTTCTGTCATTATACAACTTCTGAAACAGGCCAAATCTGAACTCTGGAATACAACAGTACTGAAGTGACCTTAGGTCTAATTGTAAATTTTCAGATTACCTGAATAATAATGAGAAATACAAATATTCAAGGATGGGATCATTAGAGGTGAGAATTAGGAGAGATTCTTTGAAGCACTGAACTCAGCATTGGCTCAGTTTCTAAATTTTGGCTCCACATAAGTTTATTTATTAACTATATTAATATTCCCCATAGAGATATTCAAACTATCAAATTAACAAAGGTTTTTAAGCATTGGCAAATATTTTTAAGACATTCTTATCAAGCAAGGACTAGAGAATTTTGTTTCAATTACCTATTACTTTGGTACAGTTTCCTCTGATTCCATATGAAAGGCATATATTTAATAAGAACCTTTATGTTTTAAATCACAATTTATCACAAAAGCAGAAACAAATTTTCTAAAACCTTGGCATCTAATATCATTGGGAAACACTGATGAAGAAAAATACTTTTTTAAAAAAAATCAGCCAAGTTACTATTACTTGGTGGGAGAAGATCTCCCCAGAAGGAAAAAAGCTAAGTATATCAAGTTCTCAACTGGGTCGAGCAATTTGACTGATAGTAATTGCAATTTGAAATTGTTCAAATGCGTCCCATAGAGATATGAAGCCCTTTCTGTTGTTTATATCAAGGAGGTTTGTTTGCTCTGCGACTGATGATCTTCCCCTCATGATGTGAGCATCTGGTCTATGTAAGGTTAGACTCTGTTGTCATTAATTGCACAGCTTATTTTATTCCCATGACCTCTCCAAAATACAAATTTGGCACTTATTCTTTCCTAGCCAATCAACAGATTTATTTTATGTGAGACAAATATTTTCTCCATTTTGAGAGGCAGGCAGATCACAATGTCTTAGTGAATTGCCACCCATGGACATCTATGCATTTTCATATAAAACATATCAGTATATTACAAAACTCACCATTATAAGGAATATATGCTCACACAAGGTATTCCAATTCCAGGATTCACCGAAACTGTTGCATAAAGCCTGTTCCTTATGCATCATGTCCGGAATTGCTCAGAAGTTTCCCAGCCACTTAATAACTTTCCTCTTGTTACTGTAATTTCATCATCCCCCGCCCCACCTACTGGTCATCTCCTCTTCCACATGGGTGCATGTGTGTTAGGGCGTCCACATGCACACAGAG
Organism: Heterocephalus glaber; assembly: GCF_053883595.1. Taxonomy (NCBI): domain Eukaryota; kingdom Metazoa; phylum Chordata; class Mammalia; order Rodentia; family Bathyergidae; genus Heterocephalus; species Heterocephalus glaber. Next base: position 2,436,298 of record NW_028258146.1, on the reverse strand, counting down.
GAACTAGGCCAACTGACTTGCATTGCTGGTGCCAGCTGTTCAGAATAAGTCGAGTTTAGACATTCAGCAAACAAAATGACAACACTTTGGGCTCCTAAACTTCTCACTGGGTGAGAAGTGTCCAGTCTCTCAGCTCCTGGGAACTATATACATGAACAAAATTATCCCCTTTCTCTATAGACAAGGACTGTAGATTCAGGGCCCAACACAACTTCTTCCCACTCTACTCTCAGTCCTCATTGCTTCCAATGTTCTTCACTCGCCTTAAGGACAGAGCCTTTGGACTTGAGTCCATGTGACCTTGCATGGGTGGCCAGCCTCTGCAGCTCCCTTGGCTCAGATTTCATTTCAAACTACTCACGCAGAAGGGGTTCACAGCAGAGGAGGGTGGGAAACTGCTCTGCTCATGGAGGTACTCTGCAGCTGCTCCCAGCTGCTACCAAATGCCGATTTCTCCTCATAGGAACTGAAAGCCCTTCTATTCAATTTGCCTTACCAGTGGCCCAGAGAAAAAAGGCCACGATCATTAAAGGTCAGAAAATGACAAATTTTGATGAAGTCAGGGCAGCACTAACTCCAAGACTCCGAGCTGTGTAACTTTTATCTTCCTGTACACTATAAAGTGACCTAGTACTAGCCTTCGCTGAAATTGTCCAGATTTATTAAAGAAAAGGAATGCAAACATAGGAAATAGATACACTAATATGAGATTGGAGAATGAGTACTTCCTATCTTGTACCAAAATAAGAAAGTGAAGTACAGAAGCCATTTATATATCTATATGTGTCTATATACATAGATATATACATATATATTAGGGTCTCAGGTATTCCCAGGTTTTGCATCTGCAGGTTCAACCAACTGTAGATTAAAAATATTCAGAAAAAAATGTCTGTAGGAAAGGTGCACAGACTTTTTTCTTGTTATTAGTTCCTAAACCACACAGCAAAATAATTATTTATATTGTATTTACATTGCATTAGGTATATTAAAAAAAATATATATATATATATATATGTATATAGTACTACTGAGGACTGAACCCAGGGTCTTCACACTAAGCTACATCCTCAGGCTTTTTTAAATTGTTTTTTTTAATTTTGAGACAAGGTCTTAGTAAATCGATAAGTTGTCCAGATTGGACTCAAACTTACAATCTTCCTGCCTCAGCCTCCCAGAGTACTGGGATTATATTTATAAAACAGCATAATATTTGCATATAACCTATGTATACCCTCCTGGAAAATATATTACACCATTTTCTAGAAGAGATTTCAGTGTCTAAGGAATTTGATCTAAAAGAAATCCTGGGATCAGTCCTTCACAGATATCAAGGGATAACCAATATATGTGTGTGTGCGTGTGTGTGTGTGTGTGTGTGTGTGTGTACTTTTATTTATTTTATTATTTTGATTTAAATACTATACTTTAGAAATAGAGGTGTCTTTCATCTTAGGAGAAAAATGACATACCTTTTACTTGGTCGAGGTATAAACAAGCAGAAAGAGGGGTCTTCTTATTAAATTTTAAGCACATTTGCTCTTGATCTATAGTACAGTCAATTGAGCTGGACTTCCAATAATGATTCCAACATTTTGAAGCTAATGAAACTATTTTCACTTTTATGAACCCAGCATACATGCATTGGAAATAGAGACGATTCATTGCAAAGGATTGTCTCCTGTGACACGAGAGCTGCAGACATTTGTTGTCCTGATACCATGTCTGCTAAATTAAGTAATGAGGAATGTTTTTTAAACCCCATCAGAGTAGAGCTGCATATCCGGTGAACTCCACTGCCTGAATTATTATGAACAAATCACAACACATATAAAAATTTTCCAGGTTTGTTAAAAATATTGAAACATTTTAAATCAATAAGAAAAATTTCCTTTTTAGAGATAGTGAATGGCAAATTCATTTTATCTTTGCTCCAAATTTGTTTAGATGAAGGGTTCATTACTCTACTCTTGAGATATAGTTTGTAAAATATTTTATTTCATTTTAATGAGGTAAAAAATTTATTGAAATATCTTACCAACAGACGTTTCTAATTCTCAGACTCATTCTCCAAGAGATTTTCTTCAAACTTATAATAGCAACAGATTTCTCCCTTTGTGAATACAGTAGGGGGCACTGCCACAGCAAACTATTATGGCAAAATAAGAGAGTCCATTGAGAAAAAAAAAAAGAAGAAGAAGAAGAAAGAAAGAAAAGAAAGAAAGAAAGAGGCAAAACCCTACAAGGCTAGACATAAGATTCTCCCACATTAAAGAGCATCTAAAAATATTTTACAGATTTTTCTCTTCCATAATTCACTTCAGTGTACAAATACTGGGCTGTGTGTGTGTGTGTGTGTGTGTGTGTGTGTGTGTGTGTATGATCTTAAGTGTGTGGCAGAAACGCTATATTGCAAATTTCAGGTCACAGAGGAAGACCAAAGAGAATCCCCTTTTCTAGAATATTAGCTAATATAGGTAACTAAAATGGACTCAATAGGAAAGAGGCAGTCTGTGTGGGATTTAAAATACGTATATATTTAAATCTTCAGTCTCTCTAACAAACATCAAATTCCAAGTTTAGGAGTCAAGATAAAAGAGAACTGTGGAGAAATTTCATTAAATAATCACATAATCCAGGCTCCACAGGCTGGATTTTTTTAAATAAGAGTTTTCTATGTAATTGAGTTAAGCTTAAATTTATGCATTCAATAAAAAAAACACATTGCAAATGGTAAAACAAAGACATTGCTCCAACACTTGGAAAATTAAATTCACCAAACCATGAAGTCTACTGTGCAGTTATTTTTGTAACCACCATAAATTGCTTTATAGAACTCCTCTGCTGGAGTAAACAATCCATAGAGAGATTTACTTTACAGCATGCATCCAGCTTCCAAAAGAGAGAGTGGCCTCAAAGTTTATGGCTCTTTTTCTTTTTCTCTTCATTTTTAAAAAGATACTTGTGTTTCTAGTTACCTTGAAACCTATTCTGTTCTTGCGTGAGTTCAGAAAGTTCCACAGAAAATAAGATCCAGGTCTGCAGATAGTATGCCCTCAGATAGTCATTGCTGGAACAAGAAGAAACAATCCTACTTTGTGGAAATAAAGTTTATATGGAAAAACAAAAATAAATCGTTTTAGTACTAAATATTTCACCATATTTAATGGCACTTCAGAGCCCAGTGTTTCCTTAGATGGTTCAGACAGTTGGCTTGAAATGTGTTCCCTTCTAGCACTGTAAGTGGCAGAATTCAATGCAAGCTGCTATAGATAAGAGTTTTAGGGGGTCTTTAATCACTTCTTTCTTGTGTCCTTGATGAAAAAAACAGAACTGCCTTTGTACTAAAAAGAAGGACCTGTTGTTTCCAGATTCAACAGATCATTTTTATAAGAACTTCCCAGAGGACATAACATAAATGACAGAAACAAAAGGGGGTATTCTGAGTGGCTGATGATTTTAAATGGTATATATTTTATATTAAGGGAGGGTTGTTTGTTTTTCTTTCCAACAAATGGAGAATTACTGTTTTAAAAGTTTTTAATGTTTGGATTAAAGTTTTAAGACCGAAACTTTCCTTTTGAGTTGAGTTACTATAAATTTGGGTCCTGAAATCAATCCATGGGTGTGCTTGACCACTCAAGTAAATAAACTTGTCAAATTGCATCTATTTCTGTTTTGGAAATGAATGGTTGATTTACTGGGCCTTGTGGTATATTTAAATTATGTTGCAATTTTTATAATATTGTTTCACTTAAAATAATAGAAAGAATTAATATTTTATAAACATGACAAACTATAAAATGGGAAGTTGTAGTTACATGATTTTTTCCTTGTACTTGGAGGAAAGAAAAAAGTCAATATTTTATGTCAAACAGCAAACAATATAATTTATTAAAGGTTAGCCTATTCTGTTATTAAAGGTGGCTTGAATTTTAGAGATTGACAAATTTCAGATTAACATCTAAATGAGTCTTAATTTCCTAAACTGTATTTGCAAGATTTTCCCACTATGTATTCTTTCTAGTTTTCTTCTTTTTTTAAAAAAGCTACCTTCTTTTGTAAAGAAGATTGTACAAATCTGTAGAAAAGTTTCTGCCAGTTCAGAGACAAAAGTTTCTTCTCCTTATACATATCCAAAGCACTTTACCAAACTCATTCCCCCACCCAGTCACAAGTTTTTACCAAGAAAGCATTCTTTAAAGCATGGTGACTGTTGGCAGTTGCTGGGACATAGATTATCCAAACTACCTACACTCTCTGGCATTTGACACTTTTACTAAGTCTCTACATTATCACCTAGGACAATTATCTGGCAAAACGTCAACGTAAATAAATACCTGATGGCAAAGACTACCTTAACCAGGGAACTGCTCAAAAGATACAGAAGAAATAAAAACAAGCTTCTTTGGAAGAAGTAACCTAGTAATGATGAACAGATTGGAACAGAGGAGGAACTTTTGGTGCCCCCGCCCCTTAGCTGGATACATAGGTACCTTCCCAGGGCAGGAGAAAGGGATGAGACTGGTTGATGCTGAGAAAAGGAATCCCAAGGACTAAAATCTTTAAAACAAAAAATTTCCTCCCACTCTCTCCCTTCCCAAACATAACCCCCTCCCGCCTAAGAAAAGGCACAGTGGGAAGCAAAACTTCCCAAGTTAGGGACTGGGCTGCTGGAGACCCTTGGCCTTCTACAGGAAGTGGGGAAGGAGGAGACTAGGTAGGGGTCATCACCTAGGGCTCTGCCAAGTCTTCCCCCGGCCCAGCACCGCACCGGAGTGCTGTGGCTGTCCCCATCTGGACCCGCGCCCGCTCACCGGTACCAGGCGAGGCCCTTGTCGTAGCTGCGGTCGAAGAAGTGGGGCTCTGCGCCCACGGCGCGCACGTCGGGGTGCACGCGCAGGAACTCCAGCAGCGCCCGCGTGCCGCCCTTCTTCACTCCGATGATGATGGCCTGCGGCAGCTGCTTGCTGCCTTCGTCCAAGACCAGGGCCAGGGTCCCCGGCGGGGCCTCGGCCACGCTGCTGCCGGCCCCAGAGCCGCCGAGTCCCGCGGCCAGGCCCGGGGTCTCCTCTTCCCAGGCCGCCTGGTCGCCGTCGTCGCGCGGGGCGGGCGGCTGGCGCCTCCGCCACTGCTGCAGCTGCAGAAGCCGCTTTCTCCGCGCCACCGCGGGCCACACCGCCGGCTCCCTCGGGACTCCGGCTAGGACGCCGCGACTCGGGGCCCCCGCCTCCTCTCCTCCGCCTGACAGCCCCACGAGGGGGCCGGACAGGGTCTGGCAGCGCTCGGCCAGGCAGTAGAAGATGTAAAGGGACGTGAGCAGGGAGCAGAGCATCAGCAGGAACTTCCGGAAGATGCTGCGAGACAGCGGTTCGGCCGAGGTGGGGTGGGCGCCGGCCGGGCCCACAGGGGCCATCCTAGCCGGACGCGACGTCGGGCCGCGCGTGGGCCATGCTAGGCCAGGAATCCGCCAGGTGCCGTCATGTCCCCTGGGCGGACCCGCGCGACGGTCGGAGGCCACATCGCCCGTGCACCCCTGCAGCGTGCGGTGCGAGCTTCCTCCGGAGGTGGCGGCCGGGACTCCTCCGGGAACGGAGCCCCGGGACCCCTGCGTCGAATCTCTGCCTCCAATCAAGGGGGCGGGAGAGGGGGCTCGCGCAGTGCTTAAGAAACCATCCTCTTAGGTCTCAGACAAGCCCGAGACTTCAGCCTGTGGGCAGCGCTGGGGGCCTGTTCCCTGAGTCGCCGGAGTGGGACTCGGGGCGGGGTGGCGGAGGCGTGCGGCCGCTGGGCGCTGCAGTCCGCTCCGCGATCTTGCGTCCGGCTCTCCCCGGTGAGGGACGAGCGGCTCGGGGCCGCTCAGTTGCGTGCGCTCCAGGCAGAGGGAGAGAAAGTGCCCTCCCGGGGGCGCCCTCCAGGTCAGGACTCAGATCCTCTCTGCCGCGGTACGAGCTGCCTCCCGGCTCCTCTGTCCAAGTGGGACCCAGAAAGCCCGCACCCCGAGCCGCCACCCTCTTCGCGCCGGCCGGGTGGTCCCAAACTGTTCTTGGGCCCCACCTGTGAGCGCAGTGGCGGCGCCGGGCTCTCGAGACCTGTCACGGCCGTGGAGCTCCCAGGCGCTCCCCCGCCGCCTCCCGGGCAGCCCCGCCACACGCGGGCCGCGGAGGGCAGCAAACTTGGCGGTGACGTCAACGGCCCGGGCCAGACCAGCCCCGGGACCAGCTCGGCGGGGCGCAGACCCGCGGCAGCGCACGGGCCGGGCCAGCGGGCGGGCGGGCAGGGATGGAGAAAAGGTGGCGCGGGCTCTGCGGCGGCTGCCCAATGGCACTGGAGAGGGCGGAGGGGTGGCAGGGACGACGCCCCTTCCCCCACTCTTCCCCCTCCCACCGGGTCGCCTCGCCCCGGCCAGCAGATCGCGGAGCTGCTGCGCCTCCCGTGTTGTCTGACGGGGGCTGCCGGATCCCGGGGAGCTTATTTCCATCTAGGGAACCCCTTGCTCGGCTAGGGGCTCCCAGACCTCTCCAGTTCAGCTCACACCTTGGCCGCCTTGACCTCTTCCACGTCCCCCGCGTTCTACTTATCTTTTGCCTCTGTCTCCACATTGTTCCCCACTCCACCTTTTGCCTGGCACCTCCTTCCCTTCCCCGAATCTTTGGAAGTTTAGTTTGCAGCACTTCCCCGCAACACGTTGCCCGCCACGCCCCCGTTTGTCTGCGGCGACTGAATTCCTCAAGCGACTCTCACTTCTACCTACTCCAGACCTTGCAGGTCCTTGAACGAAGCTCTTCCCTTGGAGATTTTTCTTTCTTCTTACTGTTTTCCCTTAAATTTGTTTAGAATGATCAAGGCACCCCCCGCCCTCCCCCGGGTCCTAGAAACAACTTCTTAGAAAATGAGCCAATAAAAAAGACAAATAAAAATGAAAAAAAATTCAGCTCCTATTCCAAACCCACATGCCCAGTTTCTGATGAAGTGTTTTTAATGTTTGTACTCGTGTGTACGTGTTCGCGCATGCACGTGTGCCCTGCCCATGCGTGCGCATATGCTGCTCCAAGCGGTTAAATGTTCCTTTATAAACAGAGGTTTCCTCTTTCTCTGGCTTCCCCTGACCCTATATCCTCTTCAGGCGCTCCCTGGAGAGCAGGTCAGGAAGGGATACAAACCGCCTTGCTGTTTAATGGTGGGAGGTGGCCCGTGGATCCTTCAGGAGGCGGGTTTTTTTGTTCCTGTCCTATTTGTTTCTTGTGTCTGGGCTTCCTCTTATCCACAGGACGTCTGGCAATGTGGGAGGTGACCTGACAGCTCCATCCCTCCACTGTGGGTGCTAAGGCCGGCCCACACCAGGCGCAGTGCTTATGTGCCTGGAAACTCACTAGGAATTGCTAATGCCCAGTGTCTGGATTTGAAGCTTTCTTTGGTCTTTCTCCCCTGTGCCCATGGGAGTCGAAGTCAGGGAAACCCGTTTTTTGGCTTCCAAAGGGGACAGAGTGATTCTAACTCTGCGTTTGGATGGAACTGGTGTATTTGAGCCCTATTGGATAAGTACACACTGCTGGATATGGTTTTATGTTTATAAATTACCAATCCTAGCTGATTCTATAACCGTTGAAAAGCTGTTTACATTCTGATGCCATAAAGTTTCGGATTTTTGCAAAGATGAACTGCAAGAGCAGACAGGCTTTAATGTCCCTCTATGTCCAAAATTGAATATTGACAAACTAGTTGAGTTTTAATACCAAATTAGAAGTTTAATATATTTCAAAACTTTCTCTAGGTGTTTCAATGTAATTTGCAGGGGGAAAACAACACAAAGACCATTTTCAAGTTCTTATGAAACATGTAACCCCATAAATGCTTACAAACATACCTCAGTTTCTTCGTCTGGAAAATGATGGGCTTCGAGTTCCCTTCTAACTCCACTAAGAGTATATTCCACTTTTGTGCTTTCACCTCAGAAACATAAGCATTTCTTTTATGTGGGCATTGAAGACACTCGAAGTAGAAAAAGAGATCTCACAATCACCCCACTCTAAATTGTAATTAAAATGTGAGTCACAAAAGCAAGTAAAAAGGAACAGGTAAGATTGTTTTGATAACATACCCAATATATCTAAAACTGATTTTAACATGTAGCCAGTCTAAAATTTATCGAGGTCATTTATGTTCTACCGTGTTTTGACCATCCCCGCCAAACCTCATGTTAAAATTTAATTGCTATTGGGACAGCATTAAGAGGTAAAACCTTTAAGAGGTGACTAGGTCATGGGAGCTCTGCCTTTGTGAATGAATTAAGACTGTTATTTCCAGAATGTATTAATTATAAAGGGGAGATTCAGTCCTTTTCCATCTCTCCATCTTGAGCACTCATCCTTCCATCTTCCCGAGTGAGGTGATGTAGCAATAAGGCCCTCACTGGAAGCCACCCTCAATGCACTTGGACTTCCCAGCCTCCAGAACTGTGAGCCAAATGAATTTTTACTTTTTATAATTTACTCAGACTATGATGTCCTGTGGACAGTAGAGGACAATGGACAAGGCACATTCTTTCTTTTCAACCAAAGTCTTTGAATTCCAGTGTGCATTTTCACAGTTCCATCTCAAATGCTCAATACCTACTTGTGGGCAGTGGTATCATGACTGCCAGCATATATGAGGATGTTGTTTTGGTGGGAAGCATGTATCTGTTGGGGCCTCTAGGAGTCACGCTGCACATTCAAATCAGGGTAACTGTTGGCCAGTTTGTTTACAAAAGAGTAACAGACAAAGGCTGAGCATACTGCAATAATCCTGGGCTAGTAGTATCAGAGCAGTTACCACTCATATCTAATAGAATGAAAGAAAAGAAAGGTTATCAGAACTAGAAAAAAAGAGAAGCAGTACACTTTACTGGTAAGACACAGACTGCTTGCTATGGATCAGATATAAAATATCCCCAAAGCCTCATGTATTTGCAAAGTAATTGGATTATAGGGGTGCTGAGGTCATAGTTGAATGTGCTTTGAGGAGGTGGGGCCTGGTTTGAAGAGGTGAATTACTGGGTGTATTCTTCTCCCTAGCTTCTCCCTTCTCTCTTTGCTTTGTGGCCACCACGTGTGAACAGCTTTGCTCCACCATATCGTTCTGCCATGTTGTTTCTGCCCTGTAGAAAATGGACTAAAGACATGAGCCAAAAATAAACATTTCCTCCTTTCAGTTTTGGGTGTTTGGTATTTTGTCCCAATGATGGGAAAACAACTAAAACACTGCCCAAGTCAACCTCTGAGGGGAAGAGTCAGGGAAATAAATGTTATTGACAAGATAATAGGGGATAAGTGTGTGGCATCGCATATAAGCCTGGCAAAAGCCAAAAACCGTGATTAAAGTCTCATGATAGCACTAGGTACTGACTTATTAAACAACTCTCTAGAAAAATGCTTTCTTCCATGCATTGGTTAGAATAGAACCCAGCAGAATTATTATTAGGGCACTATGAAAAGGAAAAATGCTTACTATAACACTAGAAAGTAAAATATACTTTGTTGCAGATTCTTTCTCTCTCTCCTTTTCTCTGTCATCCCATGATAAAACAAAAATCCACGCTTGGAAGGTATAAGGCACTGACTAGGAAAAGCTCCAGGTTTCTTTTGCTGTTATAGAATCAGGTTGTATACTCCTTGGTAAGACAGGTTGGGTCTGTGTTCAGTGAATTGCAGATTTGCTCTCTGTACCTTCTCTTTTAATATGATGCTGACTCTTGAGACGCCACTGTGTGTTCTCCAAGACATCTGAAAGTCAATTGCTTCTCAGGCCTAGATCTTATAAATCATTGCATTAGTTCTTATCTTCTGTTATATCATACCACATGAGGTTTACATTGTAAAAGTATTTTTTAAATGACTTCCTCCCACCTAAGTGTGTTCCCCAGCTTTCTATTACTTTGACCCTATACCTAAGAAAAACAATTTAAAAGAGGAATATTTATTTTGGCTCAAGGTTTCAGAGTATTCAGTCCATGATCACTTGATTCTGTTGTTTCTAAGTTTGTCATGAGGCAGAATCATCATGGTGGGAAGCATGTACTTGTGTGAAGTTGCTCACCTTATGACAGTCAAAAGCAGAGAGAATGACAGGAAGTAGCTGGCAACAAGGTATGGTTCCCAAGGGTGTACCCCCAGGACCCACTCCCATAAACTGGGACCCACATCCTAAATTTTCATGACCTCCAAATAGCCCATAAAATTTGAACCCATCAATGGATTAACCTATTGATGAAGTCAGAGTCCTTGTGATTCAATCATTTCCCCATAGTCCCCAAACAGTGCTGCATCTTCAATACAAGAGCCAAACTATAACACCAAACATCAATAATTCATGTTCATTAAACCAACAATGACAATATATTATAGCATATAAAGAATAAAACAGATTACAACATAAATTTCATAGCCCAGAGAAAACCATGATTAATATACTGATTAGTTACCTTTAAATTAAATGTACTTGTGTGTGTATGTGTGTGTGTATGTCCATGTGCATGGATGAATGTGTGAGAGAGAAAGTGAGGAAGATATAGATATATGAGAAGTTAAACACACACATAGAAAGATAGTTAGAAAGGTAGTTAGATGATTTTGTTGAAAGAATTTACAATGCTTCCCTGGAGACATTTTACTTCCTCTCCTTGCAGGAGACCAGCATACCCGAGAAACAAATCTCATGGTCCTCCACAGCCCCATTCCTCTTCTACTTGTCCTTCAGTTTCGCCACTGCCTTAGTCTCCTACCAGGGAATCCCACTGGCTAGGCCAACATGGAAGCCAGAGAGCATAGAAATCCACTGACATTGTACATCAAGATTAACCACTTGCAAGAGGAGTAGGGAGAAAATAGATCTGGGCATGCAAACAGTATGTCCTACCTGAGGGGAAACATAAGTTTTAGGAGTTTGTAGTTTTAATGAGCCAAAGTATGAGCACACTATTTAAGAATGCAAATTCATATTATAGTCAACAAACTAGTAGACTTTGTGACCCACATTCCATGGCCGGATATGCCCTATTCTTTCCTGTGTCAAGACACATTGTTCTCTACATAGAATGCACCCTTCTCAGCCTGTCCTGCAAATAACTCAGAACTCATCTTCCATAGTAACTTTCCTGTTCATCTCCTGCCTGAATTTGATGAAATCTCCTAATACATATCCTCAGAGAGGGTTCATAATTACAGAATTGTGTAGTTATGACTATGCTTCCCCCTTAGACTACAGCACCCCAAAGAGCCACAGTTGTCACTCACTGGTGGACTTAGAAGATCTAACATATTACTTGATTCAACCAGATGCTCAATGGAGATGTGATAAATGAATAATGGATCAAGAAAAGAGCTGAGGGATTTCAGTGGGAGAGAAAAACATAGAAAGGCTAAGAGACAAGAAAGGGCATGGTATGTTGTAAACAGGTTATGTTTCAGCGGGAATGAAGTGTGAGTAGCCTGAGAAAGGTATTATAGGAAGATAGAGATAGCAGAAAATGGGAACAGAAAAGAAACCAGATTCTGAGGACCTTACCTGATTTTCTTGAAAGCCTTTACTTTGGTTAGATGTCTGTAGATGTGGAGATTCTACATTTGCTTTTGAAAGTGGCTTTCTCTTATGACAGTGTCCAGATAGTAGAGTAGGATTCCAGCTGGCTGGCTAATTTCCATTAGAAGAAAGAAAAGGTGACAGTCATGTATCAGCTGAAAATTAGGAGGATGGCTTGGCAGAGGTGGTGGTTTTTTAAATGAGACCTCAGGGAATTGGGGGATTGGTACTATATTTTGAGTCACAAATGATAAACACCAATGTAACATCCCAAGGAACAGTAAATAGGCATTTGTTGAAAAATTAACTATAACCAAATCTTCAAATTTTTCTTAGTTTAGCTTTAAGAAAGAATTTTTACTATCTATTAACTTAGGAAAGTTTCACAACCAGAAATTGGATTTCAGCATATCACATTGTGGTCTCTGTTTCTTACCTACATATTCCTCATATTTTCTCCACTTTACACCCCACTCCTGATAATGAAGTTATCAGACAAGAAGTCATGCTTCTTTTTTCTTAGCATTCTCAGCCAACATTTCTGCTTGTATTAGTTCTCTTTCAAGAACTGCACCAGGGTATAATGTCAGAAACCATCCTGAAGAACCAAAAGAAAGACTGGTCAAAAAATGACTAAGGAGGGCAGGGATTTAGCTCAGTGGTGCCGTACCCACCTTGCAAGTGCAAGGTCCTGATACCTAGGGAAAAAAATGTCTAAGGAGCCATATAAAACTTCCCTGCTCATTTGAAATGCAGGAAACAAGAGAATACTAGACTTTGGGCCACAGTTAGGTGGGTTGTGCCCACCTTCATGTCCAAGGTCACTATTCATGTGATATTGTCTTAAATGCTATAACTGAATACCTGAGACTATAACTTATGATGAAAAGAAGTTCATTTCTTCCATTTCTGGAGGCCAAAAGGTCTAGAAGGAAGAGCAGTCATCTGGTGTGGGCCTTCCTGCTGGTAAGGACTCTCTGTAGAGTCTCAAGGCAGCACAGAGCAAGGTATCACACGGTGAGGGGTCTCATCACAGGGGCAAACTACTTTTAATAATAGACCCACTTTTGCAATAACCAGTCCATTCCCTTGATAACCACTTGATCTGTGAATGTGTTACTCCATTGTTAATCCATTTATGTTGGAAAAGCCCTTCTGACCCAATGAGCTCCCCAAAATTTCACCTTAAATAATATTAACATGTAAATTTGGGGGTTGTGTCCAACATACAGGTTCTGGAGGACAAATTTCCAAACCATACCAGTAGCCATTGCACATTTCTAATGTGCAGAATTATGTTGAGAATTTTGTCAAATAATAGCAAAATGTTTTGAAGAGGCAGTACCTTGATCTAATTTTCACAGTGGTGCAGGGCGGACTCACATGATAGCTAATGCTCTCTGGGATGAGGTTTACCCCTGACATGTTTGAAAGCCTAGGGAAAGGGTCCTCTCTGCTATGTGTTGAGAGGAAGAATAGAGACAAAGAGCTGTTACAGTGAAAATCTTTAGTCTTTGTCTTCTCTCTTTCTAATGTCAACATCCAGATTTTCTTCTAGGCATACACTTTGCCCCGCACTCTGGACTAGTCTTACTTTTTTGGCATTAGGTGTCAAAACAATCTATCTTCCTGGTTTACAATATATCAAGCCAAGCCCAGACATTCAATTCTAGGGCTTTTCTGGTACTACTGGAAAAGATGTGTCCTTCTCCTTAGTCTTGCCATGTTGGCAGGATATAAGCTTGAGCTGCTGAAAGACATACTTTCCTCTGTGATGAAGTCAACGCAGGAATACGGAGATGAGCAAGGGAGAGAGAGAAACTCCCAGAAATTTGATCTGAGACCCTGGATTTATTTCTACCTGGAAGCTTACATACACTGATGAATTCTGTTGTTATTATGTTGGCTGTGTTCAACTTTCACTGGGATGTTAGAGCATCATATCCCTCCCAATTTCATCAGGTTTAGTTTTCTATTCTACACTTGGGCCTCCTTGCCTGCCTGGATAGACATTTCTATTGTGATCTTATTAATGATCCCACCCTGTACTGTTTTATACTCATCAGCTGAAATTTCCCAGAAACTACCTGCTCCTACCTGTCTGTTCCTGCTCTCCTTCCTCCAGCACATCAGTGAGACCTGGACTGTAGTCATCTAGCCTGACTACAGAGAACCGAGCTCAGATGGAGGCACCTAACTCTGACACTCTAAACTGTCTTTGTATTTATCCTATGAGGGGTTTAACACATAACTGAATTATCTATTATAATGAGAGCCTTTGCCTTCACAATCCAATTGATTAATCTTATACAGCAAATACACTTTGGATTCTATGTGGACAGCACTCCAGTATAGTCTTTAAATGCTGTATTATTCATGAATGGAAAACATTTACTTTTCTGAATTTATTTCAGTCACAACAGAATTAAGAGATCAGAATTCTGATTCCTTTCTGCTTGGGATTGAAAACAATTTTCTATCAAAACTTCAGATGTATTTATAGTTAAGATAAACAAAAACAATGAGACAAAACAATTGGGGCCCAGGATCTTCAAGTGTCTGATTTCTTATTCTCAGTCTTAGAAATAGCAAATGAGCATTTTATAAAATTATTTTGAGAACTGTATGCTACATAAATTAGAGAAGCTTAAAGTGGGCCACTCAATGGTGAAATTATAGCTAGATGCCAGCTACAAAATTATATAATGCCAAGTGATAATGTTAGCAAAGGGTAAAAATAGAAAGGGAAAAATCAAAGATATGTTATAAAGAAGTAATGTAAAACATTGTGATTAGGTAGCTATAGCAGGTAAAGAAAAAGGAAAAGTCAAATGGTTCTTCCACAGGTGGTCTGCTGTGTGCTTGCTAGCTGGTTTTGACATCTACCTTTGCAAGCAGGAATGATGGTGCCTTGCTCTAAATTGTCTTGTAGACATTCCAGAGGACTGGACAAAGAAGCTGAGAAGAGGGCAGATAAATAGCCAAGCAAGGACAGAGTCTGGGCCAAGTCAATGTCAGACTTGAAGCTACAGTCTTGGTTACAAGTTACTTCTCACCACAGGACAAAGCAGGTCTTTAAAAAAGCCTCAGTGACTGTTTTAATTATTTCACTGTGTAAACCATATACAAGTCCTGCTAATTTCATGTTAGGAGCAAAACTGTTTTCTCATCTCAGATGAGATGATGGTTGAAAATGTATTCACTGCTAAACCATGAGTTATAAAGAGTGTCTCGGTTACTTTCCTCACTGCTGAGACAAAATACCTCAAACCCACAAGTTAAAAGAGGAAAGGCTTATTTAGTTCACAGTTTGTGGAGGTTTAGAGAGGCATCGTAAAGGAGAAACAATTCATATTGGGCAGAAGGTAGAAGGCAGCAAGGCAGCAAAATAGCAAGGAAGCAAGCAGCAAGTGGCCATAGCAGCCCTCTTTCTATCCCTTATATTCTATCCAGGCTACATGCCTTTAGGGCAGGTATCACTCACACCCAGGATGGACTCTCTTATTATCCACACTCAGAACAATGCCAAACCAATCAGTGGACTAATTTAGTAATCACACATCCTTAATTCCAGCATCACATACTTTATATCCAGCCACCTCTGAAAAAGCCCCACCAATGACCATATGAGGTTTTGGGGGAACATCTAGACACAAACCACAACAAAGAGTGAGTTCAAAACAATAGAGAGATCATCAAGAATCTCCAAAGTAAAGGGGATTTAGGGAACTTGTAGAAGTAAAATTTTGACAGATAGAAGTTAGTAGGTGGGGTTTCCAGATTGAGAAATAAAATAAACTGAAAATTTTTGTCAGACAATTATAAGTGTTCTTAGCAATATTCATGAGAAAAGCTCTTTGTAGTTGGAGAAGAAAGGAAGAGGAGGGAGAGAGAAGAAGCAAAGGGCTGATGTTCACTGAAGGCTGTGTGTTATTTTGAGCACCATGGATTGTTCCCAGCAATTCTGACTCTGAGTGAATGCTCAGAGCTTTCATTGCCATTTCCCATATTTGAAGAGACCACAGTGCCCCCAAATGTAACTCTCATCTTGGGAAACAGTCTATAAAGAATATTCTGCACTAAAATAAGTTTGGGAAATCACGTCCCCTCTTAAATATTTCTGATAAAGATCAACATATTATACTTTCTGAGATGACACTGCAGTAAAGAAATCAATTAATTTTTGCTTGATACTAATGTTTTCCAAGTCTTTTGGACTACAGATTCCCTTCACTGATGGCTTATCTAGTAAGGCCCATTGTTCTGAGGAACATGCACCAAGAAACACATCCCTAAGCAGTAGAGGACTGATTATTGTCAGGACCTCGGAGCATAAATGTTTCTAAACATATTGGAGCCTCAGCTGCGTATAAGTGAGGGCTTGGTTTAGTTTGAGACCAGGTGGGGAATATTTCAGCAAGTATGTAGGATTTTCTTTGTTCTATTATTTCTCTGGGGGCCCACTCCCCTCAAGGGATTGGGCCTTAACTAAGGGCTTGACAAATAGTAATTTTCATGAATTATTGATTCAGCCAAAAATAATTGGAAAGGTTGATAATTACAGAGAGATTTCCTCATGCTTCTTTCTTCTCTTCTGATTCAATTCTTTTATATTCTGTGACAGTGAAAGGCCTGTAGGTTTTTCTAAAGACATCTTATCAAGAAATGTATGAGCAAACAATTGAGTCAGGATACATTTTTAGTAGACCATTCTAGGCTTTCAAAATTGACTGTGATAAAAATTAGACATCAGAAGAAATGAGAACTCTTGGATGGAACATAAGACATGATTAAATAAGTCACATAACGCTAAAAGTTGATCAAATTACAGTGAGTGGTTATATTTGTTTTCTTCTTACTTTATTTTCTGAAAGTAGAGAACATTGAGTCCATAATTGTCTTTTTTTAACTATAATAGTAGTACTTTCTTTAATTTTAAAGATATTGTATACTTTTGATGGTAAATCAAAAGGTAATCTTTTAAGTGAAGTGTAGAAGGATGTGAGCCATAAATAATAAACCTACAAAGTAAGCGACTCTGAGTGAGTTTCATGAGTTCCCCACCTCTTTGGGAGACTGGAAAACAATCCTTGTGCTGCAAAAGAGGAAGACAAGTCAGAAGAAAAGTAAGAGTGAAATGCTGCTGGTTCTCGAGCAGGAAATGCTCCTAAACCAGAAGTCTGGCAGGAGCCAGGGAGACATGGATCTCTCATAGTCCTGGAGGAATCTGACAGTGAAAGAGGCCTGTGCCTGCACCCTCAGACAGGGCCAAAGGAGGGGTAATCCTGAAAGAGATCCTCAGCAGGAAGCACCTGGAACAAGTCTCCAGGGGTCCTTTAAAGTTCCAGAAGCATGAAGACAGGGCCAGGAAAGACTAAGAAATCAGGGCATCTGGAGAGCCCAAGGCGTCTGCAGTGGGCCTGGCAGGCAGAGATACAGACTGATGACCAAGCACCAGAAAAGACAGAGTTCCCCTCATCAGGTACCATGGATAGATGTCAAGGACCAAAACTCTGACTCTCTACTTGATCCACTCTTAGACCACTTAAGAGATCTAGGGGCAGAAATGGAGGAATTGATACAGTATTGGGAGTAAAATGGAGAAGAACATGTATGCTTAGATGATTCAAAATGGACCAAGAAAAATGAGCCCTTGCTATGTTTTGAATGTGGTTTGTTTCCACAAAGTCTCATGTTGAGACTTAATCCCTCAGCATAACAGTATGGAGGTGATAGGATTTGTTAAAACACATGATCAGGTCTTTAAGAGGGATTGATACTTTTCTCAAAGGAGTGGGGATTGGATTAGTTACTGTGAGAGGAGGTTGTTATAAAACAAATTTGGCTAGCTCAGCTTTTTCTTTTGCTTTCTCTCTCTCTTTTACCATGTGCAACCCCTTTTGCTCTCTCCCTCTCTCTCTCTGTCTCTCTCTCTCTCCCACACACACACACACTGGGACTCTGCCCCCAAAATGGGCTTTGCTAGATGTTGCTCTTAACCCTGGACTGAAAACATGAGACAAAGTAAACCTCTTTATTAAAAAACTTGGCAGCCGGGGATTTAGCTCAGTGATTTCACCGCCAGCTGCACAAGCGCAAGGACCAGAGTTCGATCCCCGGTACCAAAAAAAAAAAGTAATTTACTTAGCAATAGAAAATGGACTACACCGTCCCCCAAAGTGGAAATTTAGTACTCCTGGTAAAAGCCAGCTAATACTCATCAAGTCCAACAACCATGAGTTCTCCATGACTAAGGAAATCCATGGTGGCAATGGAGACATTGTGTAGAGGAGGAGGTAACCAGCTAGCCCCAACTGTTTCATCCACTCCCACTGAGGGGTCAGAGATGAGCAGAAAGTCTATCTTGGACACCCTGCCCAAAAGATCATTCAGAAAACTTGATTTCCCATTGCAATTTTATTGGAACCAAATGAGATACCACTCCGTGAATTTAGTAAAGAAAGAATAACACATACACACACAAACAAAACAAAAACTAGGAGAGGAAATAAGTTATTACTTTAAGACCAAAAAATAGAAATTCATTTCAGTCTTCAAAAAACTCAAGGAAGTTGTTTTTACATACCTCATTGTCCAGCCCAAGATTTGATCTGTAACACTGAAGTTGAATACTAAATGAATTTGCTAATGAGAATATATAAAACTTTTCTTAAAAAACTTATCATCACTGTTAGTCAGCTTTCTGTCACTGTGGCAAAATACTCAAGAAAATCAACTTAAAGGAGAAAAGATTTGTTTTGGCTTCTGAGCAGGAGCCACTAAGGAAACCGCTGCTATTACTTGGAGATGTTTTAGTTCATGGTCATTTGGCTCAGTTGCTTTCGGCCCTGTGGTGAGGCAGAATCATCATATCAGGGAGCATGCAGTGGTGCAAAAAAGCTCACCTCATGGCAAAAGGGAGAGAAGGAGGGAGAGAGAGACAGCGACAGAGAGCAAGGGCAAGAGTCAAGAATATATAAACACATTCCCTTCAACTAATGTCTACCTCCTAATATTTCATTTAGGTGTGAGGTGTGAACTTATCAATAGATTAATCCCTCAGTGAGGTTCATATCCTTATGATCCGATCACTTCCCAAGAGCACATCAGCTGGCCTTTGCGAATATTTTAGATCCAAACCATAACAAATACCTAATGATTTTAATTTTTTACTTCTGATTATTATTTTCTGCACACCAGTATAGATTTTTAGTCATATTATTAATCACTAAAAATAAAGAGTTACTGGTGAGTTTGTTTTTATAGATATTGGCTTGGTTAAAGTTATATAGTTTTAAGTTTGAATGGTTTGATCTACAGTCTAAAACGCTCTTATTTGATAAAGTTATTAAATATCATAGGCTTTTCAGAATTGAGTTACTTGCAAGACAAAAGATCTCTTTTATTCTGTTTGCTAAAATAATCTCTTTTTCGTTGTTCTCTGAAGCACCTAGGAAAGGCAGATCACATCATACATAAGGATTCAGACACACATAAACACAAATAGCTTCATATTTACTGCAAGAGATTTGAATTGATTGTCCTCTAAGGACTCATCTCATTCTTCCTTCTGGTGATTGATTTTTTCGTAGAAAAAAATAATGAATGCAGCTGAGCATTAATATGAACTGGAATTAGAGTAATCAGGTGCTCCTTGGGTTATTCAGTATTCCATGTAAACAAATTTCGAATTGTGTAAGTCAGCTTTTCATTCCTGTTATAAAATAGCTGACATGATCAATTGAAAAAGAGAAAAGGTTTATTTGGGCTCCTAGTTTCAAGGGTTACTTGGCCCAGTTGTTTCTGGCCTGTACGTCATGGCAGGAGTGTGTAGTGGAGGATTGTTCACCTTGAAGCACCTGAGAAGCAAAGAGAGAAAGACAGGAAGGGGCTGGTGCCTCAATATCCCTTCTAGGCACAACCCTAATAGCCCAAACTTCCTCCAGCCTTTAAAGGCTTCACCACCTCCCAACAGTGCCTCGGGTTGAAGAATAAGCCTTTAACACATGGGGCTTTGGGAGACATTCTAGATCCAAACTCTAATACACATTCAGCAAGTTAGTTCATAAAGCATGGAAAAAACATGGAGATGATGGAAACTATTGCTGTCACCTGAAAAAAAAAATCACAAATAAACATACAGTGTGGTGCACAGTTGGGTAACTGCAAAGGAAGAATGTAGAGTCTACCAAGAGGAAGAATTTTATGTTCTGTCCCTACCCGGGTTATAATTCCAGCTCAGATATAGACTCACTTATGTGCACTTATAGCATTATTTACCAAACTCCTTCCTTCCTTGTTTCCTTCTCCATTGCATTTTTGTCATCAAAGATCAAGAGGAATATGCTGTCCACTTCAAAGGACTGATAGTTATTTTCTCTCTTTTCTAACTGATAGTTCTTTGCAAATTGTTCTGGGTCTTCTGAACCAAAATGATTGCATCAATTTGTTATTTTTTTTAAAGTATATAACAGGTAGTACATAGAAAAATAAAAACACATTTGCAGATATAATTTTTATTTTCTTCATAATAACTTAATTGTCATGCATATTATGCAGCAATTAAAAGTGCAAGATTAAACAGTCTTCATTTTATTCATTTCTTAGGCTTCCATAACAAATTACAAAGTACTGGACGACTTAAAAGAAATTTATCTTCTCATAGTTCTGGAGGTTTAAAGCCCCAAATCAAGGCATTGTTAGGCCACACTTTCTTTTTTTCTTTTTTTTTTTTTAGGCCACACTTTCTCCAAAGGCCTAAGAGAAGAATATTTCCTTGGCTTTTACAAGCTTCTTGTGACTGCTGACATTCCTTATGGTTCCTTCACCTGCAGATCCAACACACCAATTCCTACCTCCTTTCCTGTTCAACACTCCAAAAGCCATTGTCACTTGGTGCATATCTGGGTCTCCTCTTACAAGGTCACAGCGATTGGATTTAGGGCTCTTCCTAATCCAGTATAACCTCATTTTTAATTTATATCTTAGTTTACAAAGACAACATTTCCAAGTCAGTCTGTACTCACACGTAGTAAGGGTTATGATTTGAATGTATCTCTTGAGAGGACATAACTGAAACCATAACACACATGTATCAATGTAGTTAGTTTAACAATAATAGCTAGTATTTTTTAGTTCTTACTATATCCCAAATCCCTTGTAACAATTGTCTCATTTAGTATTCACCTTGACCTTCTAAGAGTAGGTTTTATAATCTCATTTGACAAATGGAGAAACTGAGGCTCAAAGAAGATGGTAATCATGCCCAAAATTCCACACCTAGTAAGTGGTAGGACCAGGCTCTTATGTATCTCTTTCTGTTTCCAAAGCTGAGGACCTTAACTATTATGCTGAGCATCTCCTTAAACAACCTACTCTTTAAATGTGCTCTTATTTTTATCAGACTTTAGTAAAATACATTTTTGCAACTCAATCTTCAGTTATTCTCTGTATCTTGCAATTGCAGAGCAAATACAAATGTCCTCTGATATTAAAACTTTTGTGATCTTTGTGCTTACTTTTGTCATTTCTTTTTTTTTTAAACATTTTAAAAAAATTTTATTGGTACGTTTTAGGTATACTATATGACATTCATTGGAAATTTGCACCCTTACATAATCTTTCTTGGTTCTTATTTCTCCCCCTTCCTCTGCCCTCCCTATTTACAAAGACTTTGTTTCCATTTTTTCATTTTCTCATATTAATTCCATTCCCTTCTTTCCTTTCCCCTACCCCTCCCACTTCCCCTTCCCTTTTGCCCCTTTTTCTTCCTATTTCACATTATCTTTATACCTTTTAGTCCTTTCTTACACTTTCAGTTTCTTAAATTGAGAAACTATTCAGTATTTACACATGTGTGTCCTATTTATTTCACTTAAGAATATTGCTTCAATGTGCATCCATTTAGCTATAAATGACTCTAATTTCTCACTTTCTATGGCTGAGTAGTACTCCGTTTTATTAA
Source organism: Heterocephalus glaber (assembly GCF_053883595.1). Classification (NCBI taxonomy): domain Eukaryota; kingdom Metazoa; phylum Chordata; class Mammalia; order Rodentia; family Bathyergidae; genus Heterocephalus; species Heterocephalus glaber. Next base: position 2,414,775 of record NW_028258146.1, on the reverse strand, counting down.
AAAACCACATTTTCTTTATCCAGTCTCCAGTTGATGGGCATTTGGGCTGCTTCCAAGTTTTAGCTATTACAAATTGTGACACTATGAACATGGGCACACATATATCACTGTGGTATGATTCTTTTAATTCTTTGGGGAGGATCCCCAGCAGGGGAATAGCAGGGTCAAATGGGACTTCCAGTCTTAGTTCTTTGAGGTATCCCCAGACTGCTTTCCACAGTGGGTGTGCCAGTCTATGCTCCCACCAGCAGTGGAGCAGGGTTCTTCTTTCCCCACAGCCCCGCCAGCATTTGTTATTGGTTGATTTCATGATAGCAGCCATTCTTTCTGGGGTGAGGTGGAATCTCAGTGTTGTTTTCATTTGCATCTCTCAAATAACCAGTGATGTTGAACATTTTTTCATATGTTTATTTGCTATTTCTTCTTCTTTGTCTGAGAAATGTCTGTTCATTTCAGATGCCCATTTTTGGATTGGGTCTTTAAATTTGGGAGGTCTGATTTTTCTAAGCTCTTTACAGATTCTAGATGGTAGACCTCTGTCTGAGGAACACCAGTTGAAGATATTTCCCCACATTGTGGGTTGTCTCTTCACACTGATACACCTTGCTCTTCTGGTGAGAGATCATTATCCTCCTCTCCACTGCTTTCTTGTTCCTGAATGCGATACTTTGGCTCTGAGCCTTCAGCAGCAGCTAATTTCTTAGCTAAAACATCTGGAGTTAGGGCTTCAGTGGGTTCTGAATCACTACCTGCATCTTCATCATCACCTATCATACTATGGAAAGGAGTGCTTGGTTCATCTATTTTCATTAAACCGTAGTCTTTGTCAGCTGGATGACAGGTTGCCAGGATGTTCATTTCATCCCACTTCTGGGTCTTTTTACTCAGCTCCTCCTCGACGCTCTGGCAGGGCTCTTCGGCCGGCCGACGCCACTACCTAGGAAGTCACGTTGGTCTTGTTCTTCAAGATCCCCTTGATGGGCCGGTGCGACGCCGTCGAGGCCGCCATTGCCCGTGGTGCCGGCTGTTGGCTCAGGGTCGCTGCTGGGGAAGGGTCCAGGAAGAGAAAGGTCGGGCGCTCGCAGCGACCAGCCAGGTAGCCGCAGAGCCAGCTCCGGGCTAAAACTCGCTGTGGGCTAAAACTCGCTGTCGCGGGAACAACTCCCGGCTTCACTGTCAGGACACAATGACCGGGACGCCTCAGTAGACGCTTCGCGGCGAGAGCCTCCTGGCCGACGGCACTCGACCAGCGCCCCGCCGGCCTAGTCACTTTTGCCATTTCTTAGGAAAAACTTGTAGTTGATTTTTTTTTTTACAGAGTTGCCCATCTCTCATAGTTTTTGGGAGGAACAGCAAGAGGAAGAGAAGTGGGGGCGAGGGAGGAGAGGGAGAGAAGAAGGGAGAGCGAAGAGGAAGAGGAAGAGGGAGGAGGAAGTTTGACCAGTTCCTTCTCTGAAGATATCTTTTTAATTCCAGTAAAAAAGTGCATTTTCATGATCTGATTACCTCTGCTCTCTAGCATCCTGTCTTTTAACTGTTGAAATACTATTAGTTGAGGCTGCAAAGATAATGCTTAACTTTACTAATTAAGTACTAAAAGCCCAAGTTCACCTTTAAACCTCTTACATCTTGACTTCTGGCACAAGCTCCACACTTTAAATGACTCAGGACAACTCAAATCCAGAGACTATTTACAAAAGTTAAAAAACCATTTAACAGGATAAAATAACACTTTATGACAAGGCTATATTCTGACTTTAAAAAAGTCTCCATTTTGTGTATAATTAGGCATTTTTGTTCTTAAACAGGAAAAATTCAAGTTTTAGTACTAGATATTCCAAGAAAGAGAGGAACATGGGATAGTTACTGAGAAAGAAATTTTGAGTAAAATCTGACTTTGTTTTCTGTTGCTAAAACAGAATATCTGGAACTGGGTACTTTCTACAGGAAAAAGGTTTGTTTGGGCTCACTTTTTTGGAAGACAAAGAGCATCTGCTCAGATTTTGGTGCTGGCATCTGCTCAAATTTGGATGAGGGTCTCATCTAACATCAATTCAATCAGAAAGCAGAAGGGCAAGCAGGCTTGACCAAAACACAGGAGGGGTCAGTTCCTTTACAACAGCCTGCTCTTACTGCCTGACCCCAACCCTAGTGGCCCCTTGACATTGGACTTCCAAGCTCTGGAAGTGTGAGAAGTAAATGTTCATTGTGTAAATCTGAACTAAGACACTGTCATTTCAAAAAGACTTAACTTTTTTTTCACATATTTATTTTCCCAGAAATTTTTGGCATATTAAATCAATCACTGTAAAATAAGCTATTTACATTTTTATTGTAATTTCATTATATTTATTGACTGATGGGGAGAGGTTCATGTAATTATAATATATCCTTTCTAAGAACATGGTATGCTTTTTTCTCCTTGTTCAATTATTCATCATCACACAGGAATTCTTTTCTGTCCTCATAAGATTCCTGGATCATTTATTAAGATATTCCTAAGTGATTTAGATGTATGATTGATTTGTGAATGAATCTCTTCACCATAATATTTTTCATGATTTCCCCAGACAGGTAAGCAAGCTCTTAACTTTTCCATAATATGTGCAATAACTGCCACCCTTACCAGGGATTTATATTAGTTTTATTGTTTTACAGAGACAATTACCTAGCCTATAGATGATCAAAATTTAAACTCTCTACCAAAAAAGTAAAAACCATTCATTTTTCTTGTCATGCTGCATTAGGTAGAATTATGAGGATAATGTAACAGTAAAATAAGTTTCCAATGTCCTAACAATTCCAGCATTAAAGAAAAATCTGAGTCCAAAATCTCCTTTGAGACTTAAGACAAACTCTTAGCTGTGAGCCACTGTAAAAATCAAAAGGACACTTCAACATTGCTGATATACAATGGCAGAAGGTTCCCATTTTAAGATGGAGAAATAAGGGGAAAGAAATCAATGGGATCAAAGCAAAATGAAAATCCAGGAGGGCAAAATCTGTGTAGCTCTGAGTCTAGCATCTAGGGCAAGCTATCAAAAGATTGGAATTCTAAAGTGCTTGGGTGGGTCCACCCCTGTGGCATTGGTGGTGCTTGCAGTTCTCATGGTTTAACACTTGGGTTGACTTTAGTCACTTCCTGCAGTTTTCCTAACACATTACATGTTCCTGGCTTCTTCGACTTTCTGGGGTCTCCACTGGACTTTTGGTTTCATTCTCTCAGATTCACACACTGACTCTCACAGGAACACTGCCTGGCCTCCCATCCAATCTTCTGAAATCTGGGTGAAGATCGCCATGGCCCAATCATTCTGTATGCCTGTAAAACCAGCACTATGTGGATGATGTTAATGTCTGCCACCAGCTCTTACAGTAGCCAGACCACCTTGAATTGTGGCTGTAGAGGCCCTTGAGTGCTTGGATGGGCAAGCACTGTAAACTAAGTACCGGAGAACCAATTCCTATTGTGGCCCTTCTGTAGCATGGGATCCAGGGCTCTCTTCTCAAATGAAAGCTTTACAGTCCTACAACTTTGAGCCTTGGAAAAGTGGGGCCCTGGAGGGTCCTAGCATGATTGTAAGCCATTTTCTCCTATTTTTCTTATCCAAAGTACTTGACTGCATTTTGTTTTTAAATTTTTGAATGAACAAAATTTTTTAAAATTAATTTTATTGGTATATTTTAGGTATACAATATAACAACATTCATCATTAGAAATTTGCACCTTTACATAATCTCTCTTGGTTCTTATTTTTCCCCCTTCCCCTGGCCTCCCTTCAACCCCTCCATCCCTCCCTATTTACAAAGACTGTTTCCATTTTTTCACATTAATTCCTTTCCCTTCTTTCCTTTCCCCTACCCCTCTCACTTCCCCCTCCCCTTTGCCCCTTTTCTTCCTATTTCACATTATCTATTATACCTTTTAGTCCTTATTTACACATTCAGTTTGTGACACAAGAGAAACTATTCTGTATTTACACGTGCCCTATGTATTTCAATTAAGAGTATCGCCTCAATGTGCATCCATTTAGCTATAAATGTCTCTAATTTCTCATTTTTATGGCTGAGTAGTACTCCATTTTATAAGAAAACCACATTTTCTTTATCCAGTCTCCAGATGATGGGAATTTGTGCTGCTTCCAAGTTTTAGCTATTACAAACTGTGCTGCTATGAACATGGATGCACATATATCACTGTGATATGATTCTTTTAATTCTTTGGGGAAGATAACCAGAAGGGGAATAGCTGGGTCAAATGGGACTTCCAGCTCTAGTTCTTTGAGGTATCTCCATACTGATTTCCATATTGCTTGCACCAGTCTGCCCCCCACGAACAATGGAGAAGGGTTCCCCTTTCCCCACAGCCCCACCAGCATCTGTTATTGGTTGATTTCATGATAGCCGCCATTGAGAACTCAGCATGGTTTTCATTTGCATCTCTCAAATGACCAGTGATGTTGAACATTTTTTCATATGTTTATTTGCTACTTCTACTTCTTTGTCTGAGAAATATCTGTTCATTTCAGATGCCCATTTTTGGATTGGGTCTTTACATTTGAGAGGTATGATTTTTTTAAAAATCTGTATATATTCTAGATAGTAGACTTTTGTCTGAGGAACAGCAGGTGAAAATTTTTTCCCACATTGTGGGATGTCTCTTCATACTGTTGGTGGTTTCTCTTGCTGTGCAGAAGCTTTTTAATATGAAGAGACCTCACTTTTGATTGTTTGTGCTAGTTCATGGGCAACTGTGGTTTTGTTCATAAAATCTTTTCATATACCAATGTGTTCAAGAGTTCTACCTAACCTCTGTTCCAGCTGGCTCAGCATTTCCTTTATAATATTTCAATCTTTAATCCATTTTGATTTTAGTTTAGTGCATGATAACAGATACAGGTCTAGTTTTAATCTTTGGCAAGTTGAAACCCAGTTTTACCAACACCATTTATTAAAGAGACTATCTTTCCTCCAGTGAGGGTGTTTGGCTCCTTTGTCAAAGATGAAGTGGCTGAGTGTGTGCGGAGTTGTTTCTGCATCTTCTAATCTGTTCCACTGGTCCTCAGGTCTGTTTCTTTGCCAGTCCCATGCTATTTTTATCAGAGTAGCTTTGTAGTATCATTTCAAGTTGGGGGTTGTGATACCCCCTGCCATGTCTTTGATGGCTAGGCTTGCTTTTGCTATTCTAAGTCTCTTTTTGTTTCAAATGAATTTTTGGATTGTTTTCTCAAGGTCCATGAAGTATGCTGCTGGAATTTCAGTTGGGAGTGCATTGAATCTATATAGCAGTTTTGGAAGTATGGCCATTTTCACTGTTGATTTTCCTACGCAGGAGCAAGGGATGGCTTTCCATTTTCTGGTATCATCTTCAATCTCTTGTTTCAGAGTGCTATAGTTTTCAGAGAAGAGGTCTTTGATTTCTTTTGTTAGGTTGATTCCTAGATATTTCAGTTTTTTGGATGCTATTGTGAAAGAAATTGTTTGCCCTATTTCTCTTTCAGTGAGTCTGTTGTTCATGTAGAGGAAAACTGTTGATTTTTCTGTGTTGACCTTGTATCCAGCTACTTGACTGAATTTGGTTATTAAGTCTAGAAGACTTTTGGTGGAGTTCTTGGAGTCTTCTCTATATAGAGTATCATGTCAACTGCAAATAATGACAATTTGACTTCTTCAATTCCTATCTTTATTCCTTTTATTTCTTTCTCTTGCTAAGTGCTGTGGCTAATGTTTCCAAGACTATATTGAACAGGAGTGTTGAAAGTGGGCATCCTTGTCTTGTTCCTGATTTTAGTGTGAAGAATTTCAGTTTTTGACCATTTAGAAAGATATTGCCTGTTGGTATTTCATAGACAGCTTTTATCAGTTTGAGGTAGAGACCATCTATTCCAATTTTTTGTAGGATTTTTATTGTGAATTCATGTTGGATTTTATCAAATGCTTTTTCTGAATCTATTGAGTTGATCATATGGTTTTTGTCCTTGGCTTTATTGATATAGTGTATTACATTTATTGATTTGTGTATGTTGAACCATCCCTGCATCCCTGGCATGGATCCCACAGGATCAGGGTGTATGATCTTCTTGATGATCTTCTGCATTCTATTTGCCAGTATCTTATTTAAAGATTTTTGTCTCTATGTTCATTAGTGAGATTAGCCCATAGTTCTCTTTTTTGGTTGGGTCTTTCTCTGCTTTGCGGATCAAGGTGATGCTTGCTTCCAGGAATGCATTGGGAATAATTACTTCCCTTTCAATTTCATTGAAGACTTTAAACAGTAGTGGTAGCAGTTCCTGTATAAATGTCCTATAGAATTCAGCAGTGAAGCCATCAGGACCCAGGATTTTCTTAGCTGGTAAATTTTTAATTATGTTTTCAATTTCATTGATTGATATTGGGTTGTTTAGAATGTTTAGGTCTTCTTCATTCAACTTTGATAATTCATATGTATCTAGGAATCTGTTGTTTTCTTCTGTGTTTTCCATCTTATTGGCGTATAGGTTCTTGAAGTAGGTTTTTATGATCCTCTGGATTTCTGCTGGGTCCATTGTAATTTCATCCTTTTCATTCCTAATTGCATGGATTTGAACCTTTTCTTTCCTTTTTCTGATAATGTTAGCAAAGGGTTTGTCAATTTTGTTTATCCTTTTGAAAAGCCAACTCTTGGCTTCATTGATTTTTTTGTATCATTCTGTTAGTCTCCATTGAATTGATTTCTGCTCTGCTCTTTATAATTTCCTCCCTTGTATGAGCTTCAGGTTTGTCCTACTGTTCTTTTTCTAGAAGCTTGAGGTTCAGCATCAGGTTGCCTAATTGAGCTCACTCTGTTTTCCTAATATGAGTATTCACTGCTATCAATTTCCTTCATAAGACTACTTTCATTGTGTCCCATAGATTCCAATACATTGTATTGGCATTGCCATTTAATTGTAGGAACTGTCTGATTTCTTCTTTAACTTGCTCTGTGACCCATTGTTTATTCAGAAGTGTGTTGTTCAATTTCTATGGGTTTATGAAATTCTTGCTGTTTCTTTTGGTATCGATCTCCAATTTCATCATGCTATAGTCTGATAATGTACAGGGGATAACTTAAATTCTTTTGCACTTACTTAAACATGTTCTATGAGTTAGTATGCATCTATTTTGGAGAATGACCCTTGTGCAGCTGAAAAGAATGTGTATTCTGATTTTGTGCGGTGGAACACTCTGTAAGCATCTGTTAAATTCCTTTGTTCAAAAGTTTGATTGAGTTCTACTATTTTGTTGCTTGTTTTTTGTCTAGTTGATCTATTTGTGATAGTGGGGTATTGAGGTCCCCTTTACTATTGTATTAGTACTTATTTGATCTTTCACATCCATTAGTATTTTTTTTTGTAATTGGGCACAGTAGTATTTGGTCCATATATGTTTATGATTATCATTTTTTCCTCTTGGATTATTCCCTTTACAAGGATGTAGTGTCCTTCTTTGTCTCTCTTAACCAGTGTTAGTTTGAAATCCACTTGATGTGCAAAGAGGATAGCTGCTCCTACTTTTATTGGGTTTCTATTGCATGGAGTATTATTTTCCACCCTTTAACTTTCAGTCTATGAGTTTCTTTTTGAATTTGGTGTGTTTCTTTTATGCAGAATATTGATGGATCTTGCTTCTTGACCCACTCTGCTGGTCTATTTCTTTTGATTGGTGAATTGAGACCATTAACATTGATGGTTATAACTGTTATGTATTGACTTATCATTCTCATGACTTTTTCTTTTTGTTTGATTCTCCCCATTTGCATTTGATTTCTTGTCATGTCTAATGGAGTCATTGTGCTGGGCTTCCTGGAGTTGTGATCCTTTGTTGTCTTTTCCTAGGGTATTGTCTAAAATTTTTTGGAGTGCTGGTTTTGTATTCATGAAGTTCCTGTTGTGCTCTTTGTCATGAAAGAGTCTTATTTCTCCATCAATTTTGGAAGATAGTTTTGCAGGGTACATCATTCTGGGTTGAAGGCTGTTTCCCATTAGGAATTGAAATATGTCACTCCAAGCTCTTCTTGCCTTGAGGGTTTGCACTGAGAAGTCTGCTGTGATTCTGAAGGGCTTTCCTTTGTATGTGATTTCTGTCTTTTCTCTAACTGCTTGTAGAATTTTGTTCTTCTGTTGGGTTTCTGTAATCTTAACTATTATATGCCTACGTGTAGATTTTTTTGATTAAGGCTAGTTGGAATCCTATATGCCTCACTTATCTGTATGTCAAGTTCTTTTCCCCTGCTTGGGAAGTTTTCTGCCATTACTTCTGTGAACAGATTTTTCATGTCATCTGCACTCTCTCCTATTTCTTCATTGACTCTGATCAGTCTTATGTTATTCTTTGCATTGTGTAGTAGCTGCTGGATAGATTTCTTGTGGTCCCTTACTATTTTAAAGAAATTTTTGTTTTACTGGTCACTAATTGCAATCTTATCTTCTATATCTGAAATTCTGTCCTCACATTGGCTCATTCTGTTGTGTAGACTTTCAGTGGAGTTTTTAATCTCCTGGAAATCTGTTTGCCTCTGTTTTATGGATTCCATTTGTTTCCTATGTTGGGATTCCATCATGTTCTTCAGCTCCTCTATTTTTTATATATGTCCTCTCTAGATTTATTAATCATGTCTTGCACTATGGGCACAATCTCTGCTGTTATCTGAGAAATTATTTCTGATTTCATTTTTTCCAGATCCTTTTTCGTTGCCTATTCAGGGAGTCCAGGTGGTTGAGTGTCAGATTGTTCCATCTCATTTCCTTTTGGGTTGCTTTAGGTGATCTGGAAGTCTGGTTTTGAGAGTTGTTTACATGTTTTCTCATTTCAGTGTGGGAGAGGGGGAAGGATGTGTGTTGATTGCACCTGTGTGTCTCACCTCTTCAGTGCTGGGGGCAGCTGTGCTGCTTGGCTGCTTTTTAAAGATAGTCTTTTGAGCAACCAAGTTCTCTCCTGCACCAGCTTTGTGGGCACTTTCTTGCTGCAAAACTGAAAACTTTTAAAATGGGCTCTTTGCTCCTATTTTTCACAGTAGATCTCAATAAAAGCAGTAAGCAGTAACCATGCTATATCCTGAAGATTGAGCCTCACTGACATTTTCTCCACCAGATTAATTAGTCTACTGCCCTTAATCTCAGCCTCCACAAAATCTTTAGATAGGAGCAAAATATAGAAACGTTTTTTGCCAGAGTGTAACACATGTGGCCTGGAGTCCAAATGCCAACAGAGTCCTTGTTCTCAGCTGGACTCTCCTGATCCTGGACTTCACTGTCTGCCTTTTTATCATCATTCTGATCTTCTGAGCTCCAACCAGAATCTCCCAACAAGCTCAAGTTTCAGCATTCTTGGATTGCTTCTCTAGCTGCCATCTTTAAACCTTTCCAAACTCTTCTCATGTACCAGTTAAAAAAAGCTTCTGAACAATATGGTCAGGTAGTAACACAGCAACAGCTTCACTTCTCTGAAATAAATATCTGTCTTAGTTACTTTCCTTGTTGCTGAGACAAAATACCTAATGCCCACAATTTAATAGGAGGAGATGTTTACTTTTGCTAACATTTTAGCTCAAGGTAGGATGGTATGGCACACAAACATGGTGGAGAAGAACTGCTCATGGCATGGTAGACAGGAAGGAGAAAGAGTGAATGGAGGACCTAGGAAGGGACAGAAACCCTTCTAGGCCACTCCCCCAATGACCCGCCTCTTCCAACCAGACCTTGTATCATAACAGTGAGTCGGCTACAAGCCCTCATAATCAAATCACCTTTCATAATACTCACCTATGAAGCATGAAGTTTGGGAGACATTTTAGATTCAAACCATAATGAGTGTGTTTAGGTTATATCTTGTTCTCACTTCTCTTGAATTGTTTTAAAGAAATAATTATTCATTTGAGAATTAGTAGAACATCTGAATACAAAACAACCATAAAAAATTTCAATTACCAATAAGTATCTTTTCCAATTAAATTTCCAGATGTGAATTTTTAATGTATAATTTTATGTTATTTTCAAGAAGTGAATAATCTGTATGTGAGTTGTACACATTTTTCATCTTAAAGTCTTTTATTGGTACATATTAGGTATACAACACATTTACATTTCTCATTGGGAACTTGGACCTTTACATAATGCATCTTGGTTCTTATTTTTTCCCCATTCCTAGCCCTCCCTTCACCCCCTCCACCCTTCCCTATTTATCAAGACTTTATTTCCATTTTTCCTATTTCTCATAATTTTTCCCTTCCCTTCTTTCCTTTCCCCTGCCCCTCCTACTACTCCTACCCCTTTGGACCTTTTCTTTCTATTTTGCATTATCGATTATCCATTCTAATCATTGGTACATTTTAACTATACAATATAATGACATTCATCATTGGAAGTTTGCAGCTTTACATAATCTCTCTTGGTTCTTATTTTTCACCCTTGCCCAGCCTTCCCTTCAACCCCTCCATGTCTCCCTATTTACAAAGATTTTGTTCCTATTTTTCCATTTTCTCATATTAATTCCATTCCCTTCTTTCCTTTCCCCTACACCTCCCGCTTTGTTCCCCTTAGCCCCTTTTCTTCCTATTTTACATTACCTATTATAGTTTTAGTCTTTATTTACACTTTCAGTTTCTCACACCAGAGAAACTATTCAGTATTTATGCATGCATGTCCTATTTATTTCACTTAAGAGTATCACCTCAATGTGCATCCATTTAGCTATAAATGTCTCTAATTTCTCATTTTTTATGGCTGAGTAGTGCTCCATTTTATTAAAAAACACATTTTCTTTATCCAGTCTCCAGTTGATGGGCATTTGGGCTGTTTCCAAGTTTTAGCTATCACAAACTGTGCTACTATGAACATGGGTGCACATATATCACTGTGGTATGATTCTTTTAATTCTTTGGGGAAGATACCCAGCAGGGGAATAGCGGGGTCAAATGGGACTTCCAGTCCTAGTTCTTTGAGGTATCTCCATACTGATTTCCATAGTGCTTGCACCAGTCTACACTCCCACCAGCAGTGGAGCAGGGTTCCTCTTTCCCCACAGCCCCTCCAGCATTTGTTATTGGTTGATTCCATGATAGCAGCCATTCTTTGTGGAGTAAGGTGGAATCTCAGCATTGTTTTCATTTGCATTTCTTGAATGACCAGTGATGTTGAGCATTTTTTTAATGTATTTATTTGCTATTTCAACTTCTTTGTGTGAGAAATGTCTGTTCATTTCAGATGCCCATTTTCAGATTGGATCTTTAAATCTGAGAGGTCTGCTCTTTTTAAGTTCTTTACATATTTGAGACAGTAGACCTTTGTCTGAGGAAAAGCAAGTGAAGATTTTTTCCCACATTGTGGGTTATCTCTTCACAGTGATGGTGGTTTCTCTTGCTGTGCAGAAGCTTTTTAATAAGAAGAGACTCCAATTGTTGATTGATTCTGCTAGTTCACAGGCAACTGAGGTTTTGTTCAGAAAATCTTTTCCTACACCGATGTCTTCAAGGGTTCTACCTAACCTCTGTTCCAACTGGTTCAGAGTTTCCATTTTAATATTTAGATCTTTAATCCATTTTTATTTTAGTTGAGTGCATGGTGAGTCAAATAGGTCTAGTTTTAATCTTTGACATGGTGAAACCCAATTTTTCCAGCACCGTATATTAAAGAGGCTATCTTTCCTCCAGTGAGGGTATTTGGTGCCTTTATTGAACATGAGATGGCTGAGTGTGTGTGGAGTTGTTTCTGCATCTTCTAATCTGTTCCACTGGTCCTCGGGTCTGTTTCTTTGCCAGTACCATGCTGTTTTTATCACAGTAGCTTCACAGTATAGTTTCAAGTAGGGGATTGTGATACCCCCTGCCATATCTCTGTTACCTAGAATTGCTTTTGCTATTCTGGGTCCCTTCTTCTTCCAAATGAATTTTTGGATTATTTGCTCAAGGTCCGTGAAGTATGCTGGTGGGATCTCAATTGGAATTACATTGAATTTGTATAGCAGTTTTAGAATTTTGGCCATTTTCACTATGTTAATCCTTCCTACCCAGGAGCAGGGGATGTCTGTCCATTTTCTGATATCATCTTCAATCTCTCTTTTCAGAGTGCCATAGTTTTCAGAGAAGAGGTCATTGATTTCTTTCGTTAGGTTGATTCCTAGGGATTTCAGTTTTTTGGATGCTATTGTGAAAGGAATTATTTGCCCCATTTCTCTCTCAGTGAGTCTGTCATTCATGTAAAGGAAAGCTATTGATTTTTGTGTGTTGACCTTGTAACCAGCTACTTGACTGAATTTGGTTATTAAGTCTAGAAAACTCTTGGTGGAGTTATTGGGGTCTTCTATATAGAGTATCATGTCATCTGCAGATAATGAAGATTTGTCTTCTTCATTTCCTATCTTTATCTTTCTTTCTTTCTCTTGTCTAATTGCTGTGGCTAATGTTTCCAAAACTATATTGAACAAGAGTGGTGATAGTGGACATCCTTGTCTTGTTCCTGATTTTAGTGTGAAGGATTTCAGTTTTTGACCATTTAGTATGATACTGGCTGTTGGTTTTTCATAAATGGCTTTTGTCATTTTGAGGTAGAGACCATCTATTCCAATTTTTTGTAGGATTTTTATCATAAATGCATGTTGGATTATGTCAAATGCTTTTTCTGTGTCTTTGGAGATAATCATATGATTTTTGTCCTTGGCTCTATTGATACACTGTATTACATTGATTGATTTGCATATGTTGAACCATCCCTGCATCCCTGGAATGAATTTCACTTGATCAGGGTGTATGCTCTTCTTGATGATCTTCTGCATTCTATTTGCCATTATCTTATTAAAGATTTTTGCACCTGTGTTCATTAGGGAGATTGGTCTATAGTTCTCCTTTTCCATTGGGTCTTTCTCTGCTTTGGGGATCAAGGTGATGCTTGCTTCCGGGAATGAATTTGGCAGTATTGCTTCCCTTTCAATTTCTTGAAGAGTTTAAGCAATAGTGGCAGTAGTTCCTCTATAAATGTCTTGTAGAATTCAGCAGTGAAGCCATCAAGGCCTGGGATTTTCTTAGTTGATAAGTTTTTTATAATGTTTTCAATTTCATTGGTTGATGTTTGGGTTGTTTAGAATTTTTAGGTCTTCTTCATTCAGCTTTGGTAATTCTTATGTATCTAGGAATCTGTTCATTTCGTCTGTGTTTTCTATCTTACTGGTGTATAGGTTCTAGAAGTAGGTATTGATGATCCTTTGGATTTCTGCTGGGTCTGTTGTAATTTCACCCCTTTTATTCCTAATTGCATGGATTTGGGCCTTTTCTTTCCTTTTTCTGATAAGGTTGGCCAAGGGTTGGTCAATTTTGTTGATTCTTTCGAAGAACCAACTCTTGGCTTCATTGATTTTTTGTATCATTCTCTTAGTCTCCATTACATTGATTTCTGCTCTGACCTTTATAATTAACTCCCTTGTATGAGCTTTGAGTTTGTGCTGCTCTTCTTTTTCTAGAAGCTTGGTGTTCAGTATCAGGTTGTTTATAATTGGGGTTGCTCTGTTTTCCTAATATGCGTATTCAGTGCTATGAATTTCCCTCATAAGACTGCTTTCATTGTGTCCCACGGATTCTGATATGTTGTATTGTCATTGTCATTTAATTGAAAGAACTGTCTGATTTCTTCTTTAATTTCCTCTATGACCCATTGGTTATTCAGAAGTAAGTTATTCAATTTCCATGTGTTTATGAAATTTTTTGAGTTTCTTTTGCTATGGATCTCCAATTTCATCACACTATGGTCTAATAATATACAGGGGATAACTTCCATTCCTTTGCACTTACTTAAACATGTTCTATGTGCGAGTATGTGGTCTATTTTGGATAATGACCCATGTCTAGCTGAGAAGAATGTGTATTGTGATTTTGTGGGGTGGAAGACTCTAAACATCTCTTAAGTTCATTTGCTCAAGAGTTTGATTGAGTACTAATATTTCATTACTTATTTTTTGTCTAATTGATCTATTTGTCACAGTGGGGTGTTGAGGTCCCCCACTACATTTGTATTAGTGCATATATGACTTTTTATTTCTGTTAGCATTTGTTTTATATAGCTGGGCGCACTAGTGTTTGGTCCATAGATATTTATGATTCTCATCTCTTCCTCTTGGATGTTCCATTTACAAGGATGTAGTGACATTCTTTGTCTCTCTTAATCAGTGTTTGTTTGAAATCTACTTGATCTGCAAAGAGGATAGCTACTCTTGATTTTTTTCAGGTTCCCATCGCATGGAGTATCGTTTTCCACCCTTTAACTTTCAGTCTATGAGTTTCTTTTTGAATTAAGTGTGTATCTTGTATGCAGCATATTGTTGGATCTTACTTCTTGACCCATTCTGCCAGTGTATTTCTTTTCATTGGTGAACTGAGACAATTAACCTTGATGGTTATAACTGAAACGTATTGACTTGTCATTGCCATGACTTTTTCTTTTTGTTGGGTTCTCTCCCTTTACATTTAATTTCTTGTTGTCCCAGATGGGTTCATTCTACTTTGCTTCCTGGGGTTGTGATCCTCAATGTCTGTTCCTAGGATATTGTGTAAAATTCTTTGGAATGCTGGTTTGGTATTCACGAAGTTCCTAAGGTGCTCTTTGTCATGAAAGTGTCTTATTTCTCCATCCATTTTGAAAGATAGTTTTGCAGGGTACATCAATCTGGGTTGGAGGCTGTTTTCTTTTAGGGCTTGGAATATGTCACTCCAAGCTCTTCTTTCCTTGATGGTTTGTGTTGAGAATTCTGCTGTGATTCTGATGGGCTTTCCTTTGTATGTGATTTGTTTCTTTTCTCTCACTGCTTCTAGAACTTTGTTCTTCTGTTGAATTTCTGAAATCTTAACTATTATATGCCTATGTGTAGATTGTTTTTGATCAAGGCTATTTGGAGTCCTATATGCCTCACTTATCTATATGTCAAGCTCTTTTTCCCTGCTTGGGAAGTTTTCTGCCATTATTTCTGTGAAGAGATCTTTTATGTCATCTGCACTCTCTCCTTTTTCTTCATTGACTCCATTCAGTCTTATGTTATTCTTCTTTGCATCATCTAGCAGCTGCTGGATTGATTTCTCATGTTCCTTTATAATTTTGAAGCAATTTTTCTTTTCCTGGTCACTAATTGCAATCTTATCTTCTATATCTGAAATTCTGTCCTCACATTGGTTCATTCTGCTGTGTAGACTTTCAGTGGAGTTTTTCATGTCCTGGAAATCTATTTGTATATGTTTTATGGATTCCATTTGTTTCCTATGTTGGGATTCCATCATGCTCCTTAGCTCCTCTCTAGATTCATTAATCATGTCTTGCACTAGGAGCACAATCTCTGCTGTTGTCTGAGAAATTATTTCTGATTTCATTTTTTCCAGATCCCCTTTTGTTGCCAGTTTAGTGGGTCCAGGTGGTTGAGTATCAGCATGTTCCATCTCATTTCCCTTTAGGGTTGCTGTAGGTGATTTGGAAGTCTGGTGTTGAGACTTATTTATGTGTCTTCTCATTTTGAAGGGGGTTGGGGGGGCTGCTGTTGACACCCATGCAGCTTACCTCCTCTGAGCTGGTAGAGGTGGGACAGGGGCTGGGACTGGTAAGAGGGATGATGGCCAGGAAGCCCCTTCCTCTGGACCAGGAGCAGTGGAATGGCAGCTCAGAAGCCCCTACCTCTTGGCTGGGAGTGGTGGGATGATTGCTGTCCCAGCAGCCCCTTCCTCTGGACCAGAAGCAGTGGGACGGCACCTCAGAAGCCCCTACCTCTGGGCCAGGAGTGGCAGGATGGACGACAGCCTGTGAGTTGTACTCTTATCAGAACAGAAAAAAAACATAACCAACAAAAAAGCACAAAATTGAATGTTTTCATGTAATTTCAGAAACTTGGCTTTATCATAATAACAAACCTGAAAGTATTGAATACATGGAAAGGTCCTTTTTACTGGCCATAGATGAAAGAAACTCAAATAAAATATTAATAAAATATATATAATAACAAAATAAAATAATAATAGTACCAGAGAACCAAGTAGGTAAGTTAAAGACACTTCAACATTTAAAAAAATTGATGTAGCATGAAATATTAGAAAACAGAAAGCAAACAGTAATAAGAAGAAGCAGTTTAGCATTTGTAAAAACTATTAAAATCCAACTATAATTTACAATAAACACGTGTTTTTAATATTATAAATAAAGTTAGCTGATACCTTATTAAGATGATGACTCTACAGTGGAAAGAAGAACAAATGTTCCACTTAAAGATAAAGCTGCACAAGTATTAATTAGTAAGATATATAGATGCACATAAAGAGATACAGATGTCTTTGAGGGGCTAGGAGTGGAATGGTATGGTTTATATCTAGATATCTCCCCAAAATCTCATGCATTCAAACGTGAGGCTTTTAAAAAGTGATTGGATCATGGGTGGTATAGCTGACTTTCTTTTAGAAGGTGGGTTTTGTTCAGAGAAGGCAGGTCACTGTGGCCATGAGCTGGAAGGGTATATCTCTCCTTCCAGTCTCCTCCATGACTTTCTCTGCTCTTCCATTGTCTGCCATGCTGTGAGGGGCTCTCTTCTACCATGCCCTTCTGCCATGCTTTCCTACCTTGAATCTAGTTGGCTATGGATTGAAACATGAGCCAAAATAAACCTCTCTCCTTCCTTAAGATGTGGGTGTCTGGTATTTTATCCCAGCAATGAGAGAAATACTTAATACACTAATCTGTAATCATATCCATTATGCATGATTACATTAAGCTATGAAGAAAAAAAAGTAAACATAGGAACAAAGACTAGAAATGTTACAGAATCCATGGAAGGGTAGATTAGATGTATGGAGTAAACTTCAACCTTGAATAGTAGAAGAAAACCATGGCAGACATGAGAGTAGTCCCAAGTTTTTCCAATGCCATAGTCAATAGGTGAAACCTGTTGAAAAAGCAGAGAGGAAGTTCCACCAGATGATGAGTTGGAAATGATGCTCAATTCTCTTCCTTGCCCCTTCCATCTGCCCTGGTTAATTTTTGTGATAAAGTCACAAAGCATCTCAGAATTCCTAGTACACAGAGTCCAGCCTGAAAAAAACTCCTGCCTGCATCACAGTGACCAAACTCCACAAAAAATCAGAGGCAGGGAAATGGGGATTCTTACCAGAGTTGCCAAATACTAGGGTGAACCATATGAAATTGTTATTTTTGCCCACTGCAAGATAAACACCAGTCATAACATTTTGTTCCATTTAATTTTTTAAAAATTTTAGTTTATTAGTACATATGAGAGGTACATAATATTTACATTCCTTGTGGGAAGTTGTTACATCCACACAACACATAGTAATTCCACCAAAAATGGGTAATACTTATTTGAATTAAAAGGAAAAGGAGCATTGGTAGGTAAAATAGTTAACAGAGGACACATCACCAGAAAATGCCTTCAATAAGTAAAATTGGTTTGTGGTTCAGATCTAAAATGACCTCCAAAAGTTTTATGTTCCAAGGTGGAACCTAGTAGTAAGGTACGTGTTACTGGGTGCGTGACTTAAAAGCATATATTCTTATCCCTGGCTCCTCCCTTCTCCATCTGCCTCCTGGCCACCATGCAGTGAAATCTTTTGTCTGCCATGAATTCTGCTGTGGCATTTCTGCTGGAGCCAACAGACCATGGACTACATCCACTGAAATTGTGAACCAAAATAAACCTCACCTCCTTTAAATGGCAGGTGTTGGGGATTTTGGCCTAACAATGGAAAAGCTGACTAATGAGTCCACTGGTGTGACTATACCTGACTGAGTAGTTTAGAAGTCTTTGGAATATCTTTATGAGAGGAGCTTAGAAAGTTTGGAGAAGTAGGCTAAAGAAGATCTAGCTTCCAGTAAGCAGAAATTGATGAAAAATTCTGATTGGATGCCAGAATGCTGATAACCATATGAAGAGTAAATCAAGAGATTTCAGATGGGGACAAAAACTCATTTGCAGTTGGATTAGAGTTCATATGTGTTATATTCTGGCAGAAAATTTGCCTTTACTTGCCCAGGTCATGAGACTTTGCAGGAGACTGAGATTAAGGGCCAAGGACTAAATAACCTTGTGGAGGAAATTTCAAGCCTGTTCAATGTTCAGGTTGTGGCATGGATACTGTGGCTCTTTTCACAAGTTCTACAGTTATAATCAGGTAAACTAACATAGTTGAAGGATTTGAAACATTTTCAATTTTCCAGCAGAGCAATTTTGCTGAAAAGATAAGCATGCAAAAAGAGCCAAGTATTTTGCATCAGAACCATTGGAAAGATGACTTGAGCAGATATCAGGAATTGGCCAGAGCCCATCATTCAATAACTGAAGAATAGAAAAGGGTAAATGAAATTCAAAAACTCTGCTGTAAGAAGAGATCCTCAGGACACCCTGCTTATTCAGGGTTGCAGAGGAAAATGTTTCCACAAGTTAAGTCATCCAGGCATTCCAAAGTCATAGAAGCCAAGATCCAATGTGCCCAGACTACTGCTCCAGCTGATAGCAGTCCTTGGTGTCAACCATGTGATGCTGGTTTTAGTGGAATGCAGAATGTTAGAGTTGAAGGTTCATTCTTTGATTTCACCAGATTTCAAAGGGTATCCTGGGAGGCCAGCAAATATGCCCCTTAGAAGGGACATGAAGCTATGAGAATGAAGCCAAAGGTACAGTGGAGAACCCAGGAAGTTAGAATTGGCAGGAACATGGAATGTAGTCTGAAGAAAGCCACAATCAATGATTGAGTCAGCCCAAGAGAGAGGCCATGTGTGCTACAAGCAGCAATGCCACAGATATGGAGCTCCTCAAATACTTTGGAGTTCATATTTTGCCACAAAGTGTCTCAGAGTGCTTGATACAGAGCTGCAGGATTTCATGTTTACCCCGCTAGGTTTGAGTCTTGTATTGGTCCCATTTCTTCCTACCCCTTTTAGAATAGGAATGTTTATCCTATGCCAATGTATGTTGGAAGTAAACTTTCTTTCTGATTTTTACAAGGGCTTACAGTTAAGAGTTTTCCTAGAGTCACAGGAGACTTTCACCACTGCTAGAGTTTTAAGACTTTGCTGACTGTTAAAGATGGGCTAAATGTATTTTTCATAGTGAAATGGACATGAGCCTTCTGGAGGTCAGAGGTAGAATATTATGATTTAGATCTAAAAAGTCCCCTCATATTCAGAGGAAGAAACACTGGGGGCAAGACTTGGGATGGTGCATTCTCATCCCTGGCTACTCCTTTCTCTCTCTCTGCTTCCTGGCTGTCACAGGATAAGTGGCTTTCCTCTGTCAGGCCCTTCCACTACAACCTTTCTGCTTGGAGCTAGCCAACCACAGACAGAATCCACTGAAAACATGAGCCACAACAAACCTCACCTCTATAAGTTGCAGGTGTTGATTATTTTGTCTTAGCAATCAGAAAGTTGACTAATATAATTATACCAGTGAAGGTAAACAGAATATTACATTCCTAAAAACAATCAAATAGACATGTGCCATAAGATTGCAATTTCTTCATTGAAAATCTTTCCCAAAAGGATGCAATGAGAAAAAAATGAACAATTTAACCTACTCCCATAACAAAGTCCATCAATTTAAAAAAGAAAAAGAGAAACATGATTCAATTAGAGCAGAGTAGAATTATACAGTCACCAAAAGCCATTCTGGATGTCCACCAGTGACCAGCTTAGCCGCATGGGCTAAAAGGTCCCTGGCCATCTGGAGCCCCACTCTGTCTGGCTTGCCAAGCCCACCAGTGACAAGTGAGATGCTGATAACCCCTCAACATGCCTAGCGGTGACCAGCTTAGCTACATGGGTGAGTATAACCCCCTCTCCACCCCCCAACACCTCTGGCCTCCTAGCTGTGCCACTACCTGGTTCCACACTACAGAGGCACAGGGGTGTAAAGGCCATTGTCCTGAGCTGCAGAAGTGAAAAACAGATAGAGGGCCTCTCTCAGGCTCTTTGATAAAAACTGAAGCCCACTGGAAAAGGGAAGAGAATCTCTGCAATAAAGGCACACCAGACTACCATACTTGGTAAGTTGGAGGGATTATCACTTCCCCTTGGAACCTGGACTATCTTCAGGGGAAGGGCAGTGGAACCTGCAGTAGAGTCTTGCCGAGTTCAACCCTGCAGGAGGACAGGGAGCTCAACTTGGGACTTGCAGCCAGAAATCTGCCTGAATTTCATGGGTTTGTGAATGGCTTGTTGAGACTGATTGACTTATATCTGCACACTGCTGCCCACATTGTCTATTGTGCAAGCAGAGACATGCCCTGAAGGAGGCCCTTCATTTTTATTTTTTATTTGTTATTTTCAAAATTATTATCATTTTCTTCTCTTATTTTTAAGTTTTATTTTTTTCTACTCTTTTCAAATTTTTCTTTTTTTTTCTTTCTTTTCTCTTTTCTGTCTCTCTATCTCGCTTGCTCCCTTGCTGTCCCTCATAGTTCTTCATCTCCATTTGTGTTCCTGTTCTGGCCACAATTCATATTTCTTCTTTATTTTTCTTTTCTTCTCTTTCCCTCTCTCACCTGTGTCCTCTGGCCTCAGTGCTAAACTTCCCCTATCCTTCTACTTACCTAGCCCTCCCTCCCCAACTCCTTCTAATTCACAATCCCAAAGGGTAAAGTTGCTATATTGAAGAGTTTCATCACTATAAACATGTGTCGGGTTGGTCCTCGATTTTGATTTAATTCACGCAGTTAAAAGTCATAGATAAATAACTACCACAAATTCTCATTTGCTAAGATGTACTTGATGCTATGGTGTCACTGATTGTATCACTTGGGCTAAGGTGTTGTGATTGATCTAATCAGTTGTCCTTCCTGGTATAGTGAAAATGGGATACTCTCAGAGCCATTAGAGACTCAAAACCTAAAGACCAACTATATCTGGAAGACACCCCTGAAAAGCAATTATTCCATAAGGGTTCTACCTATAAACAACAAAGATACTTACAATAAGGAACTTTGGAGTATCAACCCAGGAATTAAACCAAGGACAATACCAAAAACAAAAATGAGAAGACATTTAAGCAAGGCACAAACTCAGACTTCCACCCCACAAAAGGCAAATTCCGGGGGAAATGAGGTAGAAAATTCTGATAATAAATGACCTGCACAACCTGAACTGATAACACAGGAAGTAACAAAACAGATGAATGAGGCTCTACAAAAATTCAAAGCAGAAATAATCTCCCAGATAACTACAGAGATGGTGAGAAGAGTGAAAGACATGTTTAGAGGCCCTAGAACAGACACAGATAAAAAAAAATACATGAGCTTAGTAACATGCTGGAAGCCATGAATGCCCAGTATAAGAAAGGAATGGAAACCATGAAACAAATTCAAACAGATATCAAGGAGATTAAAAACTCCATTGAAAGTATGCACAGAAGATTAAGGGAATGTGAAGATAGAATATCAGATATAGAAGACAGGATTGAGGTTAGTGACCAAGAAAATAGAGATTTCTTAAAAATAGTAAGGGACCATGAGAAATCAATCCTGCAGCTGTGAGATGATGCAAAGAAGAGCAACATAAGACTGATAAGAGTCCAGGAAAAAACAGGAGAAAGTACAATTGACATGAAAAAACTGTTCACAGAAGTAATAGTAGAAAACTTCCCAGACAGAGGTAGAGAACTGGACATACAGATAAGTGAGGCATATAGAACTCCAACTAGCCATGATCAAAAAATATCTACACCTAGACATATAATAGTCAAGATCCCAGAAACCAAACAGAAGAATGAAATCCTACAAGCAGTTAGAGAAAAGAAACAAATCACCTACAAAGGAAAGCCCATCAGAGACATGGCAGACTTCTCAACACAAACTCTCAAGTCAAGGAGAGTCTGAAGTATTTAAAGCCCTAAAAGAAAATAACTTTCAACCTAAACAGTTGTATCCTGCAAAATTATTGTTCAAAATCAATGGGGAAATTATATACTTCCACGACAAAGAATACCTGAGAAATTTCATGAACACCAAACCAGCACACCAAACAATTCTAAGCAATATCCTAGAAAAAGACAATGAAGGTCACAATTCCATGAGGCCCAACAGAGGTAAGCCACCAAGGTAAGAAACTAAAGGGAAAGGGGAAAATACAAGAAATAAAAGAGCCAACAACAGTAAAACATCATGACAAGGATAAGTCAATATCTATTAATTATAACCATCAATGTTAATGGCTTCAATTCACCAATCAAAAGAAATATACTGAGAGAATGGATTAAGAAGCAAAATCCAGCAATATGTTGTATACAAGAAACACACCTAACTCAAAAAGAAATTCATAGACTGAAAGTAAAAGGATGGAAAACAGTTTTCCATGTGACAGGAACCCATAAAAAAGCAGGGGTAGCAATCTCATTTGCAGACAAAGTAGATTTCAAACCAAAACTAATTAAGAGAGACAAAGATGGTCACTACATCCTTGTGAAGGGAACAATCCAAGAGGAAGAGATGACAGTCTTAAATATATATCCACCAAATATGAATGCCCTTAACTATAAAAAACAAATATTAATGGACAGGAAAAACCAAATAAGCACTAATACAATTGTAGTGGGGGATGGAGTTAATATGAGAAAATGAATAAATGGAAACAAAGTCTTTGTAAATAGGGAGTGATGGAGGGGTTGAAGGGAGGGCAGGGGAAGGGGGGAAAATAAGAACAAAGAGAGATTATGCAAAGGTGCAAATTTCCAATGATGAATGTAATTACATTGTATACCTAAAGTGTACCAATAAAATAAAAATTAAAAAAAAACAATTGCAGTGGGGGACGTCAATACCCCACTATCACAAATAGACAGATCATCTAGACAAAAAATTAACAATGAAACTCTAGAACTGAACCAAGCTATTGAACAAATGGACTTAATAGATGTTTACAGAGTGTTCCACCCCACAAAATCAGAATACACATACTTTTTGGCTGCACATGGGTCATTCTCCAAAATAGACCACATGCTAGCTCATAGAACATGTCTAAGTAAATGTAAAGGAATTGAAGTTACCCCCTGTATATTATCAGACTGTGGTGGAATAAAATTGAAGATCAATAACATAAGAAACCACAAACCCTCACATACATATGGAAATTGAATAACACCCTGCTAAACAAGCAATGGGTCACAGAGGAAATTAAAGAAGAAATTAGACAGTTTCTACAAGCAAATGATAATGCCAATACAACATATAGGAATCTATGGGACACAATGAAACCAGTTTTATGTGGGAAATTCATAGCAGTTAATGCTCATATTAGGAAAACAGAGAGAACTCAAATAAATAACCTAATGCAGACCTCAAGCTCCTAGAAAAAGAACAGCATAACAAACCCAAAGCTCATACAAGAGAGGAAATTATAAAGATCAGAGCAGAAATCAATGCAATGGAGACTAAGAGAATGATACAAAAAATTGATGGATCACAGAGTTGGTTTTTCAAAAGAATAAATAAAATCGATAAACCTTTAGCCAACCTTATCAAAAAAAGGAAAGAAAAGGCTCAAATACATGCAATTAAGAATGAAAAAGGTAAAATCACAACAGATCCAGCAGAAATCCAGAGGATCATCAATACCTACTTTGAGAACCTGTACTCTAACGAAATGGAAAAAACAGAAGAAATGGACAGATTCCTAGATACATATGAATTGCCAAAGTTAAATGCAGAAGATATAGAAATTCTAAACACCCCAATTACAATGAGTGAAATTGAAAATGTAATAAAATTTTACCAACAAATAAAAGCCCAGGTCCTGATGGCTTCACTGCTGAATTCTACAAGACATTTAAAGAAGAACTAATGCCACTACCCTTTAAACTCATCAAGGAAATTGAAAGGGAAGGAATACTTCCAAATTCATTCCTGGAAGCAAGTGTTACTTTGATTCCAAAAAACAGGCTAAGACCCAACCCCAAAAGAAAACCACAGGCCAATCACCCTAGTGAACATAGATGCAAAAATTCTCAACAAGATACTGGGAAACAGAATACAGAGGGTCATCAAGAAGATCATACATGCTGACCAAGTCGGATTTATCCCAGGGATGCAAAGATGTTTCAACATACATAAATCAATAAATGTAATACAATATACTAACAGAGTCGAGGACAAAAAACATATGATCATCTCAATAGATGATGAAAAAGCATTCAACAAAATCCAACACCAATGCATGATAAAAACCCTGCAGAAAATTGGAATAGAGCATCTTTATCTCACTCTTATTAAGGCTATCTATGAAAAATCAACAGCCTATATTACACTAAATGGTCAAAAACTGAAAACTTTCATGCTAAAATCAGGAACAACACAAGGATGCCCACTATCACTACTCCTGTTCAATATAGTTCTGGAAACATTAGCCACAGCAATTAGAAAAAAGAAAGAAATAAAAGGGATAGAGCTAGGAAGGAAGAAGTTAAAATGTCATTATTCACTGACAATATGCTACTTTACATAGACAACCCAAAAAACTCCACCAAAAGACTTCTAGAGTTAATTGACAGATTCGCTAGAGTAGCTGGATACAAGGTTAACACTCAAAAAACAATAGTCTTCTTATACACAAATAACAGACTCACTGAGAGAAAAACTAGGGAAACAATTTCTTTTACAATAGCATCCAAAAAAAATGAAATGTCTAGGAATCAATCTAACAAAGGAAGCAAAAGACTTCTACACTGAAAATTACACCACTCTGAGAAAAGAAATAAAAGAGGATATCAGAAAATGGAAAGACATCCCTTGCTCCTGGGTAGGAAGAACCAATATAATGAAAATGGCCATACTTCCAAAACTACTATATAGATTTAATGCAATGCCTATTGAAATGCCATCAATATATTTCACAGAACTAGAGACAAAAATCCAAAAATTAATTTGGAACCAGAAGAGACCTAGAATAGCAGAAGCAATTCTATGCAACAGAGACATGGCAGGGGGTATCACAATTCCCAACTTGAAACTATACTACAAAGTTACTGTGATAAAAACAGCATGCTGCTGGCAAAGAAACAGATCCAAAGGTCAGTGGAATAGATTAGATGATGCAGAAACAACTCTAGATGTACTCAGCCACCTCATCTTTAACAAAGGAGACAATCACCCTCATTGGAGGAAAGATAGCCTGTTTAATGAATGGTTTTGGAAAAACTGGATTTCAATCTGCCAAAGATTAAAACCAGACCCATATCTATCACCATGCACTAAACTAAGATAGAAGTGGATTAAAGATCTAAATATTAAGACAGAAACACTTAACTTGCGGGAAGATGCGTTAGGTAGAAATCTTGAAGACATTGGCATAGGAAAAGACTTTATGAACAAAACCTCAGTAGCATGGGAACTTGTACAAAGAATCAACAACTGGGATCTCATCCCATTATAAAGCTTCTGCAATGCAAGAGAAACCACTAACAGAGCTAACAGACAACCTACAATGTGGGAAAAAAAAATTTAGCAGCTGTAACTCAGACAAAGGTCTACTATCTAGCACATATAAAGAATTGAAAAAAATCAGACCCCCAAACTTAAAGACCAAATTCAAAAATGAGCATCTGAAATGAACAGACATTTCTCAGACAAAGAAGTAAAAGCAGAAAATAAACATGAAAAAATGCTCAACATCACTGTCATTCGAGAGATGCATATGAAAACAACACTGAGATTCCACCTCACCCCACAAAGAATGGCTGCTACCAAGAAATCAACCAATAAGAAATGCTGGTGGGTGTGTGGAGAGAAAGGAACCCTTCTCCATTGTTGGTGGGAGTGCATACTGGTGCAACCACTGTGGAAATCAGTATGGAGATACCTCAGAGAACTAGGCTTAGAGGTCCCATTTGACCCAGATATCCTCCTGCTTGGTATCTTGCCAAAAGAATTAAAAGAGTCATACCACAGTGATATATGTGGACCCATATTCATAGCAGCACAATTTGTAATAGCTCAATCTTGGAAACAGCCCAAATGCCTGTCAATTGGAGACTGGATAAAGAAAATGTGTTTTTTAATAAAATGGAGTACTACTCAGCCATAAAGGATGAGAAACTAGAGACATTTATAGCTCAATGCTTGCACATTGAGGCCATACTCTTAAGTGAAATAAATAGGACACACATGTGTAAATATCAAATAGTTTCTCCGGTGTGAGAAACTGAATGTGTAAATAAGGATTAAAGTGATTAAAATGAAAAATTGATAATTTGAAATAGGAAGAATGTTCCAAAGGTGTAGGGGAAGTGGGAGGGGAAGGGGAAAGGAAAGAATGGATAGGGAAAATTATGAGAAAAGAAAAATAATGGAAACAAAGTCTTTGTAAATAAGGAAGGGTGGAGGGGTGAAGGGCGCACAGGTAATGGGGAAAAAATAAGAACCAAGATACAGCATGTACAGGTAGAAACAACCAATTATAAATGTAAATGTATTGTATACCTAAAATGTACCAATAAAAGAATTTAAGCAAAAAAAAAAAAAAAGAACAAGCAGAAAATAGATACTCTAAAAAAGTTACAAGACTTTTAGGAAGGCTAGTTGTCACTCTTTCAAAACATAAATGATTATTCCTTACAGGAACTTAACGCTAAATATATACTTGCATTTGTGCCCCCCAAAAGTATACAGAGATGGTTGATTTCCACGGTATTTACAAATACAAAATTGCTGACGTCCTAAATATCCATCAACAAAGAAGAGGTTAAATAATTTAAAAGATGGCTTTCCTGAAGAAATATTTGAGGTTGTAAAATTGGATGAGTTAGGTCCATATGCCTTCAAGTTCATCAATAACTTATTTGCTAAAGTGAAAAAATAAGTTACCCAGCAGCACATATAAAATGACCTCCCATGTAAGTCTTCCCCCTGTGACTGGGAAGACATAAATACATGAATATGTAATGCCTTAACAGAGAAAAAAGGTGAAGACCTAACCCTGAGTGATTGTGTTCATTGAGGAGTGTACAAGGGAAGAGATGTGGAAAAGTGAACATTCTTATTTTTCTGTAATCAATTGTTTGACTTCATTCTATGAATTAATGAACATTAAAAGCATGTTAAATCAATTGGCACATGGTATTCAAATATAATTTTTAAAACACTACATCCATCTAAATGATAATTCCAATTTTATTTAGTACATTGGTTTTTTACTTTTTTAAAAACGTTTCCAGAATTATGCCTATTTATTTATTCTGTTCAAAAGTGCAACTGAGAAATACAACTAACATTTCCTATTTTCCAATTCATTGATTTTTTTTGCTTCTGGTTTTATTATTTCCTTTCTTCTACTTTCATCAGATACATTGTATTGTGCAGTTCTAGAGTCCTGAGCAAGAATAGAAAGCACATTCATTCTTATTTTTCTTTATTTAGTGATGGGAGTAGGTAGGTATACAACTTTCTGTCTGGGTAGAACTTTATCCATCCCCATACTTTTCTTTGTGATGTTTGTATTAACTAATACTAATGGAAACTTGCTAAGTATGTGCAAAGCTCTGTGCTATGAGCCCCGTACACAAAATCTCATTTAATCATTATGACAACCCAAAGAACTAGGAACTCTTTTGTCTCTTTTTATGTACCTGAAGCAGCTCTTCATGGAATCATCATGCCTCTAATTTTAGTCAGTGCATCTTGGGAATCCAGGTTTCAGCCTGACTAGAAGGTTGAGTGGATACGTGAACCATTAGTAGCTTTCCTTGGCTAGAGTGATTAGTTCAAGACAAGTTAATTGACCCAAGTCCAATCAATTGAAGTATTCCATGATACTTATAGGAAACTTCCATGACAATTTTAGGAAAGATAAATAAATAAACTAAAAATATTTCCCATGGAAGCTCTAACCATAAAACAAAATGATAACAAAGGTCCTTGCACCATTGTAGATAGTGTTTGCCCAAGATGGAAAATAAACAGTAGAAACCGGGGGTGATTTATGGAGCAAATGAGACAAATCCCTAATAATATTATCCAAGCACCAATAGCAAAATGGTCATGAAACCAGAATCATTCCCTAAATTTCCTACTTATGTAAGCCAATACATTTTCTTGTTGGCTGAGGCAATTTGAGATGATTTCCTATTACTTAGAATCCAAACAGTCTTTAAAGAGTTGAATCCTGTAGATCACATAGCTATTAATTGGTAGATCTAAAATATTTTCCCAGGCAATCTAGTACCAGACCTTATGTTGTCATCATGGTCTATTACCTTTATTCATTTACTGTTCATTCATTCATTGAACACATATGACATTGGAGAGATATAGGCTAGGTCACCCAGAATCTCAAGACAGGGAAAAGAGTATAGGGATCATGTCACATCTGTGATAGGAAAACATTTAAGAAGTTGAATAAAAGTAATGTGATATAGTTTACTTAAAGTTTGTTGTAGTGTTGCATAGAGGATAAAGTCTATGGAGACTGCAGAAGGTACAGGGACACTGAGGAAGAGGATGTTGGAGGCATCCATGAGAGAAATCTTGGTCTTTTGATCTAGCATGTAAGTGATGATGGTACCAATAAAAAGAGATATTTGAGATGTATTTTGCAAATAGACTAATGAATCTGCTGATGGACCCAATGTGAGGAATAAAAGGAGAGGGATAATCAAGATGGCTCCAATGTTTGACCTAAGCAACTTATTAATGTCTTTGAGTAAAATAGTTCAGGAGAAGAAATCAAAAGTAGAATCTTTGCTCATACTAAATTTGAGGTGGTTAATAGATAGCTATATGGAAATAGGTTAGAGATGCAAATATGAAGCTATCAGCTTACTGAATGTATTTAAACTATGGAAATAAATTTAATATTGTCTTGAGGATACTAATAAATAGAGAAGTGAAGGTCAGGCTCAGAGATCTAGTAGCTTTTTATACTATGATTAGAAAAAGCAAGAAGAATATCTTAGACTGCTGTGCTGCTATAACAAAATACTTGAGTTTGAATAATTTATGAAAAACAGATTTGCTTTTCTTACAGTTCCAGAAGCCAGGAAGTCTGAGGCCAAGTCACTGATAGGTATTTTGTTTGGTGAGCATTCAGTCTCTGCTTCCAAGAGAGTGCTTCGCACACTTCATCTTTCAGAGAGGAGGAATACTCTGTTCTTATATTCTACAAAATAGAGTGAAAAGTCAGTCAAATGCTGTGTGAAGCCTTTTTCATAGGAGCTTAATCCCATTCGTGAAGGAGATGCCTCATAGCCTAATCACATTGGAAAATCTCTACCTCTTAATACCCTCACATTGGCAATGTCTGAATTTTTGAGGGAGGATATTGAATCCATAACACGGAGTTCGAAAGGAAAGACAAGAATAAGAAGCCAGTGGGCTTGGAGGAAAATAACTTTAGCATAATGAGGTGGAGGGAGAGCTTGTTTCAAAACAAATCCGCTATGTGAACTGGGTAAAATAATGTTGTTGATCAAATAGAATTAGGAGTGCAAATTGGCCAGAGTTTGGCAAGGGGTAATTTATTCTTGAACTTGACAAAAACAGTTTCATTACCTTGGTGAGATGTAAGGAAAGTTTCATCTTTTACATCTGTTTATTTCCTGATGGAAATGATGCCATAGAAAGGAAGATAAATGTAGGTAACCTTTAAGAAGGGTTTAGCAAGCAGGGGAGAGCAAAGAAATGGGCTGGGAACTGGAAGAGAATGTGGGGAATTTTTTTTAATGAGGGATATATTATTTTTTAAGTTTATGAGTGTGACTCAGTCTGTAGGGGAGAGAAATAGTTATAGGATCTAGGTGAGGGAATCTTGCACCTATATGGAAGAAACAGGCAGAAGCAGATCTTAAAGCAGCATGCCTGGATACAGGTACAAGAGAATCTCATTCAGGAAGGATGAGGTTTAGTGGCATTTTTTTCAAGTACATGACTCTCTGACCACTCACTATTTCTATTACTCAAACTCACTTTTTCAGGTAATCCCATTTTAATCTGTCATCAGGGGCTTCAATTCACTTTTTCTTTACTCATTTTTTACTGCTCATTTTTTATTTTCTCAAGGTAGAGTGGGAGACGTGGTGGAGGAGACAAAGTGGGGAGAGAATGTTTGACAGTGTTCTCTGATGATGGGAGAGTAAATTTACAGGCAATATAGCACACAGATGGCCCACTCCACATCTGTGGTCATGAACTCAAAGTAAAACCAATCAGCACAGATGTATTTTCTTGAGTCATGTTTAGGTGGCTGAGTGCAGGCTGACATAGATCAAAATTTGGGACCAATCAGGGAGGAATTTTTAAAACAAATACTGCAAAGTAAAAGAAGAAAAAGGAATTTAAAGAGGAGGCAAGAGAGAGATTTATGAAAGCCTATGGAATCTAAGCTGGGTGGGAGAAAACAGAAAGCACGCGTGGGTATCAACCAGCGAAAATAGAAAAAGTTTATAAAGAGAGTGACTATAAAAATAGGATGTGATGATGAGAGGACTTTGGAAATAATGCGGTTATGGGTAGTGAGATCTAAGAAAGTACATTTAAAACTCTTTTTTAACCCAGACCTACAGTTCAAAAAGTCTAATACTCACATATATGTGTGTATTTCTCTCTTGTGTGTGTGTATATGCTGCAGTGTTACTCACTGTGCTCATTCTGATTACTGAGATGCACGAAGATGATCCTAGAAATGGTGCTGTGGTCTTTTTTTTAGTGTATTACATTTTATTGAGAAGTATGTGTTGCAACCTACTGTGTTTGATTTAAGGCCTACTAATGCATTATGACTTGCTGTTTGTAAAGCAATCTTGTTGAGTATGGCTGTCGAAGTAGGTGGCAGCAATAGCATGAAGGAAAAAATTGTTGGAAATGAGAAGATCAAATACTAGGGAATCTAGAATTTGAGATGGGTGATCAATGTGAATCACTACAACTGATGGTAAATCCTCATGCTTTTTCTACCTAGGCTGCAATCACTATACACATGTAGCTATTTAAACGGAAATTTTTAATGCATTATTGAAATATATTGACAAATACTAACTGTACGTATTTAAAATGTATAATTTTATAGTTTTCACACATACACACACATCACAATTAGGTACTAAACATATATGTCAAGCTCTGCTTCATTTTTGACCTGATTCTGACTCCCAGGCAACCTACTCTTCCTTTGGTCTTTGTACATCACTTTGCACTTTATGTAAATAGGATGATATATAATGTGATCTCAGCAGTGTGAGTTCTTTAGCCAAATTACTTTGAGATTCATGCATGTTGTATCTATCGAAAGTTTGTTGCTTTTTATTGCTGAGCAGCATTTTACTGTATGGATGCACTACAGATTATTTTTTCCATTCACCTGCTATGGACATACAGAGAGTTCCCAGGTTGGGGCTATTACAAATAAGTTGCTATAAGCATTTGTATGTAAGACTTTGTATGCACACATGTTTTCTTACCTCATCATAAATACCGAAGAATCATTCTTATAGGTTTTGCTTAATTCATGTATTTTCTATTTCAAACAGAAATTGACACGCCCTGCTCTCCAAACAAGAATCAATATACAAATTACCTGGTCTTCTGCCTAGATTGTGTATTAAAATTGGGAATCTTTATAATTGAATCTTTGGCTATTTGCACACATAAATGTAGGTTTGATGTCACTCTTTTCAATGTCACAGCTAAATATTTGTGTGACATCTGCAATTTAAAATCATATAATTTCAACTCCAGGGTTCAAGGCACCAGGAAGTTCAGTGTTGGTGAAATCTTTTCTTCCTGGTTCATGAATAGCACCTTCTTGACTGGTCTTCATGTGGCAGAAAGGGGAAAGGAGCTTGTTTTATAAAAATACTAGTCCCACTGCTTATGCCCTAATGACTTCCTAAATAACCAGTCTCCTTACCGAATAGTTTCTCTAGTGTGAGAAACTGAAAGTGTAAATAAGGACTAAAAGGTATAATAAATAATGTGAAATAGGAAGGAAAGGGGCAAAGGGGAAAGGGAAATGGAAGGGGCAGGGGAAAGGAAAGAAGGGAATGGAATTAATACGAGAAAATGGAAACAAAGCCTTTGTAAATAGGAAGGGATGGAGGGGTTGAAGGGAGGGCAGGGGAAGGGGAAAAAATAAGAACCAAGAGAGATTATGTAAAGGTGCAAATTTCCAATGATGAATGTCATTATATTGTATACCTAAAATGTACCAATAAATTTAAATTTAAAAAAACCAGTCTCCAAATACTATCAGAATATGAATTGGGTTTAATGAAGAAATTTTGAGGGACACAAATATTCAATCTCTGACAATATCTATCCTAAACTGAAAATTTTAACCTACATTAAACATTGTTTCTTCCCAAGCAGTTATACCACAATCTAGCATATCATTAGGAAGAGTAATTGTGTTTTATGTTAGGAAAAAGTTTCTTGTCAATTGTAACTAATTCCTTAAACACGCATATTATACATACCCATAAACTGATAATTGGATTCACTATCTTTTTCCTTCAGTTGTTTATCAGTGTTTTATATAATTTTGTTTTCTCCTAAACTATATTTATAACTGTGTATGTCTTATTTTTCTCACATTATTGTGGTTGTGAGCAAATAGTAAGCATTCAACAAATATATATGAAGTTTTAAAAAGATGGCTATTCAAGGATGGATCTTTTGTATTGAGAATTTACTATATTATGCATTCCACCAATCATACTACACATTTTATTACTAATTTCTTCCACCACAACCCCTTCAGGACTTGTTTTCAGTTTGCGGGAGAGAAAATTGCAAAATAGACATTAAACTTTCTTGCCCAAAATCACTCACCAAGAAAATGATAGAGCTGGAGCAACATATCTGAAGTTGTATGCATGATTCCTAACTTGTGTTATTATTCATTATTAGTCATTATTATATATTAATTACAATATATACCAATACTTATTGATCATGTAATATGCATTAGCTCAATGTGAGATGCTTTATTTATATTAATCTAAACCTTATTGTGTTCCTATAAGATCTTTGAAATGCTGAACTAAACTCAGAAAGTTGAACAGTAAATAGTAAGTTGGGTGCATCTTGAATTTGGGTGCATCTCTGGCTCTTTCCCCTCTTCTGCACTTGCATTCGTCTGAGTGCTAAAAGTGCCCTCAGAAAGACTCTTTAGCAAATGTTCTTAACAATTCAGCTAGCATGCACAAATTCACAGGGCTGCAGGCACTCACCAGAAGCCCCCAGCTTCTGCTGCAGAACTAACCTCACCAGGTGTCCCGTCATAATGCTTGGATCAAGTAACAATTATAATTGAAGTGCAATGTCATTACTCATACAATTTTGAGCTGCTGAAGTTTAACTCCATTAAATTTATATCACCAAACTGACATAATGAAGAATTACCAACAGAAGGAAAATAGGTATAAATTATACTTTTGTGTACATTTGAGTCATGGTTGAGTCATAATCTAATACTTAATCACTAAGTGTAGACACTCCTAATTCAATAGTTATTATTTTAAAATTTTTCTTGGAACTTTCACATAGATGAAACTCTGATCATCGCTCTCTTTAGAAATAAACTTAGCTATACAGATGCTCCCTGATTTACAACAATGGAGTTTCATCCCCACAAACCCATCATAAGTTAAAATGATCTCTGGTTGAAAATGCATATAATAAACCTAACCTAATGAACACCATAGCTTGACCACACAGTACATCACAGAGCATTGGCTGTTCCCTCTTGTGACTGTGTGGATGAAGGAGAACTGAGGCTAACTTCTGTTGTCCCACATCAACAGTTTTAGACTGGAGAAAAGATCAAAATTCAAAATTTGAAGTAAGGTTTCTACTAAACATCTGTTGACCTTGCACCATTGTCCAGTTAAAAAAAAAAAGTAAGTAAAACATTGTAAGTTAGGACCATCAATTTCAGAGTGAATTTAACATCTAATGTGTAACATCATTTTATAGGTGAGGGGCTGAAGGGCTGAGTAAAAAGCTGCCATTTATATAGTTTCTTTACAAGATCAACTCTCCTTGACCTTCACTGACTACCCTACAAAATAATTATTCCATTTTAAGATGGGAAAACTGAGGCAAAAATGTAAGTACTGTGAGGGAGTCAGGATTTGAGCCTCATAGCAAAGGTTCCCAGCACCAACACTACATGACTATGCTGCTACAGACAAGCCTGTCTAGGGGAAGTAACAATTAACATTGCACCGCTTCACTTACAGAATGGGGGAAAGTGCCAGGTATGCCTGAGACAGAGGATTAATGTCTAAAATATATAAATAGCTGAAAAAAATGCCCCCCCTAAATTCAAAGACTCAATAAAAAATAGGCATCTGAAATGAACAGACATTTCCCAGATAAAGAAGTATGGTCAATAAATCCATCAAATAATATTCAATATTATTCATTTGAGAAATGCAAATTAAAACAACACTGACATTCCATCTCACTACAGAAGACTGGCTATCATCAAGAAATCAATAACAACTTCTGGGGAGGCTGCAGTGCTAAAACTACCCTTCTTCATTGTTGGTGGGATTGTAAACTAGTACGAACACTATGGAAACAAGCACAAAGATACCTCAAAAAACTAAACTACAAAGCTACAGTGACAAAACAGCATGTACTGGCAAAGAAACAGATTCAAGGCCAGTAGAACAGATTAGAAGATGCAGAAACAACTCCAGACACACTCAGCCACCTCATTTCCGACAAAGGAGCCAAACACCCTCATTGGCGGAAAGAGAGACTCTTTAATAAATAGTGCTGGAAAAATCGTGTTTCAACTCACCAAAGATTAAAACTAGACTTAGATCTCTCACCACGAACTGAATTAAAATCAAATGGATCAAAGATCTAAACATTAAAAGAGCAACACTAAACTGGCTGTAACAGAGGTTAGATAGAATTCTTGAAGAAACTGGTGTAGGAAAAGATTTCATTAACAAAACCTCAGTTGCATGTGAGCTAGCACAAACAATCAACAAGTGGGATTTCTTCTTATTAAAAAGCACAGCAAGAGAAACCACCAACAGTATGAAGAGACAGCCCACAATGCGGGAAAAAATATTTACTAGCTGTTCTTCAGACAAAGGTCTAATATCTAGAATACATAAAGAACTTTAAAAAATCAGACCTGTCAAAATTAAAGACCCAATTCAAAAGAGGGCATCTAAAATGAACAGATATTTCTCAAAGAAGTAGAAATAGGAAAGCATCCTCGAGGAGGCAGTGGAACAGATGGTTGAACATGGTGGCTGTGGAGGCAGCAGTGACTGCAGGGAGCCGAGGAGGAGCACAGCCAAGCTGTGTTTGTCTAGGAAGCCAAGGAGACCTCTCTCAGAGTCAGAGATAAGCCAGTGCCCAGTTGTCACAGCACAGAGGAGGAGGCTTCTGGGCCACCATAGCATCACTCCCAGCTCAGAGGAGGAGGCTTCTGGGCTGCCTTACCACTGCTCCCAGTGCAGAGGAGGTGACCCCATGGGCACCAGCAGCACACAGACACCCTGCCACCACTGTCAAAATGAGAAGACACATAAACAAGTCGAAAGGCTTCCAGATCACCTACAGCAACCCCAAAGGGAAAAACGATGGAACACTCTGATACTCAACTACCTTGACTCCCTGAACTGGCAAAAAAAAGAGGATCTGGAAAAAAATGAAATCAGAAATAATTTCTCAGATAAGACCAGAGATTGTACTCATAGTGCAAGGCATGACTAATAAATCTAGAGAGGAGCTAAGGAACATGATGGAATCCCAACATAGGAAACAAATGGAATCCATAAAACAGATGCAAATAGATATCTAGGAGATTAAAAACTCCATCGAATGTCTACACCACAGAATAAGTCAATGTGAGGAGAGAATTTCAGATATAGAAGATAAGATTGCAATTGGTGACCAGGAAAAGAAAAATTGCTTTAAAATTGTAAGGGACCATGAGAAATCACTCCAGCAGCTGCTAGACAATACAAAGAAGAATAAAATAAGATTGATCAGAGTCAATGAAGAAACAGGAGAGAGTGTGGATGACATAAAAAAAATGTTCACAGAAGTACTGGCAGAAACCTTCCCAAGCAGGGGAAAAGAACTTGACATACAGATAAGTGAGGCATATAGGACTCCAATTAGCCTTGATAAAAAAAAATCCACATATAGGCATATAATTATTAAGATTCCAGAAATCCAAGAAAAGAACAAAGTTCTACAAGCAGTTAGAGAAAAGAAACAAATCACATACAAAGGAAAGCCCATCAGAATCACAGCAGACTTCTCAACACAAACCCTGAAGGCAATAAGAGATTGGAGTGATGTATTCCAAGCCATAAGGAAAAACAGCCTCCAACCCAGATTGATGTATGTTGCAAAACTATCTTTCAAAATTGATGGAGAAATAAGACAACTTCATGAAAAAGAGCACCTTAGAAACTGCATGAATACCAAACTAGCACTCCAAAAATTTTAGACAATACCCTAGGAAAAGACAATGAGGATCACAACCCCTGGAAGCCCAGCAGAATGAATCCATTGGGCACAACAAGAAATTAAATGTAAAGGGAGAGAATCCAACAAAGAGAAAAAGTCATGACAATGATGTCAATACGTATCAGTTATAACCATCAATGTTAATGGTCTCAATTCACCAATCAAAAGAATTAGAATGGCACAATGGGTCAAGAAGCAAGATCCAACAATAGGCTGCATACAAGAAACACATTTAATTAATAAAGAAACTCATAGACTGAAAGTTAAATGGTGGTAAACAATACTCCATGTGACAGGAAGCCCAAAAAAAGCAGGAGTAGCTATCCTCTTTGCACATCAACTGGATTTCAAACCAACACTGATTAAGAGAGACAAGGAAACTACATCCTTATAAAGGGAACAATCAAACAGGAAGAGATGACAATCATAAATATATATGCACCAAATGCTAGTGCACCCAAGTATATAAAACAAATACTAACAGACATGAAAAGTCATATATGGGGCTGGGGATTTAGCTCAGTGGCTTTGCTGCCTGCTACACAAGCACAAGGACCCAAGTTCCAACCCCGGTACCAAAAAAAAAAAAAAAAAAAGTCATATATGCACTAATACAATAGTAGTGGGGGACCTCAATACCCTACTGTCACAAATAGATAAATCAACTAGACAAAAAATAAGTAATGAAACATTAGAACTCAATCAAACTCTTGAACAAATGAACTTAACAGGTGTTTACAGAGTGTTCCACCCCCCAAAAACAGAATACACATTCTTTTCAGCTGCACAAGGCTCTTTCTCCAAAATAGACCATATACTAACTCATAGAACATGTTTAAGTAAGTGCTATCCCCTGTATATTATCAGAGCATAGTGTGATGAAATTGGAGATCAATAGCAAAAGAAACCAAAAAAAATTCATAAACACATGGAAATTGAACAACATACTTCTGAATAACCAGTGGGCCACAGAGGAAATTAAAGAAGAAATCAGATGGTTCCTACAATTAAATGACAATGACAATACAACATATCAGAATCTGTGGGACTCAATGAAAGCAATCTTATGAGGAAATTCATAGCAGTGAATACTCATATTAGGAAAACAGAGTGAGCCCAATTAAACAACCTGACACTGAACTTCAAGCTTCTAGAAAAAGAAGACCAGCACAAACCCAAAAGTCATACAAAGGAGGAAATTATAAAGATTAGAACAGAAATCAGTTCAATGGAGACTAAGAGAATGATACAAAAAATATCAATGAAACTAAGAGTTGGTTCTTCACAAGAATAAACAAAATTGAGAAACCCTTAGCCAATCTCAACATAAAAAGGAAAGAAAAGGCCCAAATCCATGCAATTAGGAATGAAAAGGGTGAAATTACTACAGACCCAACAGAAATCCAGAGAATCATCAATACCTACTTCCAGAACCTATATGCCAAGAAGACAGAAAACACAGAAGAAATGGACAGATTCCTAGATACATATGAATTACCAAAGTTGAACGAAGAAGACCTAAAAATTCTAAACAACCCAATATCAATCAATGAAATTGTAAACATAATAAAAACTTACCATCTAAGAAAAGCCCGGGTCCTGATGGCTTCACTGCTGAATTCTACAAGATATTTAGAGAGGAACTACTGCCACTAATGTTTAAACTCTTCAATGAAATTGAAAGGGAAGCAATACTGCCAAATTCATTCCTGGAAGCAAGCATCACCTTGATCCCCAAAGCAGAGAAAGATCCAACCAAAAACAAGAAATATACGTCAATCTCACTAATGAACAAAGATGTAAAAATCCTTAATAAGATACTGGCAAACATCAAGAAGATCATACACTCTGACCAAGTGGGATTCATCCCAGGGATGCAGGGATGGTTCAACATGCACAAATCAATCAAAGTAATACACTATATCAATAGAGCCAGGGACAAAAACCATATGATCATCTCAATAGATGCAGAAAAAGCATTTGACAAAATCCAACATGCATTTATGATAAAAACCCTACAAAAATTTGGAATAGACGGTCTCTACCTCAATCTCAAAAGCCATCTATGAAAAACCAACAGCCAATATCATACTAAATGGTCAAAACCTGAAATCTTTCACACTAAAATCAGGAACAAGACAAGGATGTCCACTATCACCACTCTTGTTCAATATAGTCTTGGAAACATTAGCCACAGCAATTAGACAAGAGAAAGAAATAAAAGGAAGAAAGATAGGAAATGAAGAAGTCAAAATGTCATTATTTGCACATGACATGATACTCTATATAGAAGACCCCAAGAACTCCACCAAAAGTCTTCTAGACTTAACAAAATTCAGTAGAGTAGGTGGTTACAAGGACAACACTCAAAAATAAATAGCTTTCCTCTACATGAACAACAGACTCACTGAGAGAGAAATAGGGCAAACAATTCCTTTCACAATAGCATCCAAAACATTGAAATACCTAGGAATCAACCTAAAGAAAGAAATTAAACACCTCTTCTCTGAAAACTATAGCACTCTGAAAAGAGAGGTTGAAGATGATATCAGAAAATCCACAGACATCCCCTGCTCCTGGGTAGGAAGGATCAACATAGTGAAAATGGCCATATTTCCAAAACTGCTATATAGATTCAATGCAATCCCAATTGAAATCCCAGCAGCATAGTTCATGTACCTTGAGAAAACAATCCAAAAATTCATTTGGAAGAAAAAGAGACCCAGAATAGCAAAAGTAATTCTAGGTAACAGAGACATGGCAGGAGGATCACAACCCCCAACTTGGAACTATACTGCAAAGCTACTGTGATAAAAACAGCATGGTACTGGCAAAGAAACAGACCTGAGGACCAGTGGAACAGATTAGAAGATGCAGAAACAACTCTAGACACACTCAGCCACCTCATCTTTGTCAAAAGAGTCAAACACCCTCAGTGGAGGAAAGATAGCCTCTTTAATAAATGGTGCAGGGAAATTTGGGTTTCAACTTGCCAAGGATTAAAACTCTTGAAGACATTGTTGTAGGAAAAGATTTTATGAAGAAAACCTTAGTTGCCTGTGAACTAGCACAAACAGTCAACAAGTGGGATCTCTTCTTATTAAAAAGCTTCTGCACAGCAAGAGAAACCACCAACATAGTGAAGAGACAACCTACAATATGGGAAAAAATTTTCACCTCCTGTACCTCATAGGTCTACCACTTAGAATCTATAAAGAACTTAAAAAGATCAGACCTCCCAA
Organism: Heterocephalus glaber; assembly: GCF_053883595.1. Taxonomy (NCBI): domain Eukaryota; kingdom Metazoa; phylum Chordata; class Mammalia; order Rodentia; family Bathyergidae; genus Heterocephalus; species Heterocephalus glaber. The sequence continues at coordinate 2,375,067 of NW_028258146.1, read as the reverse complement.
ATGTAAAGACCCAATCCAAAAATGGGCATCTGAAATGAACAGACATTTCTCAGACAAAGAAGTACAAATAGCAAATAAACATTTAAAAAAATGTTTAACCTCTCTGGTCATTGGAGAGATGCAAATGAAAACAATGCTGAGATTCCACCTTACCCCAGAAATAATAGCTGCTAACATGAAATCAACCAATAACAAATGCTGGCAGGGCTGTGGGGAAAGAAGAACCCTGCTCCACTGCTGGTGGGAATGTAGACTGGTGCAACCACTGTAGAAATCAGTATGGAGATACCTCAAAGAACTAGGACTAGAAGTCCCATTTGACCCAACTATTCTCCTGCTGGGTATCTTCCCAAAGAAATAAAAGAATCATACCACAGTGATATATGTGCACCCATGATCATAGCAGCACAGTGTGTAATAGCTAAAACTTGGAAACAGCTCAAATGCCCATCAACCTGGAGACTGGATAAAGAAAATGTGTTTTTTTAAAAAATGGAGTACTATTCCACCATAGAAAATGAGAAATTAGAAACATTTATAGCTAAATGGGTGCACATTGAGGCCTTGCTCTTAAGTGAAATAAATAAGACACATCTAAATACTGAATAGTTTCTCTAGTGTGAGAAACTGTGAAAGTGTAAATGAAGAGTGAAAGTTATAATAGATAATGTGAAATCTGAAGAAAAGAGGCAAAGGGGAAGGGGAAGTGGGATGGGGATGGGAAAGAAAAGAAGGAAATGGAATTAATTCGAGAAAATGAAAAAATGGGAACAACGTCTTTGTAAATAGGGAGGGATGGAGGGGTTGAAGAGAGCACAGGGGAAGAGGGAAAAAATAAGAAACAAGAGAGGTTATGTAAAGTTGCAAATTTCCAATGATGAATGTCATTATATTCTATACCTAAAATATACCAATAAAATAAAATTAAAAAGAAAAGAAGTGGAAATAGCATATAAACATATGAAGAAATGTTCAACATCACTGGTCACTCAAGATATGCAAATGAAAACAATGCTGAGATTCCACCTCACTCCAGAAAGAATGGTGCTATCTAGAAATCAACCAGTAACAAATGCTGGCAGGGCTGTGGGGAAAGAGGAACACTGCTCCACTGCTGGTGGGAGTGTGGGTTGGTGTAACCACTGTGGAAATCAGTATCGAGATACCTCAGAAAACTAGGATTAGAGGTCCCTTTTGACCCAGCTATTCCCTTGCTGGATATCTTTTCCAAAGAATTAAAAGAATCATACAACAGCAATTAGTGTGCACCCATGTTCATATCAGCATAGTTTGTAACAGTTAAAACTTGGAAACAGCCCAATTGCTCATCAGCTGGAGACTGGATAAAGAAGATGTCTTTTTTAAATATATATATAAAAATAAAGTACTACTCAGCCATAAAGAATGAGAAAGTATAGATATTTATAGCTAAATGGATGCACATTGAGGCCATACTCTTAACTGATATAAATAGGACACATACGTGTAAATATCAAATAGTTTCTCTAGTGTGAGAAACTGAAAGTGTAAATAAGGATCAGAATGTATAATAGATAATATAAAATAGGAAGAAGTCATTCAAAGGGGAAGAGGAAGTGGGAGGGGTAGGGGAAAGGAAAGAAGGGAAAGAAATAAATTGAATTGGAAAAAATGGAAGCCAAGTCTGTAAATAGTGAGGGGTGGAGGGGTTGAAGGGAGGGCAGGGGAATGGGGAAAAATAAGAACCAAGATATGTTATGCAAAGGTACAAATTTCCAATAATAAATGTCAGTATATTGTACATGTAAAATGTACCAATAAAATTAATAACTGAAAAAAACCCTAAAAACTAAAAACAGAAATTCCCTCTGATGCAGATATTCCCTATCTACATATATTCCCAAAAGAATTAAAGACATCACACCACAGTGATGTATGCTTACCTATGTTTATAGCAGCACAATTCATAACAGCTAAATGTTGGAAGCAGCCTATATGTCTCAGCAAATGAATTGATAAAGAAAATGTGATATTTATACACAATGGAGTACTGCTCTGCCATAAAGAAAGATAAAGGAGTCATTTGTAAGAAAATGGATGTACCTCGAAACCATGATGTTAAGTGAAGTAAATCATACACACAAGATAAATACTGCACGGTTTCTCTTATGTGAGAAATTCAGTATATAAATAAAGTACAAAATAAAAGACGGACAACAGGGAAAAAGAGATAGAAAGGTTATTTTGATCCAGCATGGCCAATATGTCTAAGATTGTACCTTGATTTAATATAATTGCCTTATGTGTTTTATATATTTTTGGTAACTTTACAAGGACTTATAACAAATAAATAAATTTGATGCTGCCAACAAGAGGCAGAGTGGAAGGGGAAAAAAGGAATTGAGATGTGTTATGTACATGCACTAATTCCCCACAATGAATGTAATCATAATGTGCTGCACACATTTACTAATAAAAATTAAAAAGTTTAAAAATATTTAAAATTGTTGTGTGTATTTGCTTAAGATTTTCACTCTACCTTCTCTCTTTCTTCTTCCATTCATTCTCAGTTTCCTTGGATGGAGTTACCCCCTTCAAGTAAGGAAGGGAAAAAAATGGAAGAAATTTTAATTTTGCTGAACATTGGAAAGGTACTGTACAAAATACTATTGAAATGTGGACATTTTTCTGTATTTTGCAATCAAGATTTCTCTACTTATTAGAGTGAAAAGATACTTCTAAAGCAATATACAGTGTACTTAAAAAAGCAGAATCAGATCCTTATGATAAAAATAAAGAGTAAATTATATCTGAAATGTTATAAAAACATGAAATTCTGAAATATTACTTTAGAGAAAGAGAGAAGAGAAAAATAGTCACAGGCTTGTGTGTGAATGATTTCTGAATGCAAATTTAAAGTATATTTTTGAAATGTTAAAAAGTCAGAAAGAAAATAATGTAGTTTCTTCTTATCTGAGGGGATTACATACTATGACTTCCATTGAATGCCTGAAATAACAGTACCAAACACTATATACACAAATAAAATGCTTTTATATACCATATAGTACATACCATATGGTATATATTATATTCTGTATACTATATATACCAATAAAATGCTTTTTTGTATACATACATATACATGATAAGTTCTAATTTACAAATTAGGCATAATAAGAGATTAGCAATAATAATTACTATTAAAATAGAATGATTGTAATAATATACTTAATAAAAGTTATGTGAATGTAGTCTCTTTGTCTGAAAGTATCTTATCAAGTTATACTCACCCACCTTCTTGTGATGGTATGAGATGATATTTAAAGGACGCATGTTAAGGGTATTTGGATCTACAGCATCATTATTTTTGTGATCCTTATTTTTGAGATCATTATTCAGTAAAAGAGGAAGTATTTAGACACAAGAACTGAAGTACTGAATGAGTGGATTTGATAACCAAGATGGCTCCTGACTGACATGTGGGTAGTGTATACAGTGTGGATATGCTCGACTAGGATGATTCTTGTTCTGGGTTGGACTGACTGGGACAGCGCAAGATTTTATCATACTACTTAGAAAAATACCCAACTAAAAACTCATAAATAATTTATTTGTAGAGTTTTCTATTTAATATTTTTGGACCATGATTGACCATAGGTAACTGAGACCTTGGAAAGTAAAACGATGGCCAGGGGAGAGGGCTACTGTAGTTTTGACTAAGTAAAATATTTTGATATGGAAAAATACCTATACAAATGACAGGGTTCAGAGAGGACATGGTGAAAAATATCTGGTGAACCTGGCTTGATAAGGAAAAGACAGAGTTGCCCATCTGTTATCTTCAATGAACCAAACTGTTTTTCTTAGCCTAATTGTTATCATGGACTTACTAACATTCACCTAACTTTGGCTGAATCAACACAATCCCTGCTCTCTCTAGCAGCTTAAATGGAATGTTTAAAGGGAGGCAGGGAATTATTTCAAAGGAATTATTGGGAATTAAGTTGTTCCTATGCTTTTCAAGGTAAAAACTAAAACTGAGGGACTTGCTGGCTGTGTTCACAACTGGCAATGATATGGTAAGGAATGGCGTTCTATCCATGAATGGTATTTTTACATATACAAAATCTTGATAGTCAGACACTTTTGTCTATAATAGTGCGGCTATGAGCCAAGGGGGCCTGGCTACTTCCTGCACTGATGTTGTCCATGTCATGCTGGTTTTGCAGAAATGCAGAATGCAAGAGTTGTGGGTTTGTAGAGGTTTCCTTCCAGATTTCAAAGAAAGGGCCAGGAGGCTAGGTAATGTGTGACAGAGTTGTAGTCCCTGCCTGGAGCTCCTGAGAGTGTGATGTGTGAAGGTATAAGTATGAAACCAAAGTTTCAGTGGAAACCTCAGAAAGTTGGAGATTCAGGAACATGGAACATTTGCAGAGGAAAGCTGCAGACAGCCATATGTGCAGCAACTGGCAAGGCCATAGGGCTAGAGCCACCCAACCCTTTTGGAGCTAACATTCCACCACATGACCCTGCTCAGTCTCAGTCTTGCTTTGGCCCAATCTCTTTCTTATTTATCCTGTGCCATTATATCTTGGAAGTATACGATTTGCTTTTGATATTTATAGCAGCTCACAGCTAAGAATTTGCCTTGAATCTCAGACTTTTTAGCAATGTTGAAATTGTTGAGACTTTGGGGACTTGCAGAGATGGACTAAATATATTTTGCATTTATGAGATGGACATGAGCCTTTGGATACCAAGAACAGAATGTTATAGTTAAATCAAAAAAGTCCCTCAAAAGGCTCAAGGGTGGGGCTTTTGGAAGGTAATTAGATTATGTGCCACTAACCTCACCAATTGATAATGTATCTTTGAGTTCAGAGCTAAATGTGCTGTTAGGACAGGGGCCCTGGTTGGAAGAAATAGGACTCAGGTGGCAGCATAACCTAAAAGAACATAGTCTTGTCCCTGGATCACTCTCTCTCTCTCTCTCTCTCTCTCTCTCTCTCTCTCTCTCTCTCCCCTTCTGTCTGTTTCTTGGTCTCTCTAATTCCTGGATGCTATGAGATCAGCAGCTTTTCTTGGCCATGCCCTGCTACCATGTTTCTGCCTTGGAGCCAGTCAGACTGAAACCAGGAGCCAAAATAGACCCTTTCTCCTTCTTTATTGTGTGCAGTATTGAGGACTGAACTCAGGGACTTCTCACTGAGCTACATCCCCAGACCTTATTTACTTATTATTATTTTCATTTTGAGACAGTCTTGCTAAGTTATTAAGTTACCCAGGCTGATCTTGGACTTGTGATCCTCCTGTTTCAGCCTCCCGGAGTGCTAGGATTCCAGGCATGCACCACCATGCCTGATCTTTTTGTGTATGTCAGATACTTAATTGCAGCAACATAAAACTGACTAGCACAGTTAAGCTCAGCCCACCCTACAACTTTAAGTGTTCATAAAGGGTGGAGGAAGGTATGCACAGTTTTATAGAACAACTGCTGTAAATGACATAAACCTAGTCAAGTGCTTTTCTGTGTGGAAAATCACTTTTAAAGAGCATATATTAAGAAATCCAGACAATACTATATATTTATACTTATGGAGAAAAGCCTAAGTGAACTCCAAGTGAAAAATAAATGGAAAATTTTAAACTGACTGATGCTGTTAGCTTTTTTTAGAATTTCAAACTTTAATGTATGGTTAGAAAATGACATCCACGAAAAGACTGATAAAGATATAATAATTTGAAAATTTAAAAACAGGATTTGAAACGTGATATAATAATGTCACTAAATTCTGAAAGCAATCTTGACAACAGCTCTTATAAATCTTCCTATATATCACATTTACTGTTTTTTAATTGAAGAAAGATGGAATTCCCATATATAGCACTATCTTAAATAAAATGAAACAAGTATACTAAAGACAAAAATTTACTGAAACTGACCACTTTTAATAAGTTTTGAGAAAGATTTAAATTGACTGCATTAGCTCAGTCATATTTTCAGGAATATTGTCAAAAACCAGAGTAGAATTCTATACCAAGCCAACTCGCTATTCTCAAATAAAGATGGTGGACTATTTTTCACAAATATTAAAGACACAGAAACTACGTCACCCATGTATTCTTTCTGAAAAATTAAATGAAGACTTTTTTACCAACTGAAAGATTCAGAAATAAAGAACATAAATAGGATGTTAAATTCAATTTAAAATAGTGATTAAGTAATTAACTACAGAGGTATAACAAATAAATAATATTTTATAACTCCTGAAAGAAATATGAAAATGAAACATGGTAATATAATTTTTAGAAACTGGAAGTAATTTTCAAAATGTAACAGAAAATGAGAGGAGGAATAGCAAAATTCATGTTTCATTGAGGGGAAAACACAATTGCAGCTTCATGTTCATAGCTTCAAAATTAATAAATATAAGATTATAAATGCATCTCAGTTATGAAGGATATTATTGGTTGAACTACAAGCAGACGATATGCCTTCCACATTAACAGACACGTGTATAAATTTCTCAGATCTTATAATGGAATATGGAACAAAAAGAAAATATACAAGAAATTCATAAAAGAAGGAGAATGTTGATGCCTGGAATACTTAGAGGGAGAAATGGATAGCTCTATTTTTAATGCTTAGGGTTTGGACAAATAGAAGGAAAGGGAGAGACCATACAGGCAAGAGGATTAGTGCAAGGAGGAACATTGAGGCAGTAAGAAACATGAGTAGAGTGGATGAATGGGACTAGAAAGAGGTCAGCACTCTTCTAAAAGGCATGAATGACGTATCTTGGTTAAGTTGCCTACACCAACCTGTGAAGTGGACTACAACATTTTGTGAGGTCTTCCTTGAGTTCAGCCTATACAGAGCCCTTCTCATCTATATATAAATGCTCAGCCTCACCTAAACAAGTGCCTCATTACACCCTCTGATTCTGATGAGCCTAGTAGCCCCATGAGAAGAAGTGTGAACCTTGCCTACCGGTAGAGAGAGACATCAGACATACAAAATTGTCTGAGGATTTTGAAAGGCATGTGTCTATGTGCCTGTGGGTGCATGTATACATGAATGCACATATGTGTGTACATGTAGTTTACAAGAAGGGGACAACTGAGAGAAAATCACCATGAAAGATGGAATCCCTTGGGCTTAATTCAGGACAGGGTGATCATGGGGTGGTGGCTTCAGGAGCAGGATCACATTGTGATTGAAGCACTCTCTCAGGGTCTCTTTCAGTGGCAAAATTAAAAACAATGATTTTCTCAGGTTTCCAAATCACTTGTAGTACAGAAACAAGTGCTAGATATCTGACAGTAAATAGTACCAAGTAATGTAAGGAAAGGGAGAATAGACATCCCAGGTATAAAAGTCAAAATGGTCCCCTAAACACTCGACCTGCAAAAGTAGATAAGACAGTATGGTGAGATGAGAAGATATGGCCAGAGCAGAGAGCAAGCTCTTGTGTATGTTAGATCCTGCTCATCCCAAAGACTACTCATAAACATACTGTATCGGGCAATGTGACCCAGATTTTTGTTTATCAAACTCGCCTAGGATACCTGATAGAATGCTAAAATTCCTTCCCCATCATATCTACTGAACAAGACTCTCTATGAGAGTGTCCAGGAGCTCTGTTCTTAACAACAGGCCAGGGCATTCTTGTCCCCTGGGAAGTTGAGCCAGTACTAATTTAGGGGTTTTCTGAAAAGGTTGATTGGTTGAAGGTGGATATTTGACCGCTTAGCACACAGAGGCTATTGACAGCAGAACTGTTAAAGTGAGTTATGCTACCTGGTGAGGCCTAGAGGACATTTGGGTGAGAGTTGTAAACAATTCTGAATTGGCGTATTTTGCACATGTCAGCCTGTATCTGTGGCATGCTTTGTACAGACCACAAATCCTGGGCAAGAGGGATAGACTGCCATCAGCAAATGTACCATAAGTCTTTCTCCCTAAGAATTTTCCTGATGACAGTGTAGGAAACAAATCTAGATATTCTGCTGAATCAATATTGTCATTATCAGATTTACAGTTTCATCAATAATATAGGCACTTTGGTCAAATGAACCACCTAAGAATAACAGCATTAAATGTTTTACAGCTTTAGAAGTTATTTATATGTCCCTCTCTCTATAAATCTATATGAATATACATATTTCTCTATCAATAAGGAAAAGAAAATCCATACAGATGTATCCTTTAAATAACTACCAGCTTCCACTTAAACTGTTCTGTATTCTTGAATGACATTCTCAATATAATATAATTAAAGTAGTAATAAGTTTGTCAAGCAAATATTTAGTGTAAATAAAGCTTTCTTGCTCCTAAAGACAAATATTTTACACATGTCAAAGGGAAGAAATTCATAGAACTCACTGGGGACAACTTTTTCAATGTCTTTCTGTCTATGTATATATATATATATAATACCTAAGTACTATTACATTAATTTGCATTTCCTGCCTTATATTGGTTTTGCTGAAATTCTCATAAAGAACAGCACTTTGGCTCAACAAGGGAGAAAACCATTCAAGTAACTTATTTCTTCCTGGAATTCACCTCTTTCCCCTCCTTCCCCCTCCCCCCTTCACCTTCACCCCTCACTCAGCCCAACACTGCCCTTCCCTTTTAAAAAGTTGCATTAGTTCTTTACAAGTGAGCAAGAACAGAACCAAATGTTTCACATCTGCTCTCTAAGTTCACGGATTAGCATGAGAATGAGTAGCCAGTGTTTCAATGATGCACAGTCCAGTGGATGGGAATGGGGGCTCAAGCCCGGTATCAGAGAGCTTGCTGGCTCCTGCCAGATGTCCTAGACCCCGCACACAAAAGCATGAACCCAGGGTTTTAACAAATCACCTTTCTCCAAGGCTAATCACTCAAGAAAAGGTTTTGTTGTGGGCTGGAGAGGGTCAGGTTGGTATTTCTCCAGTGATCTGTAGCTTTGCCCAACCCCTCTAGCCTTCATCCTGAAAGGGACCTCTTATTTCTCTCCCCCAAATGTGGGGCTCTGAGGGCAAAAGCTGCATGCCAGAGTATCTTGAAGGCAGAAGGGCAGCAGGGGGCTCATTAATCAATGGTGGTCATGTTACTAGTCGATCATTCACTCTCTCTCCCTGAACAATAAAGACTTTAGGAAGAATAAAATGGCTCAATGGGCATGTACAAGGTCAGGCTTAGTGGCAAAATGGCTCTGGCGTCATTACAGTTGGGGAAATCCTGCACTTTCTGCAAAGGTCCATCAAAGGTTGAGTAGTGTTTTTAAAAGTGTGGTCTCTGGGCCAGTAGCATCAACATCATCTGGGAATTTATCAGGAAAGCAGATTCTCTGTGCTCCTTGACTTACGGAATCAGAACCCCTGGGGGAGGCTCAGCAATTTATGTTTTTCATACACTTTCCAGAGAATTGTGAACTATAGATGGTCTCTTTACTCCACAATAAAGAAACCCTAGGCAAATGCTAGCAGATATATCATGCTAATTCAGGCCTCAGTCATATCCTTTTTTATTCTCCTCCCACTAGAATGAGATGACCAAATATCTTGATTTGTTCAAGACGAGGGATATCCCAGGATTCTAAGTTCTAAAGCAAGAAGGTTCAGGACAAACATGTGAGCTGGTCACCCTAACTGTGGATCAAAACCAGTCTGGATATCCCTAAAAGCACCTGTAGGCTCTCTACCCAACTGTCAATGCCTTGGTGCTCTCCAACCTATTGAGTTTCTGGACCGAGAAAGCAAGACTGATAACAATCTACCAAGAGGAGTATTTTAATAATGTGAAAGCAAGTTCAAAAGAAAATTTCAAAATAGCTACAATAAAAACAACTCTGAAGAGGCCAGTGGATTTTGCATAGGAAAAAAAGGGTCCTGTAACAAGTGATCTCTACCTTTAGAGAAAAGGCCCAGAAACTTCTTCCTTGACTCATATGAGAAGGTTAATTCTTCATTGCCTTTTTGTAATCTCAGCAGAAAATCATTAGGCTGTTTCAGAGTGGATACACTACCATTATTTATGCTGTGTATTCCAACTGTGACACTACACTATTTTGTCCAGGTTTATCCGCTTTGCTTTTCTGTTGGAAGTTACAGTCAGCTCTCCTTATCCACAGCTTCTGGATCTACAGATTCAACCAATCAGAGACCAAAAATATTGGAAAAAAAATTCATCTGTGCTCAACATGTACAGACTTTTTTTCTTGTTATTATTTCCTGAACAATATGGTATAACAGCTATGTACATAACATTTATATTATATTAGGTATAATCTAGAGACAAAGTAAAATATATAGGATAATATGTTCAGATTATATGTAATTACTACTCCATTTTATATACACGACTTCAGCACCCATTGATTTTGCTACCTTGAGAGAGTCCTAGAATCAAGACACTGAGGAATGACAGTATGTATATGGAGCCTAAGGTAAAAAGAGATATTGGGGCCAGAGATATAGTTTAGTGTGGTCTCCGCATTTGAGGCAGTACAGAAAAGGGAAAAGCCAGTATTAATTAGCTAATGGGACCTAGGCTGCAGATAAAAGAAAGTTTAGTCTCACTCGGGTTTTCAGGAGTGCTTACAGGGAAGATGTGGAGAGGTCACAGCACAGCACACTACTTGCCCTAGAAGTCTTATGTAGTAGGAAGCGATTTGACAGATTTCATAGAGACTGTGAGGAATATGCTATTTATAAAATGAGAATGCATTATGAAATTCCTGATTAAATTTGGGAAAATTTTGTTACAAATTATAGACAAAGGAAAAAAGGAAAGGAAAACTTATGTAGAATGGGCTTAGATCTTGGAGCCAGACAAAGCTGAGCTTAAATCTTATTCTTTTACTTTAACAATGGCCAGGTTACTTAAGCCTCATTTTACTAGGAAATAGAACAAATAACATCTATTTCCAAAGGATTCTTTGAAGGTTAAACAAGTTAATACATGAAGTGTACACTGTGGAATAGCTAGTGCACAATAGGTATGCCATGACTGCTGAGGAAAAGAATGTGATATAGGAGAAAATATTTGTAATTTTTTTGCCTCAAAACATACTCAGGTTCCAATCTTAGCTTTGACTCCTTTGACTATATGATTTAACTTCCATCTCTGAAATTCACTGAACTCTGTTGTTTTGGAGTACCTTAAGAATTAGGTGAGATTTCATACTTGAAATGCTCGGCATTTTATTAGATGTTTTCTCCCCTTTCTCATACTTTATTAGCTACACCCTTCTTTCAATTTCCCTTTTATGGCATTGAATTTCCATCAGCCTTTGCTGTGAATAATCACTGAGTACACATTAGCACCCCATTTCTCTATAATCATCCTTTTTGTATCCCTAACATGTCATTTGGCAATAAACTCTGAGATGAACTAAGCCTTAGAGAAGGAACATCTGATAGTATTGAGAATGAAGACAAATTTAACCTGAGTCTAGAACCTGGGAAAGTCAAGTCCATGAAGACTTAAAATGTCCACTCAAGTCTCCAATCACAAAGCCCAGGCAGGGCTGGGGATTTAGCTCAGTGGTTCCGCCGCCTGCCTCGCATGCGCAAAGATTCGAGTTCTATCCCTGGTACAAAAAAACAAACAAAACAAAACAAAAACCCACAAAGCCCAGGCAGGGTAAGGGTAAAGAGATGAGAAGTCATCTCAGGACTCTGCCTCCCCACGAATGCTCTTCCTACGCTCCACCTTCCTCTTGCCGTTTCTCACCCTATGTATGGGATGGAGGGTGGAGCTCCATACATAAAACAGAATCTCTATTGGACTTCACCAGACCCCTGAAATGTATGTGTGTTTCTGCTCCTCTTCAGGCAGCAGACAGCAGTGGAATTAATCATACAGTTGTAGGTAGCCACTGAGACAGACCTTCATGCTCAGCCTTTTCACTTGCATTAGTTAAGTAAGCAAGACCAAAGACAGCCATCGCTATACCATGCAAGAAGCACTCACTGTGCCCAGGCATCATCCCAGGTGGTCCTCATCACAGACTTGAGGCAGCCATGACAAATGAGACCCTGGCATATGGCAACACACTAAGATGTGACTTAGAAAGGCAAAGAGAGATGCTAGGTGTCATTTAGCTAGGATGGCACAGTTAGGATCTTCAGAAAACTTACATGCTACACTTCCTCTTTCAAGCTACTTCATCCTTGGTTTCTTCCTCCTCAGAATGGAAAATGAAATTCCTGACAGGGAGCTCTAAAAAGTTCAGTTAACAGCAGACCATCTGTGTCTTCACAGTATGTTTTTCCATAGGTCTGAGAGACAGATAGTGAGTAGTGTAGTTAATAACACACTGTTAGCTTTCTGTTGCTGTGACAAAATACCTAAGATAATCAACTTATACAGAGGAAAGGCCTATTTTGGCTCATGGTTTCAGAGCTTTCAGCTCATGGTTGGTAGTGCAAAGCTAAGCATTTCGCAGCAGCTGGGAAGCAAAGAGAAAGAAATAAAGGACCAGGTTCCAATATGTTCTTTACAAGGACACCCACAATGCTTAACTTCCTCCCATGAGGCCCAGCCTCCTAAAGGTTCCACCCACTTCCCAATACCAACAAGCCTTTAACAAACATATGGGCCTTTGGGGGACATTTCAGATCCAAACTATAACACACACACACACGACATACACAGCCATATTTCACACCACACACACACACACACACACACACACACACACACACACACACACACATGGCCTGTAAGCCAGCATTAAAATACTGGTTCTTAGTTGAATGGCTTTGGGAGGTTATTTTATTTCTCTTTGCCTCAGTTTTTTCAGTTGTGAAATGGCAAAATAAAAAGTAGTAACAACCTCATGAAGTTGTTGTGACATATGTAACCAATGTGAAGCTATGCCCAGAACCTAGGGCTGTCAAGTGTTAGCTGTTGTCCTGGTCTTGCAGAATGGATCCATTGCATCCTCATTTCAACACTGGCCTGCAAAACAAGAGTCTCCAGAGTCACACCACAACTCAGGGCTATTCTCTGTGTTGGCTTCATTCCCCATTTCTAGCTTGACTCACTAATTGTGGAGTGAGTTGAAACAGAGAATGGTAAGGCTAATTCTCTCTGCTGAGATTTACTCTATGCCAGGTACTGCCTAATATCATAACATCATACTGCAACTGCCTATGTACAGAGAAGAAATAGAGGCACAGAGATGTTGAGATGTCCAGGGTATGTGTCTGAGCTTGCTGTAAGACCACAGAGGCAGAGGCAGTAGGAACTTTTTGAGCACCAAGTTTCTAGAAGGTACATGAAGCACAATGATCTAGACTGTTTCTTAGATAGCAACCTCAGCTGTTCCCAGAGGGCTGCCTGCAGCCACTGTTACCCTGTAATTGGTAAAAAAGGAAGAAACAGAATCTTAAGAACTGATCTCTTAGCAGTTGCTAACCACCATTTCCCCTTGTGTTTGTAAATCATAAATGGAAGATGATGTCTTCTTAATCCCAGCAACAATATCTGCGAGCCAGCTGCTGGCTTTGCCTGTAGTTTAGGATGATTCTAGCAAGCATGAAGCATCCTTGGCTCTCTGATTCCATTTCTAATCCAGCATATACCAATCAGCCTCAGGGAGGGAGACAAAGACAGTCTCGTTCTTTGAATGCTTTTATTGCAGCATCGCAAGCAGATGGCAGCATGAGTCCTGCTGTGGTTGGGACAAATTGAACAAGTATCAAGTACCAGCTTACCAGAGGCTCCCTTCATGCTGTAAATCAGGGCATAAAGCAGCCTGAGGCCCCCGTAAACTGAAGAAGGGACAGCCCCATCACTGATATAATTGCCCACAAGCACAGGGCCAAGAGGAAGTGGAACAAAAGGCAGGCCTTCTGCAGAATGAAGCTATGAAGAAGAGCAGCCTAGCCAACTTTCATAGGCTGTTTAGGCTCTAAATCTTGAATCAGACTTCAAGTGCTATTTAGCATTGGTGAACTGGGACTTGAAGCAGAATTAATTGCTTCCAAATTGTATCTTTCCTCCCAGCCATCCATTAGTTTGCTCTGGCAGAAGGATAATGACAGTTCATGAAATATAACTGCAAAATTGAGCCTTGTTCATCACAACCCTGGAAAGAACTCAAAAAAGTAAAAACTTTTGAACAATGTAGTTTCCCCCAAGGTGAGAATAAATATAAATGTTAGGTCACTATAGTTGTCTCTTGAAAGAAAAATACATTTGTGTGTTTTTAGATTGTGGAATTTCAGAACTCTCAAATAAAATCCTATACAAGAATGTGATTTGTTTTAAGTCATAGTAAGAAACAAAGGAGTCTGATCTTTGTTTTGGTTCAAGTTATTTTACCCAAGTTGTGGCACTTTTTTGGTGAAGGATACTGCTCTGAGAGAGGTAACTGGGTACAGCTGAACGTGAAACAGGGTTGTTACATAGCTCCCTATTTACTTTGGAAAAGTGGTAGAAAAATACATGGATCTAAATAAAAGCTGAGAAAGATGTACATGAAACCATAAGATCCATTAGAGAAATAGTTATACCAAGACCATTTTAAATCCATTGAGGGCATTTGATATTCAAACTGAGTAGCAGGAAGATGTAATAAGGTATTTAATACTTGTATTTCAAAAAGCAGTTACATAGAACAGAAATGGTAAGGATTGATTCTGCCAATCTGCAGTTCATAAAAGTGGTTTGCAAGACCTACCCAACAGTACACGTGCGTGTCTGCATTGGTCAGCTGGGGCTGCCCTAACAAAGTGCCACAGACTGAGTGGCTTTAACAACAGAAACTATTTTTCACAATTCTGGAGATCAGGAAGATCAAGATCAAAGTGCTAGCATGACTGTTTTCTGACCTGGGTTTTTTTCCTGACTTGCAGACACCTGCCTCCTCCTTTTGTACATGGCCTCTCATTAATGCATGCACGTGGAGAGAGCGTGAGCTCTCTAGTGCCTCTTCTTATAAAGACATGGATCCTACCAGATCAAGGGCATGAACTTATGGCATCATTTAAGGTCTCAACCACTTTCTTATAGGCTCTCTCTCCAAATGCAGTCACATTTATCGATTAAGGTTTCAACATATAAATCTGAGAGAGGCACATGGTTCAGTCCATAGTGTGTTTCTCTCTCTCTCTCTCTCAATGTAGAAATAAATATATATAATATATATATAATATATATATAATATATATATATTATATATAATATATATAATATATATATTATATAATATATATATATTATAATATATATATTATATTATATATATATATATACACAGAATCTTCCACAAAAATGTATACACATTTCAGGAAAATAATATGAGTTTTTTTTCAACAGATGGTGTTACCCTCATATGGGAGACCTTAGAGGATGTCATATATTCCAGAAAACCCACTTCACTGCTGGCCCTTAGAGAACAAATTGAAAATGCACATGCAGCAATCTCAATGACCAAACAGCAGTTTGCCTTACTAATAAATGTCTGGAAGCTAATGGCCACCACTTTGAGCACCTCTTGTAACTGCAGAGGCTAAAGGTAAGTTTTGTTAATCTGATAATGACTCAATAAATTTAGTATTAAAATATTTATACAAGTTTTTTATTTTTCTGTGTGTGTGTGTATATATATATGTATTATTTAGATTTTTTTAAAAAAATTTAAGTTCATGTTTTTGTTAAAAGCAGAAAATAATATCACCTACTTTATGCTTTTGTTTAAACTAAGGCTCTGAGTCAAATGTCCACAGAAGAATGATAGATGTTGTAAATGATTGAAGCAACGAATGAGAAAAGGCAAACTGATTCAATTACATCACAGTTGCTGCCACATCAAAAAATAAACCCAGTATTGTCATGCAGACTGATACTTCAAGAGAATCTAGAAGTTGTTTTATTTCCCCCATGGAAAGTTTTTTGAAAACAATTACTTGGATTGTTAAACACCATCAACATATGATCCCCTTGGCCCTTACCTACCCTACAGGCTCCCCACTTGAAATCTTTGGTTTAAATACTTGCTTTTTTTCTTAGGAAAATATAAAGCAAGTGCTTTAATTATCACTGAAACTTGTGAAATCTCAGTCACCTGTACATGGAATAAGTGCCAGTAAGCCATACAAGTGTGAGTTAACATGTTGCTCAGAAGGATTCTAAAGTCCTTTGAGAAAAAGCGTACATTCACAAGCCCTTAAATGTTACCTAAGGCCAACATTACTTTATTCCATTCCATTTTCCACATCTTCTCTCCACCTCCTTATTATGTTTTAACATCTTGCTGGTTGCCTCTTGGTAATTTAACAAGGAGAAATAATAGGAACTGCAGAACACTTTTATGTACACACTGAATCAACAATGAAGCAATCTAGCAGCTGACACTTACGTATGTTGAAAATCAGCCCGTGGGATTTCTGGGAGGCTTTGAGATTCAGGGAAGGCAGGAGGAGTCCTGTGATCAGATCTTGGCCCTGACACTAACTAGATGTGTGATCCAGGAAGTTTCATCTACTCCCTTTGTAGAGATGTGACTGGTCACTGTGGTCACTGGTGGGCAATGATGTCTAACGCTTTTCCGGCTCTTATCTTCTATGATATTACTCTTACACTTTAGGTCGATTGATCAATCTATGTACCTATCTAGCTATATCAATTAAGGTTCAGAAGAGGAACAGATACAAGATATATATGATATGTGATATGTAAAGGATTTACAAGGTAGGATTAGAATGGCCACCTGCAGATTCAGAGGTGGAAGAATGCAAAAGGGTTGTCTGTGTGACAGAGAGCTGGAGGATCCAACAGAAGTTAAAGGCCTGGAGCTCACTGCAGAGTGCTGTGAAGTCCACACTGGGAAGCTGATGAGTCTGCTCAGGAAAGCTAAAGAGTCTGCACTGGAAACCTGGAAATGGACATCCAAAGGCAACATCAAAAACTGGAGCTCCTTTTTAGAAGCAATAGTGAAACTTCCTTCTTCCCCTTTTTATTTCATCCAGGCTATGAGCCTGTTGGTTGGTGCCACCTATACTGAGGGTAGGTCTTCCCTCTTCAGTAAGTTGATCATCCAGACACACCTAGAACTGTGCCAAATCAATAAGGTTGGTGTTTCTTATGCAAATGAACACCACAATTAGCTATCACACTACCTTTCACTCTTTGGAAGAGAGCAGAGGGTGACTTTGAGTAGGGAGGTTTATCTCTCTCTCTCTCTCTACCACTGGTACATTCAGGGCACTGAGTTTGGTTTTGGACCTGATGCAAAAATGAGTAAGACATAGTTCTCATACTCAGCCTATAAACTGATGGGCAAGGTTATAGTGAGATACTTTTTGAGACATTATTTCATTTTTCCATATTTTCTCTTTTATGTTCTCTTTTTTCTTCTTCTGATTGAAGTATCTAGTTCTACCTTCACTAGTGCTACTAGAGAAAGAGTCACTGGAATGTTTTGCAAAAGCAATTTGAGGCAATATCTTCATAATCTTAGGAAATGCAATGATTTCTTAGATAGAAAACAAAAATATATTAACCATAAAAGAGAATATAGATAAATTGAACTTAATTAAATAACCACTTCTATTCATGAAAGTATGCTATAAAGTAAAGGTAAATCATAGACTGGGAGGAAATATTTGGAGTGCACAAGACTAAGTACTGTAAAGACATCCAGAACATATTAGCAACTCTTACAAATAAGTAGTTTGAAAAGCTAAAAATTCTAGTCAAAAAGTGAGCAGGAGAGGGCAGAGAAGGTGAGGCGGTCCCAGCATCTGGAAGGAAGCTCCCCCGCTGCCATCCCACACTCCTAGGACAGAGAAGCTGAACTGGTCCCAGCACCCAGAAGGAAGCTCCCCTGCCACCATCCCAAGCTCCTAGGGCAGAGAAGGTGAGCCAAGCAGGAACCAGAAGGACCCCCTCACACCCACTGTGGAAATGAGAATACATGTAAACAAGCCTCAAAAACAGACTTCTGGATCACCTACATCAACCCCAAAGGGAAATGAGATGGAACAATCTGATATTCAACCAACTGGACTCTCTGAACTCGCAACAAAAGAGGATCTGGGAAAAATGAAATCAAAAATAATTACTCAGATAAGAGCAAAGATTTTGCTCATGGTGCAAGACATGATTAATAAATCTAGAGAGGACACAGATGAAAAAATAGAAGATCTGAGGAACATGATGGAATCTCAACATAAGAAACAAATGGAATCCATAAAATAGATGCAAACAGATTTCCAGGAGATTAAAAACTCCATTAAAAGCCTGCACAGCAGAATGAACCAATGTGAGGATAGAATTTCACATATAGAAGAAAAGATTGCAATTAGTGACCAGGAAAAGAAAAATTGCTTTAAAATTGTAAAGGAGCACAAGTAATCAATCCAGCAGCTGCTAGACAATGCAAAGAAGAATAACATAAGACTGACTGGAGTCAATGAAGAAAGAGGTGCAGATGACATAAATGAAGTGCAGATGACATGAAAAAACTGTTCACAGAAGTGATGGCAGAAAACTTCCTACGGAGGGGAAAAGAACTTGACATACAGATAAGTGAGGCATATAGGACTCCAGCTAGCCTTGATAAAAAAAAAATCTACACTTAAGCATGTAATAGTTAGGATTCCAGAAATCCAACAGAAGAACAAAATTCTACAAGCAGTGAGAGAAAAGAAACAAGTCACATACAAAGGAAAGCCCGTCAGAATCACAGCAGTCACCCAGAAGGAAGCTCCCCGCCTCCATCCCAGGCTCCTAGGACAGTGAAGCTCAGCCAGTCCCAGAGCCTGGAAGGAAGCTCCCCTGCCTCTATCCCAGGCTCCTAGGGCCAAGAAGGTGAGCTGGTCTCAGCACCCAGAAGGAAGCTCCCCACCACCATCCCAAGCTTCTAGGGCAGAGAAGCTGAGGCAGTCCCAGCACCTGGAAGGAAGCTCTCCCGCTGCCATCCCAAGCTCCTAGGGCAGAGAAGGTGAGCTGCATGGGTGCCAGAAGCACCACCCCACCATGGAAATGAGAAGACACATAAACAAGCCTCAAAAACAGACTTCCAGATCACCTCCAGCAACCCCAAAGGGAAATGAGATGGAACACTCTGATACTCAAGCACCTGGACTCTCTGAACTTGCAACAAAAGAGAATCTAGGAAAAATGAAATCAGAAATAATTACTCAGATAACAGCAAAGATTTTGCTCATGGTGCAAGACATGATTAATAAATCTACAGAGGACACAGATAAAAAAATAGAGGATCTGAGGAACATGATGGAATCCCAACATAGGAAACAAATGGAATCCATAAAACAGATGCAAATAGATTTCCAAGAGATTAAAAACCCCATCAAAAGTCTGCACAGCAGAATGAACCAATGTGAGGATAGAATTTCAGATATAGAAGATAAGATTGCAATTAGTGACCAGGAAAAGAAAAATTGCTTTAAAATTGTGAGGGAACATGAGAAATCAATCCAGCAGCTGCTAGACGATACAAAGAAGAATAACATAAGACTGATTGGAGTCAGTGAGGAAAGAGGAGAGAGTGCAGATGACATAAAAAAAACTCTTCCAGAGGTGATGGCAGAAAACTTCCCAAGGAGGGGGAAAGAACTTGACATACAGATAAGTGAGGCATATAGGACTCCAGCTAACCTTAATCAAAAAAAATCTACACATAGGAATATAATAGTGAGGATTCCAGAAATCCAACAGAAGAATAAAATTCTACAAGCAGTGAGAGAAAAGAAACAAATCACATACAAAGGAAAGCCCATCAGAATCACAGCAGACTTCTCAATGCAAACCCTCAAGGCAAGAAGAGCTTGATGTATTTCAAGCCCTAAAGGAAAACAGCCTTCAAGCCAGATTAACGTACCCTGTAAAACTATCTCTCAAAATTGATGGAGAAATAAGATACTTTCATGATAGAGAGCACCTCAGGAACTTCATGAATATCAAAATGCCACTCCAAACAATTTTAGACAATACCCTAGGAAAAGACAATGAGGATCATAACCCCAGGAAACCCAGCAGAACGAATCCATTGGGTGTGACAAATTAAACACAAAGAGGGATAATCCAACAAAAAGAAAAAGTCATGACAAGGCTTTTAAAACTTTTGACTTCATCTCCCTAATGAGTATATAATTCAATCTTATTATTGTACTGATTAGTATTTTTCTGATTCTAGAATTGCACACCATTCCTTGTGCTATACTGGCTATTTATCATCTTCTTATGTCTGCTTTTTAATTGGGTTGTCTATTAGTGAGCTCTAAGAATTCTTTATATATACTGGTCATAGGTTATATGCATTGTAAATATGGTCTGTTTAAGGACTACTTTTCATTTCAATGATGTCATTTAAAGTTCTAAATTTTGATGGAATCTCATTTATCATTTTTTTTTCTTTTATACATCATGTTTTTTGTATCCTAGGTAGTTCTTGCCTACCCTGAATTCATAAATATTTTCCCTTATAATTTCTTCTTAAAGTTTTATACTTTTAGGCTTTCTTATTTGGGTTCATAGATCCCTTCAAGTTATTTTCATGTATGGAAAAAAAGGGTTGAGATTAATTTTTTATATACGGATACCAGGTGTTCTAGTGCCATTTGCTGAAAACACTATCTCTTCCTTGACTCTTGAATCAAGTTTATATTCTATAAAATGCTAATGTTAAATAATCTTTCAAAACTCAGTGGCCCATATATGTGTGGTTCTATTTCTAGATTCTCTGTTTTATTCCAATGATCTATATGTCTTTCCTTACACCAACACTGCCTTGATTACTGTAGCTTTAGAAGAAGTCTTAAAATTGGGTGCTAAATGTCTTCCAACACTGTTTTTGTTATTGTCTTTTCTGGGTCCTTTGTACTCCTACATAATTTTTAAATTTCAATATCCAGTTCTTCATTTATAGCAAGTATACACAGACCTGAATTTTTATATATACCTTGTGTTTTCTAATCCTGCTAAATTCAAGTACAAGTTCTAGGGCTCCTAGAGATTTCTTAGTATTTTCTCTGTAGATGATCATCTCATTTACATATAAAGATTTTGCTTCCATTATGCCAGTCCTAGCCTAGTTGTGTCATTTTATTGCCAGACTATTTTGGTTTAGACCTATGTTTCAAAGTCTAATGGACAGATGAAGAGTAGGCATATATGCCCTTGTTCCCCACTTTAGGGAGAAAGCATTGTATCTTCTCCATTCATAGAAGGAGCTTTTTTTGAAAGTATGGAGTACATGTCTTTGATCTGTTGAGAAGTTTCTGTTCTACTTCTAGTCTCCTGATAGCTTTTACCATGAATAACTGTAGAATTTAGTCCAATACTCTTTCTCCAACTAGTGACAGGATCATATGGCTTTTTCTTTCCTCTGTTAAAATGATGACTTTTGAGGGTGGATCTTCCAATGCTGAAACAACACTGCCATCCCTATAACAAAACTACTTTCTACATACTGTCAGATTTGACTTCTAAGAGTTTGTTTTGTTAAATAAATTTCTATTGATGTTCATACATTTTCCTTCTATTATCTTTATCCAGTTTTAGGATTAACACAATGTTGAGTTCCTAAAATGAGGGGAGAAGTGTTCCTTCTTTTTCCTGCTTTAAATATTTGATATAATTTATCAGTTAAAATGTTTATGAGCCTGTTGTTGTCATATAGGTAGGTTTTCAAGCTAGGAATATACTTTCTTTAATAGGTGCTATTCAAATTTTATATTTCCTCCAGAGTTAGTTTCATTAATTTGTCTTCTAAGTTACTTCTTAGAAGTTGTCAAATTTATTTCAAAAAAGATTTTTGTAATATGCTTTCTATATCCTTTTAAATTCTGTAAAATCTGTGGTAATGTCTCCTAGATCTTAATATTGTAATTTAAAAAATTTATAACTGATATTGTATAACAGGGAGAAAAGGTCTAAAAGAGCAGGGGAATTGGGAGGTGTAGGGGAAGGGAAAAAAGGGAAAGGAAAAAATATGAGAAGATGAAAAAAATGGAAACAAGGTCTTTGCAAATAGGGAAGGATGGAGGGGGTGAAGGGAGGGCAAGGGAAGGGGAAAAAAGATAAGAACCAAGATACTCATGTAATGGTACAAGATCCCAATGATGAATGTAACTGTATTTTATAGCTAAAATGTACCAATAAAGTTAATGGGGGGGGAAGAATCACAGCTGACTTCTCAGTGTAAACCCTCAAGGCAAGAAGAGTTTGGAGTGATGTATTTCAAGCCCTAAAGGAAAACAGCCTCCAACCCAGATTAATGTACCTTGAAAAACTGTCTTTCAAAATTGATGGAGAAATAAGATACTTTCATGATAAAGAGCACCTCAGGAACTTCATGAATACCAAACCGGCACTCCAAAATATTTTAGACAATACCCTAGGAAAAGACAATGATAATCACAACCCCAGGAAATCCAGCAGAATGAATCCATTGGGTGTGACAAACTAAATGCTATGGGGGAGAATCCAACAAAATGAAAGTCATGACAAGGCTTTTAAAACTTTTAACTTCATCTCCCTAATGAGTGTATAATTCAATCTTGTTATTGTATTGATTAGTATTTTTCTGATTCTAGAGTTGCACACCTTTCCTTGTGCTATACTGGCTATTTATCATCTTCTTATGTCTGCTTTTTATTTGGGTTGTCTATTAGCAAGCTCTAAGAATTCTTTATATATACTGGTCATAGGTTATATGCATTGTAAATATGGTCTGTTTAAGGACTACTTTTCATTTCAATGATGTCATTTAAAGTTCTAAATTTTGAGGGAATCTCATTTATCAATTTTTTTTTGTTTTATACATCATGTTTTTTGTATCCTAGGTAGTTGTTACCTCCCCTGAATTCATGAACATTTTCCCTTATAATTTCTTCTTAAAGTTTTATGCTTTTAGGCTTTCATATTTGGGTTCATAGAGCCCTTTGAGTTATTTTCATGTATGGAAATAAAGGGTTGAGATTAATTTTTTATATACCAGAATACCAGGTGTTCTAGTGCCATTTGCTGAAAACACTATCTCTTCCTTGACTCTTGAATCAAGTTTATATTCTATAAAATGCTAATGTTAAATAATCATTCAAAACTCAGTGGCCCATATATGTGTGGTTCTATTTCTAGATTCTCTGTTTTATTCCAATGATCTATATGTCTTTCCTTACGCCAACACTGCCTTGATTACTGTAGCTTTAGAAGAAGTCTTAAAATTGGGTGCTAAATGTCTTCCAACACTGTTTTTGTTATTGTCTTTTCTGGGTCCTTTGTACTCCTACATAACTTTTAAATTTCAAAATCCAATTCTTCATTTATAGCAAGTATACACAGACCTGAATTTTTATATATATCTTGTGTTTTCTAATCCTGCTAAATTCAAATACAAGTTCTAGGGGCTCCTAGAGATTTCTTAATATTTTCTCTGTAGATGATCATCTCATCCACATATAAAGATTTTGCTTCTACCTTGTCAATCCTATACTAATTGTGTCATTTTATTGCCAGACTATTTTGCTGGGGCCTCGGTTTCAAAGTTTAAAGGACAGATAAAGTGTAAGCAGCACCCCACTGCAGACAGGCAGGTCTGCGCATGCCCTACCAAGGTTCTGAGTCTCTCAGAAGACACCGAATCACCCCACTACAGACAGGCAAGTCTGCTCACACCCTACTGAGGTCCCCAGTCACATGAAACACGCTGAATCAGCCTGCGCCCCGGCAACAATCCACTGGACCCCCACCCCCGCTCCTCTGTACAGCCACCTCATTCCACACTACAAAGATGCAGAGGACACTGGCCCAACAGACCACAGTACTGAGTCCTGCTGCTCCCAGCCCAGGGGTAGGGGATTCTGAGCTGCCTTCCCACTGTTCCTGGTCCAGAGGAAGGGGCTTCCCGGTCATGATCCCTCCCACTGCTCCCAGCCCAGAGGAAAGGGCTTTTGGGCCACCTTCTGCCCAGGTGCTCCTGGCCCAGAGGAAGGGGTTTCCAGGTCACCATAGCTCCAACCGCTCCCAGCCCAGAGGTAGGGACTTTGGAGGCACTATCCCACTGCTCCTGGTCCAGAGAAAGGGGCTTCCCAGCCACCATCTGTCCCGCTCCTCCCAACGCACAGGAAAGGGCTTTTGGGCCACCATCCCTCCCGCTGCTCCCGGCCCCTGTCCCACCTCTCCCAGCTCAGAGGAGGTAATCTGGGCAGGAGCTAACAGCCCCCCGCCCAGGCAAAATAAGAAAAAATGTAAATAAGTCTCAAAACCAGACTTCCAGATCACCTACAGCAACCTGAAAGGGAAGTGAGATGGAACACTCTGATACTCAACCATCTGGACCCACTGAACTGGCAACAAAAGGAGATCTGGAAAAAAAGAAATCAGAAATAATTTCTCAGATAACAGGAGAAATTGTGCCCCTAGTGCAAGACATGATTAATGAATCTAGAGAGGAGGTCAGGAACTTGACGGAATCCCAACACAGGAAACAAATGGAATCCATAAAACAGATGCAAATGGATTTCCAGGACATGAAAAACTCCATTGAAAGTCTACACAGCAGAATGATCCAATGTGAGGACAGAATTTCAGATACACAAGATAAGATTGCAATTAGTGACCAGGAAAAGAAAAATTGCTTCAAAATTATAAGGGAACATGAGAAATCAATCCAGCAGCTGTATGATGATGCAAAGAAGAATAACATAAGACTGATTGGAGTCAATGAAGAAACAGGAGAGAGTGGAGATGACATAAAAAATCTCTTCAGAGAAATAATGGCAGAAAACTTCCCAAGCAGGGGAAAACAGCTTGACATACAGATAAGTGAGGCATATAGGACTCCAAATAGCCTTGCTCAAGAACAATCTACACATAGGCATATAATAGTTAAGATTCCAGAAACTCAACAGAAGAACAAAGTTCCACAAGCAGTTAGAGAAAAGAAACAAATCACATACAAAGGAAAGCCCATCAGAATCACAGCAGACTTCTCAACACAAACCATCAAGGCAAGAAGAGCTTGGAGTGATATATTCCAAGCCCTAAAAGAAAACAGCCTCCAAGCCAGATTGATGTACCCTGCAAAACTATCTTTCAAAATGGATGGAGAAATAAGATACTTTCATGACAAAGAGCATCTTAGGAACTTCATGAATACCAAACCAGCACTCCAAAGAATTTGACACAATATCCTAGGAACAGAAATTGAGGATCACAACCCCAGGAAGCAAAGCAGAATGAACCCAGGTGGTATGACAAGAAATTAAATGTAAAGGGGGAGAACCCAACAAAAAAAAAAGTCATGGCAATGACAAGTCAATATGTTTCAGTTATAACCATCAATGTTAATGGTCTCAATTCACCAATGAAAAGAAATAGATTGGCAGAATGGGTCAAGAAGCAACATCCAACAATATGCTGCATACAAGAAACACACTTAATTCAAAAGGAAACTCATAGACTGAAAATTAAAGGGTGGAAATCAATATTCCATGTGACAGAAACCCGAAAAAAAGCAGGAGTAGCTATCCTCTTGGCAGATCAAGTAGATTTCAACCAACACTGATTAAGAGAGATGAAGAAGGACACTGCATCCTTGTAAATGGAAGAATCCAAGAGCAAGAGATGACAATCATAAATATCTATGCACCAAACACTAGTGTGCCCAACTGTATAAAACAAATACTAATGGACATGAAAAGTCATATATGCACTAATACTATTGTAGTGGGGGACCTCAACACCCCAGTGTCACAAATAGATAGATCAATTAGACAAAATTAAGTAAGGAAATACTAGAACTCAATCGAACTCTTGAACAAATGAACTTAACAGATGTTTGCAGAGTCTTCCACCCCACAAAATCACAATACACATTCTTCTCACCTGCACATGGGTCATTATCCAAAATAGACCACATACTCACACATAGAACATGTTTAAGTAAGTGCAAAGGAACTGAACTTATCCCTTGTATATTATCAGACCATAGTGTGATGAAATTGGAGATCCATAGCAAAAGAAACTCAAACAATTTCATAAACACATGGAAATTGAATAACTTACTTCTGAATAACCAATGGGCCACAGAGGAAATTAAAGAAGAAATCAGACAGTTCCTTCAATTAAATGACAATGACAATACAACATATTGGAATCTATGGGACACAATGAAAGCAGTCTTACCAGGGAAATTCATAGCAGTGAATATGCATATTAGGAAAACAGAACGAGCCTGATTAAACAACCTGATGCTGCACTTCAAGCTTCTAGAAAAAGAAGAGCAGGACAACCCCAGAGCTCATACAAGGGAGGAAATTATAAAGATCAGAGGAGAAACCAATGCAATGGAGACTAAGAGAACAATACAAAACAATCAATGAAGCCAAGAGTTGGTTCTTCGAAAGAATCAACAAAATTGACAAACCCTTAGCCAGGCTTATCAGAAAAAGGAAAGAAAAAGCCCAAGTCCATGCAATTAGGAATGAAAAGGGTGAAATTACAACAGACCCAGCAGAAATCCAGAGGATCATCAGTACCTACTTCCAGAACCTATATGCCAATAAGATGGACAACACAGAAGAAATGGACAGATTCCTAGATACGTATGAATTACCAAAGTTGAACGAAGAAGACTTAAAAATTCTGAACAACCCAATATCAACCAAAGAAATTGAAAACGTAATTAAAAACTTACCAACTAAGAAAAGCCTGGGACCTGATGGCTTCACTGCTGAATTCTACAAGACATTTAGAGAGGAACTGATGCCACTACTGTTTAAACTCTTCAATGAAATTGAAAGGGAAGCAATACTCCCAAATTCATTCCTGGAAGCAAGCAACACCTTGATTCCCAAAGCAGAGAAAGACCCAACCAAAAAGGAGAACTATAGGCCAATCTCACTAATAAACATAGATGCAAAAATCCTTAATAAGATACTGGCAAACAGAATGCAGAAGATCATCAAGAAGATCATACACCCTGATCAAGTGGGATTCATCCAAGGGATGGTTCAATATATGCAAATCAATCAATGTAATACACTATATCAATAGAGCCAAGAACAAAAACCATATGATTATCTCCATAGACGCAGAAAAAGCATTTGACAAAATTCAACATGCATTCATGATAAAAACCCTACAAAAAATTGGAATAGATGGTCTCTACCTCAAACTGATAGAAGCCATCTATGAAAAACCAACAGCCAATATCATACTAAATGGTCAAAAACTGAAATCCTTCACACTAAAATCAGGAAGAAGACAAGGATGTCCACTATCACCACTCTTGTTCAGTATAGTTCTGGAAACATTAGCCACAGCAATTAGACAAGAGAAAGAAATAAAAAGAATAAAGATAGGAAATGAAGAAGTCAAAATGTCATTATTTGCACATGATATGATACTCTATATAGAAGACCCCAAGAACTCCACCAAAAGCCTTCTAGACTTAATAACAAAATTCAGTAAAGTAGTTGGTTACAAGGTCAACACACAAAAATCAATGGCTTCCCTCTACACGAACAACAGACTCACTGAGAGAGAAATAGGGCAAATAATGCCTTTCACAATAGCATCCAAGAAAATGAAATACCTAGTAATCAACCTAACAAAAGAAATCAAAGACCTCTTCTCTGAAAACTATGGCACTCTGAAAAGAGAGATTGAAGATGATATCAGAAAATGGACAGACATCCCCTGCTCCTGGGTAGGAAGGATTAATATAGTGAAAATGGCCATACTTCCAAAACTGCTATATAGATTTAATGCAATTCCAATTGAGATCCCAGCAGCATACTTCATGGACCTTGAGAAAACAATCCAAAAATTCATTTGGAACAAGAAGAGACCCAGAATAGCAAAAGCAATTCTAGGTAACAGAGACATGGCAGGGGGTATCACAATCCCCAACCTACCACTATATTACAAAGCTACTGTGATAAAAATATCATGGAACTGGCAAAGAAACAGAACTGAGGACCAGTGGAACAGATTAGAAGATGCAGAAACAATGCCAGACACACTCAGCCATCTCATCTTCAATAAAGGAGCCAAACACCCTTAATGGAGGAAAGATAGCCTCTTTAATAAATGCTGCTGGAAAAATTGGGCTTCAACATGCCAAAGATTAAAACTAGACCTATATCTCTCACCATGCACTAAACTAAAATCAAAATGCATTAAAGATCTAAATATTAAAATAGAAACTCTGAACCAGTTGGAACAGAGGTTAGGTAGAACCCTTGAAGACATCAGTGTAGGAAAAGATTTTATGAACAAAACTTCAGTTGCCCGTGAACTAGCACAAACAATCAGCAAGTGGGATCTCTTCTTATTAAAAGGCTTCTGCACAGCAACAGAAACCATCAGCAGTGTGAAGAGACAACCTACACTGTGGGAAAAAATCTTCACCTGCTCTTCCTCAGACAAAGGTCTACTATCTCGAATCTATAAAGAACTTAAAAAGATCAGACCTCCCAAATTTAAAGACCCAATCTGAAAATGAGTATCTGAAATGAACAGACATTTCTAAGACAAAGAAGTAGAAATAGCAAATAAATACATGAAAAAAAGTTCAACATCACCGGCCATTCAAGAGATGCAAATGAAAACAATGCTGAGATTCCACTTCACTCCACAAAGAATGGCTGCTATCATGAAATCAACCAATAACAAATGCTGGCGGGGCTGTGGGGAAAGAGGAACCCTGCTCCACTGTTGGTGGGAGTGTAGACTGGTGCAACCACTGTGGAAATCAGTATGGAGATACCTCAAAGAACTAGGACTGGAAGTCTCATTTGACCCTGCTATTCCACTGCTGGGGATCTTCCCCAAAGAATTAAAAGTATAATACCACAGTGATATATGTGCACCCATGTTCATAGCAGCACAGTTTATGATAGCTAAAACTTGGAAACAGCCCAAATGCCCATCAACTGGAGACTGGATCAAGAAAATGTGGGTTTTTTAAAAATAAAATGGAGTACTACTCAGCCATAAAAAATGAGAAATTAGAGACATTTATAGCAAAGTGGATACACATTGAGGTGATACTCTTATGTGAAATAAATAGGACACACATGTATAAATATCGAATAGTTTCTCTAATGTGAGAAACTGAAAGTGTAAACAAGGGCTAAATGTATAATAGTTAATGTGAAATAGGAAGTAAAGGAGCAAAGGGGAAGGAAGTGGGAGGGCTAGGGGAAAGGATAGAAGGGAATGGGATTCATATGAGAAAATGGAAAAATAGGAACCAAATCTTTGTAAATAGGGAGGAATGGAGGAGTTGAAGGGAGGGCTGGGCAAGGGTGAAAAATAAGAACCAAGAGAGACTATGTAAAGGTGCAAATTTCCAATGATGAATGTCACTATATTGTATACCTAAAATGTACCAATGATTAGAATGAATAATCGATAATGTAAAATAGGAAGAAAAGATCCAAAGGGGTAGAGGTAGTGGGAGGGGCAGGGGAAAGGAAAGAAGGGAAAGGAAAAATGATGAGAAATGGAAATAAAGTCTTTGTAAATATGGAAGGGTGGAGGGGGTGAAGGCAGGGCTAGGAATGGGGAAAAAATAAGAACCAAGAGGCATTATGTACAGATACAATTCTCAATGAGAAATGTAATTGTGTTGTATACCTACAATGTACCAATAAAATAATTTAAATAAATAAAAAAAAAGAGTAAGCATACTGCCCTTGTTCCCCACCTTAAAGAGAAAGCATTGTATCTTCTCCATTCATATAAGGCCTTCTCGCTGGAAGTATGGAGTACATGTCTTTAATCTGTTGAGAAGGTTCTGTTCTACATCTAGTCTCCTGATAGCTTTTACCATGAACAGCTGTAGAATTTAGTCCAATACTTTTTCTCCAACTAGTGACAGGATCATGTGGCTTTTTCCTTTCCTCTGTTAAAATAATGACTTTTAGGGGTGGATCTTCCAATGCTGAAACAACACTGCCATCCCTATAACAAAACCACTTTCTACATCCTGCCAGATCTGACTTCTAATAGTTTGTTTTGTTAAACAAATTTCTACCTATGGTCATACTTTTTTTTTCTCTTATCTTTATCCAGTTTTAGGATTAGCACAATATTGAGTTCCTAAAATTAGGGGAGAAGTAATCCTTCTTTTTTCTGCTTTAATTTTTTAATATAATTTATCAGTTAAAATGTATATGAGCCTGCTGTTGTCATATAGGTAGGTTTTCAAGCTAGGAATATAGTTTCTTTAATAGGTGCTATTCAAATTTTATATTTCCTCCAGAGTTAGTTTCATTAATTTGTCTTCCAAGGTGCTTCTTAGAAGTTGTCAAATTTATTTCAAAAAAGATTTTTGTAATATGCTTTCTATATCCTTTTAAATTCTGTAAAATCTGTGGTAATTGATATTGTAATTTAAAAAATGTATAATTGATATTGTGTAACAGGAAGAAAAGGTCTAAAGGAACAGGGGAAGTGGGAAGGGTGGGAGAAAGGAAAAAAGGGAAAAGAAAAAAATGGAAACAAATTCTTTGCAAATAGGGAAGGGTGGAGGGGGTGAAAGGAGAGCAAGGGAAAGGGGAAAAAGAAAAGAACCAAGATACTCATGTAATGGTACAAGATCCCAATGATGAATGTAACTGTATTTTATATATAAAATGTACCAATAAACTTAATGGGAAAATAAAGTGAGCAGGAGATGTGAATGTATACTTCACAAAATATATTCAAAAAGCTGATGAATTCACTAAAAATTTGGTATACTTCATGGTTATCAGGGAAATGCAAATTCAATCACATTGTACTATTCCTATATGCCCACTAGAATGTATACATTTGAAGACTGAAAACACTAAAAGTTGATGACAGTACACAGCAATCAGAACTTCTATGCATTGTGAATGGGAGTTTAAATTGATCCAACCATTCTGGAAAATGTTTGGCAATACTTTGTCAAGTAGAACACATACCAAACCTTATAATCTAGAAATTCTACTCCTGTAGTTCTATTCCAAAAACAATTCAATTCCATCTCAAACAGGTATCTGCTGAAATTCAAGCACAAAATTGATCATAGCAACTTTATTTGTTGGATGTACACTGAAAACCATACTAGGGATAGATAAAGTATTGTTTTGTCAAATAATGGAAACTACACAACACTAAAAATCAATCAACTACTGCCACTTGTAGCAAAATAGATGAACCTCACTTTTAACTCTTGAGTGTAAAAGAGTTCATACTGTATCTTTCTATTTAAATAATTTTCACATACAAGAAAAGCTGATCTGTACTAATAGAAATCTAATAGTAACTCCTTTGAGAGTGTTATAGACTGGGAGGCCCTCAAGGGAGCCTTCATGTGTGCTGAAGTACACTATATTAAAATCTGATGGTAGGCACCTGGGTGTAGACATCAAAAATTTATTGAGTGGTACAGTTAAGATTTGTGCATTTAGTCAACTGCTCTGGATTTTGTGTTTGAAAAACATAAGCAAAGGTTTTGAACTCACACATTTGAATTATCCAGGGACATTTTATAAAAATTATTATTGGCTGGATCTCACTCTAGATCAATTAAATCATAACCTACAGGAATGAGAAAGAAGTATTCATTTCTAATGGAGTAGAATTGCAGTTGGGCTATAA
The DNA here is from genome assembly GCF_053883595.1 of Heterocephalus glaber. Classification (NCBI taxonomy): domain Eukaryota; kingdom Metazoa; phylum Chordata; class Mammalia; order Rodentia; family Bathyergidae; genus Heterocephalus; species Heterocephalus glaber. Next base: position 2,343,479 of record NW_028258146.1, on the reverse strand, counting down.
TAGAGTATATAAAATGAAACACATACACTCGGACTCTCTCACACACACACACATTATTCTAATTAACAGCCAATATTGAAAACCAATGTCTTCAGGGAAATTTAGAATGATTATAAAAGAAATAATCTAGGCACAATAAACAAGTTCCTTAGTTAGAAAGAGTAGAAATTGTGGGTGTTCCCTACCCTTCCTGCAATAACCTACACAGAAGGCCTTCTGTGCAGGAGGAACAGAGGAGGAGGACAGCTCAGGGGAGACCTAAGAGAAGAGGTGGCCTGAGGCTGCACCAAGAGATGCCACTAGGCACCACTCTGATCCTTGTGACTGAGGCTTCAGTATGGTTCCCGTCTGTGCTGAATCAGAGATACCCACATGGCCAGAAGGGTAGGCGGGAGTGATGGTGTGACTTAGAAAACTCACTCTTACAGGTGCTACCCCTCTGCCTTGCTATCTTGACATGGGCTTTCTCTGTGGGAAACCACTCACCATTCCTTGAAAACACAAGCAGTCCTGTGGAGGAATCTGTGCAGAGAGAAGCTGAAGATCGCTCAGCCATAGCACCCATCTACTTTCTCCTCTTAAGGTTTGATGTTTTGTGCATATTGATGTGGTTTTGGGCACACCTACAGGAATATGCAAATAGCTTCAATAAGTGGGCCTGAGGTCTGTGAATTATGGCCATCCCAATGCAGATGTCACAGTGTACTATCAGAAAGAAGAATGGTGCAAATCCACCTATTGCCTTCTCTCAGGTTTTACTAGCCCTTTGGCATGATTTATGTTTTGGAGAGCTCTCAAGATGACACTCGAGAGATTTGGTCCAGATAAGTGATGCAGAAACTGCAAAATGAATGAGTTTTTTCACCCAGAAGAATCATGACTATAAGATCAATCTATGGAACCTGACCATTTCATTTTTAAAATGTTCCTTATTTAAAAAAACTGTATGTTCTACACATGAAAAGTCTACTTTCTTATTCTCTGTTCGCAAAAAGTACTGATGTTATATATAACAATAAGAATACTAACAATAGTGCATAATACACTTAAACTTGTAGTCCTTATGAAGCAATTAAAGTTTTCTGAATCATTATATCAATTATTGACTACCCTTAAACTGGAAATATTTATTAAAATGTCATCTAATAACGAACTAGAAAGCTCTAAGAAGCACTCACAGTACTAATGTGCAAGCATCACATGGAAGCCTCTTTTCCATGATAGATGTCTGATTGATTCCATTATCTACAATATAAATGATGAGAATTTCTTCTAAAACTATATTGTATTAATGAAGTAATCCCCATACTAATTCTGTCAAATTAATAATGTTACCATGAAACTGATGGGACACGACATAAAAATATGCTGAATCTTATGGAAAGAGATTCATTTAGAGTTACTTAAAATATGTTTTCATATATCAACTACCAATTTTTATTGTTTTAAAGTGATGATAAATCTTTATAATTTGCAAGTTATATCTTAGCTATTCAAAACACAGCACAAGACAGAAATTCATGTAATAAATGCTTCTGCAGTCCCTACTGAAACATAATAAACTAAATTTTTTTTAAAAAAGGAAATTTTGAAAGACAGCCTTAGGAAAAAAAAGGACAAGATTTCATTCTATAAAACCAGAAGGGAAAGAAGGGAAGATAAATGAGGACAGATAATCATAAGGACTGCCATTGGGTGGTTTATTTTCAGGGATATTTCAGGCTTATTCCATATAACAACAATCAATTTGCCTCTAGTTCATTTAGATTTTGTTTTATGACTATAAGATACAGAGATAAAATATCTAGGAACCAAGGACTGAATGTGACCAACTAAAAGTCATTATGGTAAAATATGTATAACATAAAATTTGGCATTTGCCAGTGTACAGCATTAAGCACATTCACATTGTGCAACATCACCACCATACATTTTCAGAAATTTTTATTTTCTCTAATCTGAAATTTTATATCCATTAAACAATAACTTCCCAATCTCTCTTCCTCCATTTTGATAATTTTTAGTTTACTTTTTGTTTCTAAATTTAACTACTGTAAATATTTGTTGTGGCTTCAATATGAAGTATTCACCAAAGTCTCATGCATTTAGGGCAGTAAACTTAGAGTAGATTAATCTATTGATGAGTTCTTAACTGAATATGCTGTCAGAAGGTAGATCACTATGGCATGTTCCTGGCTCTTCCCTTCTCTCTCTGGTTCTCTTGCTGTTTCTGAAATTCTAGTAACCATGGAGTGTAGGGAACAGGGAAAGGGAACGTTACCAGAACCTCTGCAGTTAAATGCTAGTCTCTTGCAAGCCAGGGCAGCACAAGGCAAATTACAGGAAAGGTAGAAAAATGAGACTTGGAGAAAAAGCTGAGCTTTGGATCTGATCAGTGCTGCTCTGGGTGGCAAGGACACCCTATTTTGCAGCACCTTTTATTCAGTACATCGGGAGAAACAAATGTAACAAATGAAATGCAGAGTTCAGTACTTTACATTGGGATAAACAAGGTGTGACAAAAACCAGGGATGGGGAAATCTAAGAACAATAAGGAACTATGCAGATGAAGATTTGGTTCCTCCCAGTGTCTCCGCAGGTGTGGTCTTGCCCTGGAGCATCACAGCATCACGGGATCACTGAGGTCTCAGTTGTGACCGGGGGCTAAAATGGAATTACGTCTCAGAATGCCATAGCTGGCCTGTAGGTGGAAGAACTAGGCCTAATCAAATGATTTTTCCCTAAAATTATGTACCATTGCTCCCAACAATGGAGTGAACACCTTTCCTCTGACATGCTTCCCTGTGATGTTTCTGCCTTATGGGGGTCAACTAACCATGGACTGAATCCTCTGAAACTATGAGCCAGAATAAACCATTTTGCCTTTAAACTGTATATATCTGGTATTTTGTCCCAGTTATGAAAGGCTGACTAATATAATACTTGAGAATATTTATACAGCATTTGCCCTTTTGTGTCTGGCTTATTTCACTTAGCATAATATCTAAGACATATCCAGGTTCTAACATATGTTAGAATTTCCTTAATTTTTAAGGTCTAATAATATTCCATCATATGTACCACATTTTGTTTATCCATTCATCTACTGATAGATGTTAGAGGTTTTCCATCTTTTGGCTACTGTGAATATGCTGCTAAGAATGTGAGAGTATAAATATTTAACCAATGTTCAAATTCCTATTATCTAATGTATTAAACAAAATACCATATAATTATATTTGTGATCAGATGTTCCAGGTGACATGAGGTTATATAGATTTGTAAGTGATTTTAGTGTAGGAAATATTTATTATATATATAGATATACACATGCAGAAATATTCTGATGTATCTATGTATCTATGTATGTATATATACATATATTAATGTATATATGTATGCATATATCTGTACATATATTTAAGAATTCAAGATGCCAAAGACTTCAGGATAGAATCTAAGAAGAAAAAAATCTGCTTGAGTTTAGATATCTATAATACAACAATGTAATGAAATACAATTTCACCAATAAATACAATTGGGAAAGAAATACAGTTGTACCTATCTGCTACCAAAATAGCTATTATGAAAAAGTTGTGCAAAATGTGTCACAGGAACATGAAAGGATACCTTGGCCAGACTTAGGAAAGGGGCATGGGAAACAGGAGCTCATCAAAGAAAAATGTCAAACACAAGCCAATACCTGAATTGGACATTTGGAAGAGACACACAAAAATCAGAAGGGACCTCACTTCAGGCTAAGGATAAACATGAATAAAGAGGAGAACATCATAAAATCTTGGCATCCTGGACTGGACAACACTAAGATATGGTAAGAAATTATCCTCAGAAGCCTTGCACATCTCTGTATTATAGGAAGAAAGCGGAAGAGAGTTAAACCACTTTCTTTTTCCTTTCCCCAAACCTCAACTGAGACCAGATTTTTTTCAGTGATAATCCTGTGGTTTAAATAAACTTGAAGAATGCATACATAAGTTAATACATGTATTAGGTTCTAAACAACTTCTGGCTCATAGTAAGTATGTTTGTCATATATACTTTGTGTATATATGTATATATTCTTATATGTATATCTCCTTTCTTTGATGGTTAAAATAAACTTCTTTTCATAAGAAAAACTATCTTTTCTCATTCCCTAGTAAGTTTATTTTTCTTCATTCTTCAACTGTTTTCCTTAAAAATACATTAGAAGACAATGGGCCTAAGGATACATTAATGACCAGAGCCAACAGATATCTACCCTTGGGATGTATCCTCCAGGATACATTTTAGTGAAGGACAGACAATAAAAAGCAAAATACATGCTAGCTAAATGGTGATTAGAGTTATAGAGAGAAAGAAAGTAGGAATTAGGGTTGGAAGTGTCAAGTGGGGTTAAAATTTTAGAAGTACTGGTGAGGAAATCCTCTCTGAGCAGATGACTTTTGAGTGATGACCTGAGAGAGGATCTGGGTCATATGCCTATGTCAGTACTTTCCTTGCACATGGAACGTCAAGTGCAAAGGCCCTGACGTGGAATCAAAATTGTCTTGTTTCACGTATTTCCAACAGGTTAATGGCTTGGGAAAGATTAAGCAAACTGCAGAGTATAGAATACAAGATCTGTCTGAGTAGGAATGGGTAAGTTGTGTAAATCTTTGTTTGTTTTCTATTTTCTTAAACATTTATCATAATATGCTTATATTTCAGATGCTTCTTCGTTATAAAGAAATGCTATGTGTTTGCTTAGACTCTGCACTTGTCTATTTGGCATCAATCAACCACTGATCCAAAGAACAGTCAAAGCTGTTTATATTTTCTCTGCAGTCTTGCCTTGGTGGGTATGTAAAATCACATGACAAACCATCCAGCCACAAACCCCAATATCTCTGCTTCACTTCCTACCTGACAGAGAACACCCTATTCTAACAACTTTCTGCTACTGTAGTAGTAGCAAAGGCTCTGGCTCAGGCTTTTCCCTCACTCTCTCTGCTTCCTGAGGTGGCCCTGCATAGTACAGCAGGAATGTAAGTGATTAAGTCTTATTTCAAATATATTGACCCTCCGTGTTGTCACTTAGTCATATCCAAAATTAAGTCCCATGAATACAACTGAGACAAGTTCGTGACAAGATATCACATCCTCTGTTAATGATGGGCAATGTTGACATGGTCTTGTTCTGTATAGTGGTTTTACTTGTATTTATGAAAATGCAAAATAAGTCATGTGCCATTTTATTATTAGTTGGGAGCCTGGGACCTCCTATGAATCCCCCTGAAAAAGCTGGATTAAAGCTTGTGGTTCAGACTCAATGCCTAAAAGAAACCTCTAAGCCTCTTAAGTTTTGTATTCACAGATATTAAAGTCTTACCACCCTCTGGCAGTCCATATGGCATACAAAACAGAGACAGCAAAATTGGGAATGCATGGAAAGAAGAGAAGAGAGCTGAGCAACATGGCAGGCTAGGGACATACTTACATTATATAAAACGTCTTGACACTCTGGGACCTAGCTTCTAGTAAGCACAGTCCAATGAATTACCTATGATTTGAGCATTCATGTTAGTACCTTTCTTTGAGGATATGAACACAGCAGCTTTCATATTATGCAATGATCCAAAATGCCTGAGAAGTGAAGGATGGTGGAGTTAACAAGTTATCCCATGCCTGCATAATTCCACTTCTAGGATTACAAGTTAAGCTAATATTTAGAGATATAGACAAACTTTCATGTGTAGTAAATTGCATTGATTTTCATTTATGACAGCGTAATTTCAAAGCAACCATCAAAATGTAAGTTCTACTTTATTCTTCTTTTTCAAACCAAAAAAAAAAAAAGCTATTTTAAGCCCTTTGGGTCACTATGTTTGAGGGTTTTTTGTTTTTTTTTTTCCAGGGATTGAACTCGGGTCCTTGCACTTGCACAGCAGGTGGCCAAACCACTGAGCTAAATCTCCAACCCTTCTTTGGGTCACTATGTAAATTTAGAATCAGCTTTGTTGATCCCTACAAAATATATATATTTTTAAATCTCAGCTGAGATCAATCAGTCAAAAGAATCCATTGTATATCCACTAAAGAAAATTTTCTCTTTTGAGTACATTTGAAAATCTAATACAGTGAAGAGAATATTTTTTTAGTAAAATTTAAATTTTCATTACTTAGCTCACCAATATTTTGTATTTTCAGCGATGAACTATAAATCTTTTCAAGAGTAAACTTTTGGAAGTATTTTTCCTATTTCCTTGATACCTACTCACATTGGATATAATTTGCTCTTGATATTTCTAGATATTTAGAAAAGTTAGACCTTCACTTTAAGCTTTTATTCTTTTATAAGATAATATTTTCATCTAAAAATTGTTTTATGTCTAATTTTGAACTTTGATATATTGTAGAGTTCTCAATCCTTTCAAATTTCTTTGACTCTTGATTTTTTCTTGGATCCATGGATTATATAGAAGTATGCTGCTTCTCTTCCTATTTATTTTGAGATTTTCCTGGACATCTTACTTTAGTTTTCTCTATTGTAATATTAATTTGACAGAGAATATACTTTCATAGTTATATCCTTTTCGTTTCTTGAGACTTCCTTTGTGATATAGCACATGGCAGGTCTTTGTGTTGGTTTTCAAAGGCATGGTGCCAGTTTGTGCTTGTGAGGACTTCATGGAGGATGGCAGTGCAGTTGTGCAAATGTGGGGACACAAAGGAAGAGATTACGTGGGCAGATAGGAAACTGGAGTGAGATTCAAGGTCAGGCTCGGGCTAATATAACAATTCTCTCTGGCAAGAACTAACTCAGCAACCCAGGAGAATTACCTTGTTTCTTTTCAAGGAGATACTGCCAAAGATTCCACCACCTCACAGTATCAACACCCTAGGGACAAAGCTTCAACACACAAACTTTTGGGAGGTAAGATTACATCCAAACAGTAGCACCTAATGAACATAGAGCAGCATGAAAATTTGCCAACTGAAAAATTTCTTGCTATCACCAGATCTCAATGTACTAAATTTAGATGCAGATCTAAGAATTCAATGAATGTGTATGCTAATTATGGACATTCTGTGGATGCAACACAAGAACTCACCCAGGTTACATCATTTGATTTCTTATTTCTCATGGTAAAGCAATATTCTTCCATATGTAATTGTAATTACAACCATTTTTAATTTCTTTTCATGCTGATTTATTTATACTTTCATGTCCTTTGTATATTGATCTTTATATTCATTTATAAGATAGAGTAGATGTACATAAAACAATTATGCATTATATTTTAATTGTCAAGATCCAGGACAGGGGTAAAACTAAGCACTATATTCATACTAAGAGTTTAATGTTCTGAGTTCTAATTCTGTGTCTGCCAGTAATTTGCTTTATGTCCTTGGTTGGTAGGATGAAGCTCATGTGAGCCTCAGTAGACTCATCTGTAAATTTAGGAAATTTCCACTAGAACCAGATACAATGTTGTAACCCTGGACTTTCTCCAGAAGGAGACACACATCTCAGGATGATGGTTTGCTCTATTATACGTCAATTTTGCTTTGCCTTGAAAGAGCTGTTAATACCACCAGTACCTATGGCATCTCAGACAACGTGAGAAACAGAAATCATTTCCTTCTAAAGGACTGAAACCACTTGCATCAAAAATCTCCCTGTCCCTAGGCCATCCAGTTGCTGATAATACAATACTAAAATCCACACTCAATTAAGCTGAGCTCCCCTTGGGGAAACAAGGATGCAAAGAGAGGGTCAATGTCAAAGACTTGACATAATACAAATTCAGACTGTATATAGAGCAGCTGGAAGGAAAATCTGAAGGAGGAAAAGACATAGCAAGCACTTGTGATGTGCCTGTCCCTTTGATAACACAATGTGCAGTATTTGAGATGTGACTAGGGAAGATAAAAGGATATGGTGAAAGCTTTAGGTGATTTCTCTGAAAACTAGAAAATCTTGGGTGTGAATGAGACAGTAAACATCTGAGAAGAAAGCAAGTACACCCGTTCCTTGGTTCCATAGTGATAATGGCACAGCAAGTAGGAAGCCTGAGGCATTGTTTTGTCTACAGATGAGAATAATGTTTAAGAACCTAGGTCCAAGGTCTCATGCAACTACTGATTTAGGAACAAGTGCTGCAGTTGAGTGTCTTACTGTCTTTGCTTTACATACCACAAGAAGTTGCTCTGATCTCTCACAGGAATTGTACGCTATTGAATTAGAACTCTGTTTATGTCCAATACCATGCTCAATGCACTTGATGTCATTTGAGTTAAAGCTTTGGTTCTGGGACTGTACAAGTTTTATTTTTAAAGTATCATAGAAACTTATAAATACATAAATAAATGTTGCATATTTATATGTGTTTGTATATGTTAAAAGTTATATTCTTTTTAAAATATTGGATAAAAGAGTAGAAATATCTCCAGCTCTTTGTTTCTTCTCTTGCCTTCCTTTGCTATCCCAACCTTAATACTCATGACATTTTATTTTAGTTTTAAAAATTTTTTGATGACCACTATTAGATCCAAGGTTGTGCACAGGCTAAGCACATGCTATACCACTAACTTACCACTCCAAGAACCTGCCATGCCATTTTAGATTCACCTTTAATCATCAACTCCTGCTGAGCTATAGGATATCCTAAAGACCCATGACACTGCTTAGAACACTCACTGTGCCACACCTAAAGCAAAGGTCCCTGTAAAGAAAACTTGACCCAGAGGGGAGGCTGACAGAGAGGAATCCTAAAAGGTGAAGGGAGATAAGACCCACTTATGGGAGATCCTTGGGAGTCTCAGAGGAGAAAAGACTAGATATTCTGATATACATGACTTCTCTGGAAAGCATATAATATGAAATAACAAGCTTTTAGAGACAGGTTAGTTTGAACCACTTCTTCATTAAGAGACTGACCAGAATTTGGATTAATGAATGAATATGCTCTGCTAAAACAGAAAAAGTTTTTTTTAATCAACCAGATCTGAAGGGCAAACTCAGTGTACCATTTGATTATAGGCACAGTGGCTATGTTTATATCACACATCTCTCCTAATCTGGAATTAAAAATGGTGGTGTGACATCATGATCTCCTAGAAAGGTCTAAGAACCAAACAATCTTAGGTGCTAATCCCAGTTCTGAGAGTTGAGGTCCAGCACTTCCCCACTGAGACAGCATTTTCAATTTGTAAAAAGCACAGTTGTCATTTCCCAGGATGAATGTTCACTGACAAAAGGTAGTCATAGTTGAAAGATTCCAAATGGAGACAAAGAACTGTGGTTACCACCACAAATCCAGTTTCTCTGCAAGAAGTTGACCCCAGGGAATGCTTTGCTAGAGCTCACCTCATCTTTGCATTAGCCATATTGGTTTCTGCTCCTTTTGTTGATCTGGCTCCCACAGGGCACCAACTTTGTAGGGTGGAGAAGGTTTAGACATTATTTTGTACCATCTGAGCAAGATTTTTATAGTATGCAAATATAGATGACAGAAAATCAGGTTTACAGATCACTCACAAAATTGACCAACCCTTATGGTGTTTTGTGAAGAAAAACTTTCATTACCTCAAGAGTTGATATTTTTCATTAAATCCCTAACAGTCTATTCCCCACTAAATGGTTCTGTATTTTTGGAGGGAGAAAATACCTACCTATGATTTCTGTAACATAAATTTATGATAGGCATTATTTAGAGTAATAATAAATGAATGTTGGATATAGATTTTTATGAATGTTAGAAAGATTTCTTAGAAAGTGACAAAAATTTATTCACTTTATTGGAAGTTAGTATGTCCAGCTCCCCTGCTATAAATGCTGGGTAATTCAGAGGTAGTCATCTTCCAGACTATGTCTACATATTTGTACACTGGGAATGTTAAACTACAATAACTCAGAGATATCCCAGTTCTAGTATTCAGTGCTTCCATGGTTTTAGTATTTGTTGATGTTTTAAATAATATTATTTCATTCCCCAAGATTCTTTCATCTGCTATACTCTCTCTCCAGATTCCTCCACAGATAAATAATTCCAGGTGGGATTCATTTAGATTTTTCATTATTAGTTTAATAGCTACCATATATCTAATGCTTACAATGTACAGGATATATATTATCTGACATAATCCATATGTAACCCAAGTTTTAGCCCAGGCTTGCCTTTCTCGATACTTTGGGAAAAGAGAATTTGTCTTATTTCTTGCTTTTCCTGGCAGCTACTTCTCGTGGTTGCATGCTTCCCTCCATTGCTCTTGGCTCCATCTTGGAAAATACTCACTGTGCTGCCAACCATTGCCTAAAACTCTGAGACAGTATCTATCTTTAAGGTGGATCTGCTGCTATTCCGATGATATCAGGGATAAGGAAATATGTAATGACATTTTCCTTTCCTCTTTTTTATGGTTTGTATTTCAAATGTCACCCAAAGTCACATGCTTTGAAGGCTTGGTCCCTAACCTGTGGTACTTTTGGGAGATATCAAACACTGTAGGAGGCAGGATCTAATGGAAAGAAGTTAGGCCATTGGGGGCATTTCCTTGAAGGATATAGTGGGTCCTCAGCCCTTCTCTTCTCTCTGCAACCTGCTCACCTCATGGTGAGCTTTGCTCTACCAAATGTTCCCATGGTGATGTTTTGCCTCTCCACAGACCAAAGCAACAGGGCAAACAATAATGGTCTGAAACCTCTGAAACTGTGAACCAAAACAAATTTTTCCTCTTTATGACTGATTCTCTTAAATATTTTGTTACAGTAATGTAATCTAATTAGTATAGTCTTGTATTTCTTAACTCCTCCACACCCACCCTGTAAATCTTTGTGTCTATAATAAATGTTATTATACAGTTGGGCATAACTGTCCCTATTAAACAAAGGAAACAATAACATAACAATGAATGTGAAATAAAACTATAACCAAGCTCCCCAAAAAAGAAAATAGAGGAAGGAAGCAACCCAATTCATACTCTTATTCTGTGTCCAGAATATCTCTTTCTTTCCTCTGTAGAAAGCACTTTCTTTAATTCTTATTTCAAAATTTGTCTTCCTGTAAACTATATCTGCAGTCCTCAAGGTTGACCTCAGATGGGATTTTATGATTTTCCTCCTCTAGACCCATAGTCTAGAGTCTGAATACTAACCTATAGTAACATATTTTTTCCAAATCTGAGTTATAGGACAAGTCTCCAAAGTATATTAGACAAGGTCAAGTTGGGCTTTGAATCCTATTCAAAGCTTTTATCTTTTGCATGAGGCCCCAATATACCTTTGTATTTCTTCCTATGGTTTTTTTAACTGTAAGACTGAACATTTACAAATACCTCTCAACAACAAATATTTTTTTACAGAATATGTGATAGAACATAAGGTCTAAATGGAGAATAAGAAACACCTCTATCCTAGATGTAGCATAATATGTCCAGATTCCTTCTCCCAAAGTGGAGGCAATGCTTTGCTTTATGAAACACACCAGCATCAGTTCTCCTTTATTTCCTCCAATCATGTCCAGATAAAATAAGTATATACAAAATCATGCTTGTTTTCTGCTTTTTCAATCCACAAACTATCTAGATCAAGAAGTTGCTTGAAAGTAAATGTACACCAAGAAAAAAGATTTGAAATCAGTTTTTTTTTTCCTTATTTGAATTGACTCAAATTTGTGGATTATGAATCCCCTCTAATTATAAGCACAAGGGTGACAGAATAAGGATTTTCTATTTTCCTGTGTATAATGCAGATCCTAATGGATTGGAAGAAATGGTTAGCTTAGGTTGCTCTTTATATTTATAATAAGCTTTGGAGTAACAACTACTATTCTAGTCTGGGGAATAAGGCTAAGAGAATCAGAACAGCACACCAAAATTATATGTACAAGAAGTAAAATTACTGAGCTCTGACAAAAGTTAGTAAGTTATTGACTGTCATATATTACAATAAATTAAAGAATTCACATTATTTAGGAGTGTTATTTTACTTCCAGATAAGGAGAAAAATTCTTTGTCTTTCATGCTCTCTGGTACCCCTTTTCTGCTCTTTCTCCAGTCCTCGGTTCATGTTACTTCACTGAAATAACATTAAGCATATTAGCATTTGTATCTTTCTCTCAGAATGAATTTAAAAGAAAAAGATAACATTCTATCAAAAGAATACTAGGGCTTAACCATCACACAGAGAATACTTTTTCCTTTGATTTCTTTTCTAAAAATATATTTTTCTTTATGTAGACTCACATTTCTGTACTATATCACTCAAAGAAAACCAAAAAAATTTTTAACATTTCATATGGAGCAAGTCTGCTGGAAATGAATTGCTTTTGTTTTGCTGTCTTTTCCTGAGGAAATTATTAGTTTTCTTTCATTGTTTTTAAGGAATAATTTAGCTGGTTACATAACGAAATTTGTGAGATTATTTTTCTTTCACTATTTTAAATATTTTACTTCATTTTTTCCTTGCCTGCATGAATTCTGATGAGAAGTACCCCATAATTCTTATCTGTGTTCTTAAGATTCTCTCTCTGTCTTGATAGTCTGCTATTTGAATATGATCTGTGTTTGATATTTGTCCTAGTAGGTGTTCTGAGCTAGATGAATCCATAGTAGTGTATTTGTCATGAATTGTGAAGTCTTAGCCATTTCTATTCAAACATTTTTAATTTTGATTGGGTGTAACTTAGACTTTTTGAAATTGTCCAGCAGTTGTTGAATGTTCTATATGTTTTACTTTGGGAAAGTTTTATTTTTATTTTAATTCTTTAATTCTTTTATTGGTACATTTTAGTTACACAATATGTTTACATTTATCACTGGGGGCTTATAACTGTACATGATGTATCTTGGTTCTTATTTTTTTCCCATTACCTGTGCACCCTTCACCCTCTCCACCCTTCCCTATTTACATAGACTTCATTTCCACTTTTTTCTTTTCTCATAATTTTTCCTTTCCCTTCTTTGTTGAGAAGGTTTTATAACCTATCTTTGAGCTAACCTGTTCAATCATTGGCTGTGTTGCATCTATTAATAAGGCCATCAACAGCATTTTATTTTTTACTATAATGTTGACTTCTTGTATTTCCTTTTATAAATTCTTTCTAAGAGTTTTCACCTCTCTGTTTACATTATCCATCTTTTCTTTCATGGGGTTTACTTTATATGTCTCTATTATATCTCTTAACATACTAACCATATTTAATTATTCCTACTTTATCATTTCAACATCTATGTCATTTTTTAGTTTTATTTTTCTACTGAACAAACAGAAAAATTGTATATATTTATGGTGTGTAACATGATGTTTTCAAATATGTATACATTATGGAACAGCTAAATTGAACCAATTCATATGTGTGTTACTTCACCTACTTTTCTTGCTATGAATTCACATAAAATTTGCTATTTTAACAACTTACTGTTCACTGTAGTCACATGTTATAAAATAGATCTCCTGAACTTATTCTTCCTAAGTGAAATTTTATATCTTTCTATCAACATCTCTCCAGTCCCCATCCTTCCCAGCCCCTAGTGACTGTATTCTACTCTCTGCTTCCATGATTTTGATGTTTTAAGATTCAACATATAAATAAAAATCATGCAATATTTATCTCTCTGTTCTTGGTTTATTCCCCTGAACATAATGTTCCCTGGGTTCATTAACATTGCAAATGACAGGAATTTCTTTTTAAATGCTGCCTAGCATTCTGTTAGGTTTACATATCACATTTTTTTTGTCCACACTTAGATTGATTTCATATCTTAGCTAATGTGAATAATGCTACAATGAACATAAAAGTGTAAATATCTCTCTAACGGGGTGATTTAATTTCCTTTAGATGTAGATCCAGGAATGTATTTCTGGGTCATATGGTAGTTCTATTTTCTTTTATTTTTTGAGGAACTTCCATAATATTTTCCATAATTTAAATAATTTTAAATTCACATTCCTACCAAAATTTGCAATAGTTCCCTTTATTCCACATCCTCAACACTTACCTTCTTTCTTCTTTGAAACAGCCATTCCAACAGGTCTGCAGTAATATCTCACTGTGGTTTTAATTTGTTTTCCTTATGAATTGTAGTGGTGCATATTTTTTCATTACCAGTTGGCCACTTGTGTGTCTTCTTTTGAAAAATATTATTAAAGTCCTACGCCCATTTTTAAACCAGGTTATTTGTTTCCAAGCTGTAATATGGCTCTGACAAAGTCCATCACCCTAGAAAAGTCATCTGTTATAAACAAGGCAATGAGTGTGTTTCACGTTACTCTTCTTTCAACCCCATCCCTCAACACCAAAACGATGTGTGATCCTTTCTCAGATCTTCACTGTAAGAACCTAATGATATTCTTTGAGTTCCTTTAGTGATTTCATTTAAAAGCTCATGGTATCCACCAGTTATTTTTCTTTGACAGGACTTCTAACACTCCAGAACCAGGCAGTTGTTAAAATCTCTATAGAGTCATTTAGTTTTCCAACTGCTGCTCTCTGCTGGATTCCTTGTGGCTGTTGCCCTAAATGTGCAGAGTTTGAGCCAGTGTAGGGATTTTTATGCAAATTCAGGGCTCCCTCCCTGCTCTATATTTTCCTCTTTTTAGTGACTTCTCCCATTAATTTCTGGAAACTGTGAAGCTCTGAATTATTGTTGTACCTTTTTTTCAATAAAGCTATCACTTTCTCCTTGTATTTGATTTTTCTGTGTGTGTATGAGAAGTTGAAAGTGCCCTTAGCCAGAGAAACTACCCAAATTTAGGGCTCACCAAATTTTGGCATCTTTTATTTCATGTTCCTTCCAGTTTCTGTCATCTTTGGATTGTTCTACAACATCTTCAGTTTATATTTTATCCATAGTTTATAGTCACTTTTGTCTCATGAAACAGTTTTCAAATAGAGCAAATAAGACAATGAATTCCAGTGAGATTTAGCATTAACTATCTAATGAATATATAACCATCTGGGATTTGGGTATCTTCTTTGTAGATTCAGAAAACTGATTCTGTCAAGTGGATCTATTTATATTCGCCAATCACGAGACTGACATAGAAAAAACAGAAATCTATTTTATTAATTTTCCAACATAAATAAGACTTGAGCTAGAGCTGCATGATCAGCAACTTTCATTTCCTGTAGGCAAAACTACATGGGAAGTCAAATTACAAGCAGGAGTTTGTTTGCTGAGCATGAAATCAGAAAAAGGGAAGTTGGTTGAGTGTTTAATGGAATCAAGCTCATATCGCCTCAGGTATGGCTCTACAAAATGGAATGCCTGGAAGTGGAAGGAGGCATCTCATTCACTGACTGAATTTCTCTTCTTCCTCCAACAGCACCTATTTACCTCTGTGCCTCTCTTTTTTTGAATGGACTTCCATAGTGTTATCCAAAGACATTATTCTTTAATAAGGAAGTTTATAATGTTAATGTGATTATAGATTTTATCCCTGAAGGCTATTTTGTATCTTATGACTTTTCCTATCAGCACTTGATTCCTGTATTTATTATTGTGAGTTTAATACTAAGAGAAATATCTTATTTCTTTGAAGTCCAAAATCTTATAAAGGTTTAATAATATTTCCCAGGCAGAGACTACAGAACCCACCACTTTGCGTCTGAAGATTAACTGGGATAGCACATGTAATGCTCCTGGCATTTACTTGATAAGCATTGAAAAACTCCTTTACTTTCCTTGCCTTTACTTAATGAAAACAGGTGTCAAAGAAAATACATTCATTTTTCTCTTGCATGTTCCCCACATGATAATTGTTTTCTTAAATCTAGCTAGCCAGAAAACTAAGTCTTGAAGGCAGTTTCAAATCATAAGGCTGAATGGAGAAAACAGAATAAAATGTTTTAGGCTTTTAATTATCAGGTCCCATTCACAAGACAACAATAACTCTAAATCTTACTCTATGTTTTAATAAGCTATCTGCTGCTATGACAAAATACCTGAGCTAAATCAATTTAAAGAAGGAAAGGTTTATTTTGGCTCATGATTTCAGAAGTTTGAGTCCTTTGTGATTTAGCCCTATGTGGTTTAGCCGTACTTTAAGCCTGAGGTAAAGACACCTAAACCATGCGGTAGAACAAAACTGCTCACTTCATGGCAGCCAGAAACCAGAAAGAGAGACAGAATGGGGCCAAGTATAAAATACACCCTTCAAGGACATGCCTCCATGACCTACGTCCTCCAATAGGCCTCACCTCCTAAAATTTCCACCACTTCTCAACCGCCCATTAAACTATAAACTCATGTATGGATTAACCTATCTGTGAAGTCAGAGCACTTACGATCCAACCACCTCCTAAAGGCACCACCTCTGAACACCGTTACACAGGATACAAGCCTTCTCACATGAGTCTTTGGGGAACAGAAAGCCAGACTGTAATATCTACTTTAAACATTAGCATGAGGACATTATACATTCTGACTTCTGTCAATCATTAGGACGTCTAAGCCAAAGTTCTCAGTGATTGTCCTTTTATGCTTAATTTAGTGGCTAGATAGTCAACCTCATCAGTGGCAGACTTAAGTTACACATATGATAATTATATCAATTGTAACTTCTCATTTTGCTTACAATGTTATTTACCATAATAGTTAAGTCCTACTTAGAAACATAGAATGAACACTTTAAACATTCTTTTTTGTAAGCCTCACAGGTCTATTTACTAGGATTGGTCTTCATTTTCTAGCTAAGGAAACTGATCCATATATGTCAGAATGAATGTGAGTGAGAAGGTTTTGAAACTTACTAAAAGTCACATACTCCACAAGTGTAAAGGCTAGAATGTAAGCTACTCATATTTGCATTCACTGTACTACTTCATAATTCCTCTTAATAATATAATTTCATCTTAGCCAAGGCATTAGAGATAATGATTAAAGGAGTGATTCCAATAGTGAATATTTGGAACCTGCAAGAGATTTGGAAGGAGCTATTTCGAAAGAAGAAATTTCTTGGTGATGTTTGTCAAAAACAAAAGCCACTCCTTCTTTGTATGGTTCTCATGGTAAGAGAGATACATTTCAATTTGTATATATGTAATTCACTACTTATGCAATTTTTATTTATACAAGAAAAGTTTTTCCTTTTTAGCAAAGCATTGCATTAAAATGAAAAAGGCACTGAAGAGTTAGGAAACCTGTAGTAGGTCATGGAACCTATCCAGGCCTGTTTCCTCATTAATCAAATACGACATTAGCTCAGGTGATCTTTACTGTCCAAGAGCTTAGAGTTCTATACTTCAATCACATCCATTCTTTTCTTTTGACCAGCTTTCTCAGCCATGTTCCAATGGAACAGATTGACAACAGCTAACCCAGAGTCACATTCCCATTTAAAACACAGGCCTTGTTATTTTGGTACCAATTACAAGGTTATGGATCATGCTTAAAGGTGTTTAATATGTTGTAATGTTTAGACACACTTGGTTCTAACATTTATGAGGGCTGTTTGTAGCAACAAGAAGTATGCTCTCACTCCATAAGTATGCAAGACTGCTGTAAAAACAGTACAGATGTGCCGGAAAGAAAGAGCCTCAAACCAGCTACAAAGAAAGGTAACAAGTGTTTTGAGCCACACTGTGGTTTTACCTACTGACTAACCTCTCATCAACCAGAGAAAATTTTTAATAAGGACATGTACTGTTGCTGCTTTTCACTTTATTTCAATCCCTGATGTAGAATGTTTGTAAAGCTGGTGAGAAAGATTTTACAGCCTTGTATGAATGTTTTCTTCAGGAGTCATAATTCTTTTTTTAATGAGATCACACTTTCTGGGGCATGTTCCTATCTCTTCTCACCCTACCAAGGTAACAGGTGATGACTTCTCAGGTGGTGGATACTCAGTGATGCAATAATAATAGGATGGAGAATGGTCACCTGTACCTCTGAATATTATTGATGCATTTGAATTCTAGTGGAATTCTGAGGGCATCCTCAATAAATCTTCCTTTAAAACATTTATGCTTTTAAATACTGAGAAAGAAGTGAAATGTATAGGTCACTTAAGAGCCAAATTTCTGGTGAAAGCAAGTTTTATAACTTAAACTTGGAAGGACTTTTACAAAGAAATCCATCTCTCTGAACACCCATTGGGATTCACAAGCAGTGGAAGTGCCAGAATATCCTTTCCCAGGTTGAAAGTAGGCAGCTGTTTATATGCATCTGTAATTGCTCCTTTTGACAAAAAAGAGGGAAAACCTTCACTTACTTGGTAAAGTTTTGAACTGCATCATGCTAATAAAGCAGCAGCTGAATTTGAACTTGAAAGTCTTAGTGTAACAAATGACAACATGTATATATACACATGTACACCACATATATACATATGTAATTGGGTCATCAGCAGTAAGAAAGATTCAGGAAAATAAAATAAGTCAGCCTTAAAGTATATAGCATGAATTGGATTTCATTCATTTAAGTATTTGGAGTACCCTTATAGGGACTGTGCTAGGTGCTGAGGACACAAAGCAAAACAAGGTAAGATAAAACAACATAAGAAGTTTATACCTCTAGAGCAAACAAGGATCAGTAAACTACAGCCAGTGGGGACAAATGGCTTGTCTTTGTACTGCCATTATATTAAAAATGTTTTGTACATTTTAAAGGGTTATGAGAAGGAAAATCAAAACACAAAATTTGAAAAAAAAAAAGAGCATGCAAAACCATATATGGTCCATAAAGCCTAAGATATTAACTCTCTGACCTTTTTCAGGCTTCTGCTCTACAGTAGGTCAGAAAAAGAATCAGAGTCAGAGACAAGGGGTAGAATAGCATAAATGTGTGGTTTATCACATCCAACAGGCAGATGTCTAATCCAAAATTGAAATATCTGTGAAAGCTTCTCAGAGGATATGGCATTTACCTGGGGTCTGAAAAATGGGTAGAAAATAGACACAGAAAGATGGAAGACATGAGAAGATTTTTACTGGAGAAGGAAGCTACCTAGAATGGTCAAGGTGTGGAAGGAAGTTGGGTGTGACACAATACAGGTTGAAATTGAGCTGCCAGAAGCTATCAGCCTAGCAAATCAGACACAAAGTAGGGTGTCATCTCTCTTCCCAGCTCCAGGTTATATGGTTCTTTCAGGCTGTAATCTTCCTCTCAGAGTCTGGTAGCAGGCAAGGTATATGTCTTGTCATGACTTCACGGGAGTAATGACAAGAAACTTTCCTATCTCTGACCAGGTAAAGGGTTTGTAGATTTAGCCACAGTGTGCCCTTCAGTTTGAGGCAGGCCCTGCCATCAGATGGCAGCAGTTTTACTCCACCATCCAGGCTGCCAAGCTACAAAAGCTCTGCATCATCATGAGACATTTTGCCCTCTACTTCCCAAACTCAAAATCTCCCCTACATCCCTCCCTCTCCAACCTGCTTCTAGGAGCCCAACAATGTACCAATAAAATTAAATTAAGAAAAAAAAGAGAAGTCCAACAATAGGGCTGTAGCTGTAGCTCAGTGATACCTGCCTGGCAAGCCCAAGGTCCTGAGTTCAAATCCAATACTGAAAAAAAGAAGTGAAAAAAAATCAAACAGAAACAAATTCTGGTGAGGTTGTGGGGAAAAAGGAACCCTTCTCCATTGCTGATGGGAGTATGAACTGGTACAACCACTATCGAAATCAATGTGGAGTTCTCTCAAAAACCTTAAAGTGGAAGTTCCATTTGACCCAGCTGTTCCCTTTCTAGGCATCTTCCTGAAAGAGTAAAAGATATTACTCCACAAGGATGTATGAATATCCATGTTTATAGCAGCATAATTTATAATAACTAAACCTTGGAAACAGCCCATATACCTATCAAAAGAAAAATGGAGAAAGAAAATGTGGTATTTATATACAGTGGAGTACCACTCTGCTGTAAAAAAATGTAAACTTGAATCATTTTTAGGAAAATGGATTCACCAGGAAAAAATATCCATTGGGACAAAATGGTATCACTAGGGTTGTGGTTTGCATTTCTTTGCAGATTAGTAATGCTGAGCATTTTAGTATACCTATTGCCAATTAGTACATCTTTTGAAAAAATATTTATTCAGGTCATTTACCTATTTTAATTGTATTGTTTAGTTTTGTTTTTGATGTTGAGCTGTTTGAGTTCCTTCTAAATTCTGAATATTTATCTTGTCAGATAGTTGTGACCATTTTTTCCTATTTTTTAACATTTTGCAGGTTGTCTCTTCATTCTATTGATTGGCTAAAGTTTATGGTAATCAGTGATAATAACTGGATATCAGAAAGGAGAATTTGTTAGTGGAAAGAAGCCAAGTTTGGTTTTATATATTTAGTTTAAGGTGAAAAAGTGGCAATAATTTGAAGAAGGTAGAGAGTGGTTGAAGTGGTATATTATGAAATCTAATATGAAAACATTCAAGAAAATAAAGAGAGTAAATATTTAGAAAAAGCTAGAAATTTTAAAGAATTGAATGGAATCTGTGAGATTTAAAAACATATGTAGACTTTTACTACTGGTCATACTGGAACCAGTCTTTCTTCTATAGATAACTAGGAGAGCTGGAAAAATGAAAGAAAAGCTTCTGCTTTCATTCAATGAACAGATGAAGAAGAATGAAGGATTTGGGACCAAGAGTAAGATGAACGTGACATTTGGAGTCACTTTCTACCTGAGGGTATTTGATGATTCTCAGAAAGCAACTGAAATGTGCCTTGCTGAGATGTGCTCATAGTAGAGTGGTGGAGGCTGCAGGACAAAAGTTGGAATTTTAAGCCTGCTAACATGGGGTGCCGACAAAAGCCCCATGAATGTGTTTAGAATATCTCCTGGCTTTATTTTTAGAGAAGACATGGACTAGAAATGGACCAATCCTTCCATGGTCTTCTCTACAACTTCAAATTATCTTAGTTTTTGAAATTAAAACATTGTAATCCTGATATTGCTCCCTGTTGTCCAGCAGACAATACTCTTTGGAAGAACATCATATAAGCTTCCTGTTACTTCTACAAATTATTTTTCTTATACAGTATCAGTAAATATATGCAAGTATACAAACAGGCACGCAAGGTTATAAGACTACATAGAGATCTCTGGCTTAGGTTGGTCTGATTTAGGACTTTTCACATTTTAATGATGCAAAAGTGATATATGTTCAGTAGAAACCATACTTTAAATTTTGAATTTGGAACTTTTCTTGGGCTAGTGATATGCAGTATGATAGTCTCTCATGATGCTGTGCAATGGCAGCAAAGCACAGATCCCCAGACAGCCACATGATTAAAACAAGGGCCAACAGCTCCTATTCTGCAGTGCACTGTTGCTAAACTGTGATGATCTGCAGAGCAGGTATGTTAAATGAATTTTCAATTAATGATGCTTTCAACTGATGATTTTTTATTTTATGGAAAAATTAAACAAAATTTCATAATCAAATAACAAGAGATAACAATAGCTATTACACTATGTATCATTATCTTCAAAGTAGTTACTTAGAGTACAAGACATAAACCAAAAAGATTCCTACAAAAAAGAAACAAACATATAATAACATGAATCTTTCTTTTCAAAGAACTAAAATAAACTAGTAGTATAAATGAAACCAAATAACATATATATTGAAATATCTTTAAAACAATGGAATTTGTACTTTGGGTAAGTATTTGAATTTCTTCCTATTACTTATTTCTCTCTTTTCTATTTTGTTCTTTGTGTTTCTAATATAAAAAAAACGATGTGATGTGTGAGCTTGTAAGTCTGATTTATTTCATTTCTATTTATCTTTCCAAAAGAGTAAAAATCATCATATTACAGGGATACATGCATATCCATATTAATAGCAGCACAATTTATAATAGCTAGATCATGGAAACAGCATATAGGTTCATCAACAGTTTAATGAATTAAAAATATGATATTTATATACAGTGGAGTACTACTCTGCCATAAAGAAAGATAATCTTGAGGCATTTGTAGGGAAGTGGATGCAACTGGAGAACATAATGCTAAGTGAAATCAGTCATGATGGGTTTATTGGGATGCAACACCATGTTATGACAAGGATCATCTGTAACTGATACCAATATTTTACTTTCCACTCATTAAACACTGTATTTATGTCTGTGTGTTTATTTACACATATTCATATATGTAATGCTATGTTTCTTGATCTGCTGGTAATTTTTGTGTATTTGCCTTGTGAAAATTAAAAAAAAATAGTACTTGTTACAGTAGGAATTTGAATAGCACAAAGAGGCCTATAGTGAGTAGTGTCTGGCCAGTCCTCCATTTTTTTACAAGGGGAAAGCACTGTACCATTCTTTATGTATGCAGACACATACATACAGGTGTCTGTATATATGTATGCCTTTATAAATACTTTTTACAGACATTGTATATGTATGTGCAAATGTAGATATCTAATTTGCTGGATCAAAGGACATTCATATCATTTTTATTGAAATTTAAAAATATAAAATATACTTAGAAGAATACAGAAATAGAACTGTACAATTTAATAAATTTTGATAGAGTGAACACACTCGTGAACCTAAATCATATGCTCCTGTGCTTAACTATACCTCATCCAAGGAGTTCTAATTGGGAGCTATCTAGTTGTTAAATTAACTCAGGGAGAATTGACAGATTTACAGTATTGGATCTTCCTATCTACAAATATGTAAATTCTCCATTTGTTAGCTCCCTTTTAATTTATTTCAATAATGTTTTGTAATGTCTTACTTCAAATATAATTTATGCCATAAACTCAATCTGCATATATTTTGTAGAGCCCATAATTTCAAAAAGCAAAAAAATGACAGAAATAAATGTTAATAATATATTTTGTTTAACCCATTATATCCCAATGATTATAATTTTCGCATGTAATCAACAGACAGAAGTTAGTAGTCATATGTTTCCACTATTTTTGTGTGGGCTAATTCTACAGATCCAGAGTGTATTTTGAAACACACCGCAGTTTTCCAGAGAGCCACTTCTCAAGTCATTAGGGGCCCTGTGTGGCCACAAAAACTGCCCTGGACAGTGCAATTCTATAGTTCTCCAAATACAGAAAATTACACATATTTTATAGGTGGACTCTGATATGTTTAAATTTTTTATGCTATTTTAAATGTATCAGATTTTTAAAAATTTGTCTTTTTACTTGCTTGTTCATGATGTATAAAATTACAGTCATCCCTCTGTACCTGTGGTGATCAGTTCCAGAATCCCCTTGCTAATATAAAAATCCACAGATGGAGCTGGGGATTTAGTTCAGTGGTGCTGCCGCCTGCCTCACAAGCCCAAGGTCCTGAGTTCTATCCCCAATACCAAACAAACAAACAAACAAAACAAAACAAATCCACAGGTGCTCAAGTCCTTACATAATATGATGTACTGCTGCCTAGAACCTATGTGTATTGTCCCAAAGACATTACATCTTCTCTAGATTACTTATAATTCCCAACATAATGCAAATACTATAGTAACTATTTGTTATATTGATAACATAATGGGGATAATGACAAGAAAAAGGTCTTTACATGTTCAGTATACAGGTAAATATTTTATTAGTGAATGTAAGTTATACAAAATAGTGAGATTACTTGTGGCACATATATTTCTTCTCTGTGGCTGAATAAGACATCTATATATATGAGAATCCTAGGACATTTCTTATTTTAGCTATTGCAAATTGCATTGCATGGATACACAGATATCTCTATAGTATGCTGACTTTGATTTTTTTTGAAATATACTAACAAGTGGTGTAACTGAATCAAATGATGACTCTATTTTAAGTTTTCTGATTTCCATAGTAGCTATACTAATTTATATTCCCATCAGCAGTATAGAGGTGCCTTCTCCATCCTTGCCAATATATATTATTTTTTGTTGTTGTTGTTGGGTTTTTTGGGGGTACTGGGGATCAAACTCAGAACTTCGGGCTTTGCGAAGCAGGCATGATGCTACTGAGCTAAATCCCTGCCTCTTGGTTTTTATTTTTGATCAATCATTCTGACTGGGGTAGGAAAGAATATCAATGTAGTTTTGATTTACCTTTTCTAATGGCTAATGGTATTGAACACTTCTTTATATATTTATTGGCCATTTGTATTTCTTCTTCTGAGAGGTGTCTGTCAAATTCATTTGCCCATTTATTGATTTGGTTATTTGTTTTTGTATTTGTTTGATTATTTGTTGTTATGTTTTCTGGGGTATTTTCTATCTTCAAGGAGTTGAGTCCTTGGATGTGGAAGCTGCAGATACAGAGGGCCAACTGTACAATGCATTTTTGTATATTGGTCCTCTATCTAGCAATGTACTAAAATTACTCATTCTAACAGCATGTAGATTTCTTCTTTTAAATTAAACACTTATGCATGATAATTTATCTCTTTTTTAAGAACATATTTCCTATTTACATGGCATTAGACCAAAGACACTCTTTCTTAATTGAATGGATAGTTGTAAACTCAAGGATTCTGTGAAAAATGATCCAGAATTATATATCAAAAATCATGACTTTTCTGAAGTGGGTTATGTTCTTTAAAACGTAATACATATTAAATCTATGTTTCCCATTGAGCAGTTGTGGATTTTATTTGCTCCTTTTAACCTTTCCCATAATTTACCCTCATTTTAAAATTGCAAAACAAAACTTAATGCACATTTTTGGAGGAACTATAGGAAATACAGTATAACAGTATTGACCAGTAGAAATTAAGACCATGAAGTTACAATCATTTATCAAGATATGTACTTTTCAGTAGATTTTAAACCATAGCGTTGAGGTGAACTAAACAAGCCCAAGCATGTTTTTTATGTTCTTTGTAGCTAGTGATAAAAATTGTTGCCTCATTTATTTGCTATCACTGAGCAGAAAGGCATTGTGCATAAGTCAGCTTTTCAGATAATTCAGGCTTCTTAGAACAAAACATTTAAAAATTATTCCTTTATAAAATATTTTGAATGCCTTACATAGTTTTAAAGGCCCCTTGACAGGACATATTAAACTTCATTTGACCTTTCATTGATGATTGGTGTCACTCTTATGAATTACAATAATTGTTCTGTGTTGTAAATCAGGTTTGCTCTCGGGAAAATTCCAGTGTATAAACCTGCTTCTTCTTTTTGATAAATTAGTACAAACTGCTGTTATTTTTTAATTCCATATTGAAGTTTAATATTTCCAGATTGTTTCTTAAAATGTTTTTTCCTTGTTTTAGACTGTAAAAGCACACCTTCTCACTTCCATCAGATGTCCATTCCTGTGCCTTCAGTATGAGACAAGAAAGAACATGAGAGTGTAAAGTCAGTGGGAGAGATTACCTAGATTGGAGTGGTACATTTCTAAATTCTAGTTTCCATTTTGACTTAAAATTGAACTAGTTAATGGCTAATGGTATGCAAAAGAGGCAAAAATAGAGGTCGGCATGAGGGTCCATAAAAGCTGCAAGACTGAGCTTTTTACTCCAGAGTGTTGTGACAGCTATGTTGGGTACATAGAAGCTCTGCAGCACTTTGGTCTTGCTCCAATTGAACTACTGGACACCTGACATCTACATAATGAGTTGTCATTATACTTCCAAGATTATTAGCCCTATTGTAGAATAAAGTCTATGACTAAAAGTGTAGTATATCAATTGGTCTATATGGGTTTAAACTGGCTTGACTTCCTTAGAACTTGATTTATAAGCAAAATGTATAGCTGCAGTTCCATTTCCACCAATTACTTTGGAAAAATCACTTCTCTCTTGTATATAATCTATTTGTAACTTTAGCAGGATAATATTTTGAAAGGCTTAGAGATATTGTCTTAGTATTTTCATCTTTTGCTCTTTCCCACTTTCAAGTAAATATGTGCTGATGTGCTTATTCTCAAAGAAAGAACAAGACTGAAACAAACCAACAAACAGGAGTTTCTTCACAATGCTAGGACTTCAAAATACACATGCCTTTAGAGAAATTGAAAGGAATTTTGATAAAGACAAACTATTTAAGAGAAAACTCATAGTTTTCCTTATTTTTTTGTTTGACATTAGAAGACAGTACTCTGCCTTGGGGGTGAGGCATGAGGGAAAAACCACTAGGAGTCTGTAATTATGAGGACAATTGAGAAGTATCCATGAAAGGTTTTCAGGTTCTAGGAGCCAATAAAGTATCAATAGGTTTGTGGGCTACAAGAACAAAGATGTAGAGCCGTAGATATGAAAACATCTGGATTTCAGGGAAGAATGACTTCGTGATATGCTAAGAAAGCCTAGCAGGATTCTTCCACCCCAGCATATTTCTGGGTACAGGAATGACTCTTACTCACACCCAAGTGCTCAGAAATATCAGAGAGAACCTCCAGAAGTGAAGGGCTATAGTGTAGGGATGGCTGTAGATAACAAAAGATGCAAACCAGACAGGGAGTTGCTCATCTGAAAGAATGCTACTCTACCAAAATTGTATACCTTAATGCATTTAAAGCTCATTAAAAACCTATAAAACAGGTAGTATTCTTATTATCTCTATTTTAAAGAGGAAAAACTACAACCTGGAGAAATTAAATAATTTATCATAAGTTATATAGCAATGGAGAAAAATTTGAATAAAAAATGTCCTAGATTCAGATGCTATACCCTGGAGCAGTGGGCAGCAACTTATGTATTTGGTTCTTGATCCTAAGCTCATTGTGTAAGAATGAGTTATTGCTACACATGTGAATCCCTGAACAACCAGTCTAGGCCTTATATATTGTTCTTTAACATGTGATTGATTTAACACTATGTAAAATAGAGACAAACACTGTAAATTTGCAGCTTTATGTATGTTAAGGAGCATTTTATAAGGCCTAAATTGTTCAAGAATTCATATAATATATGTATATTTACACTTCAGCTTTCTTTGTACAAATGGCATAAATACTGATCATTTGCACTCAGAACCCCATCTTAAATATCTTTCTTGAAGGAGAATTAACTCTTCCATATAATGACCTTAGAGTCCTGTTATGTAAGACTATATAATAGTTTTAGTTTTATGGTTTCCTAGTTATTACTGTCTTTGCTAATAAATGCTTACTCTATCAAGTCATAAATGGAACCCTCTATTCCATACAACTGTAAACATCTACCACAAGGCTTTCAAATATGTATCAATGC
Source organism: Heterocephalus glaber (assembly GCF_053883595.1). NCBI lineage: Eukaryota > Metazoa > Chordata > Mammalia > Rodentia > Bathyergidae > Heterocephalus > Heterocephalus glaber. Next base: position 2,316,395 of record NW_028258146.1, on the reverse strand, counting down.
TATAAACTTCACTCTACTCTAAATAGAATTGCATGAGTTATTTGATATAAGTGATGGAAGTAAGTAGCATATAAATCCAACACAACCCTGGTTTAAACAAGGCAGAAATATTGTTCCCTTTCTCATAGAAGTCCAGGAATGGCATGGCAGCTCTGTTTCACCCAGCTCTCAGAAACCCAGGATCCTTTCCATTCTCTACTCAAGCATTCTTGGAGATTGCCTTTGTAATATTTCCAAAGAATATCTATATTCCAGGCAACAGATGGATGAAGAAAAATGGGCGAAAGTACTTAGCACTTGTTTCCTGAAGTAGGGTTCCTGGCAGTGCAAGTTCTATGCTGTTGGTCACAGTTTGGCCACATGAACACGTCTAGCACTAGAGTAACCTGAGGAATATAAATATACTCTACTCTGGACAGACTTTTGTTTCACTAGAAATTCTCCTGCCATGGAAAAGAGATGGCAACCAATGTTGGAATGTAGCTGACGGGCTTTGCCAGAACCCACATTATGTATGTGTTCACTCCACCACAAAACCTGGTTTCCCATGAGTCTGCTTCCCTGAGGAATTAGGGATTTATGGTCATATTCTTCAAAATCAGTCCTGTTAGACCTACCAGTCATAGCTGATCTCAGTGTTTGTCTCTATTTTAGATAGTGGTAAATCAATCACATGTTAAGGAACAACATGTAAGGCCAGACTGGTTGTTCAGGAATTCATATTATGTATGTATACTTACAAATATACATAATATACACATATGTATGCATGATAGCCTTATTTACTTATATCATATGTTTATAGATCTACATATTTTACTTTATAGCACTATACATGTGTATATTATAAGATCTTTCATAGATATATATATATATATATATTACTTAACTTTTAAAGATTAAGTATATAACACAAAATTCCATAAAACATAAATATGTAATTTAAGGAATTATTGGCTATGGTCTGAATGTTTGTGCTCACCTTTTCCCCACATTCATGTTTGGATCCCCAGTGTATCAGTATTTGGAGGTGGGGGCTTTGAGAAGTGCTTAGGTCATGAGGGTTGAACTTTCATGAATGAGATTAACACCTCTTTAAAAAAGATCTGAGCGATTTTTGCCTCTGTGCCATGAAAGTTCACAGAGAAAAGACAGCATTTTCTGAACCAGGATGTGGGCCATTACCAGACAGCAAATCTGCCAGCTCCTTCATCTTGTACTTTCCAGCTTCCAAAAGCACAAGAAATATTTTTTTTTTGTTTATAAGCCACTTAGTTTTGTAAGCCATTTTGTTATAACAGCACTGAAGGACTAAAACATCATCATAAAGTGAATACTCACATGCCTATTACCAAGGTGAAGAAATAAGGCTGGAAACCAGGTGGGGTGGTGCATGCCTATAAACCCAGCACTTAGGAGGCCAAGGGTGGAGGATTCTTGCTAGTTCAAGTCCAGCCTGGGCTACATGGTGAGTTCAAGACCAGCCTGAAGTACATACTGAGAACCTATCTCAAAAAACAAAAACAAATAAACAAACAAACAAAAACAAACAACAGATGACAGGAAGAAAGAAAGGGAGGGATGGAGGGAGAGAGATTGGAAAAGAAAGAAAGAAAAAAAGAAAAGGAGAGGAAAGGAAAGGAAAGCAAAGCAAACCAGGGCTGCAAAACAGTGCTGGCTCCAGCAACTCCCATATGCCACCTTTGTCATCAAATTTCTCACCTTTTGAAAAGATAACCACATATGGGACTCGTGATCATCTTTTAAAATGTAGTTGGGTTTATTATGGTTTATGACTTACATGTCTGTCCCCACAGGCTCATTTGTTAAAGCTGGCTCACCAGCCTGAGGTGCTACTGAGAGATGGTAGAACCTTTAGCAAGGAGGGCCTAGTGGGAGTAAGATAAGTCACTGAGGGTGTGCCCTTAAAGGAAATAACCCCCAGCCTCTCTCTCTCTTTGCTTCATGGCTGCATGAAGTAAGCAGTTTTATTCTAGTATGTGCTTCCTACCACTATGTTCTGTCTTACCACACTTCAAAAACAGTGGGGCCCACCAGCCATGGACTAAAACTACAAGCCAAAATAAATCTTTCCTCCTTAACAAATTGATTTTCTCAGATAGTTTGGCATAGCAAGGGAAAGCTGACAGAGGGAGTTTTTACTTGCTTTTGTACTGTGGGGGTTAGAAACTAGGGCCACACATGAGGTTGCATACACTCTACCATTCAACTATACCCAGCCCCATGAATGCTATATTTTGAGATGGAAGATTTGGGTTCTAATGCTACTACTGCCTCTAACCAGCTGTGTAATCTTGAACAAACTATTGAATCACTCATGTATATAGTTGGAAATTTTTATTTTACACACACACATAAATAGTGTGCATATATATATATATATATAAATGTATGTGTATAATGACAGTATCCAATTAAAAATGTTTAAAATTGTTTCTAGTATGTGAATAAACAATTGCATATTTGTTGTTTTTTATTTTTAATCCTTAAGGCTCCACCTGGTAAAATGTAAATATATAAAATAACTAAATTACTGCATCTTCATCAGAAATAAAGTTTGGTGCATTTAGAAATAAAGTAATACACCACATTCAATAATGTCACCCTTAGGTGATAAATTTTTTATGCCTAATGTTCCAGAAAGAGACTGTCTGACTTCTAAGTTTGTTTTTGGATGGGCTACCTTAATTAAATCCCTAGTGTCAAAGCACCATTAAAGTGCCCAGGCATGAAAGGTATCTGATTTGTTTCACTAGATAATTAAATCCTGCCTGAGTAGGATTGACTCAATAAAGAAGTGTTGGTATTTTTTTTAAATCTCTTACTTAAAAAACTAACTTTGGTTGTTTTTCCAGAATAACTTGGAATTTTTAACAAATATTTTTCTTCAATGAGTGATTTATAATTTTAGTTTGCTACAAATGATATTAGACATGAGCTTATATTTCATGAGGCAGCAATAAGGGTATGAGATATGGTGAAAAGATTTTAAGGAGAGGAAGATAAGAAAGTCAGTAGAAATGAAGGCAAAGTATGAAAGTTGGCGATTGATAGAAGAACCACAAAAGGAAAATGAAACAAGTAGAAAGACCATTTACTTAGAACTGAATTCATTAATGTTAAACATTCTAACACATTTCATTGCTTACCTCTGGAGGACATACAGCAGAGGAAATGGCTCCTTTTATCATTGTCTTGTGAATTGTTAATTAGTAGTCATTCTCACTCGTCCTCATTGACTGTGGAGTCACCACTTGGTTATCTTTAACTTGCACTAATCTCATTATATATGTACAGAAAAAAGAGCAACAGGAGAACTTCAGTGTTGTTAGTGGGGGTGATTCCATCTGCTTTCATCCTACAAACAATACACTAGAGAGAGTGTGAGGAGAGAAATGTGTGTCTACAACTTCCTTCTTTGTGATCATGTCACCACCATGGGTATAAATATGATGTGCAAAGTTGTAAAATTTTATGCATTGTAGATTCTTTTGAAAATGATATTTTATTGAAGAAAGAGCAATCTGCTCGAGTTCCATAAGAAGGAAGTGAATGTGTTGGGCTTTTCAAGGTTCCATGTTGGTCCTTACCATGGCACATTCCTATAGAATGTTCAAGGACAACTTGCCTTATGCACTGTATCGGTCTTTCTACTGCTGTGAAAAAATCTTGAGATAATCACCTTATGAGGAAGAAAAGTTTCTTTTGGCTCACAGTTGCAGTCCATAGTCACATGGCTCATTGTCTTTGGGCTTGGTGAGGCAGCACATCATAGCAGGACCACATGGTGGTAGAAACTCCACCTCTTAAAAGTTGCATCACCTCCCAGTATCTCCAAGCTGGGAAATAACCTCAAATGGACCTTTCAGGGATATTATTGATCCAACCTATAGCACATACTTCATTTAAATCCTAACTACTGCTTAAAGAGTGACTCCACTGTTTTATTGAAATTAAAAAAAACTTCATTGTCCTCAGAATTTTAGAACTTATGAAAAAGGGAAAAACTTGCAATTATAAAATAATATTTGGAATGATTGGTAGGGGTTAACTAATGTTTTCTCTACTCTTTGAGCAGTCCACTGTATACCTTCATGACCCATTGGCCTTCTGGATACCTCCAAAGCACAAAGTGTGATCACTAGAATGTCTGACCAGTGGTTAGATTATGCCCTCTTCTTTACGGTGATCCCTTGGGTAATTGAGAGTTATGTTTTCTTCCTTCAAATTTGTCTTTTCTAATTTAAGCAAAACTGATTCAATTTAATGCTAATTGGAAAGATACTCTGAAAGTGTAATAAATTCAATTGAAATAATGATCCACATATAAAGTGAACACTGGAGAGTAACATAGCACTACCCTTTCCTATGATTATGGCATTTCAGTTTCTCTTCATGCAGTGTAAGTGGCCTTAATATTTTTTCCTACTGTCAGACCCTGGCAACCATTAATCTGATTACAGCTCTACTAGTTTCACTTTTTCCATATCACTTCAGTAATCTCATACAGTAAGTTAGTGTGTTGTGTTGGGATTATTTCACTCAATTGTAGGAAATTTGAGATTTTTTCATTTTATTGTGTGCATAAACACTTCATTCTTTTTTAACTGCTGAGTACTACTCTATTGTATGGATGTACCGTGGTTTCTTTATACATTCATCAGTTGATAATCATTTGAGTTGTTTCCAATTTGGGATAATAATGAATAAAATCACTCTAAACATTTGTGTACAGATTTTTATGTAAACAAAAGTTTTTATTTATCCTAAGTAAATTTCTAGGAGTAGAATGGCTGGAATCTACAATAGATATATGTGGACAGATATAAAAAAAAGTTCCAACTGTTTTCCAAAGTTTTACTATTTTATTTTCCAACCCAGCCAAAGCCTCTTCTTGGTTGGTCACCTCATTTCTACAAATCAGGAAGAAATTCAGTTCTATAATCATTTATTGGAAGCTTTTTTGGTGTCTATCACTGTTTTTCTCTGAAAGTCTGCCTTACCCAGGGGTAGCAAAACTTTTACTCTGAGCTTTAATATGAAGAACATCAGGTAGCATGTGGGAGAAAATTTTGACTCTCATCCTTCAGTTTTTAAAAATAAAATTTTAGGCAGAGTTTCCTAAGTCAAATTATGTTTTGTGGTACATTGCACCTTTTCGACCTCATTACACCTTTGAGGAGTTATTGTAGTCAATGTTAAGATTTTATGAGACCTATAGGTTTCAGTTTGATAAAGCAAGGTCTTAAATAGGCTGTCATCCTATTGGCTATGTCTTTTTTCGTGTGTTATATTTTCTTTCTCTTATCCTTTTTCTGCATTGTTTTCCATTGCTTAGTTGCTCTTTTGTGATGCTTGTATATGGGAGTCCTCATCTTTGGAAATTCCATTAGGCTATTGTTCCAACATGGAGCTAGAGTATCTCCTCCTTGAGAAGTATTCTCTCCTTTAAAATAATAAAAATAACAGCAATGAAAATAAAATTAACAAGTGTTTACCACATATCAACCTATGTGCTAATAACCTTACATACATTGACTTTATTCAACATCCACAATAATCCCTTAAAACAAATATTTTGCTAACATGTTAAAGAAATAGGAAATGAGAATTAGATAAGTTACTTTCCCCAAACCATTGAGCTTGCATATGTCAGAATTAGAATCCCTATACACATCTTTCTGATAACTAGTCAAGTTTTGATGATAAAATGGGTTTTTAACTCCTATTCTATGCTGTTTTCCACTTGTGGAAGAAACCAAGGGTGGTTCCTTTGGTAAAGAAGCCTGAAATTTCCCAAATCACTAAGGCCTGAGATTCTTCTGAGCTTGAGAGGAAAGTTTCAGCCAGTATGTTAGTTAGTTTCTGCTATATAATGATCAACTACAAAGCTTTGTGTGATTGGTTTGAATAAGGCATGAGTTAGGCACTTTCTAATTCTAACTGGACTTGCTCCTATATCTGAGGCTTTCCTAACTAGTAATCTGATCTAGTTCGTCCTTTGCTAAGCAACTAGGTGATTTAGCTCTGCTTCACATATCTCTTCTTCCAGCAAGCTAGCTTGGGCATGTCCAAGTGGTCATGGCAGAGGCATGGGAGAACAAGTCCCAGTGGATAAGCTCATTTTAGAACTCTGCCTGCGTCAATCTGCTCACTTCTTATTGGCAAAAATAAGCCACATAACAGAGGACAAATCAAGGGACAAGTGTCAAGAGACAAGGCTAATCACCTGCCCAGCCCCTAGCCCATACTGCTCAGAGTGGAAAGGAGCGGTTAAAATGGTGTGATGCTAGCATAATGATAAATATAGACTAGTGAAATAGAATTAAAGGTCTAATAATAAATCTATACTCAGTTAATTTTGAACAAGGGTGCCATGGCCATCCTGAGAAAAACTCTTACCCTATGCCACGTATAAAAATCAACTAAAAATGCACCAAAGTATTAAATGTAAGAGTTAAAATTCAGAGACACTTAGAAAAAACATAGAGATAAATTTTCATAATCTTGGATTTTGCAAAAGATTTTTACCTATGATACTAAAAATATGAACAACAGGAAAAATAGATAACTTGGAGTTTATAAAATTGAACATTTTGTGCATTAAAGAACATTTTTCAAGATGTCAAGAAACAACCAATATGAGAAAATACTTGTAAATCATGTGCCAGCCAAAGATCTAGTTTTTTTGTTTATTTTGTTGTTGCTGTTTTGTTTCTGGAGTTTTTTTGGTACCAGGGATCAAACTCAGGACCTTGCACTTGTAAGGCAGGCGTGGTGCCACTGAGCTAAATCCCCAGCCCTAGGTCTAGTATTCTTATAACTCTTTAAAGAACTCTTATAACTCAATATCTAAAGACCAGCAAGTCAATTAAAAACTGAGCAAAGACTTAAACAGAGATATTTCCAAATAAGATACTAAAATGGCCAACTTCATATGAAAAGATATCAAACATCTCAGTAATTAGAGAAATGCAAATCAAAACTGTAATAAGACTCATACCTAGTAAGATGGCTATTTTTTAAAGTTCAAAGCAACAAATCCTGAAAAATATGTGAAGAAATTAAGACCTTGTGTATTGCTGGTGAGAAGACAAAGTTGTGCAGCCATCATAGAAAACATTTCGGCAAGTTAAATGTTGGCTTACCATATGAGCCAGCAATCCCACTCCTAGATATCTACCCAAAAGAACTGAGGAAGCATTTAGATAAACATGTTACACAAATGTTCATGAGGCTCTGTTCACAACAGGCAAAAGGGAGAAAACTCAAATGCCCATTAATAAATGAATAAAGAGACAATGAAATATTTCTCAGCCTTAAAAAGAAATGAAATACTGAGACACACTACAATGAAGATGACACTTTGAAAATATTATATTAAGTGAAAGAATCTATAATGATATATAGTGTGATTTTATTTGTATGAAATAATCAGATAAGTAAATCAATACAGTCAGGAAATTAATGACTTTGTAATATGTGTAGAATTTTCTTTGGGTGTGAGGAAGATGCTTCCAAACTTGATAGAGGTGATGATTGCACAACACTGTGAATGTACTAAGCATCATGGAATTTTGCACTTTAAAATGGTTAACTTTAGGGCCTGAGATTTACCTCAGTGGTTTCGCTCCCTGCCTTGAAAGCACAAGGTCCCAAGTTCGATCCCTGTTACCACAAAAAAAAAAAAAAAGATTAACTTCATGTTATATAAATTTTACTTCTGGGCCAAGGATTTAGCTCAGTGATGTCGCACCTGCCTGGCAAGCACAAGGTCCTGAGTTTGATCCCTGGTACAAAAAAAAGAAAGTTAATCCAATTAGAAAAGTAGAGGATATTGCAAAGTTTTGTGACAAATTTGTACAAGAAAAATGGAAGAACTTGAGCCATTTTATAGAATCCACCTGATAGGAAATTTGCTTTCTTGATGTGCCTTCTGCACACAGATTCTAGAAACAAGGGGGATGTTTGCAACATAAAACTTCATTATCCTGAATTTTTACATTCTTGATCTTTTTCCACCTCAGAGACTCTCCCAACAAACACTAGTCCTGTAGCCAGAATGAATGAGTATGGGGTATTGAGTTACTTCCCTTCTCTGGCCTTTGTTGTCTATTGTTATATAATGAAGACACTGCATCACCTGGAAGAGTTTTTCCAGACCAGCCACTCTGTATGACCCTTCCTTCTGTCAGAGTAAGAGACAGAGTAGTTCCATATGTATACACTCATCTAGGAGGTTAAAGAGAGAAGTGAAAATACTGAAGGGCTTTTTTCCTAACTTCACCTTTTGCCTGGCTGCATTTCCCAGTGCAGATCACATGAGAAATGAGATCTCCCCTTTCTCCAAAAGGAAAAAAATATTTCCTATTTTTCTCTCTCCTCTTGTTTGAGTGTTCAGTTGTCTCCTTGATTCTATTTTCTTCTGACATAAGGTCATCAGAAATAGGGAAGTTTACTGTGTACTCCGTGTATATCCATGCCTGGGGACCTAGCTTCATGTATGTTATATGAGGAAGAGTTTTGCATTGTGGCAAGTGTGTTTCCATTTAAGGATCACCACCATTACCACCATCTGTGTATAGTTTGACTGTGATGGATTTGGAGATTTGCATACCTGAGCCTTTTATTACTGGTCCACACCAACAACTCTATAATGATGGAATCATTGGTGTTGTCAAAAGGCTTGGCATTTTAAAGGAGGATGGAAAAACACATGCGTTCACCTCAATTTTATAGAGACATTCAACCCTTTTTCTATTTAAATCTGGAATAACATTGAATCTATTTTGCCCTGTAATAGTATAATTAATTATCCCTCTTATACAGCATTTTATGATATACTGAATACTGTGACATCCATCATTTCATTTTATCTTCAAACAATCCTATGAGGAGGTAAAACTGACATTCAGAAAGATAAATGAATTTCATAGAGTTTATAATAATATGAGACCAAGAGTCCACAAATATGTGGTCTTTGAATCTTTCACTGTGTTATTCCCTTCCCTGAACTCACAAGCCCCTTGTCTCTCCCCATGCTCACTTCTGACATGACTCATGTCCTGCTTATCTACTGCAAGGACCTGCCGAGGGCTTCCTGCTTTCTTTACATGTCACATTTTATATGACTACTAATTGGTCATCAAAAAACAAATCTAATTGTGCCTCTCCTTTCCTAAATATTCACTAATGCTCCTCTCCCATGCTACCATCAGCTACAGGATATAGAATTGCAAAATTTAGTGTCTCATTTTCTTGTCTCATCTCTTATAACTATATGGTATAAAATATGTCCTCAAAGCACATAAAGTTTTTGGGTTTTTTTGGTAAAAGGGATCAAACTCAGGACCTTGCACCTGCAAGGCAGGTGGCAGAACCACTGAACTAAATCCCCGCCCTAAAGTTGGTTTTTAATAAAATTTTATTCTTACTTGATATATACTAAATATACATGTTCATAGTACATACAGTATGGTATTTTAGTACATGTGTGCAATGTTTAATGATCAAGTCAGATATTGGAACATCTGCTGCCTCAAAAATTTAATATTTCTAACCATTGAAAACATTCAAAATCCTCTTACTTAGCTATTTTGAAATATACAATTAATTGTTGTCAATCATAGTTACTCTACCATGCAACAGAACATTAGAAGTGATTCCTCCTATCCAAACACACTTCTATATCCATTAGCCACTTCTCTTTTTCTATCTGCCTCACCTTCTGAGCCTCTGGTAATCACTCTTCTACTCTCTATTTCTGAGTTAACTTTTTTACCTTCCCCATATAAGACAAAGTGTGCCTGACTTCTTTCACTTAAAATAAAGTTCTCCAGGTTCATCCATGTTGTTGCAAATGACAAAATTTCATACTTTTTATGGATGAATTCTAATCACTGCATTAGAACTACATGGCGCTTTACCCTTCCATGTCTTTTCATCGATCTTTCATTTTTGTGGCTTTTCTCCCTTGCAGGGGACATTAATGTCTATTCATCTTTCAGGTATATGAAGCCTTCCCTCGCTCCCATAGGAAAAGCCAGTTTCCCATTGCCTTCTATGAGTTCTTTTAGCTCCTTATAGAACATATTGTCTAATAATGACTTTGTATTTTATTAGAATTGAAGACTATGAACTCTAGAAGGTTAGAGGTTGATAGTTTTTATCATTATGGTCCCATTACCTATTAAAATCTCTGGAATAGGTTACATTCCAGAGACTTATTATACATACAGTAAGTACTGAATACACATTTAAGTGTTTACATGAATGATTAAATGAGCACTTAATAAAGTGTACTATTTTCATCCCCCATTTGCTTATCTCTCTAGCCCAATAGTCATCCTTTCTAGAAGTAATCTACGTATGTCATTAAGTATGGTCATTAATGGTCTCTTTGTCGGTGTTTTGAAGTGGCTGATGAGGAGCAGAAAGAGTCTAAGCAAGAATTCTGTGAGGATAACAGATCTACCTGATTCCTTCCCCTGCGTCAAAGAGGGAGGAGTCACATTGCATCTACTTCAAGGTTGTTGAGACTCGGAGCTTGTAAGACAGCTGGAGTCCATAGCTTCCTCAGAGAAATCAGACTGGCATTGACCCAAAACAACCCAAATCCCAGGGGCTTAGGTTCAAACAATCTGCAATAGGAATGTAATACTCCAAATAGTTTTCAGTTAGTTCTGGTTTCCATTTATCTTTCTTGCTTGGCAGGTAGGGCAAGGGTGAGAAGAAAATGGGACAGGTGGAGAGTGGAATTTGATTGAATTACCTGCCAGGACTTCAGAAATCTACACTAAAAACCCTCACAACTCAACTTGGCATTTCTTTAAGGATCATTCCTTGAGGGTTGAGGACACAGGCACTAGTACTTTGACAGCATCAGGCTACATTTTGATAATTCACGTGGCAGCATGGGTAGAGGAAGGTACTCTCCTCAGTAAAGATGAAAAGAGCTTGCCATGACCCAAAGGCAAATTGGATACTTCCTCAGCCTGCTTTCCACCTGTTGGTATTATTGACACCATTGTCCACATGTCACTGAACAGCTTTGCCAACGTGTTCTGTTCTGAGAAGATTTGGATCCACAATTCTAATCCAATCTTTATTCTTCTCTTTCTATTGTTGAGCTTTTGTTCTGACCACTGAGAATTTACCACTATTCTTGTTTCATTTGATATTTATGAGCACATCACACAGTAGCTGAGGGTATTATCTCTATGGCAAGAAATATACAGATATTGCTTTAAAAAGAGGATTTTACAGTCATTTCCATATGTATACAACTTCAAAGAAAGTCAGAGAGATGTGTTTCCTTTGTTCTCCAGAATATCTAGTATTTATTATTGCTAACAAAATCTCTCCTATATTCATTGAGAGATATACATTGAGGATAAGACTCCATTGGGATGCTTAGCAAAATCTGATTTCTAGGTTGCTGTGAACAACAGTGAGGTATGGAATTAAAGTCTCCATGGAGGAAAATCTGGGAAGAAGAGTGAGAGAAGCTGGGGCTAGGAACCATGCTGACCCTGCTGAAAAGAAACTAGGGCCAGGACTGGGGATGTAGCTCAGATGCACTGTGCCTGCCTGGCAAGTGCAAGATCCTGAGTTCAATTCCCAGTGCTGGGATGGCGGGGAGAAACTAGGGCAAACTGAGCAATGGATGGAGGTAGTATTTGAACTATGAGCTAAGCATAGTAGACTATGATCTTTAGAGTGACCTTAATAGGACACAAAGTCAAGGCAGATAAAATCCAGTGGATAGTCACTGAAATGTATATATATATATACAAGAATTTTGATCCAACTGGACAAAAAGAATATGAAGATAAATTCAAAATAAAATCAAAAGATAAATTAGTGGTACCATTCACTTCATCAACCTTGGGTTTATTGAAGATGATAGAGGAGGAGGGAGGTGAAAAGAAGGGGGTACCCTAAAATCAGAAGAAAGAAACTGCCCAACAGCATGGGATGTGAGATCTTCAGCCACTTGGAGAACTTTCAGGTAAGGCTGAACAGTGGTGAATGCCTTGGAAACTCCCAGACTTCACCCCATGGCTGAACTCCTAGACCTGTCAGAAACCTCTACTCATTGAGATGGTAATCTCAACTCACTGTTATATTGTTTCCTTAGTTATGTGTGTCTTACTAGCCTGGAAAGCTAGAGGGAAGGAATATAACAGTTCAATGATGTGCATTTGATTAAATTTAAGAAGATCTATGTACATGTGATTTGTAAAGTATTTCTAATGATTAAGAGAGACTGGCATTTAAACTAACCTGATAGATTTGGATCATGATCCCAACTTATATTGTATAACTGAGTAATTTATTTTAGACATGTTGGTTGAAAGATATAAAATAATTCTCACTAGATTTGTGTATAATATTTGAATGCTTAATAGTAGTTGTTTTTCTATTCTTATGCTCAATGTGTTGGATCTACTATGTTGGGTAAGCTGTGCTTATTAGAGGCATATATACTCAATACAAAAACTGAACATATTAATGTATAAATATATTTAAAAATATTTAATGAAATATAGCTTTCTGAATGTATTGAATAGTAATCAAAGACCACTTTCAAGTGCTTAAATTTACAAGATTTTATTAATAAAGTAAAAATTGTTAGTTGTATTTAAATGTTGAAGGAAAAAGTTGATATTTAAAACATTATTGTTACTTATTCATTTATTCAACAGATTTTAGCAAGAGGATCCTTAATAAATATTCTTAGCGCTTAGGATAGGACAGTGACCAAAGTGCTTGCACTAAAGAAATTTATATTGTCATCGGATAATAGACATAAACCAGTAAAAGGTGCTCAAACCTATTTGTTGCTAGTAGCATAGCAGAAAATGGAAAGTTTCAAGAAGAAAAATTAAACAGGATAGGGAGTCAGAGCCTGCTGGGAAGCTATGGCAGGATAAGGATGGGGTCTGTTGTTTTCATACATTTAGGCCAGAGATGCCCTTGGGTGCTGTTTGAGGAGGAAATCCCAGGGAATGAGGAAGAGCATCATGCCAGTTGCTATCCAAGGGAAGACCTTTCCTAGGCAAAGCACTCCATCGAAACAGCAGGGACCTGCTGGACAGATAACAGCTCTAATTATACCCTTACAGCACACACTCATGGCAACATCACCAAACAGGCAGAGCTAGACTAGATACCTTTCATTACCATTCAAAACTAGTCTTGTTCTGGCTCTGTACACACACGTCTCCAGAGATCCCAGGGTTCCACTCCTTACACCTCCCTCCAGTAGCTTTTCTGAAAAATCTAGCTCATATGTATATCTGCTGTCCTTCTAAAAACAAATTCTAACTTACTATATCTTTGCTATTCTTACATGTGCAAATTGGCCTTCCCTAATGAGTTAGAAGCTACTTGCAAAAGAATCAGGTCTTAAATTGCAAAAGTAGAGGTTTGGATAGAAGGGTAGATTCAGCCATATATGCAAGAGAGTAATGGCTGGAATTGCTGAAAGGATCCTCTATTCTAAGACAATCAGCAAAGTCCTTTCATTGTTTTATTCAGTGAATACTGTACAAGTCCTAACACTTGCTATGAAATAGGCACTAACTCTGGGCTTTGAAAATTGGTTTGCCAGCAGCAACTTTAAAGGCTTGGTCATTTATGCTAAGTAGGGTTTTCTTCCTTTTCAAATTAATCACTTTCAATGAACAGACATCATATATATTTATCATGTACAAAGTGATGTTTTGAAATATTTGTACATTGTAAAATGTCTTAAATAAAGCTAATTAATATGTATTACCTCATAAACTTATTTTTGTGATAAGTACACTTAAAATATTTTTTTCAGTGATTTTTTAAGAATATAACATCTTGGTACTAACTAAAGTCATCATTCTGTGCAATGCATTTCTAGGAATTATTCTTTCTGTCTAATTAGAATTTTATATCTTTTGACCAACGTCTCCCGGATCCTGTCAGCACCCAGTCTCTGGTAACCACTATACAAACGCTCACTGCTTCTATAAGCTTGACTCTTAGATTTCACATATAAATGAGCTCATGCAGTATTTGTCTTTCTGTGCCTTATTTATTTCACTTAACATGTCCCCTAGGTCCATTCATGTTGTCACAAATGACAGAATTCCATTCTTTTTTAAGGCTAAGTAGTATCCATTCTGTGTAAATACCACATTTCTCTATCCATTCATGCATTGATGGACACCTAGGTTAATGCCATAACTTAGCTCTTGCGAATAGTGCTGCTGTGAACATGGGAGTGTAAGAGTCTCTTTGACGCAGTGATTTCTTATACTTTGTATACAGAATGTCAGTAGTGGGGGTGCTGAACCATGGGAGTTTTCTTTTTAATGTTTTTAAACAGAGTTTTTCTTTGTGAATGTTACTTATGAAACAGTCACTAAAACTTAACTTTCTCAACTCTTGTATCGTCCACCTTTCTGACAGTTGGCGGTGATTGTCTTCACCCTGGAAAATATTCAAGCAAAGGATTGTAAGTTCACCTCACCATTTTGTTAGTCAGCCATGCCAGAAAAAACCTAAAACTTATTTGATTGCCAGTAAATATTAATTATGGAACCACAATATCAAAAAGTCCCATCTGTTTTATTTTAGCACCCATCAGAGTTTAATGACCTGAGTAGCACTTTACAATTGGCGATTTTGGCAGTCTCCATTCTTACAGTTTTGTCTCCATCTCTACAGGTTTTCACCCATTGTAGATCTTGATCATGTTGCTGTGGCTCCATTCTTCCTTTTAATTAGAGCTTTGAGAGAATGAAACAAATTGTTTTACAAAGAGGATAATAGGAAAGCCAGAAGAGTAAGGAAGAAGTGGTATCCCAATAGGAAACAGAACGAATGCCAGTGCTCTGGCTAACATTTTCATTTGCTGCATGAACTATAAAATCCCTTAACAGCAGAGGGAAGGAAGTCCAGAGTTACTAACCTTTCACCATGTGCCATTAATGAGGAAGGTTAAGGCAGATTCCATCCCCATTAAGCAATATTATAGTTGCACTCCTTGTTCATTAACTAAATCTGCTAAATGTTTTCCAAGACTGAGTTTGAAGGTACAGCAGAGACAGTGACTTCTAGGGAAATCATTAGGTGACGTCTAGAGAGATATGATTACCTACCATTTGACCACTGGATGAGTGCCATGTAAACCAAAATCAGAAAATGTCCTCTAGATGAAAATATGTCCAAAAAGAACCCCTTTCTAATTCCCTTTGTTTTTCACTTTGGCCTAGTTTCTATGACTTGAATTACAATATACAATCTTGTCCATTAAGTTACATGTCCACCTTTTTGGTTAATCAGATCAGAGTAGAAAATAATTTGTGGTTCATACATTCAAATGTGCATATTATGTTAGAATGTTTTGGTGGATAATATCTTTTGCAGATTCAGCATTTTTAGTTACTTTTTACAATATTAATTTAATATAACTTTGTTTTTAGATGTAAAGAAGTGGGATTCTTAAGCAGGATACCAGATTCATCTGGTTACAAGTCTTTTTTGCTCCTTCCAATTACAATGGAAATATAAGGGACATTTTTGAGAACACAGTTGTCAGGGAAAGGCAGAGCTCTCCTGGAATATGCAGGCACAGTGAGGGTCTCTATCTGTTTCTGTGCTGGGACAGGACTTGCTGTGAATAGGTACAGGGGAAATAGCACAAGATAGTGCTGATCCTGGGCTTTCTAAGGGTCAGGAAACTGGAAGAGGGGTTGGATTTAAACACCTCTTTTTCTTTAAAGAGTGTCACCTGAGACCAATGTGCTCTAGTAAGGAGTTAAACAGTGGCTTTCAACATATGTCAACCTCCAAATCCCTGGAACTTATGTATGTTACTGTATTTGGAGAAAGGGATTCTCCAGATGGGATTTAGATAAGGATCTTTAGATCATACCAGATTATCCAGGTAGGCCCTGAGTCCAAAGACTAGAAGACATGGAAAAAGAAAAGTTATGACTACACACACAGAGGGAGAAGTAATTTGAAAATGGAGGTACAGGTGATATCAAGTGATATAGCCATGAGCCAAGGAAGCCAGAGAATACTAATAGCCATCAGAAACTGGGAGAGACAAAGAAAGATTTTCCCCTAGAGCCCAGAGGATATATGGCCCTGAAACACTTTAATTTCAGATTTCTGATCACCAGAACCGTGGGACATTCTCCTATAGTTTCTGTTTTATTAAGCTACCCAGGTTGTGAAAATTTGTTATGGCGTCTGTGGAAAACTCATACTGTACATACCCAAAAGTGAAGAGAAGCTCAAAAGACCTGGAGCATCTCCATCTCCACTTCACCTTCACCTTTAAGTGTCCCTATCTTCTCTTTTCCTGTCAATTCTTATCTTTGGATTTAGGGCCCACCTGGAAAATTCATCATGATCTCATTGCAAGGGCAGCGGAAGAGCTACAAAAACTGGAATGTTAAGCAAGTAAGTTCTCCCCTGAATCTAGGCCTTTGCACCTAAGAAATCCAAAAACCAAATAAGATTATCCTAGGATCTGATATAACACCAACAACTTACAAGCTGGTATATCATTAACGTCAGGCAAAAAAACACTGATGTGGCCTCTGGCACTCTCTGGTCCCTCAAATTCTACTTCAAAAAAATTGAGAAACCATGACCTAACTTGACAGTGTGCCCAATAGAGTGATGTATACTTGTTTTTATTTAGGTTCCCTGGAAACAGACACTTAGATAGTTACATGTGATGATTTACTGAAGAAAGCTCTTATGGTACACGCTACATTTCAGTTGCAAAGATAGAAAAGGGAACATAGAAAATCCAGTCATCTATGTGAGTTTAAATGGAAAATCATGTGGAAGCCTGAAGGTGGAATAACCCTTCAGAGTTGTCTCAGACTGAAGCAAGAGGATCATGTCTTCCTTATGCCACTGAGTTCTTGGCCTTTGGCTTCTCGTGTTTTTGATCAAAGCAATTTCTTGCACCAACATGTTACTCTCAGGGAGGGGAATCTGGCAACAGCTGAGAGATGCATGTAATGTCCTCAGAAATGAGATCTGAAGGAAGCTTTTCACATCCACTAAAATAGACAAAGAGAAATAATAGAATAATTGAGGAGGTCCAGGCAGCCCAGGAGAGAAGGAGCAGACAGAGCAATCATGACAGGACTCTGGGATTGAACAGACTGATGAGCAGAGAGCTGGCAACTTTAAGGTAGACATGATAACAAAAGAACTGGAGGAACATCAAACACAATACTAGAAACAGGAGAGAGAGAGAGAGATGCAACTTAAACTTGGTTTCTAAATTTAAAATTTTGTAGACAAAAAGGAGAGAATATGATCAAAAGAAAGATCAAATGGAAGTAATAGCTCAAAACATGAAGTAAATATGGAAGAAAATATGTACAAAGATAAAAATGTTTAGGAAGATATCAAAGACTTGAAGGATAGATCTGGGAGACCTAACTGAACACTAGATGTCTTTGAAAAAGGACTGAACAGAGAGAACATGCCAATAACTAAGACAAATATCAAAAGAAAAAAATCTGAGTCTAGAAGTAAAAGGGCTCATAAAACTTTAAGTAGAATTAGTTTTAATTAAAAATAAAGCTAAACATGCAAGATATCATTACAATATCTTTGAATTTAAAAACTAATTTGCAAGCTTCTAGGCCAATGTGAAAAGAGCCAGGGGCTGGAGATATAGCTCAATTGTGCCTGTGTTTGCCTCTCAAGTGCAAGGTCCTGAGTCCAATCTCCAGTACTACAAAAAGAAAAAGAAAGAAAAGAAAAGAAAGAAAGAAAGAAAGAAAGAAAGAAAGAAAGAAAGAAAGAAAAAGAGTCAGAGTGCATTGACATTTATGTTTACAGCACAGGAAAACAAATCAGCATAAGAACATGTGCAAACCCCCCAAGAAAAAGCTGCAAAAAAAATGCCATATCCACACAAGGCATCATTCTTTTGGGGGGAGATGTAGCTTTTAAATGTGAAAAAATGTATGTTAGTCACTCATACAACCCATCTGTAGAAAACACCCAAAGAGTTATTATACCAAAAACAAAACCAGAAAACAACAACAAAGCCCAAGCAAATTAGAATAGGACTTTGAGATGACGAAAGCAATAAGAAGAAAGGAACCTACAATCACATATAGTCAAATCCAAACAGGAAGTAATAGAATTTCAGGGAAATTTTAATATGTGTTAGAGTTCTTGCAATAGACACACTGCAAAAAAGCCTAAATATAGGCTTGGACTGGAAATAATAAATTATGTCTTCCAAACATAGACGTTTTGGGGGGCCAGGTTATGGTGTAGAGAAGGAGGAAAGAAAACTATTCTAATGTTTCATGTTTTGGACAAAATAACTACAAAAACAGCCGAGGGAAGCAAGTACCCAGGAGGAGTAAAGAGTTGATGATTTGTTTTTATGTGGCACTAAATTATAAGAGTAAATGTGTTAAATATGGATCTACCAAAAGGAGATATACAGTAGACTTCTAATTAACAAGAAGAAAAAATAGAGTGGATATGATGTTTCCAAACAGCATGAGAGAAGAAAAAGAAACTAAAAGAAAGCAATGAATGAAAATAACCATCCTATATAAAATAAAATAAAAAGAATAAGATTTGCTGTATTAGTTGTTAAACTTAAAGGTAGAAAAGCTAATTTCCTCTACAGAAAAGAGATGATTGCAATGAGTCATACAGAAAGAGAGAGAAAGAGAGAGAGACAGAGACAGAGAGCAGAGAGCAGTTCATGAGAAGTGCACAATGTAGTATATTTCATTTGCCTTTCCAGATTTATTCTACCCCTTTTCTATCCTGCAGTCCACTCTGCAGGGATGACTTACATAATTACACCAACAGGACTTCCTTCTTTTCTTACTTTTCACCTAAGTTCAGTCAGTGAGGAATGCCCAGGGGGAGATCAGAAGGAAGGAAAAGAATGTAACCCTTCTTTATGAGGTCAACCTGGACTAATGAAGGCCCTTAACAAAAATCCCTTGTTTCTCCCAAAATAACTGACTCTTCTCAATTCGCTTCCAGTCAGTTCCCTGTTCCTTTGAACAGAAGAGGTAATAGTTCAATTTCTCTTTGCTCGTGGTAACCACACCATTCCTATGACTCTCTCACACCCACACTTCATAAAGAGTTTACCCATCTGTTTTCCTATCTGGAATCCAATTTTGACTGTGCCATCTGTTTTCTATTGGAGCTTGGCTAATAATCGATCCCTGATATGGCCTCAGGAAATGGAGTCACAAAATGAGATTCAGGAATTGAGTGGTCAAATATTCCAGGAGTGAAGGGATAATCTTCCTGAGTGAAGGTAGAACATGAATGGTGCATGGTGATCAATGCTTCATGTTTTTGTTGCTATCAGGGTGAAGCATAGAGGAATATGAAAAGAGGGAGAAGGTGTTAGAGATTTCTGGGGATGTAGCACTTATTTCTTGTGACAAAATAGAAATAATAAATATTCTGAAGACACTAAGCTTCTATTTAAACATTCTTGTACATAGAAAAAGTAAATGCCTGAGCACACAATCAATGACACCATTTGAAAAGCAAAAGTCACCATAGAGGCATTGAAGGATTTCTTCATCTTGTGTGGACCCAGGAGAGGTGCAGCTGATTAGTAGATAAAAGTGCAGACTATAAGTGCAGGAGTAGTAGAGGTACAGTTTCAGGTAAATGCCCAACCCCACCTAGCCTCTGGAGCTACAGTAAAAACAATAGTTGAGAACACCAGGACCCTGGTACCTGGGATGAGAGACATGGTCAAAACTACAAACTGGAATGTCATTGCTGTTAGCCTCTCTTCCTTCTCAATATAAAGGGACTAGCTCCTAACTGCATGAAAGCCTTTCAGTGGCACACCTAGGCAAGGTGCCTCATAAGATGATACCCACTGTCTCAAGAAAACATCTAGTGTGGCCAGCTGGTCCCAGTTTCCCCAAGACTCTGTTGGCTTTAACACAGACAAGTCCATGACTGAGGAGCTCCTTCCATTGCCAACCTGGAGTGACTGGTCATCCTGTGATTGGTCAACACTTCTCATTGCTTCTAGATCCATAAGAGCAGTTAGAGCCCCACACAGGCCAGGTGTAGAGGTGAAAGGCTCACTCAGGAGAAGATAGTTTACAATCTAATAGAGTGAGAACCCTTGCTAATATGTATTGTCTGAAGAAGCCTGGGGGATGCGTGAGAGTGGATCCAAGAGTGTTAACCTATAGAGAAATATAAATTTGGATCTGGTAAAACTCCCTGACATAGATGTTCTCACCCACATTTGGAGATTCAGTGTGTTGGTCCAACCACATTATAAATGTATTAATGATCTGTTAGGTTGCCCAATCAAACGCTGAACTTGAGGAAGAGTTTGAAATGCCATTGCATTCTTCGCACATAGGCAAAGGAGTCTAGAGGCTTAGCAAGTTGGTTTATGTTGAAAGAACCTATTATGTACAACTTGCTCAGACACACACCTCCTACCACACCTTTAGTAGGGCTCACAGATGCTTCATTCACCATTCTTCTGATTATCCAAGCCTAGAAAATAATTTGCTAGGATACTTAGTAAGTTATTAGCATTAGTTCCCTGGAGTGCAATGGGTTAAAATAATAGAAAAAAAGCAGAAGGTTAAACAAAGCAAAACAAAAAACAAACAAACAAACAAAATATCCACAACAGAAAGCATGATATATCCTTAAGTCTGGATGGAGAGAGACAAGAGGGAGGAAAGGGAAGGGGAAGTAAAAGGATCAAGATCTGATATGCATAAGAACCAATTAACCATGATTAATATATTTATTAAATATCACAAACATATACTAATAAAAATTTTAAAGTAATTATTAAAAAGAAGTGGATGTGAATGTTTATGAACATGAAAGAAATGTTAGTTATGTGTTTATTTAATCTAATTTGAATTGTTTGACCGTTTATGGAGAACAGGTGTTTTATCATCAGAAAAAATGCTTCAATGTGTTAATTTTTTAACAGAATAGATATGGGTGGAAGGCTAGCAGAGAAACTTAAAACATTTAAAATACTGTGAGGTGAGTTTTAAGATGACATGGTTTTTGTAGGTGGAGATTCAGCGGTTGCCTAAGAAAATGTTCC
The DNA here is from genome assembly GCF_053883595.1 of Heterocephalus glaber. NCBI lineage: Eukaryota > Metazoa > Chordata > Mammalia > Rodentia > Bathyergidae > Heterocephalus > Heterocephalus glaber. The sequence goes on along the minus strand of NW_028258146.1, from coordinate 2,295,256 downwards.
AGGGAAATTTATAGAGCTAACTCTCTTAAGGAAGGTGAAGGGAAGCTGAGTAGCATCAGTGGGGTCCAGGCCTTAACAGATGTTGGGCTGATAGAAAGAACACCTTCATGAGAATTACCTATTTCAGGAGAAGCACAGTAGAAGCTTTTGGCAACCTGAGAACTAATCAAAAGCCTACCTTTTATTATTTGGTGCATGGAGCAGGAGGACAGTCACTGAGAGAAAAATATGGAATCTCATTCTACAAAAATGTTTATTTGTACTTAAAAAAGGCAAAGAAGAGGCTTCCAGGAAGCAGTACCACAGCTCCCAGTGCAGAGGAGGTGAGCCATGCAGGCACCAGCAGCACACACCCCTTGCCCAAGTCAAAATGAGAAGACATGTAGACAAGTCTCAAAACCAGACTTCCAGATCACCTACAGCAACCCCAAAGGGAAATGAGATGGAACACTCTGACACTCAACCACCTGGACTCCCTGAACTGGCAACAAAAGAGGATCTGGAAAAAATGAAACCAGAAATAATTTCTCAGTTAATAGCAGAGACTGCACTCACAGTGCAAGACATGATTAATAAATCTAGAGAGGAGCTGAGGAACATGATGGAATCCCAACATAAGAAAAAAATGGAATCCATAAAACAGATGCAAGTAGATTTCCAGGAGATTAACAACTCCACTGAGAGTCTACACAGCGGAATGAGCCAATGTGAGGACAGAATTTCAGATATAGAAGATAAGATTTCAATTAATGACTAGGAAAAGAAAAATTGCTTTAAAATTGTAAGGGACCATGAGAAATCAATCCAGCAGCTGCTAGATGATAAAAAGAAGAATAACATAAGACTGATCTGAGTCAATAAAGAAACAGGACTAAGTACAGATGACACAAAAAAAATGTTCATAGAAGTGATGGCAGAAAACTTCCCAAACAGGGGGAAAGAATGTGAAATACAGATAAGTGAGGCATATAGGACTACAGCTACCATAGACAAAAAAAAAAAAAAAAAATCTACATATAGGCATAGAACTGTTAAGATTTCAGAAACCCAACAGAAGAACAAAGTTCTACAAGCAGTTAGAGAAAAGAAACAAATCACATAAAAAGGAAAGCCAATCTGAATCACAGAAGACTTCTCAACACAAACCATCAAGGCAAGAAAAGCTTGGAGAGATGTATTTCAAATCCTAAAGGAAAACAGCCTCCAACCCAGATTGATGTACCCTGCAAAACTATCTTTCAAAATTGATGGAGAAATAAGATTTTTTTCATGACAGAGAGCACATTAAGAACTTCATGAATACAAAACCAGCACTCCAAAAATTTTAGACAATATCTTAGGAAAAGACAATGAGGAACACAACCCCAGGAAGCCCAGCTGAGTGAATCCATCGGGCATGACAAGAAATTAAACAAACCAAAGCAAACCAAAGGGGGGGAATTCCAACAAAAACAAAAAGTCATGACAATGACAAGTCAATATGTATCAGTTATAAACATCAGTGTTAATGTTCTCAACTAACCAATCAAAAGAAATAGACTGGCAGAATGGGTCAAGACACAAGATCCAACAATATACTGCATACAAGAAATTTAATTCAAAAAGAAACTCACAGACTGAAAGTTAAAGGGTGGAAAACAATACTCCATGCCACAGGAACCCCCCCAAAAAAGCAGGAGTAGCTATTCTCTTTACAGATCAAGTGGATTTCAAACCCACAATGATTAAGCAAGACAAAGAAGGACATCCTTATAAAGGGAACAATCCAACAGGAAGAGATGACAATCATAAATAACTATGCACCAAACACTAGTGCACCCAACTATATACAACAAATACTAATGGACATGAAAAGACATATATGCACTAATACAATAGTAGTGGGGGACCTCAATACCCCACTGTCACAAATAGATAGATCAACTACACAAAAAACTAGGAATGAAATACTAGAACTTAGTTGAACTCTTGAACAAATGAACTTAAAAGATGTTTACAGGAGTACACCGAATCAACCCGCTGCAGACAGGCAGCCACCTGGTTCCACACTACAAAGACACAGAGGACACTGGACCACCAGACCACAGTACTGAGTACTGCCGCTCTTGGCCCAGAGGCAGGGGCTTCTGAGCCGCCTTCCCACTGCTCCTGGTCCAGAGGAAGGGGCTTCCCGGCCATCATCACTCTCACTGCTCCCAGCCCAGAGGAAAGGGCTTTTGGGCCACCTTCTGTCCTGCTGCTCCTGGCCCAGAGGAAGGGGCTTCAGGGCCACCATCCCTCTCACCACTCCCAGCCCAGAGGTAGGGGCTTCTGAGCTGCCATCCCACTGCTCCTGGTAGAGAGGAAGGGGCTTCCCGGCCTCCATCACTACTGCTGCTCCCAGCCCACAGGAAAGGGCTTTTGGGCCACCATCCCTACTGCTGCTCCTGGCCCCTGTCCAACCTCTCCCAGCTCAGAGGAGGTAATCTGTGCAGGCACCAACAACACCCCACCCCACAGTCGAAATGAGAAAACATGTAAATAAGTCTCAAAACCAGACTTCCAGATCACCTACAGCAACCCCAAAGGGAAATGAGATGGAACACTCTGACACTCAACCACCTGGACTCCCTGAACTGGCAACAAAAGAGGATCTGGAAAAAATGAAACCAGAAATAATTTCTCAGTTAATAGCAGAGACTGCACTCACAGTGCAAGACATGATTAATAAATCTAGAGAGGACCTCAGGAACATGATGGAATCCCAACATAGGAAACAAATGGAATCCATAAAACAGATGCAAATAGATTTTCAGGACATGAAAAACTCCATTGAAAGTCTACACAGCAGAATGAGCCAATGTGAGGACAGAATTTCAGACATAGAAGATAAGATTGCAATTAGTGACCAGGAAAAGAAAAATTATTTCAAAATTATGAGAAACATGAGAAATCAATCCAGCAGCTGCTAGACAATGCAAAGAAGAATAACATAAGACTGATCAGAGTCAATGAAGAAACAGGACAGAGTGAAGATGACATAAAAAATCTCTTCGCAGAAATAATGGCAGAAAACTTCCCAAGCAGGGGAAAACAGCTTGATATACAGATAACTGAGGCATATAGGACTCCAAATAACCCAGATCAAAAAAAATCTACACATAGGCATATAATAGTTAAGATTCCAGAAACACAACAGAAGAACAAAGTTCTCCAAGCAGTTAGAGAAAAGAAACAAATCACATACAAAGGAAAGCCCATCAGAATCACAGCAGACTTCTCAACACAAACCATCAAGGCAAGAAGAGCTTGCAGTGGCATATTCCAAGCCCTAAAAGAAAACAGCCTCCAACACGGATTGATGTACCCTGCAAAACTATCTTGCAAAATGGATGGAGAAATAAGAGACTGTCATGACAAAGAGCACCTTGGGAACTTCGTGAATACCAAACCAGCACTCCAAAGAATTTTGCACAATATCCTAGGAACAGACATTGAGGATCACAACCTCAGGAAGCAAAGCAGAATGAACCCATCTGGCATAACAAAAAATTAAATGTAAAGGGGGAGAACCCAACAAAAAGAAAAAGTCATGGCAATAAGAAGTCAATACGTTTCAGTTATAACCATCAATGTTAATGGTCTCAATTCACCAATCAAAAGAAATAGACTGCCAGAATGAATGGGTCAAGAAGCAAAATCCAAAAATATGCTGCATACAAGAAACACACTTAATTCAAAAGGAAACTCATAGACTGAAAGTTAAAGGGTGGAAAACAATACTCCATGTGACAGGAACATGAAAAAAAGCAGGAGTAGCTATCCTCTTGGCAGATCAAGTAGATTTCAAAGCAACACTGATGAACAGAGATGAAGAAGGACACTACATCCTTGTAAAGGGAAGAATCCAACAGGAAGAGATGACAATCATAAATATCTATGCACCAAACACTAGTGCACCCAACTATATGAAACAAATACTAACGGACATGAAAAGTCATATATCCACTAATGCAATTGTAGTGGGGGACTTCAACACCCCACTGTCACAAATAGATAGATCAACTAGACTAAAAATAAGTAATGAAATACTAGAACTCAATCGAACTCTTGAACAAATGAACTTAACAGATGTTTACAGAGTCTTCCACCTCACAAAATCAGAATACACATTCTTCTCAGCTGCACATGGGTCATTCTCAAAAATAGACCACATACTCACACATACAACAAGTTTAAGTAAGTGCAAAGGAATTGAAGTTTTCCCCTGTATATTATCAGACCATAGTGTGATGAAATTGGAGATCCATAGCAAAAGAAACTCAAAAAATTTCATAAACACATGGAAATTGAACAACACATTGAATAACCAATAGGTCACAGAGGAAATTAAAGAAGAAATCAGACAGTTCCTTCAACTAAATGACAATGACAATACAACATATTGGAATCTATGGGACACAATGAAAGCAGTCTTACCAGGGAAATTCATAGCAGTGAATATGCATATTAGGAAAACAGAACGAGCCCAATTAAACAACCTGATGCTGAACCTCAAGCTTCTAGAAAAAGAAGAACAGGACAACCCCAGAGCTCATACAAGGGAGGAAATTATAAAAATCAGAGGAGAAATCAATGCAATGGAGACTAAGAGAATGATAAAAAAAAAATCAATGAAGCCAAGAGTTGGCTCTTTGAAAGAATCAACAAAATTGACAAACCTTTGGCCAACCTTGTCAGAAAAAGGAAAGAAAAGGCCCAAATCCATGCAATTAGGAATGAAAAGGGTGAAATTACAACAGACTCAGCAGAAATCCAGAGGATCATCAATACCTACTTCCAGAACCTATATGCCAATAAGATGGACAACACAGAAGAAATGGACAGATTCCTAGGTACATATGAATTACCAAAGTTGAATGAAGAAGACCTATAAATTCTGAACAACCCAATATCAACCAAAGAAATTGAAAATGTAATTAAAACTTATCAACTAAGAAAAGCCTGGGCCCTGATGGCTTCACTGCTGAATTCTACAAGACATTTAGAGAGGAACTGCTGCCACTACTGTTTAAACTCTTCAATGAAATTAAAAGGGAACCAATACTCCCAAATTCATTCCTGGAAGCAAGCATCACCTTGATCCCCAAAGCAAAGAAAGACTTAACCGAAAAGGAGAACTATAGGCCAATCTCACTAATGAACGTAGATGCAAAAATCCTTAATAAGATATTGGCAAATAGAATGCAGAAGATCATCAAGAAGATCATACAGCCTGATCAAGTGGGATTCATCCAAGGGATGGTTCAATATATGCAAATCAATCAATGTAATGCACTATATCAATAGAGCCAAGAACAAAAACCATATGATTATCTCCATAGACGCAGAAAAAGCATTTGACAAAATTCAACATGCATTTATGATAAAAACCCTACAAAAAACTGGAATAGATGGTCTCCACCTCAAATTGATAGAAGCCATCTATGAAAAACCAACAGCCAATATCATACTAAATGGTCAAAAACTGAAATCCTTCACACTAAAATCAGGAACAAGACAAGGATGTCCACTATCACCACTCTTGTTCAATATAGTTCTGGAAACATTAGCCATGGCAATTAGACAAGAGAAAGAAATAAAAGGAATAAAGATAGGAAATGAAGAAGTCAAATTGTCATTATTTGCAGATGACATGATACTCTATATAGAAGACCCCAAGAACTCCACCAAAAGTCTTCTAGACTTAATAACAAAATTCAGTAAAGTAGCTGGTTACAAGGTCAACTCACAAAAATCAATAGCTTTCCTCTACACCAATGACAGACTCACTGAGAGAGAAATAGGGCAAATAATTCCTTTCACAATAGCATCCAAAAAACTGAAATACCTAGGAATCATCCTAACGAAAGAAATCAAAGACCTCTTCTCTGAAAACTATGGCACTCTGAAAAGAGAGATTGAAGATGATATCAGAAAATAGACAGACATTCCCTGCTCCTGGGTAGAAAGGATTAATATAGTGAAAATGGCCATACTTCCAAAACTGCTATATAGATATAATGCGATTCCAATTCAGATCCCAGAAGCATACTTCATGGACCTTGAGAAAACAATCCAAAAATTCATTTGGAACCAGAAAAGACCCAGAATAGCAAAAGCAATTCTAGGTAAGAGAGACATGGCAGGGGGTATCACAATCCCCAACCTGCAACTATACTACAAAGCTACTGTGATAAAAATATCATGGTACTGGCAAAGAAACAGACCTGAGGACCAGTGGAACAGATTAGAAGATGCAGAAAAAATGCCAGACACACTCAGCCATCTCATCTTCGATAAAGGAACCAAACACCCTTACTGGAGGAAAGATACCCTCTTTAATAAATGGTACTGGAAAAATTGGGCTTCAACTTGACAAAGATTAAAACTAGACCTATATCTCTCACCATGCACTAAACTAAAATCAAAATGGATTAAAGATCTAAATATTAAAATAGAAACTCTGAACCAGTTGGAACAGAGGTTAGGTAGAACCCTTGAAGACATTGGTGTAGGAAAAGATTTTATGAACAAAAAACCTCAGTTGCCCGTCAACTAGCACAAACCATCAACAAGTGGGATCTCTTCTTATTAAAAGGCTTCTGCACAGCAACAGAAACCACCAGCAGTGTGAAGAGACAACCCACAATCCCACAGGTGGGAAAAAATCTTCACCTGCTCTTCCTCAGACAAAGGTCTACTATCTCAAATCTGTAAAGAACTTAAAAACATCAGACCTCCCAAATTTAAAGACCCAATCCGAAAATGGGCATCTGAAATGAACAGACATTTCTCAGACAAGGAAGTAGAAATAGCAAATAAATGCATGAAAATAATGTTCAACATCACTGGTCATTTGTAAGATGCAAATGAAAACAATGCTGAGATTCCACTTCACTCCAGAAAGAATGGCTGCTATCATGAAAACAACCAATAACAAATGCTGACAGGGCTGTGGGGAAAGAGGAACCCTGCTCCACTGATGGTGGGAGTGTGGACTGCTGCAACCACTGTGGAAATTAGTATGGAGATACAAAGAACTAGGACTGGAAGTCCAATTTGACCCTGCTATTCCACTGCTGGGGATCTTCTCCAAAGAATTAAAAGAATCATACCACAGTGATATATGTGCACCCATGTTCATAGCAGCACAGTTTGTGATAGCTAAAACTTGGAAACAGCCCAAATGTCCATCAACTGGAGACTGGATAAAGAAAATGTCTTTTTTTTATATAAAATGGAGTACTACTCAGCCATAAAAAATGAGAAACTAGAGACATTTATAAGTAAGTGGATGCACATTGAGGCCTTACTCGTAAGTGAAATAAATACGACACACATGTATAAATACCGAATAGTTTCTCTGGTGTGAGAAACTGAAAATGTAAATAGGGACTAAATGTATAATAGGTAATGTAAAATAGGAAGAAAAGGGGCAAAGGGGAAGGAAGTGGGAGGACTAGGGGAAAGGATAGAAGGGAATGGGATTAATTTGAGAAAATGGAAAAATAGGAACAAAGTCTTTGTAAATAGGGAGGAGTGGAGGGGTTGAAGGGAGGGCTGGGCAAGGGTGAAAAATAAGAACCAAGAGAGCCTATGTAAAGGTGCATATTTCCAATGATTAATGTCATTATATTATATACCTAAATTGTACCAATGATTAGAATGAATAAACGATAATGCAAAATAGGAAGAAAAGGTCCAAAGGGGTAGGGGTAGTGGCAGGGGCAGGGGAAAGGAAAGAAGGGAAAGGAAAAATGCTGAGAAATGGAAAAAATGGAAATAAAGTCTTTGCAAATAGGGAAGGGTGGAGGGGGTGAAGGGAGGGCTAGGAATGGGGAAAAAACAAGAACCAAGGTGCATTATGTAAAGGTACAATTCCCAATGAGAAATGTAATTGTGTTGTATACCTATAATGTACCAATAAAAGAATTTTATAAAGTGAGAAAAAAAAGATGTTTACAGAGTGTTCCACTCCACAAAATCAAAATACACATTCTTTTCAGCTGCACACGGGTTGTTCTCCAAAACAAACCACATACTTGCTCATAGAACATGTTTAAGTAAGTGCAAAGGAATTGAAGTTATCCCCTGTATATTATCAGACCCTAGTGTGATGAAATTGGAGATCAATAACAAAAGAAACCACAAAAACTTCATAAACAGATGGAAATTGAACAACACATTTCTGAATAACCAATGGGTCATAGAGGAAATTAAAGAAGAAATCAGACAGTTCCTTCAATTAAATGACAATGACAATACAACATATCGGAATCTATGAGACTCAATGAAAACAGTCTTATGAGGGAAATTCATAGCAGTGAATACTCATATTAGGATAATAGAGCATCCCCAATTAAACAACCTGATGCTGAACCTCAAGCTTCTAGAAAGAGAAGAGCAGGACAAACCCAAAGCTCATACAAGGGAGGGAATTATAAAGATCAGGGCAGAAATCAATGCAGTGGAAACTAAGAAAACAATACAAAAAATCAATGAAGTCAAGAATTGGTTCTTTGAAAGAATAAACAAAATTGACAAACCTTTAGCCAACCTTATCAGAAAAAAAGGAAGAAAAGGCTCAAATCCATCCAATAAGGAATGAAAAGGATAAAATTACAATGGACACAGCAGAAACCCAGAGAATCATCAATACCTACTTCAAGAACGTATATGCCAATAATATGGAAAACACAGAAGAAATAGACAGAATCCTGGATACATATGAATTACTAAAGTTGAACGAAGAATACCTAAAAATTCTAAACAACCCAATATCAATTAATGAAGTTGAAAATGTAATTAAAAACTTAACAACTAAGAAATGCCCCGGTCCTGATGGCTTCACTGCCAAATTCTACAAGACGTTTAGAGATTGCCACTATTGCCACTACTGTTTTAACACTTCAATGAAATTGAACGGGAAGGAATACTCCCAAATTCATTTCTGGAACCAATCATCACCTTGATCCCCAAAGCAGAGAAAGACCCAACCAAAAAAGAGAACTATAGGCCAATCTCACTAATGAACACAGATGAAAAAATCCTTACTAAGGTACTGGGAAATAGAGTGCAGAAGAAGATCATACAGCCTGACCAAGTGGGATTCATTTCAGAGATGCAGGGTTGGTTCAACATACACAAGTCAATCAATGTAATACACTGTATCAATAGAGCCAGGGACAAAAACCATATGATCATCTCAATACATGTAGAAAAAGCATTTGACAAAATCCAATATGGATTTATGATAAAACCCCTAAAAATAATTGGAATAGACGGTCCCTACCTCAATCTGATAAAAGTCATCTATGAAACACCAACAGCCAATATCATACTAAATGGTCAAGAAGTGAAGCCCTTTACACTAAAATCAGGAACAAGACAAGGATGTCCACTATCACCATTCTTGTTCAATATAGTTCTGGAAACATTAGCCATGGCAATTAGACAAGAGGAAGAAATAAAAGGAATAAAGATAGGAAATGAAGAAGTCCAATTGTCATTATTTGCAGATGACATGATACTCTATATAGAAGACCCCAAGAACTCCACCAAAAGTCTTCTAGACTTAATAACCAAATTCAGTCAAGTAGCTGGTTACAAGGTCAACACACAAAAATCAATAGCTTTCCTCTACACCAATGACAGACTCACTGAGAGAGAAATAGGGCAAATAATTCCTTTCACAATAGCATCCAAAAAACTGAAATCCCTAGGAATTAACCTAATGAAAGAAATCAAAGACCTCTTCTCTGAAAACTATGGCACTCTGAAAAGACAGATTGAGGATGATATCAGAAAATGGAAAGACATCCCCAGCTCCTGGGTAGGAAGGATCAACCTAGTGAAAATGCCCATACTTCCAAAACTGCTATATAGATTCAATGCAATCCTAATTGAAATCCCAGCAGCATACTTCATGGACCTTGAGAAAACAATCCAAAAATTCATTTGGAACAAGAAGAGACCAAGAATGGCGAAAGCAATTCTAGGTAACAGAGGCATGGCAGGATTTATCACAACCCCCAACTTGAAACTCTACTACTGTGATAAAAACATCATGGTACTGGAAAAAAAACAGACCTGAGGACCAGTGGAACAGATTAAAAGATGCAGAAACAACTCCAGACACACTCAGCCACCTCATCTTTGACAAAGGAGTCAAATACCTTCACTGGAGGAAAGATAGCCTCTTTAATAAATGGTGCTGGAGAAATTTGGTTTCAACTTGCCAAGGACTAAAACTAGACCTATATCTCTCACCATGAACTCAACTAAAATCAAAATGGATTAAAGATCTAAATATTAAAACAGAAATGCTGAACCTCCTGAAACAGAGGTTTGGTAAAACTCTTGAAGACATTGGTGTAGGAAAAGATTTTATGAACAAAACCTCAGTTGCCCATGAACTAGCACAAACAATTAACAAATGGGATCTCTTCTTACTAAAAAGCTTCTGCACAGCAAGAGAAACCACCAGCAGTGTGAAGAGACAACCCACAATGTTGGAAAAAATTTTCACCTGCAGTTCCTCAGACAAAGGTCTACTATCTAGAATCTATAAAGAACTTTAAAAAGTCAGACCTCCAAAATGTAAAGACCCAATCCAAAAATGGACATCTGAAATGAACAGACATTTCTCAGACGAAGTAGAAATCGCAAATGAACATATGAAATATGTTCAACATCACTGGTCATTCGAGAGATGGAAATGAAAACAATGCTGAAATTCCACATCACTCCAGAAAGAATGGCTTCTATGAAATCAACCAATAACTAATGCTGGCAGGGCTATGGGGAAAGAGGAACACTGCTCCACTACTGGTGGGAGTGTCGACTGGTTCAACCAGTGTAGAAATCAGTACAGAGATACCTCAAAGAACTAGGACTGGAAGTCCCATTTGACCCAGCTATTCCCCTGCTGGGTATTTTCCCCAAAGAATTAAAAGAATCACACCACAATGATATATGTGAACCCATGTTCATAGCAGCACAATTTGTAATAGCTAAAACTTGGAAACAGCCTAAATGTCTGTCAACTTTAGACTGGATAAAGGAAATGTGTGTTTTTTTTATAAAATGGAGTACTAGTCAGCCATAAAAAATGAAAAATTAGAGACATTTATAGCTAAGTGGATGCACATTGAGGCCACACTCTTAAGTGAAATAAATAGGACACACATATGCAAATACTGAATAGTTTCTCTAGTGTGAGAAACTGAAAGCATAAATGAGGACTAAAAGGTATGACAGATAATGTAAAATAGGAAGAAAAGAGTCAAAAGGGAAGGGGAAGTGGGAAGAGTAGGGGAAAGGAAAGAAGGGAATGGAATTAATATGAGAAAATGAAAAAAATGGAAACGACATCTTTGTAAATAGGGAGGGATGGAGTGGTTGAAGGGAAGGCAGGTGAAGGGAGAAAAAATCAGAACCAAGAGAGATTATACAAAGGTGCAAGTTTCCAATGATGAATGTCATTATATTGTATACCTAAATATACCAATAAAATAAAATTTTGAAAAAAAAAGTCAAAGAAAGAAAATAGACTCTCAGTTCAATAACCAAGTTAGTCCTTTATGTGGATGAGAAGAAAAATGACAAATTTGAGAAGCCAGTAGAGTTGTCACAAACTTAGTTTGACTCTGAACATGAAACATCAGTTATTATCTAAGGCTGAAGTATTTCCATGCTGACATTTATGAATCTAAACAATTCAGAGACTGAAAGTGGCCTATCGCTGTGGAATTTGTAGCAGGAGCCATATAGGTCCACCAAGAGACACTGGCAACACAGATGGCTAAAGCATGGACAGTTTCCATTTCAAACCTTTTTGAGAAGATGGTCCTGCTGGAACACATCCAAAGTTGAAGGCAAAGCGCTGATAGTAAGCCACTTTCATGGACCTAAAAGAATCTGAAGAAAAGACTGTTGCTTGCAGGCATGTAGCAAAGAGCTTGAAGGTCATGGGATCTTGCTGAAGATGGCAGTAAGAAAGGAGAAGAGGAAATTGGAAGAGAAGAATCAGCAACTTTATGAACACTTAAATTTCCTTACCACAAATGGTGAAGAATCTTTCTCATAAGGAAAGGGGATCTTATTCAGCAAAAAGGGACAAAATTAAGTTTACTACTGAAGCTTTTGGAAAGATCCTTAAAGGAAAATAGATATTACAAACCCACAATGGACATAACAGGGATGAAACTAAAAGACTGTTACAAGAGGGTCACAGTGACTCAGGTTGACATAGTGGAAATGTCTCTAGGACTACCACCTCCAGAACTGAGTATGCAAAGTGCCAGAATTACTTGATGGGAGATTTCTCGGAAATCATGCTATGTTCTTAGACTTTGGAATCTGTGCAACTGCCACACAGATCTGACTGGCATCCTGGAACCTGAGGTCTCAGTGACTATTTTTTTCTCTTCTCTCACTTATTCTGTGTCTAACACTACTTTTGTAGTAGGTCATCAAGTCTCTACTCAAACCATGTATTGAGTTCTGGAAAAACAGTTTCTTAGGTAATTGGTGGAGGGAAAGGGTAATTCTTGTTTATTTTCCATATATTTTGTAGGGGTTTAGCTTCTGTGATAATTTACAAGTCCTTTTGAATCTCAAGCACTTTAAAACTATAGGACACTTCATAGTCTTTGGTTTATTCAGCTTTTACAATGGGTGATCAAGAGATTTGGTGAATGTTTAAATTTTTAAAAATTATTACAGGATGCAGAATGCCATTGATGTCCCTCACATTTGCCCTCCTTCAATTTCAAAAGTATTCATCCTATTTTTCATGTCACTTTCTAAAGTGGTTCTGGAAGTCTTCTTTTGTGAGTGTCTTTCTCGTGTGTGATAAAAAACATATGGTGCCAAAAAGGAGGCTCATAAGAACATTACTGTGTATCCTCATCCACACTATTCACTGGATCTGGCACTGTGCAAATTTTGGCTATTTCAGAAAATCAAAATAATCGTGAAAGATAAAATGTTAATTCAGGACATTGAGGCAGCCACAAAAACAAAAATAAAGATGCCCTCAAAAAACTTGCAGAACTGAAACAGAAAATGGCAAGAATGTTGGGATAAATGTGTTCAAAGAGAGAGGGACTATTCTGAGGGGAATTAATGCTGATTCATCTTTCACTATAATACTTCTTTAAAAGTTTAAACATTAACCTCTTTTTTATCACAGTTCATACAGTCAGCCCTTGGTATCTCTGAGTTCTTCGTCTATAGATTCAACCAACTATATGTTGAAAATATTTTTAAATTATTTTTTTTTAGAAGTTCCACAAAGCAAAACTTGAATTTGCCACATGGCAAGCACAACACTGAATCCATGTAAATGAAGTGATGTGTGGGAATACTCCGAACCTCTACACAGATCCTCAGTCTCTCTCTAGCTCAGGCTGTTGGATTCCTGTTTGCCTCCCATCTTTTCTCCAGCGCTATGTACTTAGGCCAAGGACAGGTATGTCAGCACTGAACATGTACAGACTTTTGTTTCTCTTCACTATTCCTCAAACAATACAGTGTAACAACTAGTTACATAGCATTTATATTGTATCAGGCATTATAAATAATATTCTAAAGTACATGGGAGGATATTGTCATAAGGAATTTGAATAACAAGCTCTGGGCATAAGAAACAATTACAAAGCTTGAGCAAGCCAAAGGTTTTGCAATTTAAGAAGCATTCCTATCCCCCAGTTCTATATGTCTCTTGTCCTTGACCCAAAGTGGTGTTGAAGCTGATTTTAGGATTCTTTCTTTCAATTTGTCAGGATCAGCTGATGTGTTTGTTACATCTGCAGATTTCTGTGCCTGGTTCTTGCCTAATTCATGTCTGATATCAGGGCCCATGAGCTTGTGTCAGTAGCAAGTGGTCCAGGCACATAAATGATTGAGAATTACTTAAGCACAGTGTCCTAGAAGTGGACGAAGTTCTGCAGTTGTCTATATGTATCAAAATTTTACTCTTCTCACATGGTGTGTTAGCTGTGCCCACCTACAGAGAGTGGCATCCTCCTTCCCACTGGTTAACTGTCAATCCATTCAACAAACATGCATTGTGTGCTTACTAGACAGCACGTAATTTCTAGGTCTGCAGACACTGTAGAGAGAACACTGAAATGAAAATGGAAATCCCTACCCTCTTTTAGCTAACATTTAAATGGAAAGAGACAAACTATGAGACAGTAGAATGGGCAATAGAGAATGGTAACTGAGGAGAAAGTGAGGAAAGGGAGTTGGAGGACCTGGACAGAGCCGAGCGCTTCCCATTATAAATAGGAGGCTAGAAAGTCAGGACTGAGATGACTTTCTGAGAAATGACTACTCAAAGGGAAAGACACAATCCAGGTTTGGATGACCAGGAAATAGAAGAACACTGTTGTGTCCTGAACTGTGTACTTCCACCAAAATCCACGTACTGAAACCCTAACCCTCAGGTGACTGCATTTGAAGGGAGGCCCTTTAAAGAGGTAACTAAGGTTCCATAAGGTCTTAAGGGTGAGGCACTAATTTAAAATGACTGATGTCTATATCAGAAGTGAAAAACATGCCAGGAATGAGCACACACAGAGAAGAGCCACATGGGGACATAGTGAGAAGGATGGCACCTATAAACTAAGAAGAGAGAACTCAGGAGAAACCAAATCTGCCAACACCTCAATCTTGAACTCCCAGCTTCCAGATATGTGAGAAAATAAATTTATGCTGTCTAAGCCATGTAATCTACACATACAGATACCAAGTCACATTTAAGTGCCACATAAGCAACAAATAGTTTTTTGGTGGAGGCATGTAACATGCATAGCCAAAGCCCATTGCTGTGTATCTGGAATTCAAACATTACTGAGCATGCTGTTGTTTTATTTGCTGAGTCTGTCAATTCTGGTTATGAGAGTATCTGGGAGAAGAAAATTCTAGGCAGAGTGAACAACAGTGAGGGTGTAAGATGGTCAGCACTGTGGAATTCTTGATAGTTATAAACTTTTCTAAGTAGCTTTAAAATGTTTCCTTTTCCCTGAAGACTTAAATTTTACCTTAAGTGTACTACCTGCTGCAAAGTTTTCTCTTGTGATTTTCTGGAGGACCTGTGTTTCTTACCTAAATCACAATAGTGAGGGCCATCATAGAATTTTGAGCTCATAGGAAGATTCTCATCTGCCATAGTTTGGATTTTGCATATGGCCCCCGAAGGTTCATATGCTGGAGGCTCATGTGTTGGTATCAGCCTAAGGTCCCACTAGGAGGAACCTTTAAGAGATGGAACCTAGTGAGAAGAAGTTAGGTCATTGCGAGTGTGCCCTTAAAGGGGATATGGAAACTCTGGTCTGTTTTTCTTTCTCTCTGTTTTCCCTCATCTTCATGAGGCGAACAGACCTCCTCTACTATGTTTCTACTGTGATGTACTGTGCCATCACAATCTCAAATCAGGGACAAGCAACCGTGGACTGAAACCTATGAAAACATGAGCTAAAATAAACTTCTTCAGCATGTAAATTGATAATCTTAGGTATTTTTTAACAGTCACACAAGCAAATCTGCTAACCCATAGCCATATCTGCTTTACACTATTGGGGTTTCTGTGTAAGTTGAAGTCTACTAACTTAACGCTGATTGTTCACCCTTCATTGTCCCTTTAGGGATACCTGTATTCAGACCATGTAATGGGAAAGAAAGGCAACAGTAAAATTGTTTAATTAAGACTTTCTAAATGGAAACTTTTTATAAAAGAAAATCGGATTTTCCTGGTTAATTTTGCTTATAAAACTTTGCCAATTAAAGCCTAATGGAAAAGAACTAAAAAAAATTTAAAGCTTTGAAAAATTCCCTACCACCACAATGGAAAACCATTAGGTATGGTTCTATTTGCTCAGAAAGTTTACTGCTAGGAAAATCTCATAACTCTTTTAATCCCCTGAAGCTGGGAAAAGCAGTTTAAGGTAGATGGAGGAGGCTGCTACAAGCCTTTTGCAGAGAGCAAAGGGAGAGAATTCTATTTTGTTGTGAAGCATAACAATGTGTAGTTTAAGGAAGATCCAAAGCTTTGATTATATGTGTGGCAAAATATTGATTAGGACTTAGTTCCTGTCCTGTAGGTGTAGGCTTTATTTCTCTTACAGGATCTAAAGAATAATAGTAGTTCAAAAATTTTAAAAATCACTTCTGATGCTAAAGATATGGTTAAGTAGGAGCGAAATGAATGAATTTATGAGCAGATTGTTCCTGCATTGCAAGCTCAGACTGAAACACATAAAATGTAATTAAGTTAATCATACTTCTAAAGCAGAAATCAGTTTCTGATGATAGTTTGGACTTTTAGTCAACACGATTCAAATGCAGACTTACAAGAAATGTGCATTAAGTAGTTTATTAATTGTTGAAAAGACAAAGCAATCTCTAAAGATTTTATTTAAAAGCATTTTTTGATTTAGCTTATTTTTAAAAGAATTTTAAATGTCTACAATGTATTTTTGCGGTTTTGGTATGCTCAGAATTCTGCCTCACCTTTCCCAACAAACATCCTTCCTCTTTTTTCAAGGAACCCCTCACCCTCTTCCAAGGGGAGCTGGCTGGCATGGAACACTGCCTGTAGGGGCACCTGCTTGGTCATGACCAGGTCAATTAAGATAACTCACAAGATGAACACCATGAAGAATCTGAAATGGACAAACAATCTCTGATCCTTCATGAGTGTTCTTATATGCTGAATATAGAGAAACAGCTGCATCTTTTCTTCTTTTTCTGTAGTTGCTAACCCTGTATGCATCTGGCTGTTCTGTGTATGTTGTCGTATAGAGAAGAACTTTATTTATGAGAAGGGAAAAATGATCCCAATACACAGACAAATAAAAGTAAGAAAGATGGTATGGTGAAGAGATGACTCATTTCCTAATTAGTTTATTAGTAAGGAAAGCAAAAGTGGATACCACTTTCTTTCAGTCTTTGGATCCAATTAGTCCTGAGTCTCTGTATCCCTGTCTTCTGTGTATGTGATCCCCAAGTCTCTTCCCAGGCTCCCTTAATATAAGTTAAGTTTCTGTCTTTGAAGCCAAGAACCCTGACTAAATAGAAGTTAGTTCCTTTGCAATATATATGACTCAAATTTTATGTAAGACATAAAATTACATATACATATAGATGAAGCACAGTTTTTCATTTCCCCCAAAAAAATATTCCCTAGAAAATATGGCATTCTGATATTTCCAAATTCTTACCAACTTTTTAGCATTGTGTTTGCTTTTTCAATCACTTTCGTTTGAAGAACATAATGTTTGGCAAAGACACTTTAGCCAGAAACAGTTTATTTTGAATATTTATAATAGGCACCTGACATAATCTATTAAAAAAGAGAAAGACAAAGAAATTTGAATGTATTCAGTAATTATTCCTGAGAAAATCCAATTTTTTTACATCAAACTATTTTTAAAACCCAAACAGTAAGTGATTATGTTGCAGAAATCACACATAAATCCCCTCAAGGATGAATGGGAAAAGAAAGAAAGAAACAAAAAACTATTTATGTTATGAAAATGGGAGATTCTGGCCTGGGAAAAAAATCTCAGTGTCATGACTGCGTGGAGCATCAAAGAGTACTTTATCTCAAAAAAGAAGCAGAGATGCTGTTTTCTGGGAAACTGTGACTCAAGGTTTCCTCATGACTCAAGGAAAGTGGTTTAATGAGGAGGAAGACACTGATGCATGGGAAAAGTGTGAGTAATATTCTTCATTTAATGTGAATGTGGAAAGGCAGGATTAAGTTAAGGATTTCTTTATAAGTATCATATTTCCTAATTAGTTAATTAGTGAGCATAGAGATTTTGTTCTTTTTCTGTATCACTAACAGTTTAATTAACCAACATTTTGTTTACTTCTATACTGTTCCGAGAAAAGGTGAATCACCTTATATGTGCAGATATGCACTACATCTGTCAACCGTAAGTATTGGAAATGTCCTTGGTGGGGGGAGACTTCAAGGAATCAGAAGCATAGGTAGCTTGACCAGTAGTTTTGGTGAGGGTCACCAGGTAATCCAAACTTGTGAGCTTGAATTTCACCTGCATTGGTTATTTGGGGTGAGGTTTCTCTGGTTTCCCATAAAGTAAATTTATAGGTAACCCCTGAGTGGCAGGGCCAAGAAAAATATTTTAAAGCACCCTGCACATATTTAAGGAAAATTCTGCCAAAATTCCCATCCTCCAAGTCTAGATTTGCAATTTGTATAAGGAAAGACCACAGTGCTGGGGTCATACCTCCAAGGGCATTCCTATGAATGAAGCTTTGGCAGGTCAATCCAAAGCCTAGGACTCCTGTGAAATAAATGATGGAAAAGAGAAGACTATAAAGCTTGGGAGGTGAAGTTCCTGGTCCAATGCTGGAAATTCCGTTCCACCACTCACAAACGATATGTCTGTGTCTCCAGCTGATTGGGCATTTGATTGTTTTTCCAGCTGAATCCTATTTTCTAGTTATGTCCATCACCATCACCACTACCACCATCAACTTCATCCACATTCGTCTTCACCATTGACAACAGCGTTTCAGTGCTGACAGTGTGTCCTGCACTGTCCCACCCACACCAGTGCTTCCTGTTGCTTTCTGAACACTATTTAGTGGATATCACCATGTTAAATTTTAGGATTACAAAAATACAAAGAATAATATTCCTGCCACAAAGAGAATTCAATAAAGTACGGAAAACACACCTCTGAATATAAAAGCCACCGTGGAAGATGAAACCGAAAGTTATTCAATGAGAACAAGTAGTACAAACCATAGAGGTGATTATTTTATGACCCCTGAATTCATGATTCTTAATCATTGACTTGGTTACTTTCTCGCCGCTGGGACAAAACACTGGACAGTCACAAGTTGAAGGAGGAAAGGTTTATTTTAGCTCACAGTTCGCAGAGGTTTCAGTCTATGGTTGCCTGGCTCCAAGGCAAGGCAGCACAGCAGAGGAGAATCAGTCTATAGCAAGGCAGGCAGAAAGCAGCAAGGCAGGGAGCTTCCCTTTGTCTTTTATTACAAGCCTATTGGATGGTTCCATCCACATCCAGGGTGGGTTTTCCCATTATCCATACCCAGAACTATGCTCAACCAATCAGTGGGCTAATTTAGTTACCACACACCCTTAATCCATATTCACACACCCTACATCCAACCAGGTCTGAAAAGCACCACCTATGAGTGCCTGAGGCTTTGGGGAACATCTAGATACAAGCAATAACCGCCATTTGGTCCATATAGTTTACCTGAATCATTCAACAGGATTATAAATCAGATAAAATCCAAACAAACCAAGGGCAGAAATCCTTTTTTAAAAATATAAACTTTTGAATATGATTGACCCTTTCCATTCTCTAAAGAGAAATTAAAGTTTCAAGTTAAATCTTATAGAAATAAATAAATGAAAGTTTTGTCCTCTGAATTTTTATATTTCAATTTTTTTTCACGCTGCTGCCTTCATCAGATGTCCAGGTTAAGTCTGGATTCCTTTTTAACACTGACCACCCTACACCAAACTGAGTTAAAAACTTTCATAAGTCATCTATCCACTCTTCACTGTGTTCCTTCCGGCTGAGTGAAAAGATCTGGCCTATTTCCTGTCACCGAGCGTGAAACCAGAAGCCCCACTCCTCACATAGCAAGTGCAGTCCTTGGTCATTTTCTTGGACTAGGTAGAAGGTCTCTGCCTTGACCCACTCTGTTCATTTCGCTTCTGTCTAGAATCTGCTCTGCTGTAGTATACCTCTGTTTTCTGGGAGTTCTTTTATTTCCAATTAGATGACTGAGCTGAAGAGAGACAAACGTTCATTTCTGACTCAGGACAATCTGCTGATGAGAGACTTTATAAACGTAGATGTTGAGACACTACCTGGGAAAGTTTGACTTCCCCAGCAAATGCCAGGTGCCTTTTATTGCCTACATCTACACAGCTTCCTACTCATTTTTGTTGTACCCGTCTTTTCATATATGTATAATAGTCTCTCTGTGGAACTACTGCATTTTTCTCTCCACATTTAGCCTAGTAAGTTAACATTATTTGTAATATTTTTAATCTAATGTTTTATTTCTCTCTGTATTTACTATGATTATTTTTGGGTGGCACTAGATTAAGTGTATAACTTATTAATTTTCTTAAATTAGTATTCAAATTTTACATATATTATAAAACCTAACACAAATTTCTAAAAATTCCAAATTATTAGGAGAGTCCTGTTTCTTAAATGGCACATATTAAATGACCAAGAAATATTTGTGAAATTAGTAAAATGAAGGAAATGAAAGTATCAGATGATTAGCCACTCAGCAACTAAATTGCTTTATGGCTTGGCATTGGTCAAGTAACTTTGAACCCCCCTTATTTCTTTCACAAAATGTTATAAACATGTAGTGCTATGAATGTTCAAACATGCTTTGAAAAATTAAGTTGTAAAATATAAGTTGTGATATTTTGTGTCAATACAGGGGAAATAGTTTTTTACTTGGGTTAATAGCTGCCTTTAACACGTGCCTTAACCATGCAGACACAATTAGCTACTACATGTTATGCTTTCTACCTGTGAGATTCACATCTGAGTCTTTACACTGACCATGAAGACACTGACTATGAAGACAATGGTGTGAGGTTTTGTGACAATACCAAATGACGTGGGTGTAAGGGTCTTCGAGCTCAGTGTGAAACAACTGGTTGGGACAAAAAGATGCAGTTCTGTTAAACAAAGCATTCTCTGGTTGTCTATTTAAAAATAGCTGGAAAAGAAGTTTTTGAATGTTTTTATTATATAAAGTGACCAATATTTAAGGGTCTGAAAATGGTAATTAGCCTAATTTGAGCATTATGAAATGCACACATAAATCAAAACATCATGTTTTATTACAGAAATGTTCCTTATTTTTATGTGCCAACCATTAAAAAATAAAAAAGAATTTTTTAAATTCCCTTTCTGGTGTCAACACACTCCATTTCTGTTCCCCTCACAGGATCATTGTTTGTCTTGATCAAGGTATCCACTTGGAAAAGATGGAGAGCGTTCTGCCCTTTCTGCCAGTGAAGAGCAACCTGGAAAGCAACCCACTGAGCTCACTTCTTTCCTGTCAGGCTGTACACACCATTCCTGTGCTTTCTGTAATAGCCAAGCTATGATGGAATGCTGCAAAGCTCCTCCAGGGCATGTTCAGTCATTCAACCATGCACACACATTAGCTACTACACGTTTGCCTCTCTTTTTTTTTAAACCCGTTCAAATGTATTCAGATTCCCTTTTTAATTTTCACAGGTAATCTACAAATTTGCATGTAATATGACTATTATATTAAAAAGATGAATAATAGAGAAAGCCTGTCAGAAGGCTAGCTTCAATGAGAGGAGAAAACAGGGGAGATAAAAGCCTATAAATTGGAGAAGAAAAGCTATAAATATGAAAAAACATTAACATTTACTGTATCAGTTAGCTATTGCTGTAAGACAAATCATCCCAACTCTACTGACTTCAAGTTGCAAGCTCTTATCATTGCTCACTACTCTGCCAGTCAGTTGTGTGGACCTGGTGATTTGTGCCAGGATCTCTGATGCAAGCCTCTCGGGGCAGGTGTAGGATGGTTTTACTCATGTTTGTGGTTGGTTGCCTGTTCCTACAGTAAGGGGTCTACTGGACCATGTTTCCCTCAATACCCAGCAGTCTAGCCCAGATTTGGACACATGGCCTTTCAGATTTCTAGCTGAATAGAAGCACACAGCATTCAGAGGTTGATCCTATGATTAATTTCAGGGCATGCTCCCTGAAAATATGGCCCCTTGGCACTGGAGAAAACAGCAGAAAGATAAGATCACTCTCACCCCTTCTCCCCCAAAGCAAGCCATGAAGCCTAGCTGACTTCTTCCAGAGGTAGATCATAAAACTTTCATTTTAGGGGTGGCTTTCCTGTATCCTGAAGGAAAAATGTCCTTATCATTGAAGACCCAGAGATGCCACAAAAAATCCAAACATGCAGACCTTGTTAATTCCTTCACTTCATTAGTGTTAGATCACACCCCCTTTTCTAATCATATTTCCTCAAAAGTCTATTCTTCATCAAACCTCTGCATAAAAATATGCAGATTTCCCCAGTTCTTTAAGTCTTTATTTTTGAAGACCCCATGTCATTTAAAACTTGTCTGAAATAAATATTTATACTTTTCTCTTATTAATCTTTTGTTAGAGGTATCTTAGCCTCTAACCTAGTGACATGACAGATGAGGAAAGAAATCCTTTCTCCCTACAGCTGGGACCAGACACACAATCATTTCTGCCCCATATTGGCAAAAGTGAGTCATAAGCCAGGCCAAAATCAAGGAGTGAGGATATAAATTCCATGTCCTCGTGGGAGCTGTGAAGTCACATTACATAGAACACATATTTGGGGAGGGTACAGGATTGTTTCCATGGTTGCAGTCAATGTACTGTACTTGCCTTTCATAAAACTTAACGAAAGGTCTACATAAATGTAGGTATATTTATTATAGTGTGCACAAAGTTGTATTATAGGTTCCTTTGAATATTCAAAAGGCATATGAAGATTATGGCAGAGGCCTGTGGAAAATCTCCCAAGTATTGAAAAAATCTCTGCGGTGAAACTATTTCTCCTTTATGATTAGCCTACTGCTCAAAAATCAAGCTGTAGGTATTTATTGAGCTTCCAGTTATGTGTTTGGAACCACAGGAGCCATAAGAAACCAAGCATACTAAAGTTCCTGACTTCAGACTGACAGAGAAACAAAATGTATAGTATTATCTGAACACAAAGTCAATCAAATGCCTTGCTCTTTCCTCAGCACTAATACCCAGTTCTTTCCTTGTCAAATATAAATACACTTGCCTTTCCTCAAAAGCACCTCACCCTTCTTGTCTTGGAGCCTTTTCATGCACTGACTCCTGTGGCTGTTGTACTCTCCCAATGCTGGTGTCTCTTGCTTCATCTTTCCCTCTCTCAACGAGGTGCCCACTCATCCTCAGTCTTCAGCTTGGATATCACTTATTCCTGGAACAGTCCTGCTTCTTCTCCTGGTGCACTCTGGTGTCACCTGGGCTCTCTCATCACCTTCTCACTCACACCACCTTTTCATTCCTTGTCAACTTGCCTGTTTTTCCCAGGAGGCTCTTGAATGAATCCAGTGGCATAATGCTTTTTTTTGAGCTAGAAGTGCTTAAGAATCAACAAGTACAGGAAGTCTTTTTCTGAACCCCCTTTATATTCCTAAAAGCAAAGCTTCCAAAAAGAATTGAACTGTTATAAATATCCTCCTCGGCCATCACAAAACCAAAGAAGATTGACTCACTGAAGACAAGAGAAGTCACTGCAAGTCAGAAATACTTAAACAGATATGTTCATAAAACTGTCAGATCTCCCATATATTCCTTCTAAGGGCCTATTTATTTTTTGGGAGTGGCCCCACCCTGCTCTACTCCCTATTTAGATGGTAGAGAAGTCTCAAATTTTATATAGTCAGCTTATTCCATTTCTTTGTGAATTTTATTTACATGTCTAATAAAATCTGTTTTTTTCCCTAATAATCTGTCATTTGTTTCTTTAATTTGGAGGCCCCAGAATAGAACCTATGAGTATAGGCATAGTTTTTCTCCCTTGACACTTTGAAACCTGATTCAGGGAGAACTTCTTTCCTGCTCAGATATATTTCATAGACTTATCACAAGGTCTAGAATACAGTCAGTGGTCAATGAACACTGATTAAATACCTGGATTATAGTAGGCATTTGGCGGGTCTTTTCATTTTCAGTTCATACTTTATACAGAGAAGGAGAATGAATAAAGGATTGTTTCTGGTGATTTTCTCCAAATGCTTTAACATGCCAAGACATCTAAGCCAAGAATTGCCAAATCACAGACCTATAAGCCAAATCTGGGTCACCACCTTTTTTGGTGAATAAACTTTTATTGGAACCCAGCCATGCCCATTTGTTTATCCTATAGGCTAGTTACAAAGCTGAATTGCCACAAGCAATACCCCTACCTCCACCCAGCCTCAAGTATTTACCATCTGTACTTCAGAAAGAAAACTTTGAAGACCTTCTAATCTCAGTAACAGTCTCAGTAATCTTCATGCAACAAACATTTTCTAAGAGACTTCTGTGTTTCCCCCTGGTTAGGCACTGAGAATACTAGAATGAATGCAATTCCTTTCCTTGAGTAATGCATGTGCAAATGATACCATTTGAGGACCCAGAAAGCTTCCAGATTTTAAAAAGTCTTTTCATAATCAAGTTATACACTAGTAGTTAAATTCCCCACTAGAGAGTTAGTAAAAGGTGAAATATCAACAGAAACAAATCAAACAAAGGATTTCTGTACTCGAAAATGTGGAAAAAGGAATGAAAGATACAGCTGAACTAATTCTAGGGTTTAAGGTGTTATTTAAAGAGTACAAGAGGAAATGTAAAATGAAAGGGATAAAAGATGAAGAAAGAAAAGTTAGAGAAACCAGTGAGAGGAAGCGTGTTGATCCAAAGGTCTTGATGCAAAGGAAGAACTCTACTGCCCATGGTGTAGAACCTAGAGAATAAGGCAGAAAAGAATAGACAAAATCACTTGTTTCTTTAGCTGTCTTTAACTTTTCCAGTTTTTATAGAGAAGGGCTATAGGAAAATATCTATCAGAAGAAAACAGTGATTCATTTGGGGCAACGATAATGGTGAGTGAAGTGGCCTCCAGGTGGGGGTGCTGAGAGCCCAAGAAGAATGGGGTGCATCCCTTTCCAGAGAGGGCAGTTGCCCCACCAGGAAGGGTAGTGCAACTCCAATGTAGTCACATCTTCCTGTCTTCTGAGAGAAGCTGAAAAATCATACATATCTGAGAAAAACTTCTTCCTAAAAGTTTGGTTGAGCTTTTTAAGAACCAGAATGGAGAGAAAACAAATTGCAACTGTGGAGCACACAGTGGTTGTCTTACTTACTTTCCTATAGCTGAGGCAATACCTGACACTCACAAGTCTAAGGAGGAAAGCTTTATTTTGGGTTAGTTTGTAGAGGTTTCAGCCAATGATCAGCTGGTTCCTAGGTGGGGCAGTATGGCAGAAGGGCATGGCAGAAGAGAAAGAGCTCATGGCATTGCAGGCAGAAAGCAGAGAGAGAGTGAAAGAGGAAGATTGATCCTTTCAGGGCAAACCTCCAGTGACCCACTCGCTCTGATATAATATTTAGTTATAAGCCCATCAGTGCACTAATCCACTGATGAGTGTCACTCATTCCCCCATGTTCCTATCACCTCCCCAAAGCCCCACCTATGAACTCATTAGACTTTAGGGGGACATCTATATAAACCCTAATACTGGCCAAGAGCACCAGTCTAAAACCTTGGCTACTGCAGTTCCAGCAGAAAGAATATTGTCCTATGGAATAGTTTTACACTGTTGGTAGGAATGTCCATTAATGGAGTTATTCCAGAAAATAGTCTGGGAAAAACAAAATAAAGATGGAGGAGGCTTCTGGGTAGGTGCGCCACAGCTCCCAGCACAGAAGAGGATTCCGGGTCAGTGTGCCACAGCTCCCAGCCCAGAGGAGGTGAGCAGTGCAGGCTATAGCACCACACAACCCCCACCCATCGAAATGAGAAGACACATAAACAAGCCTCAGAACCAGACTTTGAGATCACCTATGGCAACCCCAAAGGGAAAAGAGAAGGAAAACTCTGATACTCAACCACCTCGACTCCCTGAACTAGCAATGAAAGAGGATCTGGAAAAATTAAAATCAGAAATAATTTCTCACATAACAGCAGAGATTGTGCCCATAGTGCAAGACATGATTACTAAACCTAGAGAGGACACAGATTAAAAAAAAAATAGAGGAGCTGAGGAACTTGATGGAATGCCAACATAGGAAACAAATGGAATCCATAAAACAGATGCAAACAGGTTTCCAGGAGAATGAAAACTCCACTGAAACTCTATGCAAAGAATGAGCAAACATGAAGACAGAATTTCAGATATAGAAGATAAGATTGCAATTAGTGAAACAAAAAGAAAAATTTCTTTAAAATAGTAAAGGACCATAAGAAATCAATCCAGCAGCTGCTAGACAATGCAAAGAAGAATAACATAAGACTGATTGGAGTCAATGAAGAAACAGGAGAGAGTACAGATGACATAAAAACACTGTTCACAGAAGTTATGGCAGAAAACTTCCCAAACAGGGGAAAAGAACATGACATACAGATAAGCAAGGCATATGGGACTCCAACTAGTCTTCATCAAAAACAATCTACACAGAGGCAAACAATTGTTAGGATTCCAGAAACTCAACAGAAGAACAAAATTCTACAAGCAGTTAGAGAAAAGAAACAAATCACATAACAGGAAAGCCTATCAAAATCACAGAAGGCTTCTAAATGCAAACCCACAAGGCAAGAAGAGCTTGAAATGATGTATTTCAAGCCCTAAAGAAAAACAACCTCCAACCCAGATTGATATACCCTGCAAAACTATCTTTCAAAATTGATGGAGAAATAAGATACTTTCATGACAAAGAGCACCTTAGGACCTTCATGAATACCAAGCCAGCACTCCAAAAAATTTTAGACAAAATCCTAGGAAAACACAGTGAGGATCGTGAGCCCAGAAAGTCCAGCAGAATGAATCCACCAGGCACAACAAAAAATTAAAAGCAAATGGGGAGAATCAAACAAAAAGAAAAAGTCATGGCAATGATAATTCAATACGTATCAGTTATAACCATCAATGTTAATGGTCTCAATTCACCAATCAAAAGAAATAGACTGGCAGAATGGGTCAAGAAGTGAGACCAACAATATGCTGCGTACAAGAAACACACTTAATTCAAAAAGAAACTCATAGACTGAAAGTTAAAGGGTAGAAAACAATACTACATGTGACAGGAACCCAAAAAATCAGGAATAGCTATCCTCTTTGCAGACCAAGTGGATTTCAAACCCACAATGATTAAGAGAGACAAAGAAGGACACTACATCCTTATAAAGGGAACAATCCAAGGGGAAGAGTTGACAGTCATAAATATATATGCACCAAATGCTAGTGCACCCAACTATATAAAACAAATGGACATGAAAAATCATATATGCACTAATACAATAGTAGTGGGGGACCTCAATACTCTACTGTCACAAATAGATAAATCAACTAGACAAAAAACAAGCAATGAAATGCTAGAACTCAATCAAATTCTTGAACAAAAGAAATTAACAGATGTTTACAGAGTGTTTCACCCCACAAAATCAGAATACACATTCTATTCAGCTGCACATGGATCATTCTCCAAAATAGACCTCATACTCACTCATAGAACTTTTTCAGGTAAGTGCAAAGGAATTAAAGTTATGCCCTGTATATTTTCAGGCCATAGTGTGATGAAATTGGAAATCAATACCAAAAGAAACTTCAAAAACTTCATAAAAATATGGAAATTGAAAAACACATATCTGAATAACCAATGGGTCACAGAAGAAATTGAAGAAATCAGGCAGTTTCTTCAATTAAATGACAATGACAATACAACATATTGGAATCTATGGGACACAATGAAAGTCTTATGAGGGAAATTCATAGCAGTGAATACTCATATTAGCAAAACACAGTGAGCTCAATTAAAAAACCTGATGCTGAAACTTAAGCTACTAGAAAAAGAAGAGCAGGTCAAACCCAAAGGTCATAGAAGGGTGGAAATTATAAAGATCAGAGCAGAAATCAATTCAATGGAGACTAAGAGAATGATACAAAAAATTAGTGAAGCCAAGAGTTGATTCTTTGAAAGAATAAACAAAATTGACACACCCTTAGCCAACCCTATCAGAAAAAGGAAAGAAAAGGCCCAATTCCATGCAATTAGAAATGAAAAGGGTGAAACTATAACTGACCCAGCAGAAATCCAGAGAATCATCAATACCTGCTTCAAGAACCTATTTGCCAATAAGATGGAAAACACAGAAGAAATAGAAATATTCCTAGACATGTATGAATTACCAAAGTTGAACGAAGAAGACCTAAAAATTCTAAACAACCCAATATCAATCAATGAAATTGAAAGTGTAATTAAAAACTTATCAACTAAGAAAAGCCCGGGCCCTGATGGTTTCACCGCTGAATTCTACAAGACATTTAGAGAGGAACTACTGCCACTTTTGCTTAAACTCTTCAATGAAATTGAAAGGGAAGCAATACTCCCAAATTCGTTTCTGGAAGCAAGCATCTCCTTGATCCCCAAAGCAGAGAAAGACCCAACCGAATAAAGAGAACTATAGGCCAATCTCACTAATGAACATAGATGCAAAAATCTTTACTAAGACACTGGCAAAAAGAATGCACAAGATCATTGAGAAGATCATACACCCTGACCAAGTGGGATTCATCCCAGGGATGCAGGGATGGTTCAACAAATGTAAATCAATCAATGTAATACACTATGTCAATAGAGCCAGGGACAAAAACCATATGATTATCTCCATAGATGAAGAAAAAGCATTTGACAAAATCCAACATCCATTTATGATAAAAACCCTACAAAAAATTGGAATAGATGGTCTCTACCTCAAAATGATAAAATCCATCTATGAAAAACCAACAGCCAATATTGTACTAAATGGTCAAAAACTGAAATCTTTCACACTAAAATCAGGAACAAGACAAGGATGTCCACTATCACCACTCCTGTTCAGTATAGTTCTGGAAACATTAGCAATGGCAATTAGACAAGAGAAAGAAAGAAAACAAATAAAAATAGAAAATGAAGAAGTCAAATTGTCATTATTTGTAGATGACATGATACTCCATATCAAAGACCCCAAGAACTCCACTAAAAGTCTTCTAGACATAATAAGCAAATTCAGTAAAGTAGCTGGATACAAGGTCAACACACAAAAATCAATAGCTTTCCTTTACATGAACAACAGACTTACTGAGAGAGAAATAGGGCATACAATTTCTTTCACAATAGCATCCAAAAAAACTGAAATACCTAGGAATCAACCTAACAAAAGAAATCACAGACCTCTTCTCTGAAAACGGTAGCACTTTGAAAAAAGAGATTGAAAAGGATATCAGAAAATGGAAAGACATCCCTTACTCCTGGGTAGGATCAACATAGTGAAAATGGACATACTTCCAAAACTGCTATATAGATACAATACAATCCCAATTGAAATCCCAGCAGGATACTTCATGGACCTTGAGAAAACAATCCAAAAATTCATTTGGAAAAGAAGAGACCAAGAATAGCAAAACAGTTCTAGGCAGTAAAGAGAAGGTAAGGGGTATCACAATCCCCAATTTGAAACTATACTATAAAGCTACTGTGATAAAAACAGCATGGTACTGGCAAAGAAACAGAACTCAGGATGAGTCGAACAGATTAGAAGATGCTGAAACAACTCCAGACACACTCAGCCACCTCATCTTCCACAAAGGAGCCAAACCAACTCACTGGAGGAAAGATAGCCTCTTTAATCAATGGTGCTGGAGAAATTGGGTTTCCACTTGTCAAAGACTAAAACTAGACCTATATTTCTCACCATGCACTAAACTCAACTCAAAATGGGTTAAAGATCTAAATATTAAAACAGAAATGCTGAACTGTCTGGAACAGAGGTTAGGCAGAACTCTTGAAGACATTAGTGTAGGAAAAGACTTTATGAACCAAACCTCAGTTGCCCATGAACTAGCACAAGCAATCAACAAGTGGGATTTCTTCTTACTAAAAAGCTTCTGCACAGCAAGAGAATCCACCAGCTGTGTGAAGAGACAACCCATAATGTAGGAAAAAATTTTCACCTGCAGTTCCTCAGACAAAGGTCTACTATCTCAAATGTATAAGGAACTTAAAAAAATCAGACCTCTCAAATTTAAAGACCCAATCCAAAAATGGACATCTGAAATGAACAGACATTGCTCCCACAAAGAAGTAGAAATGGCAAATAGAGCACCAGGGATTTAGTTCAGTGGTTCTGCCGCCTGCCTTGCAAGTGAAAGATCAAGAGTTCGATCCCTGGTACCAAAAAACAAACAAACAAACAAACAAACATATATATATATATATATATATTTTATGGAAGGGCAAATAAACATATGAGAAAATGTTCAACATCACTGGTCATTCGAGAGATGCAAATGAAAACAATGCTGAGATTCTATCTCACTCCAGAAAGAATGGCTGCTATCATGAAATCAACCAATAACAAATGCTGGTGGGGCTGTGGGGAAAGAGGAACACTGCTCCACTGCTGGTGGGAGTGTAGACTGGTGCAATCACTGTGGAAATCAGTATGGAGATGCCTCAAAGAACTAGGACTGGATGTCCCATTTGACCCAGCTATTCCTCTGCTGGGTATCTTCCCCAAAGAATTAAAAGAATCATGCCACAGTGATATGTGCACTCATGTTCATAGCAGCACAGTTTGTAATAGCTAAAACTTGGAAACAGCCCAAATGCCCCTCAATTGAAGATCAGATAAAGAAAATGTGGCATTTTAAAAAATAAAATGGAGTACTACTCAGCCATCAAAAATGAGAAATTAGAGACATTTATAGCTAAGTGGATGCACATTGAGGCAATACTCTTAAGTGAAATAAATAGGACACACGTGTAAATGTGGAATAGTTTCTCTAGTGTGAAAAACTGAAAGTGTAAATAAGGACTAAAAAATATAATAGATAATGTGAAATAGGAAGAAAAGGGGCAAAGGGGAAGGCTAAGTGGGAGGGGTAGGGGAAAGGAAAGAAGGGAATGGAATTAATATAAGAAAATGAAAAAAGGTAACAAAGTCTTTGCAAATAGGGAGGGATGGAGGGGTGGAAGGGAGAGCAGGGGAAGGGGGAAAAAATAAGAACCAAAGGAGTATGTAAAGGTGCAAATTTCCAATGATGAATGTCATTATATTGTACACCTAAAATGCACCAATAAAAGGATATACAAAAAAAAAAAAAAAACTACCATGTGATCCAGCAATCCCACTACTAGATATATAGCCAAAAGAAATGAAATCAGTCTGCCAGAGATACCTGCACTCCTATATATAGTGCCGCACTCTTCACAATAGGCAAGAAGAAATGGACCTAAGTGTCAATCAGTGGATAAATAGATAAAAAATGCAGTGTATATACATAGTGGAATACTATTCAGCCTTTGAAAGGATAGAATACTGTTATTATTTCTAATACCATAGATAAGACTGGAAGACACTGTGTTAAGAGAAATAAGCTAGTTTGGAAAGACTAATGTGGCATGATCTCACTTACATGTGAAATCTAAAAAACTGATCCCACAGAAGCTGAAAATAGAATAGCACTTACCAGAGGTTGGAGAGAGTAGAAGAGAGGGTGGGATGAATGGAAGAGGTTGGCCTGTAATGCTACAGTTAGGAGGAATCAGTTCCGGTGTTCTATTGCAGTGCAGGGTGACTACAGCTAACAACAATGCATTGTGTATTTGAAACTAGCTAGAAGAGAAGATTTTGAGTATTCCCACCACAAAGAGATGGCATACATTTAAGATGATACATACTCTAATTATCCTAGTTTGATCATTCTGCAATGTATGTATACATCAAAACATCACCAGGTAAACCATAAACATGTACATTTACTGTGTAACAATCAAAAATTGAAAAGATTAAATTACAAATCTGTAGTACTTGCAATTATTTCAGCAATATAAGGTCTTCCCAGAAGAAATGGTAGCTATTGGAGGATGGCAATTCCTGGTGTTAATGCCAATAGGGGACAGTGATTCGATTTAAGAGACTACTGGCTTGCTTGTAAGGCTGTAAGAGGACAAAGTTGTCCTTTATGTCCTTACTTCACAATTCTCCTGGCTGGTTATTCCAACAGGCTCTTCTACTACTGACTCTTCTTGCTGGTCCCAGCTGGATGTAAATAATCATGTTCAAAGACTTTAGCTGATAATAGCTTAAAGCTTTACATTTGCAAGAAATATTTATTTTTTAAACAAAGACTCAGAGATGGAAATTTCTTCTTGCTTATCCATCCTCCTCCCAAGAACCAAAGCATTATTAAATGACAAAGCATGAAACAAAGGGATGAAAGATCCTCAATAGATCACAGATGACACAGCACATTTTCAGATTCCAAGTAGCAGCAATTAATTAATTTAATAATAATATAGCTTTATTCTAGTTCTGGATGTTATCTGGAATCCCTGTTGCTGCTCTTCCTGACTTCCTTGCATTCCTACAGAAATAAATATAATTAATGATGGCAAATGTAAAATTTGAAAGAAAAATATATTTTTTTTAACCAGGAGTACTAAATCCGTTTACTGGAAAGATTCTATTTTAATGTTGGCCTCTCACACAGCTGAACTTGATTATGAAGAGAGAAATTGTTTGGTTCATTAGGCTTTAATTATAGAGATGAATTATTATGGATGAAAAGAGGGAGCCACAGAATTATGGAGATTGAATTCCAGTTCAATAAAGAACTTCAAATATCTTTACTGGAGACGTAGCTATTCATGTTCTTTTCTTCCCAATTTAATTCGATGTCGGTTGACAAATGATGTTAGAATGTCCCAGGGATAAAAAAATCTTAATATCTTCGATATGTTAGTGGCTATCATTTAAATTATACTTTTCTCTTAATTATATTTTCTGATGGTAGTATGAAGATAGATAGGTCTTATTTCTGCTTCAATTTATTTTGTGTAATGACAAAATGTTACATTCTTGTTTTGCCACTGTTCATGGAGCCAAATTGCACTTATAATAGTTCGCAGGTTTTCCAATATATGCAAAGATGAACTGAAAACTCTGAGCTTGACCTTTAAAGACTTTCAGAATCAGATCCAACCTAAAATATCTGATTGCCATCAGATATTAGCTTTTTTTTTGTAAAGGTACAAAATTTCTGCTGTCACCATTGTTCTGAGGAGGGATAGAAAAAATATAGATAGAAAGGAGACAAGTAAAATCATAATTTATAAATTGTACCTTTAAGAAGACTGAAACTTTAGGACCTAGTCAAAATTACCCAAGACTACCCATATCTGCACTCCCTAGGTTTGTTTATGCTTCTCTTCTTCTAGGCCATCACACCCTAAATGCCTGAAAGATATTTTAAGTACATAAATTAGTTTAGTTGATAAGGAAAAGGGCAGAAATCTGACCTTAAGAAATACAATAGACTGGGCCCCGCCTTCTCTGGTAAAATGGGCTATAGTTTCACCTGTGAAATGAGTCATACTCTTTCTATCTGTGGGTGGGCCATTGGTGTCCTCCCTCAAGCCAAATCCAAACTTCCTATAGATTCACAAGTTCCACAGACTTCCACCCTTCCAAACACATAAATATCCCCAGCTTCAGGCTATCATACCTCTCTCTTGAGGGCTCAATCTCTATTCTCTTTTGAGTGTATTCTTTAAAATCTGCCTAATAAATCCCTTCATGAACCTTGCTGACCCATTCTAAAAATTCTTTTGCTGTAATGAAAGTCACAAAATCTTCAATCTTCCCTGTGGGTGGAATGGGTCAAAGTTCCCCATTTTCATTTTTGGAAACTCCTTAGACCCTATCCAGTGATATAGTTGTATTCATCATCTTACAAAAAGTCTTTATATATTTTTGCTTCTGGAGTTTTAGGCACATTGCTTCCTATCCTGAATTTTCTTTTCTCTTTTTCTTTTTTTGGGGAGTTGGGGTGTGGATACTGAGGATTGAACTCAAGGGTACTCTACCACTGAGCTACATCACCAGCTCTTTTTAAATTTTGTTTTTATTTTAGGACAAGCCTCATGAAATTGTCCAAGTTGGGCTCAAACTTGTGAGCCTCCTTCTTCAGCTTCCCAGAGTTCTAGCATTACAGCTGTGTGTGTGTGCCATCACACCTGTCTTGAATTTTCTCTTTCAATTATGCTTGCCTGAGTCCTCATTTTCAGTCAAATTCAAATTATTCTTCTGCTTCTTTCTTGAGCATAGGACTCTATGTTGACCCTACACCCTGATTTCATAAACCTATATTATCTATAACATTCTTCTTTTTTTTTCCGTACCAGAGATCAAACTCAGGGCCTTGTGCTTTTGAGGCAGGCCCAGTGCCACTGAGCTAAATCCCTAGCCCTTATAACAGTCTTCTTTATTCCTCTTACATGTTTGATAATCTTTTACTGTGAAGTCATTCAGCCAGATTTTAATCTTCAGACACGCAATGTCTTATATTTCTTATTACTTTAAAATAATAGTTCTACCAAATTACTGTGAAAAATAACACTTTCGCGAGAACTTAAAATTTGAAAATTATGTATATCATAGTAACAGAGAAACACTGTGAATATTTTAAGAATGATAATATTTGTTATATAGATGTAGGTTTCTGAAATATTTTTCACATAACCATATTAGTTATGAATGAAGTGATATAATGTCTAGGATTTGTTTCAAATTAATCTAGGACAGAGAAAAGGAGGTTTGAGTGTAGGTAAAATACAGAGTAGGAAAATATCTTTCCTTCTACCTACCTTATAGTCATAGCAGAGGCCCCTATGACAAAAGTCAGTTTAACAAGAAAAACAGACAGAAGTATATAATATAAGTTTTACATGACACAGGAGATTTCATAACAAAATAAAGACCCAAAGAGACACAGGAGAAGGGCAGGAGGAAGATCAAAGAAAGTTTCCTGTTTCAGCCACTTTCTCAGATTAGGACAAGTACCATGTATTGAATCCAGTTAGAATCAGGATTAACCATAACATCAAGGCTGACTGGGCTAGATCAACAAGATTGATCAGTTATCAATAATAGTTGTTGAATTTGGGTATTGAAGGTTCATATGCTACTCCCTCTACTTCCATATACACAAATTTTCCCCTTATCAAAAAGATATTTAAACTGTAGAATACAGTAATTAAATTAAAAGTCTTAGAGGCACCAGAAGAATGCTAGAAGGGCTGCTCTTCTCAACTCTGAAGAGTGACTCCCCTGGTTTTGGGTATGTCACTTGGTTTTTCTGAACCTTCAGTGTTACTCTGTCAAGATGTTCCTTTGCATGTCTTCACATTCACCCAATTTCAGTTCTGAAATAATATAATGTAAGTGGCTAGGAATCCAAAGTTGACTTTCGGAAAATGGATCACCCGAGTGATCACTTTAGCACTAATGAAATGTAGCCCCTCTTGGGAGGGAAATCAAACACACATAAACTCAACAGGGGAGCAGAGAAGAAGTTGGGCAGCCAAGCAGAGCATCACAGCTGGGGTGGACTGAGAGCCACAGGTAATGAGGCCTCCATTCCACAGCTTGTTTGGAGAGCAGTGATTTGGCAAGAAAATATTCTCTCTCCTGAGGTTGAGGAGCTTTAAAGGCCCATAGGGACTTGGAGTTTCAGCTTTAGTTCAGGCCGTAGTGCCTGCACAAAGTAACTCTGAACACATGGTAGGTTTGAATCAGGAAATCAAAAGACATTTCAAATTGCAGAGTATGAAGGGACCAAGCAAAATACATTAGCCAGGTGAGGCCAATCCAACCAGAACAGAGTATGTTTTATTATAGGAAAGCCCACAGCATGCACATTCCATGTTGATCCAGTGTGTTTTTGCTCAATGACCAAGAAGTCTTTTTGATGTGCAGCTGAAAACTTTCTCATCTTTCAAAGTAGGTTTCTGCTCATGGCTGAGTTGTCTGTGAACACAAAGAATAAACATGTCAGCTTCATGATCATCAAAAGCCCTTTAAGTAGTTGAAGACAACCAAGTCATCTTGAGCCTTGCCATGGATAACTAGCCTCATTAAAAATGGTCAATTTGCACAGAAAAAACTCCAGGAAAAGAGTAGGGGGAACAATGCTTAAACTTCTGTGCATGGTCAGAAGGAAATTATTTGCATTTTACTAAGCATGACAGTTAGATATCAAAGGATGTGATGTTCACCATACTTCTTGGCAAGATGGACTACTTTTAGTATTTATTTATTTATTTATTTATTTATTTATTTATTTATTTATTTTTTGCAGAACCAGGGATTGAACTCAGGACCTTGCACTTGCCAGGCAATCATGGTGCCACTGGGCTACATCCCCGGCCCCAACATGATTGACTTTTATTGGCCACAAACCATGATTATTATAGTCAGCTTGTTGAAGATATTAGTTATTACTCCACAGTGCTACTGAAGCCCAAAATGCTAGATATCATACAGTAGTATTATTGGAACACAAAGCAAAACAAAACCTAATATTCTAACTTAATTATATCCACAGCTAACAGTAGAGAGAATGACTATAAATGGCTGAGAACCTGCAACTATGCTAAGGCCTTCAGAATACTATCTGCATTGTAGTCACCTCAAGCAAAAAAGATATTTTCCCTGAAACATGTGAGGAGATGCCAAGTGACATAGTTAGAATTTCAAAAAGTTGACACCCAAAGCCCTTTTGCTACCAGTGGTTTCTTAGTCTGGGTTACACATTGGAATCACCTGGAGAGCTTCAAAGATGGTCCAGGCTTGGTACTTCTGAGATTTGAGTTCAATTTATCTTTGGTGGGGAATCAGTGCTTTTATTTTTTGTGGTCACTCAATACAAATTGAGGGAGAGATCCATCTGCCAGCAGGAAGCTGCTCTGTCTTCTCCTTGGTCTGTAAAATAGGGAGATCTAATTGACATATCTCCAATATGGAAAGACAGTTTATTGGATAAGTGTGCAAGCTCTTGAAACCACCTGCCTGAGTTGAAGTCTTTCTTCTGCCACTCACCAGCCTTCTGGGTATCGGATAACCCATCTGTAAACAATTTCTGCCAGATATAGTTGTATTGGGAGTGTGAGGACAGCATGTAAAAGAGTCATCTACTCTCATTATATACCATTGCTGTTATTAACACTTTCATTTGGGTCTGGAATGACCCCCTCAAAGGCCCATGTGTTAAACTGTTGGTCCACATTGTGACATTCCTGGGAAGTTGTAAAACCTAAAGAATTGGGGCCTAGTGGGAAGTCACTAGGTGATTGAGGGTATACCTTTGATTGGGACTGTGGGACTCCAGCTCCTTCTCATTTTCATGAGGTAAGAGCTCCTCCATGTGCTCCAATCATGATTCCTGCCTTGCCAAAGCCCCAAACCAACAAGATCAATCCTAGGCTGGAAATTCTAAAACAGTGAGCCAAAAATAAATCTCTTCTCTTTATATCTTAATTATCTCAGATATTTTGTTATAGTGATGGAAAGCTAACTAACACAATCAGTGTTTAGCTCACCAACCATACAGTGTTCAGCCTCACAAGTTTTCTTCACTTGCGCTGCAAGTAGAACAACTTGCTCCTGTGTTCTTGTGCTCACCTCCTCCAATGATCCTCACTGTTTGTGTATTTCTTTTCTTTCTTTTCTTTTTTTTTTTTGGTACCAGGGATCGAACTTGGGACCTTGTGCTTGCAAGGCAGGTGGCAGAACCACTGAGCTAAATCCCCAGCCCTGTGTATTTCTTGAAAACATTCCTTGCCCTAAATTTTGGCTCCAGCAAATCTGACAGTTCATCATTTTATTATATTTTCTTTTCATCTCTTTTCAATTTTCTATACAAAGGAGCTAATACAATGTTTTAAATAAAAGACTAGAGCAAGCCTGGTACTGTCTCTTCTATGTAAAGCATCCACCATCTTGTTTTTAAAATGTTTTCCAAAGATTTGAATCTTATATTTATTATTATTGCATGTCATTATTCAATAAATCTATTATGATACCTCATCATAATGCCTATTCACCTGAATTTACTATTTAATAATTCAATATTTACTTGAGAATATCATGTTTAGAAAACTTGTTGCTTTCATACTAACATTAATACATTATCTGTAGTGTATGTGCAAAGAATGCAGACTGATAAATTTGGACATGTGTATTTGTTATATATCACTGTCCCTGTTCCAGACAGTGATGTCACACAGTTTTAGGGTGAGGTCTTGTTATCCACAAGACTCTCATTGTTTATTGTGTTGCTATCCTGAAGAGTATTTTCTGACTCC
The DNA here is from genome assembly GCF_053883595.1 of Heterocephalus glaber. Taxonomy (NCBI): domain Eukaryota; kingdom Metazoa; phylum Chordata; class Mammalia; order Rodentia; family Bathyergidae; genus Heterocephalus; species Heterocephalus glaber. The sequence goes on along the minus strand of NW_028258146.1, from coordinate 2,257,232 downwards.
TTATCCTTCTGTGCACCTCTATAAACATGAGAATAGCAGTGAGTATTTATAATTCAGAATAGTGTCAGTGACAACTCATAGAATCATATAATTTTAGTTGCACTAGAACCTTAGAGATTGTCTAGTTCAATTCCTCATTTTGGAGATATAGAAACTGAGGCTCACAAAGTGGCTGTACTTGTCCCCCCAAATTCCATAGCTATTAAATAGCTCATACTATCTTTCTCTTCTTACAGACACCTTTCCTAGTCAATAGCTGAGATCAGGAGTGTGATAAAGATGAAAGCAAAATGCTAAGGAGATCTTGTAAGCACAGGAGAATCGATTTCAGAAAGAATGAATTACAGCTGGTCTACCTTCAGGAGGATTCTTGGACTAGTAGCTCTCACTTTAGCGTGCATCAAAATTGCTTTAAAAAGTGAGATTGCCAGGGTATTTCTGCAGAGTTCTTGATTCAGATACTGATGGAGCCTGAGAATTTGCATTTCTCACAATAGGACAACACTTAGAGAACTAGAGTCTTGAGTAAGTACAACAGAACTCATGTTTCTGATTTTCTATTATTGCTATTGTGCTTTTAATAATCATCCCTGCACATGTCTGTGCTTCCTTGCAAGGTGGTTCACACTGGCATCCACTCAGTAGGTTCTCTCCCTCTTCCTTTTCCCTGTTACCCTGATTCCCACTATCAGTATCAAACCATTTCAAATGGAGTTCTGTTTGGGCAGCATAGAAGAGTCACCTTGACAGAATGGTCACTGGACATCCTCAAGCACAGTTGGCAGTTAGAATCTTCAGAGAGTAAGTTCAGCTCTGCCAAGTGGCAGGAGAGGTGAAAGCCAGAAAAATGTTTTCACTTTTTTGATAAATCATCTATTCGATTAAATCCTCTAATTGTGACCCAATGTCACAGGATATCTGAGGAGTAATGTGATCTATATGTGTGTCTTACCCACTGTTCAAGGACTGACTGACTGGGAACCCAATACAGGGTGTGCATGCCTAACCCAAAGGTCTGAAATGCAAAATGCTTCAAATGTGGAAACTTTTAAGCACCAGTCAATATGGCCCCACATGTAGAAAACTCCACACCTGACTTTATGTGAGGGATCACAGTCAAAACACAGGTGCACTAAAAATATTATACAAAATTACCTTGGTAAATATGAACTATAAATGAGTTTAATGTTTAGATTTGGGTACCATGCCCAAGGTAACTCATTATGTATATAAATATTTCAAAATATGAAAATTTGAAATCTGAAATACTTCTGGTTTTAAACATTTTTGGCCAGGGATGTTTGGCCTCTACTAAGACTCTACTCCCTAGATGGTAGCTTTCTGGCCTCTTACCCTTATGAGCCAGGAGGAAATGCCCATCCTGACTGATACGCATGTTCACTGTGCAAATCACAGGAAAGTCCAGGCTGAAAATAGAGGCATGTTGACATCAATACACGTGAGATTGTGTTTCCACTAATAGGGAATCGGATATTTCAACTTAAAGGAATATTTTATAATGTCTGTTCATGGACCTGCTCGAGAAAGCTTGAAAGGGTCTTTCATTTTCCCAGTGCTATAAAACTCATTGCAAAAACACATTCAGACTGAAGGAGATAGGGACAAATTCAATCTGCTGATGAGAAATCACATTGTATTCAAACCTGCTGATAAGAGAAATGTCAGTCTCTAAAGCCATAGGGACTTAAGAGTCATAATACCTGGTTAATCTGATTGCTATATAGTTCCTTAACTGCTAAACTTTCCTTACTGATGAATGATTTTGTGTGTGTTTGTGTGTGTGTGTAAATATGTCTTCCTCACCTACAACCATTTTATCAATTCTATTTTCATTCAACTAAACTGTACTTTACCAAGAATTTGCAGTTGTTGAGTGTCCTTGAGCATACAAATGAAAGCACAGGTAAGATCTGTTCATGAGTGGGGCCTGAATTAGAGGATGTCCAGTAACAGCATGAGGGATCCCTCAAGCCAGGGATCACTCTTTCACTCCACTTCCTCCCAAACCAGGTATCACATCACATCATTCTGTCATTTTTCAGTCTAATTTTTCCAAGTTGTGATCCAATCAAATTGCTGACGCCTTTTCATGTTTCTTGCAGTATTATCTAGGGATTCATGATTTAAGAAGCCAGTTTACCCTTGTGCATGTGTGTGTGTGTGTGTGTGTGTGTGTGTGTGTGTGTGTACCCAGAGAAGAAAGTTTCTCTTGTGCTGTTGGTATGATGTCAGAGGCAGTTTCTCATTCCCTCTACAAAATTTTCCTTCTTCTGATGCACCAATTAGTCGGCTATTAATAAAGAGGCATTAGGTTATGCTTATTTATTTTTAAAGAATGACATCATTCCCAGCCTTAATGTCTAGCAATAGAGCAATTCACAGGTCTTTCCATTTATGACATCATGGAAGCTGATTGAACTTGGCAATTACCTTGCTGTTTTCACAACAGTGTGACCAAGGCACTGAAAGGGAGGTTAGTTACAAGGGGCTAAATAAACATGTGTGGCGATATGCCCTCTTATTTTGTTAAGTCAGTTTGTATCCAGTGAAAAGTACCTGCAGTTTGGAGCACAAATACCCTCCCTTTGTTCCACAGCAAAGCTACCACTCTCAGTCTGAGAGATTAGAATCCACTTGTGTTAATCTCTGAGTCATCAGGGTTTGGTGGTCATCAGAGACATTCAGAAAATGAGAGCCTGTTAAGTAAAATCCAGATATAAACCTCCAGTTTCTAAATTGAGCCATTATAGAAGCATATTGGCTAAAATACTCTCATAGATCCACAGCTTTTTAAAAATGGAAAGGACTTTAGAGTTCCACCTTAGATACAAGGGAATAGAATCCAAAAACACTGAGAAAGCTTGATTAATTCTGCATAGTTAACAAGTAGAAAACTGGCTTTATTTCCACTATGGGATCAGGTCTCCCTCTTAAATAGGACATAATGTCCCCCTGCCTCACTAAGCCAGTACACATTCTCTTCCGGGAAGGAGAACTGAAGATTTTAATTGAATTTATCTGGCATTTTATACTAAGTAAAAATATTGGTTTTATTCTCAGACCATGCAAGCCATAAGAACGAGTATGCTGAATAACTATCCTAATTCAAGACTCATTGGATGGACTGTTCAAACCATCATTGGCAGTGGACCTATTGAAAGGTAATCATGTCATCTCTCCCCTTCCTAAAAGACTCCACATTTTAAGGATACAGATTAGTCTTCAGCAAAGGAATCAATTTCCCTCCTCAACTTTCATTATGTTTGAGCACAAAGCGGTAGCTTTATCAATAAAGGATCAGATTATGTCAGTCATTGAGTACATAATCAGATCTATTATTGCTCACTGATGAAACTGCCAAAAGCCTAACTAATTGAATATAAAGACATGGCCTTTGACCAAAGCCAGTCAAGGGAAACTTCGCTTTTCACACTCACAGCTTCTGCTTATAATAAGTCCTTGCAGTGACAGATAATGACCAGACTCAGAAACTGATCATCAACTCTACCAATATGGATGTGTCCCTAGAATCAAATCTCAGATTTAAGACATAGATGGGACTATTTATTTAATATTACAAGAAATTAATATTGCAAGATACACTGAAAAGATTATCATCCACCTCCATAACCAATGGGTTTCAAAGATTTGTGGAGTTTGCCATACTTTTGTGTGTGTTTTAGGACAGATGGCCATATTGGGATGATACACTGTATAGAAACACCACTTTAATTGCATAAGCATATTTATTTGCAGATTTAATAGTGATTGTCATATCTATAGGAGAGTAAGCATAGTGTTTAACATGAACTAGACTCTGAAGCATATTTACCAATTAAAAAATGGATTGTATTAGCTCCAAACTCCAGGAGGTCAGCTTTTATAAAACAAAATACAATTAACTGGACAATATTGTTAGTACAGGGATGCAAATGCTATACATACACTCTGGCATTACCACTTTAGGGGCTGAGAAGTGTGATCACTTTTCTCATACCTCATAAGGTCATAGCCAATGTTCTTATAACAAAACAAGTTAATAAAAGGAAAGAATAACAAGTTTATTTGTTATATAACACAAGAGCCTTCAGAAATAAAGATCCAAACACCCAGGGAAACTATGTTTTTTGTGCACAGATTCAAGGAAGAATGGGCAGCCATGTGGAAATGTGATTGGACGAGAGGTTATGATGTATGGTACCCCCTTCCCTTGAAGGGAAACCCTAGCAAGGTCTGCCTGTCCAGATTCTTCTTGGACTCTTTGTGTAATGCTCCTTCCTCCAGGATTGGAAGGGATCTCTCTGGAATTAGGGTCTTTAAGGGAGACAGAGAGAGTGAACTTTCTTGATATTATGGCTGGTTTTGGGGAAAAGGGGATTCTAGTCTTGGAGAAGAGGAATCTTGACATCTATGACTCACCTTGGAAGATAAAGAGGGGCAGGATACAGGATGACAGGAGACAGTCAGAAAGACATTGCTTCTGTGAACTTCAAATGTCGTTTGGTTTAGAGTACTAGGCATACCAGAGTGCAGTCCTTTGGGGTATCACATTCTGAGCCGAATTGCACAGTTCTCACTATGTGAACATAATGGCTTCTATGCCATATACATAGCTGGTGTTCCTGTGTTTTGTGCTATTTGTGGATTCACTAGAACTCTGTTGCTTAACAAGGACATGGGGATCCCCAGCATCAACATTACTGGGAGCTTGCTGAAGAAACAGAATATTGGGCCCCAACCAAGATCTACTGAATCTGAGTCTCCATTTTAACAACATCCCTGAGTGATTCATATGTGATTTAAAGTCTGATAAATACTGGTGTGGAGAAGTACTTTTCACACTTAGACATTCATTAGAGTATTGGAGACTTTTAGAAATGACTTATGCTTGAGTCCGACCACCAAATATTCTGATTTAATTGGTATGAGGGTGCAACCTGGGCTTTGGGAGTCTACTCTGGTGTAAAGTTTGCAAACCTCTGAAACCAGCAGTGCTTCTCAAGCTTTATTGATTTAAAGCACTTGGCAGTATTTGTCAGTCATTCAAATACTCAAACTTCATCCCAGAGTCAAGATTTCACTATATCCAGAAGCCGGATAGTGCAGGGTAGAAGTTCACTGGGGCCCTAAGTGAATCACGCCATCAATAAGCTTGGGAAAACTTTGCTCCAGAATAGTTTGAATACTGAGAGCATATGAGATAAGGAAAATTTCTCAAAATAATGTGCTTCTCAGGGTTCCTCCTCTGGGGCATTGTTTATCATCATTAGCTTGTTCATGAGGTGCAATTATGAATTTACTGTGCTTGGTTCAATAATGAATTGCTTTGACTAATAAACTACATTTTCATGCAAGATCTTTAAATTCATCATCTATTCATTTAACAAATATTCATAAAAGGCTTTGTTTATCAGTGTTTTCTAAGTCCTGAGGATGCAATATTGAACAATAGAGACAAACTTCCTACTCTCATGATGCTTTTATTCTAACAAAGGAATAGACAGTGAAAAATATCCTAAACGGGAATAAAACCTATTAAATAGTGGAGATTGGCTGAGTATAAAGGAAGTCTGCTTTAGACAGGAACATTAGGATTTTCCAGAAAGATTGACCCAATGAGATATGTGTATAGATACATTGGAGTGGCTTTATTGGAGGAACTGCCTCACATGATTATGGACACTAAGTTCCATCACAGTCCACGTTCAGGCTGCAGGAATGGAATTCCACAAGTGTGACTCAGTCCTAGTCCAAAGACCTCTAGAACTGGAGAAGCTAGTGTGGAAGCTTTCAGTTTAAGGCCAAAACCTAAAAATTCTACAGTCAAGGGGAACTGTGGTATAAGTTCCAGAGCCTGGAGTTTTGATTCCAAGGTTGCAGAAAATGTGTCCTACCTCTCAAAGAAGAGGCCAATTTTCTTTCCAGGACCCCATCCAATCAGATGGTACACATCCACACTGTTGATGGAGATTTTCTGCCTTGTCCACTGAGACTCATATGTTAACCTTCTCTAGAAACATTCTCTCAAACACACTGACAATAATGCTCAGTATTCCTAATCTGGTCAAGTTGGCTGCCAAAATTAACTGTCCCAACAGGTTAGAAGAGAAGCCTTCTGTGAGGTAAGATTTAATTTGAGATTTACAAGTTGAGAAAAAAAAAAAAGGAACCAACTGCTCCAAACAGAGGAAATAGCAAGTATGAAGGGCCCGGGCCCAAGTAGGCTCAGTGTGTCCTTAGAGAAGGTCAGGTTGGTAGCTCCATAGTGGGCACAAGAAAGGTTCCAGGAAAGGTTTCAAAGCAGGCAGGGAATCTGGTTGTACAGTGTCTTGGATTTGACAAAGGGGTCATCTTTTATTCCAAGAACAGTGGAAAGTCATTAGAAGATTTTAAAGTGAGGTGACATAGTGAGGAGGACCTTTGGAGAATGGATTGTAGTGATAAAAGTGAGAGCCAGAAGACTAATTAGGCAGTGATTATAGTTGTCCATGCAGGAGGTAAAGCAGCTTGTGCTGGAAAACAGACATGTAAAACAATAAAAAGTGTTTCCATTCTCCAATGTATGATCTATTGAAATATTTCTATGAATTGGTTTTTACTTTTCCTGTTTTAAAAATGCTGATGTATTCCTGTAGAGCTTATGCTTATTTGTTTTGAATAAGCCTGCTTCATCTTTACACATCCAGCCAGAACAAGTGAATTCTCACCAACTTGGGTGTGAGATCAAGGGAGGTCTCACACTCATTCCTAATAACCCTTTCACTCTGGCTTAGGTAAAGATTTCATTCATAAATCTCTAGAGTAGTTTCTTTTTTCCTAATTTTTTTTTACCTTTGGTTTTGAAGCCACTCTGATGCTCTTTGTCAATTGTGCAATGCTTTGCATGTGAATGGAAGGAGAATTCATACCATTTTGAGTGGTTAAGTGCCTTTAAATGATTTAAAAGGCTGGGAAGATATTTAACTCATTGGCAGGGAGATTTGGAGAACATGTTATTTCCAGCTGTGGGTTAGATTCATGTTTGGAAGGAGAAATTCTTACCATCAAGAAGGTTATAGAATGCATCCAGGTGTTTTTAAGAGCTGCAAAAATATCACAGCTAAGAAGAACCTTCCATTGTTTCTTCAAGATGTCACACTTCTTCCTCAGTGAAAATGGATCCCATGAATTGTGCCTCTGAAAGGGCTCTTGGAATCATTCCAGTCGGCTAGGAGGAAAGAGGGCTTTTGAGGACATTAAAAGCAGGAAACTGGAGCAATAGAGTGTGGGCACTTGCAAAGGTGTTAAAGATGAACAGGACTTAACTTTGTTAAGAAACAGATCTGGGGTAGATGGTAGAAAATTCCAATGTGGAAGAGTGACAGTTATAAATATGGAGGTTGAGTGAGAAACCAAAAGTAATAAACTATTACATTTATGACATTAGTGAAGAAGAGAGGAAAAAAACAAGATTATACCTTAATGACTCAAATAAAATAGCTGCTCTTGGGACCTAGATGGATATTCAACTCACAAACACTTTTACTCTACCTTATTCTAACTGGGATGTTAGTGTCTATACCTGTATTTTAAGGTTGGTATCCAGGAGGACAATTGACAACATATTCTTTTGTGTTGTTTTCAGAGAGGGGACATGGGGGTGATTGAACCCTGGATCATTTCAGTTTGAAGAATGAATTAAATCTACTGGGCTGTGATCCAATTAATAGCAAAGCAATTCAAAATAATTGACTCCAAAACAGTTGACTCAGTGACACATGGATTGAGCTTTGACAGCTTAGCAGTGAGATCAGGAAAGGAAATTAATATGTGATTTAAGTAAATTCAGGCACCTGGTAGTTTAATAGTCTCAGACACTTTCATCCTTTGTTATTGGACTCAATCTGGCCCAGTTGGGAGTTACTGAAACATTGATTGCAGTAAGCTGGCGCCTGTGATGTGCCACTTTGCAGCTCAAAGCTTCTTCCTGGATCACTGAGGGGAAATGATGCAAGAGTGGGACCGGAGCACACTCATGTCTTTAACTCACACAGACCAGCCTTGTGTTTCTTCCTAGGCATGGTGAGTGTAAAATGTGATAAATGGTGTAAACTTTTGGAACCAAATGTAGGACTATAAAGTACCAGAAAAACCTGGATTGGACACAGTTTAAACAACACACTTTTAATTAAAGCAAAACACTTGTCTTCAACTGGTTTCTTCTACATTCAGCTTTTACATTCAGCCATTATCATGGCTGCTCTATGAGCTTGAATTCTTTGCTTAATTCCACCTTAAAATAACTACCCTTTTTGTTTTGTTTTGTTTTGTTTTGTTTTGTTTTAGACTGTGTGCTGCTATGCTTCTGCCCCAGCCTAAGTTTCAGATATGGAGTATATGGGTCACAACATGACTCATGGGAAGACAGCCGGTTCAAATAGTTTACTAACTTGTTAATACAGAAGTAATACATGATTCTAAAATGAAAAGTGACATGGAAAGATTTGAAGTAAAAGGAAAAATAATATTTTTAAATTGAAACACATTGTCAAATTGCCTTCCAAAAAGTGTACTAATTTTACTCCGAAAACCGATGTATGAGAGTTTCCTGTCCTTACCATACATTTGCACAGTTTGTATTATTATTTAGTGTATCTCTGTCTAAACTTGGGAATATTTAAAGATGGAGTTTGGGGTTTATTTGCTTTGTTGTTGTTGTTGCCTCATAAAATAGAATCTCTCACTGTTCTCCAAGCCCATTTGTCTCTTGTTCTTGTCTCCAGAACACCCAGCTCTCAGCTAGTTCATCCTGACTCTTACTCCTAGTATATCTTCACACTCTTTGTTCTAGAAGTTCCTCCTATTTTGTACCTTCTCATCTTTCAAGTCTTAGCTCCAGTGCAACTTCTGATAAAATTTCTTACTTCATTCCAAAGTAAATGTCTGCTATTCTTTGAATATGGATTGTTTCCTCTGAAACTCATGTTGAAATTTCATTGCCATTGCTGCAGCATTGAAAGGTTGGGCCTCCAAGGGATCATTAAGTCATTAAGAAGGATTAATGACTGTCTCATGGGTGAGGGTTAATTCTCATAGAACTGGATTAGGTATCACCAAAACAAACTATTATAAATGAATCAACCTTGCATACTTTTCCACACACACTCATGCTTGTCCTATTTTCCACCACTTTGTGTCTCAGTGTCTCAGTGCCCTCTCCAGATGTTACTGCCTTGTCCAGAGACTTCCCAGCCTCTTGCTTACACTGTGAACTGGATCAACTTCTTTCCTTTATAAATCAGCCTGTCTCTGATATTGTGTTACAACAATGGAAAACAAAGTAAGACATTGTATATAACATTTCTCTACTTATCTTCCTCAGAAGTCCCTTTCATCTCTGATTTACTTGTTCACGTTTTCTCCTTCTCCACCAGCATCTTGAAGTCAGAGACTTGTTTGTCTTTGCTGTACTTCTTTCCTACTGTGGCCCATGCCTTGGTAAAGAAAAAATGATGGATTTGTTGAAGTGATAAATGAGAGGCTCATTCTTCTTCTCCTTGGAGGCCACGACAGAGAGGAGAGAAGAATGTGGACAAGGTGCCTTCAGTGACTCCCTGACATTATAGCTTCATATCTACTAGGTTCTCGAGATACACATGAAATTTTTTTACCCATAATATCAATGACTTTGAAGAAATCAGAGGAAATTGTTCTCTTCATTTTCTCCTTTCCTGATGAAATTGAGGAAAATCTGCCACATTTTGAGCCTCTCATCTTTTTCTCTATTTAGCTCAATGCACATTCCAAATGATCATCTGAGCCACAAATAATCAAGATAAGTTCCATGTTTTTGTTGGGGATAACTATTCATTTGCCTGATTTGTGTGTTTTTCCTGCTTCTAAGAAAAAGCAGGGGAAGTTCATGGCAATGTGATATAGCAGGAGTTTTTGCTCCTTGATGGTTTGTTTCTTTCTGATCATATACTCATTGTAGAACATTTAGACAATTCTAAAGAGTAGAAAGAAGGAAATGTAATCCATACATTACTTTTTATTGTCAAAATAAACATTTTTGTCTGAAGCTGGATTCCTCCAAAAGCAGATGCTAAGAGGACTGGAATGCAAGTTGTTTATTTTGAAAGTGATCCCAAGAATTCCCTGCAGGAGACTGGGGAACCCAGAGGAGGAAGGGAAGGAAATCACAGAGGTCATCCTCATGGGCATCTAGGCTTAATCCTGTTGGGGAGACCATATAATACATACCTCTGTGTTGCACCATCTCAGCGACAAGTCAACTAATATATTCATGGACATTTCTAGTCCAAGATTGGTTGAAAGCTGCTACTAGGGTTGTCAATCCAGAAGCCAGCATGCACCGGAACAGTGTGTGAAAAGAGACCCAAACAGGTTGTGGATAGCATCTGCTAGACAATCATTAGAGGCAGCATGAGGTACATGCAATCTGGGGTCAAGTTCTATCTTTTCTCCACACAGGTAGTACTGAACAAATACATAGTCAGAGAAACATTAGTTTCAGAAAATCCAATCAAATTTGAGCATACAAATGAAAATCAATGTTGGCAAATGTGGCAGTAAGCCAAGGCTTTAAATATAATTGCACCACTTGGCATGGTCTCCTTCCTTTTGTGATCTATCAAAAGAATATGCCTCCAGATAGTTTGTCCAAGATGAGTATGAAGTGGGGCAGAAATACAGCTAGAAGCCAGGAATGCCACTCAGGTAAAAGTCACCTAATGTACAGCTATCCTAGTCCTCAGACCTGTGGACAAAAAAATAAATGTTTATCATTGTAAATCATGGTTCTTCAGGGTTATTTGCTGGGTAGCATTATTGTAACGGTAGCTGGCTAAACTGATACTCAAGGGAATATATTTAACAGAGCACTGTGGAAAATAGTTTAAAAAATAAAATTATAATATCACAAATATCAAATGAATACTATAGATTTTTTTATAAAGAAGAAATTACTTGAAAGTTTGTAAATTATAAATATTATCAATTAAAATATCAGTTATATGGACTAAATAATATCGTGATTCAGGTAAAGAAGAAGTTCAGAAGTTAATAAACAGGTAATAATAGGATCTAATATTTATCACAAATAAAGATAAGGAGAAAAGATAATTAGGAAATTAAATTAAAACATGATGTGTACATTCAAAATCAAAGAAGGGATAAACTAAAGTAATAATATGGAAAAAAAAGATCTCAAAATTAAGAGCTCATCAAATATTTAAGCAGAACTGAATGAAAAAGGGCTGTCATCCAGACAAATTGTGATAAAAATTTGAAAGAAAGATGTAGACAGAGAGACAAAAGAGAAACAGGGAGTGAAAAAGATACATATAAAGAACAATATGTAGTTTAATAATAATCTCATCAGCCATGTTAGATTTAAAAATTAAATAAAAAATAAAGCTTAAAAATATGCCAGGAACAGAGGAAAATGTCATTAACTCTTTGGAGGATATTTTCAGAAACTGTGGCAAATATCACACTTAATGGTGAGATAACTCATATTTTCTTCTATAGTTTGTCAAATTTAATTTTCAATTTCAAATAAATCATATATCAATGTATATCTTTCCATTACAAATTTGTGTAAATTGTTATAGACATTTTAAATAGTTGCATAGTAGTTCATCTTATACATAGATATATTCTACCATAGGAAATCAGTCTTTATTAGGGATTGATAGTTTCTAGTCTATCATGTGTCATATTTGAATTTTCCCATATGATTTCAAACTCTGATTGAATATTTTTAGATTTTGACTAAATTAATAATTGAAAAGTAAATCTTGTGGATTTTTAAAAATATTCTTTTTTTTTTTCCTGGTACCAGGGATCAAACTCGGGACTTTATGCTTACAAGGTACTGAGCTAGATCCCGGGCCACAAAAATATTCTTGTAAAGTACTAATAAAGCTAATGATCATTTTGTATTTATTCATTCAACAAATAGAACTTGCTGTGCACCAGATCCATCCCATGCACTTGGCATCCATCAATGACTCAGGCAATTTCCTGTCCTCATGAATTCTGTGTATTTCTTTCTTTATGAGCCATTCATTAATATATTCAGCTAGTGATCTCATTTCCTTCAGTTTTCAAAAACTATTCATACATTAGGCTAGTAATCTTTTGTCATATGTATTACAAATCAGTTAATGTTGTTAATATTTTAACTCTTTATGGTTCTTTTTTTTTCACAACCCACAATAATTTTGATTTTCTGTAGATATATCTTTCAATATTTTCCTATATTTTTCTACCCACTTACCCCAGGATTATAGAAATGCTCACCTACATTATTTTCTAATATTTTTATAATTATTAACCTTTGAACTTCAAAAATTACCAAATAATATACAAAATAGATGTATTCACTGCCTAGTCTTGACCTAAGAATCATAGATAATCATAGATAAGAATCATAGATAAATTATGTATGGTCCCTTGTTTGGTAATGAAAGAGTGATTTTATTTATTAAAGGGTATGTTTCACTCCTGTACATGGGAATAGCCACAGACCTGCATCAAATTACCTATGTCAATTGCCTTTAGAATAAGATCCCAAATCCCTAGAACAGCCCATCCCCCTTAAGAGGGCCTCCCCAAATTCTCCTGAGTATAGCTCACCTTCCTTTCTTGGCTCTGCACCTCTCTCTCTCTGCAGGGTCCCAAAAGTGGCATGCTTTCTCCCTGTGGCCTTTGATACAAATTATTCCTCCAGCCTGATCTGAATTGGTTTTCCTGCTTCAATTAGCTAACGCCTGTGTATCCTTCTAATCAAAGCTTTAATGTACCTCCTTGAGAGAAGGCAAGCAATTTCTTAAGTATTGATTGAGCCACCTCCTAAATGCTAATCTGTGATACATATCTTCTTTCCACACTCCAAAGGCTGATGAAATACCAGCCATATGCATGGCCACATCATCCATCATACCAAATCACAACGGCCTCACTACTTCACCATAACAACTACAGGTTGAGAATCCCTAATCTGAAAACCTGAAATCCTAAATGCTCTAAAATTTAAAACTTTTTAAATTCTGTGACACTGTAAGTGGAGAATTCTACACCCAACATCATGTGACAGGTCTCAGCCAAAATTCAAGTGCCCTGGGTGACTGGAAGTTGTTCATATCAAGATATATAGTTGGATTCATGAGTTGTGGGGAAAATAGACTGGAATTCTCTTAAATTGTTCTGATCCAATAAAAGTGTAAAGATCATCTTATGTTCTCTTTGTGTTCTAAAAGTCATTATAATAATGTTAGAAGAAGAGAAAGAAATTCAAGTACTGAAGATGTGTTGTAATAGCTTAAATGATGTTGAGTCTTAGCTCTAAAGGTACCAAATGAGGAAGTAAAAGTTCTTAAACTGCTGCTTGATGAGGAATTTCTTTTTTTTGTCTTCTGATTTACATTTATGACCTAATTCAGGTAAATAATGTGCCTTATTTACTTCTTTAACATGTTGTATACAGAGAGCCTGCTATGTAGAGTTATGCAGAAATGCAAAAATTGTTACCATGGTTTATTTCTACTGCGCCTTAAGAAGAACAAATGCTCTTTTCTATACATTTCTTTACCTTACTAATATAGATTTTTTATCATTACATTTATGGGTACATTTTAGGTATAAAATATAGTTACATTTATCACTGGGATCTTGTACCTTTACATGATGTATTTTGATTCTTGTTTTTTTTTTTTTCCATTCCCCTGCTCTCCCTTCACCCCCTCCACCCTTCCCTATTTTCAAAGACTTTGTTTTCATTTTTTCCTTTGCTCACATTTTTTCTTTTCCCTTCTTTCCCTTCCCCTACCCCTCCCACTTTCCCTACTCCTTTAGACCTTTTCTTCCTATTCCATTCTATCAATTAAACATTTGATCCTGTGTAAATATCAAAGTTTCTCTGGTGTGAAAAAATAATATAAATTTTTTAAATTAACACAGATGTGGTCCCGCTGCACCTGGCCCAGAGGAAGGGGCTTCCAGGCCGCCATCCAACCCACCCCTCCTGGCACAGAGGAAGGGGCTTCTGAGTGGCCAACTCACCTCTCCTGACCCAGAGGTAGGGGCTTCTGGGCCACTGTCTCCCAGCTCCCAGCTCAGAGGAGGTGAGTGGCGCAGGCACCAACAGTGCCCCCCACCCAGGTCAAAATGAGAAGACACATAAAGAAGTCTCAAAACCAGACTTCCAAATCACCTAGGCAACCCAAAAGGCAAATGAGATGGAACACTCTGATACTTAACCACCTGGACTCCCTGAACTGGCAACAAAAGAGGATCTGGAAAAAATGAAATCAGAAATAATTTCTCAGATAACAGCAGAGATTGTGCTCATGCTGGAAGATATGATTAATAAATCTAGAGAGGAGCTCAGGAACACAATGGAATCCCAACATATGAAAAAAAATGGAATCCATAAAACAGATGCAAATAGATTTCCAGGAGATCAAAAACTCCACTGAAATTCTACACAGCACAATGAGCCAATGTAAGGATGGAATTTCAGATACAGACGATAAAACTGCAATTAGTGACCAGGAAAAGAAACATTGCTTCAAAATTGTACAGGACCACGAGAAATCAATCCAGCAGCTGCCAGACAATAAAAAGAAGAATAATGTAAGACTGATTGGAGCCAAAGAAGAAACAGGAGAGAGTGCAGATGATATAAAAAAATTGTTCACAAAAGTAATGGCAGAAAACTTCCCAAGGAGGGGAAAAGAACTTGACCTACAGATAAGTGAGGCATATAGGACTCCAAATAGCCTTGATCAAAAAAAATCTACATATAGGCATATAATTGTTGAGATTCCAGAAACTCAACAGAAGAACAAAATTCTACAAGCAGTTAGAGAGTAGAAACAAATCATATACAAAGGAAAGCCCATCAGAATCACAGCAGACTTCTCAACACAAACCCTCAAGGCAAGATGAGCTTGGAGAGATGTATTCCAAGCCGTAAAAGAAAACAGCCTCCAACCCAGATTGATGTACCCTGAAAAACTATCTTTCAAAATTGATGGAGAAATAAGACACTTTCATGACAAAGAGCACCTGAGGAACTTCATGAATACCAAACCAGCACTCCAAAATATTTTAGACAATATCCTAGGAAAAGACAATGAGGATCACAACCCTACGAAGCACAGTAGAATGAACCCATTGGGTGCAACAAGAAATTAAATGTAAAGGGGGAGAATCCAACAAAAAGAAAAAGTCATGAAAATGATAAGTCAATACATATCAGTTATAACCATCAATGTTAATGGTCTCAATTCACCAATCAAAAGAAATAGACTGGCAGAATTCCAAGAAGCAAAATCCAACAATATGCTTCATGCAAGAAACACACTTAATTCAAAATGAAACTCAAAGACTGAAAGTTAAAGGGTGGAAAACAATACTCCATGCGACAGGAACCCCCCAAAAAGCAGGAGTAGCTATCCCCATTGCAGATCAAGTATATTTCAAACCAACACTGATTCAGAAAGACAAAGAAGGACACTACATCCTTATAAAAGCAACAATCCAAGAGGAAGAGATGACAATCATAAACATATATGCACCGAACACTAGTGAGTCCAACTATATAAAACAAATACTAACAGATATGAGTAGTCATATATGCACTAATACAATAGTAGTGGGGGACCTTAGTACCCCACTGTCACAAATCGATAGATTAACTAGACAAAAAATAAGTAACGAAAAACTAGAACTCAATCGAACTCTTGAACAAATGAACTTAAGAGATGTTTACAGAGTCTTCCACCCCACAAAATCAGAATACACATTCTTCTCAGCTGCACACAGGTTTTTCTCCAAAATAGACCGTATACTCGCTCATAGAACATATTTAAGTAAGTGCAAAGGAATTGAAGTTATCCCCTTTATATTATCAGAACATAGCATGATGAAATTGGAGATCCATAGCAAAAGAAACTCGAAAAACTTCATAAACACATGGAAACTGAACTACACACTTCTGAATAACCAATAGGTCACAGAGGAAATTAAAGAAGAAATCAGACAGTTCCTTCAATTAAATGACAATGACAATACAACATATCAGAATCTATGGGACTCAATGAAAGCAGTGTGATGAGAGAAATTCATAGCAGTGAATACTCACATTAGGAAAACAGAATGAGCCCAATTAAACAACCTGATGCTAAACCTCAAGGTCTAGAAAAAGAAGAGCAGGGCAAATCCAAAGCTCATACAATGGAGTTAATTATAAAGATCAGAGCAGAAATCAATGCAATGGAGACTAAGAGAATGACACATAAAATCAATGAAGCCAAGAGTTGGTTCTTCAAAAGAATCAACAAAATTGACAAACCCTTAGCCAACCTTACCAGAAAAAGGAAAGAAAAGGCCCAAATCCATGCAATTAGGAATGAAAAGGGTGAAATTACAACAGACCCAGCAGAAATCCAGAGGATCATCAATACCCACTTTGAGAGCCTATATACCTATAAGATGGAAAACACAGAAGAAATAGAAATATTCCTAGATACATATGAATTACCAAAGTTGAACAAAGACCTAAAAATTCTAAACAACCCAATATCAACCAATGAAATTGAAAACGTCATTAAAAACTTAACAACTAAGAAAAGCCCAGGACCTGATGGCTTCACTGCTGAATTCTACAAGACATTTAGAGAGGAACTACTGCCACCACTGTTTAAACTCTTCAATGAAATTGAAAGGGAAGCAATACTCCCGAATTCATTCTTGGAAGCAAGTATCACCTTGATCCCCAAAGGAGAGAAAGACCCAACCAAAAAAGAGAACTATAGACCAATCTCACTAATGAACATAGATGCAAAAATCCTCAATAAAATACAGGCAAATAGAATGCAGAAGATCATCAAAAAGATCATACACCCTGACCAAGTGGGATTCATCCAGGGGTACAGGGATGGGTCAACATATGCAAATCAATCAATGTAATACACTGTATCAATAGAGCCAAGGACAAAAACCATATGATTATCTCTATAGATGCAGAAAAAGCCTTTGACAAAATCCAACACATATTTATGATAAAAACCCTACAAAAAATTGGAATAGATGGTCTCTACCTCAAACTGATAGAAGCCATCTATGAAAAACTAACAGCCAGTATCATACAAAATGGTCAAAAACTGAAATCCTTCACACTAAAATCAGGACTAAGACAAGGATGTCCACTACCAACACTCCTGTTCAATATGGTTTTGCAAACATTAGCCACGGCAATTAGACAAGAGAAAGAAATAAAAGGAATAAAGATAGAAAATAAAGAAGTCAATTAGTCATTATTTGCAGATGACATGGTACTCTATATAGAAGACCCCAAGAATTCCACCAAAAGTCTTCTAGACTTAATAACCAAATTCAGTCAAGTAGCTAGTTACAAGGTCAACACACAAAAATCAATAGCTTTCCTCCACATAAACAACAGACTCACTGAGAGAGAAATAGGGCAAATAATTCCTTTCACAATAGCATCCAAAAAACTGAAATACCTAGGAATCAACCTAACAAAAGAAATCAAAGACCTCTTCTCTGAAAACTGTAGCACTATGAAAAGAGAGATTGAAGAGGATATCAGAAAATGGAAAGACATCCCCCACTCCTGGGTAGAAAGGATCAACATAGTGAAAATGGCCATACTTCCAAAACTGCTATATAGATTCAATGCAATCAGAAATCCCAGCAGCATATTTCATGGACCTTGAGAAAACAATCCAAAAATTCATTTGGAACAAAAAGAGACCCAGAATAGCAAAAGCAATTCTAGGCAACAGAGACATGACAGAGGGTATCACAATCCCCAACCTGCAACTCTACTACAAAGCTACTGTGATTAAAACAGCATGGTACTGGCAAAGAAACAGACTTGAGGACCAGTGGAACAGATTAAAAGATGTGGAAAGAACTCCAGATACAGTCAGCCATCTCATCTTCGATAAAGGAGCCAAACACCCTTACTCTAGGAAAGGTAACCTCTTCAATAAATGGTGCTAGAAAAATTGAGTTTCCACTTGCCAAAGATTAAAACTAGACCTATATGTCTCGCCATGCACTAAACTAAAGTCAAAATGGATTAAAGATCTAAATATTAAAACAGAAATGCTGAACCAGCTGGAACAGAGGTTAGGTAGAACTCTTGAAGACCTTAGTGTAGGAAAAGACTTTATGAACAAAACCTCAGTTACCCGTGAACTAGCCCAAACAATAAACAAGTGGGATCTCTTCTTATTAAAAAGCTTCTACACAGCAAGAGAAACCATCAGCAGTGTGAAGAGACAACTCACAATGTGGGAAAAAATCTTCATCTGCTGTTCCTCAGACAAAGGTCTACTATCTTGAATCTATAAAGAACTTAAAAAGATCAGACCTCCCAAATTTAAAGACCCAATCTGAAAATGGGCATCTGAAATGAACAGACATTTCTCAGACAAGGAGGTAGAAATGGCAAATAAACATATGAAAAAATGTTCAACATCACTGGTCATTCGAGAGATGCAAATGAAAACAACACTGAGATTCCACCTCATTCCAGAAAGAATGGCTGCTGTCATGAAATCAACCAATAACAAATGCTGGTGGGGCTGTGGGGAAAGAGGAACCCTGCTCCACTGCTGGTGGGAGTGTAGACTGATGCAACCACTGTGGAAATCAGTATGGAGATACCTCAAAGAACTAGGACTGGAAGTTCCATTTGACCCAGCTATTCCCCTGCAGGGTATCTTCCCCAAAGAATTAAAAGGATCATACCACCGTGATATATGTGCACCCATATTCATAACAGCACAATTTGCAATAGCTAAGACTTGGAAGCAGCCCATTTGCCTGTCAAGTGGAGACTGGATAAAGAAAATGTGGTTTTAATAAGATGGAGTACTACTCAGCCATAAAAAATGAGAAATTAGAGACATTTATAGCTAAATGGGTGCACATTGATGTGATACTCTTAAGTGAAATAAATAGGACACATGTATAAATACTGAATAGTTTCTCTGGTGTGAGAAACTGAAAGTGTAAATAAGAACTAAAAGATATAATAGATAATGTGAAATAGGAAGAAAAGGGCCAAAGGGCAAGGGGAAGTGGGAGGGGGTAGGGTAAACGAAAGAAGGGAATGGAATTAATATGAAAAAATGGAAAATGGAAACAAAGTCTTTGTAAATAGGGAGGGATGGAGGTGTTGAAGAGAGGGCAAGGGAAGGGGGAAAAATAAGAACCAAGAGAGACTATGTAGAGGTGCAAATTTCCAATGATGAATATCATTATATTGTATACCTAAAATGTACCAATGATTAGAATTAATTATTGGTAATGAGAAATAGGAAGAAAAGGTCTAAAGGGGTAGGGGTAGTGGGAGGGGCAGGGGAAAGGAAAGAAGGGAAAGGAAACATTATGAGAAATGGAGAAAATGGAAACAAAGTCTTTGTAAATAGGGAAGGGTGGAGGGGGTGAAGGGAGGGCTGGGAATGAGGAAAAAATAAGAACCAAGATGCATCATGTAAAGGTACAAGTTCCCAATGAGAAATGTAAATGTATTGTATACTTAAAATGTACCAATAAAAGAATTTTTTAAAAATACATTAACACAGTTGCACTGAAAATATCATTTAAAATTATCTTTAGGCTATGTGTATAAGGTGTGTATGGGGCATAAATAAATTTCATGTTCAGATTTGGATCCCATCCCCAAGATATCTTTTTTTTTTTTTTTTGGTACCAGGGATCGAACTCAGGTCCTTGCACTTGCGAGGCAAGCGATGGAACCACTAAGCTAAATCCTCGGCCCCCCAAGATATCTTGTTATGTATATACAACAGTTCCAGAAGGAGAAAAAATTTAAAATGTGAACTACTTCTGACCTCGAGGATTTGGGGTAAAGGATATTTAAGTTTACTGGGTAGCAAGCACCTTGAAGATAAGAACCTTATCTTTTCATTGGTGTGTCCCCAGCAGCTGACAAAGATATCAAAGTGAATATGGACAAAATAGTAAATTAACAAGACCCAGGAGGAAAGTTTGAGATAGTATCCTTTCCTGGAAAGTAAGCAGGACAAAAGAAAAACATGCTGGCTGTTCAGAGACCTGTGTCACTGTGGACTTTGAAAGAACACTGGCTTGGATGTCAGGGAGGTTGTTTCAACATGTGACAGCAGCTAGCTCTAACTCTAGACCTTGGACCTATATACACTTTCCCACCTCCAGTTTCCTCGTCTATTAATTACCTACATTCCTCAAGCCTCCTGGTTACGTTTCTCGAGCTCTCATTATCTGCCATGCATTGCAATACTTCATTAATTATATTACCTAGTTTAATCTATATGCCCTATAGTAAAGATATAATTATTATTTCACTAATAACTTGGAGACTATAAGGACCCTGACCCCACAGAAGGAAACTAGAGAGGGCTACTTAGCATAATAAGAGCACATAGAGTTTATTTAGGATAGTCTGCACCTTGGAGTGGTTCACACAGCTTGAAAATAGCAGAGCTGTGATTCTGATTCAGAACTTCCTGACCCCTGAACATGAACATTTCATCACTGTTTAAGGTTCACTTCTGTTGAAACAGGAGAGTTGAGAGTGAGCAGGCTTTGTAAACTGTCAAGCATGCAGCAAATGCAGGTGAGAAGAAACTACTCCTCCTTAGGACAAAGAAAGAAGCAGTATCAACTGGATGTGTGTTTGCCTTCAGGAGGAATGAATGTCTGGGATTTCAGATCTGATCCAAGTTCAATGTGTCTGGCCCAAGGTTATTTTTGATTCTAGGCCACTGTGTGCTGGTTTCTGTCAACACTGAAATAAACACCACATTGCAATCTGCACCTTTTATTAATGGTGTGATTCACTTAATGAGGGCTTTGCTAACTCACATCAATCTTCCTTCTAGAAGAGGCCCATCAAGGAATATAGACAGCTTCCAGCCTGTCTACTCTGCAACAGCATTTGGTGGTCCAAATGTAGTCGCCTTCTGCACCCAAAGAAGGGAAAGAAGACACTCCAAGACTCAAGACCAATACACACACACACACACACACACACACACACAGTTTAACAGTCTATTTTATTGGGTTTATCTGGACATTATTGTTTAAGTTCCAGGCAGCCAAACAGCCATGGCTAGATTACTCTTAAAACCTGACTTGACCATAAAACATTCTCCAAATGGGCAAAGACACTAATCAAAACTGTGAAAGAAATGCTCTGAATAAGGAAATGATTCAATGAAAATTTTGTATCCCAAACTGACACAAAGGAGCACAATATTCAGCCTTGATGATGATATGTGAATTAGTAGAGTCTGCACCACAGAGCACAGCAGACTGAAGATGGTAGCATGGTCCCCACAGCTTGGAGCAGAATATGTAGTTCTGTCTACAGACAAGTTCACACTGACCATATTTTGCTGAAGAATGGGTTTTTTGTTTGTTTGTTATATGAACAAAAGACTTTATTATCTCTAGGTCTGGTTTTTCTCACTGTCCACACAAAGTTGTTAGAATTCATATGAGGCCAAATGCTTGCCTTCTTACAGGTAACATGATTAGGTAGGGAACATCTGGCTCACAATATCACCTGGAGGACTGGCATCCCTCCTTTCCCACCACTGCAGTCCTCTCTGGACTGGAGAAGGAAAAGTAAACAAAAGTAAAAGTAAAGAACATCCCTCATCTAGAACTGAGGATTGAATTCAGCACCTTTGCACTGAACTACATACCCAGGCCTTTCAATTTACTCATTTTAATTTTGAGACAGGGTCTTGCTAAGCTGTTCTATTGCCCAGGCTGGGCTAGAATTTTTGATCCTCTTGTCTCAGCCTCTCAGAGTGCTAGGATTACAGGCATGCCCCACCATGCTGGCAGGAAGTCATTTTTATAGGCATCACAATTAGGGGAGAGTATTAATTAAATGTTAAGACTATAAACTAGATATACAGTAGTTCCTCTTTAGCCATCATTTTGCTTTTGCTTTTCAAGGTTTCAGTTATCTCCCATCAACCATAGTTCAATGATATTAAGTGGAAAATCACAGGAATAATTCTTAAAGTCTCAACAGCATGACGGAATCTCAAGTAGCCCACTCCTCCCACCCGCCTGGGACATGAATTATCCCTTTGCCCACCACATCCAAAAAAAAAAAAAAAATATATATATATATATATATATATATATATATATATGAATGATAATCTGAGAGATTCAGAGGGATTTCTTCAGAGGACTGTCTTTGAATAACATACCTGGACATCTTAGGATATCTATAAGGTTCAGCGTCATGGTTCTCTACAAAGCAGCTACTTCCTCCTGTCATGTGTATCTGAGAGGGGTCATGTGGACTTCACAATTGGCTTTGCCGTAACACCTGGGGATGAAGGCAGAAAAGGTAATGGAGGCATGACAGAGGGCTCTCCTCAAAATCATTTCCCTTTTTGCACCAGGCAGTGGCCACCACCTCACAGACAGTTGTTGGCCAGATACAGAGAAGACAAACTACAGAGAGGAATGGGTTTTTGCTGCCCACCACCCACACCTATCTGTCTAATTGTTTTCTGAACTGGTAACCAACTATGTTAGTCAGTTTCTATTACTAGACCAAATACCTGAGAAAATCAACTTGTAAAGAGATGTTTAATTTGCCTAATGTTTTAGAAGTTTCAGACTGTGATCAATTGGCTCCATTGCTTTGGATCTGGGGCAGGACCTCATGGCAGGAACACGTAGAAGAGCAGTGTAACTCCATTCATGGGCAGGAAGCAAAAGAGATAGGGGGAAAGAAGGGATAAGCATTTCAAAGTCCCCTCCAAGGGCACACACCCCTTGGCCTTGGAAATGCCTTCTACTAAGCCTCACCTTGTAAAGATTCTTCTACCCTACAATAATGCTCAGGAGACCAAGCCCTGAACATATGGACTGGGGTGGATGGCAATTTAATACCTAATTATAGCATCAAACACACAGGTTAAGACCTGAGAGCAAGACTCTGGAAAGGAAGGGGATAAGCATAAGGCATGGCCATTATTAAAAGATTGAAATAAAATGAAAATAAGAGAAATAGATATTAAGTTTACAAGGTAAAGGGGGAATGAAGAGAATATGGTAGAAAATGGTCAGAATGCTGGTGTGTAGGGGCTGCCTTTTGCCCAGCTATTTCAAACAATATCAGAGTCACCATTGTTAAACTGAGAGGAGAGTTGGGCAGAGTAGGGAGGTCAGTAAATAAAAGGCCTGTTTAAACAGCTTGATGGAGGCCTGGGGATTTAGCTCAGTGGTTCTGGCGCCTGCCTTCCAAGCGTAAGGTTCGATCCCTGGAACCAAATAAATAAATAAATAAATAAATAAATAAATAAATAAATAGCTTGATGGAAATAAAGGTCTTTTAGAGCTGACAGGAAAAAATATATAGGAAACCTATGAATGCAGTGAGGGAATTATATCCAAAGAAATCACCAGCTTAGCCTCAAAAACCAGTAACCACTCAAGCTGTAATAAACCCCATGCTCTCAAATCTGATCTGGTAGAAAGAGAGATAATAATATGCATAGTGCCCTAAAAGAGCAACCACTCCAAAGCTCACCTCTTATGTGACTCCAGAGGACAATGAGCAAAGGGGCAGAGGCAAAGGCTACAAGATGGGACCACCCAGCAGCCCACCCCATTACCTACTCTCTGCTGTTTCTTAGTGGCTGGGTTCCTTGTTATAGATCCAATGGGGGGGACGTAATTAGAAACATAGCAGCCACTGGTCAGTAACTACTGTGTGTTTCTAAAGCTCTTTTCTTTCCTCTCCCAAAATAAGTTTTTGTTTTATTTTATTTTTGTTGTTTTGACTGGCAGATGAAATCGTATGTGTTTATTATGTACAATGTGATATGTTGGATACATACCATCATATTGCTTCTTCACTGATACACAATAGATATGGGAAGGACAAAAAAATGTGTGTTTTAAGTCACTGGATCATGAAGTTTTAAGGCATTCAGATATGAGGAACCATCCAAGACCAGATGGCTTGCAATCCTACTGGCTAGGACTAAGGATTGTCTCCCTGTGGGAGAGGAGTATGCCATGTCATATGAGGAGGAAAAACAGTTGTTCAGGTGGCCACAAGTGCAGGCTGACAGACATAACTATTTGGCTCCGATATCTCTTCTATCTCAGAAATAAATGTGTAGCTGATCCCACAGCTATTCAGAATGAAGTGTTTACTTCACAGGTCCCCTTGCATTGTGACCATGTAGCTTTGGGCCAATGGGAAGTAAGCCAGTGTGGCATATGCCATTTGTGGGAAGTTCCCTTAACAGGAAGAGTCATGCCATTCTTCAGGCTTCTCTCTTTCATGTTGAATGGGATGAAAATGCAATAGGTGGTGCTGGGACAGCCATTTTGTTTCCTGGAAATAGCAGGAGTGAAAGGGAAAGATAGGTGGAGCTGGGACATCGGTAATTGTTCACCGAAACTTCCACAGTGGCTCCAGGTTACTGCTCTTTCGGCATGAAATAACAAAATGAGCTGCGATTTGTTAAAGTTACTGTTTTCTTCTTCCTGATCTTTGCAAATTTAATGTAACTATAAAACACATTTACGACCTAAAATTATTCAAGGAACTATTGTATTCTATTCTATTCTATTCTTGCAGATGAATCAAAATAAAGAGTCCATACAAAGGAAACTGTAGTATGAGAGAACAGTTAAAGTAGAAAATTAAAAAAATTACAAAACTAATGCAGTAAATGTAATTAATGAATGAAAAGTTTGATATGATGATAATGTTTTGAAAAATTTTAAAGCTATAATAGATCCTATTTTCATTAAAACATTTTTGTTCATTTAGAATTGCTCTACAGTTGAGCTACATCTCCAGCCCCTGAAACTTTTCTGAATATATCCTGTGGCACTATTTCATTCAATTTCTAGAAAAACTCTATTATACCATTACAGTTGTCATGTTCAAGATGAGAAAACTGAGGCATGGAGAAGATAATTCCTTGGATTACCATCATACTTTGTCAACCAAACGCTATGTGATAGCAGAGAAAAATCTGAAATCAAACAAGAGAGCTAATGGCACCATTTTACATAAAAAGACCTCACAGATGTGAGGCTGCTTGAGTTGGCAATTAGGTTATCAATGACAATGAAGGAAAAGAATATTTTCCTTCTAAGTCACTACTGGAAAAGATATTTGAAGAAAAATAATAGCTTATACTGCAAAACAATTAAAAGTAAAAAATAAAAATAAGAGCATTAAAATAAAGAGTACAAGATAATAGAAATAAGATCACTATAACATTTGTTGAATTAAATGTTCAGGCTTCCTCTACTGAGGAAGTCCTTTGGGTTCAGGCAAATTAAAACACAAAAGTGAAATCAATTGACTGCAAATATTTAGTGCGTGCTAAAAGAGACATTGTAATTGATCCATGGTATAATTGTAGTTATATTAGTAGTTGTAGTTCATCACTGTAAAAATTTTTATCCTATAAAGAAGTCTAAATCAATTATAGATGAAAATATTTAAAAGGCAGACTAGAAGTATTTTTTAAATCTTTACATAATGTAAGACAAGGATGGTCTTTATATACACATAAGAGCAAAGGCAAAAAGATAATGGAAAATAACATGATATAATGAAACCACTTACAAAATAAACCAAAAAAACACTAAGCAAATCAAGACAAAAGAAATCAGATGATGCTCATGGCAAGAACAAAAATTAAATCCACAATATACAAAGAACTCGGAAAATCAATGAAAGATTAGCAATTATCTAAAATAAAAAGAGAAAAGAACATGAATATACAATTAACAAAAGAAGAAACACACATGGCTAGTAGCTATATTTTAAAGTATGATATTGTAGGAAATCTAAGACCATTTTTGATTCATAATCATTTAAATAGAAATACATTTTCCAGTGTTGAGAAAAATATAAGAAAATATATATCGAAGTAGTGCCTTGTGGGTATAAACTAGTTCTAATTTTGGAAAGTATTTTGATAATATGTACAATATATATCAAAACCTTAACTGTGTTCACCCATTTTTACCTAGAAATTTTGCACCAAATAATGTATGTTTTTTGAAATAAATGAACTAAAACTTCAGCCATAAGGATGTTCATAGAATATTTGTTAATATGAAAAAAATTGGACAAAAAACAAAAATTTAAAAGGAATATTAAGCGCTCATTAATAACTATGGTGGCATTCAAAAAAAGGTTTTGAGTAGTTAGAAAAAAATGTACAATTTAATTATATACATTACATATTATACAGACAGATATGTGGATTTCTTTAGCCACTGTTCATGGTTTGACCACACCTTTGTGCTATAGTTTAAATCCAAAATGTCCCCAAAGGCTCATGTATTGAAGGCTTGTTCTCAGCCTCTGGTGTTATTGGTGTTACCAGAACTATGTGCTTGTGCTGCCCATTGCTGGACCAGAAACTCAGAAGACAGAAATTAATGGAAAGAATTAGTTTTATTCAATACTGGCCCTGAAGAAGGATGAGGAGACTTTCCTATTCAAATCTCCATCTCAGAGGAGCTCAAAATATGAAGAGTTCTTATAGAAGCAAAGGGAGATACAATGAACAGGAAGGCTATTAGTAGATAGGATTTTTGTAATCCAGATGTTATCTTCTGTCCTCTTCTCCAGCAGGAACATCACAATAGGCTTCTACCTGCTGGGTCTAAGTAACTAAAACCTAGTGAAGGGCTTCTCTTTAGCACAAAGGATTAGGGAAAGGCAGAAGGCAAAAGGGAATAGAAGGGGAGCAAAGGACAGTTTCAAATGAACCCCTGTGAAATTGGAGGTGGAGCCTAGTGCAAGGCCATCATCAAATTTTATAAAAAGAAGAAACTGAAAGTCAGAGATGCACCGTGGCTACTTGTTGTCACAGAGCAAGGTCACAGCTAAGCATAATTTAGAGTCTGGTCTCCCACTATCCTCATCACTTCAAATTTCAGAAAAATCTATTCAAAATGGTTATTCTTACTGGAGGCCATGCATTCTCTTCTGCCCTCCTGCAGCTTTAACTAACTAACACGGTCTACAGAATGAAAAGCTGTTAAGATTTGGAGTGCAAACCCTGGCTGGTAACTGAACAGGCTGCCACTGTGAGCCATAAAGCAGTTTGGTTTTGACTCCTTTTTTCTTTTAAGTCAAATTTGCAAAGTCAAGTAATAAAGTATAACAGAAGCTTCCTTTGATTTAAGGCTGCCTGGGGAAAGTCTTGAGTTAGGAACAGAGATCAGAGTTGTTTACTTAAATAAATGAATGGAACTTTAACAGAACAGCTAATAAACAAATCTTCCTCAGCTCATGCCAGGCTCCCCTGGGACCTGAGGTGTTGGGTCTGAAATCCAGCCAAAGGACTAAGGCATCACAATGACCTCACAGAGGTCTCCAGGGGTCTCTGGGGTCCACAGGGGGCCTCAGATTTGGAATGACTTCTTAGAAGCCAGGCTGGGGCAGCTTTTTTTACCCACACTGGAAAAAAGGACAGCCAAGGGAGGCTGCCAGCTGGGACAGGCAATGCCCTGTGGCACTGAGGCCCATCCAAGCTGCTGTTCTCAGACCACAGATCTATTCTCCAAGGCTGCCGTATCCTCCTAGGAATCCAACAAAGGAATAATACAACATCAGGCACAGACAAACTGACATTTAACTTCTACTTTTTTAATGCTTTTGATTTGATGTATATTTAGGTTCACATAATGATGTACTTTTGGAAACTGACCTAAGAATGAATCCTGGTCTCCTCAGTGAGTTTTCTCCCTGAATCCTCTATTCCTGCTGCCCCTTTAATATAGAATCATCTTCCATTTCCCCCCACCCTCCTTATTTCCTCCACTTAACAACTGTTTGAATTGTCCCCCAAAAGTTCATGTGTCAGAAACTTTATTCCCAGATTCAAAAAATAATGTTACTTGGATGCCAAGGTTTTGAGATGTAATTTGGATTAAATGAGGTCATGAGGGTGGGGTCCCTATGATGGCAAGAAGAGGAAGAGAGGAAAAGAGATCCTAATCAACACCCTTGATTTCTCTACCCATGTGATATCCTATGATGCAACAAGAAGGTCCTTACCAGGTACCAGCACAGTACTTTTGGACTTCCCAGCCTCTAGAACTGTGAACTAAATAAACCTTTATTCTTCATATGTTATCCTACCTGTGATATTAAATTATAGCAACAGAAAATGGACTAAGAAAACAACTCAGACCAGAAACTTCTCTTCTCTGTTTACTTAAAGACTTGTTGGATTTAAGGACCTTGTTTGCAATTGTAATGTACTTTCTAATATTGTATAGGGCTGTACACAATTTATTTTTGACTAGATGTAATACCAGACATGTATTTCAACAGAGTGGTGGACAGTTAGTTCCATTCAGGGGCTGATGAATACTGGAGACCCAGATCTGTTACCACTTCTTAGGGCCATATGGTCCAACTATACTCCCCAGGGAAGAGTTAGATGTTGTTTGGCTTTGGTTTTAGCAAGATAGGTGCACCTCAAGGCTTTCTTCCACTTCTTTTGCCTTTCAAAGCAGGGTGGGAAGCTGTGGCTGACATTAACAATTGCTTATGATTTTCCCTTGTGATATATTTACTAAAGCAGTTTTGCTAATGGGCTGTTTACAGTCATTTCCCTTTCACAGCTGGCCCCAGAGTGAAATGAAAACAAAAAAAAATGATACCCAGGGGTTTATCAATTTTTTTCCCTTATAAACTGTTAGTGCCTCTCAGCAGGAGAAGTTCACAATCCCCAATTTATAACTACTTGCAGCAGGGTTTGTCTGCCCAGATTGACTCACTGCATGGAAAAATCCCAGATCCCTCTGAATGAGCCTGGTGCCCCTTGCTGAGACTGACAACGTCATCGCTGGGGGCTGCGGCTCATGGGTACTGGAGCCAGGAAGGCAGAAATGAGGACACTGCCCCTGCATTGCTCTACAGAAATTCCAAACAGGCAAGGAGTTTGTTTCTCCTGAATATTTTTCTTCAAGTTTCCTTTTCCTTTTTGTGTTAAAAAAACCCAAAACCCTCTGTTGTGACAGTAAATAAGAAGGAGGAAATAGTGCATCCACATCACCTAAAATCCCAAGTTAGAGTAAGACAGTGAGAGGTAGGGAACAGACCAATGAGGCAATTGTGGGGAGAAAGCAAAGATAACAAGTCAAGATGGGAAGAGGATTAGAGCCAAACCCTATCAGGGTGGTGTGAGAAATGAGGTATCCAGCTGAACCATTACCTCTAAGTTTCGGTGAGTTACAGCAAGCAGTTTGTGTGAAAGCCCATTTCATCCTTTACAAGAACACTTTGTAAAATAGTCAAGTCCTTACATTATAGTTTGCTTTAATGAGTCTTCTCTATTCATTCATTTAATTTTACATGCATGTATTCATTTATCCAAAAGTGGCATCAACTAAAAGCTGGATAAATAATAAAACAATCTCTTCTTTTTTGAAACTTCCAATTTGTGGGTAGACATGGAGAAACTATCTTAAAAAGTTGGCATGGGATACATCGTTTAGTGCCCTGTAGTTCCCACTGAGGATGACAAGTCTTATCCTTGGATGGAACCTACTGGAAAGTTTCAAAGGATTCTATGTTATCGGAACCCTCCAGAGAACAGATAGGTATAGATATAAAAAATTATAACAGTTTATTAGATTGGCTTATACAATCAGAAGCTCAGAGCCCAGAGTCCAAGAATGGTTGCCTGCAGGCTAGAGAGCCGGTAGCTCTGTCTGAGAAGCTGGAAGCCTCAGAACAAGATAGAAAGGCCAATGATGAGCCAAAGGCCAAAATCCTGAAAGCTCACAGGAAAGCCACTGGTACAAGTCCATGTTAAAAGGGTAAAGAATCTGAAGTCAAAGAAACACGTCTGCCCAAGAAGGGCCAAGCATGTGTGTACACAAATCCCCCTCTTCCCCGTTTTGCTGCATCAAAGTTCTCAGCCTGTTGGATGGTGCTGCTCACAGTCAGAGCAAGTCTTCCCCATTCAGCTCACTGACCACACATTTTGGTCTTTCCTGGAAACATGTCCACAGATACTTCAGAAATAACTTTACCAATTTTTAAGAAACCCCTCAATCCAGTCAATTTGACAACCAAGATAGCAAAACATGATCAAATACACATATTACTAAGATTATTCCATCTGAATAAAAGTGATCACATAGAGAAAGGATCAGCAAAAGGATCAGTAGGAGGTTATTAAGACAGTCTAGGTAAGGACATAGTCTAGATAAGGAGTCTTAGCGTGGGCTAAGGTGGTGATTATGGACTTGGAGAGAGTGAAGATTCTAGAAGTATTTTGGAAGTGAGAGTCAACAAGGCTTGCTAACACATGGTACTTGACCAAGCTTCTGGTATGAGCAACCAGGCAAATGAAGGTGTTCCTTTTTCCAATCCATGCCTTACTTCTTGCTTCCCCAAATTCATGTAGAGCTAAGGAAAAGATTCTGTCTATTCAGTTTCACTGTCAGACTGCCATCTACCTCTCTCTATCATTCACCTATAATCTGGGTCTCTCCACTTATTATGAGTGTCCTAGGCAAGAGATTTGGTCTCCATGAGCTTTAGAGTCCTCATCTGTAAAATGTGGGGAAGTTGAGAGAATTGAATTCAATCATAGGTATGGAACCCATAGAACACAGAAGGCACTCAACAAATGCATGTTTATTTTCTATATGCTTCTTTTTGGCCTTGCCTTCTGAGATCTTGGATTTTGGTGCTTCCTTTTACAAACATAGCAGTGCTTTCATTCCCAATTCAATATAAAATTGCTCTTCATTCTATTCAGACAAATATTAATTACTGCTTCCATTCATCTAGATAATTACATTTTTCACATCTGTTCTAGCCAACTTTCAGTGCCCATGTTTGACCTTTTGGTTATTTATAATCTGCATTTACAATGACCTCCCCATCCCCTGGTAAGAGAAGCAGTAAAGTGGCTGAACTTGGAGACAGAGATGGGGTGGTTTGGAAATAAAAAGATGTTGCAGGTCAAAGGCAGGGCAGAGAGAGGCACTACCTGGGGCTGGAGGTGATTCAGAAGCTAAAAACCAGAGCCAGGCAAGCTGTTAGGTGAGTGGAGGCAGACACAACCTGACAGAGATAAGGGGTTTTAAAATGAAAAGAAGAGCTGCCTCAGACAGGAAACCTCTCATTCCTTCTCTGTCACTGTTGTGGCTGGATCTAAGGATGCCCTTCCACTCCAGCCTTACTAACTACATTCTTGCAGCCACTGCCGACATCAGTAGACCAGACAGCAGATTTTATGGAGTCTGGGCTTCTAATACAAATATCTGACCTGCACTGCATGCTTCTAGGAGCTCTAATGTCCCTTCTGTGACCACAGTTTAAAAATATGTCTAAATCAAGCAGGAAGTTCAAACTCCTTCACCTCTGAAAGTCTTTCCAGTTTTAGAAGTTTTGGCTATGAGAAAATGAGCTGATGTTACTTTATCTGAACCACGCATACTGAATAAATAATGGCAGCACATGGTAAAATAAAACCAAACAGCATAAAGGGATATATGCTAATCACCTTCATTTACCTCCCTCAGAGGCAATCACTGTAACAAGCTGTGTGTGTGTGTGTGCGTGTGTGTGTGTGTGTGTGTGTGTGTGTGTGTGACTGTTACCATAAATATTCTAACCATTTACAAGCATGAATGACTGGACACTTTTTCCTTTCACTTACTTACCCTTCAGTCTATGCTCTGAAGGTTGTGTCCTTCCAAAATTTGTATGTTGAAATCCTACACTTAAGGCGATGGTATTAGGAGGTGGAAAATTTGAAAGAGCATTGAATCATAAGGGCAGAATTCTCATGGTTGGAACTAGTGCCCCTATAAAGTAGATCCCAGAGATATGCCTTGCCCTCTCCACCTGTGAAGGTATTTATAGTAAGAAGATGTATATATAGGAAGAATGGGCCAGCACCAGATATAGATTCTGCTGGTAACTCGGTCTTGGATTTCTCAGCCTCTAAAACTGTGAGACATCAACTTCTTGGTGTTTTTTTTTTTTTTTTTAACAGCCGCACAGTTTATGGAATTTGTTGTAGCAGCTGAATAGACTAAGACATCCACCTTGCCCTACTCCAATTTATGGAATTAATTTCTTCTTATTTCATGTCCTCATTATATTTAGATTTCTATCATAGCATCTATGAGGTTTTTGTGTTTATATATCCCATCTCTCATATTTTAAAATGATGAAACAAAATTATAAAATAAACACAAAGGAAATAAATGGAATAAATTATAAGAATAACCCCAGGAATTGATAATGTAGAAAGCAAAAACAAACAGAAAACTGATCTGTAAACCAGAATCTATTCTTTGTAAATACTAGTGAACTAAATAAATCTCTGGCAGGTCTGATGAAAAGAAAGAAAGACAAAAAAAGAAGTAAGCTGTATAGAAAGTAAGAAAAGTGATAGGTGACAGAAGACTTATAAATCATGAAAATATGTGGGATCACTTTATGCCAACAAATGCAAAACCCTGGATGAAATAAATGGCTTCCTAGGAAAAGAGAAATTACTCAAGAAATTACTCAGAATAAGTAAAAGCTGTACAAGAAACTGAAAGGATGATCAAATATTTGACACTAAATTCTCTGGGCCTTAGAGTTTTTTTGTCTTTTTTTTTTTTTTTTTTTTCTTTTTTGGTACAGGAAATTGAATTCAGGACCTTGCGCTTGTGAGGTAGGAACAGTGCCATTGAGCTACATCCCCAGCAGGCCTTAGAGTTTTATAGGTAAATTCTACCAAGGCATCAAGGAAAAAAGAATTTAATGTTATTTAATATAATGTAAAATATAACAAAATAGGAAATTTCATAACAATCTGTAAGGGTAGCACATAAAAAACTAGACTAGTATCACACACAAAAGTAAAGATCTTCAATAATAAATTAGCATATCAAATCCAACCATTTAATAATAGAAGACCAAATCAGATTACTCTTATCTTCCATTGGGCAACCCACTAGTATAATATACCACATTGGCTGATTAAAATAGAAAAAAGTATGTGATCACAAAGGATGCCAAAGAAAGCATATAATAAAATTCAGCAATCTCTCTCATTAAAAATCCTTTAATAGTATTTTATTAGAATAAAATGTGCTCATTTTCTAAAAGGGTATTTACCAAAAGAAGGGGAGGGGTCAGATATAAAAAAAGAATTAACATGTGTTATGTACATGTACCAATCCTCCACATTAAATACAATAATTATGTACTGCAAACATATACTACTAAATAAAAGAAAAATCCTACAGCAAATGTTCCACTTAATGGTAAAATATTAGAGGCAGTGTTACCTATATTAGCTGATGCAATAAGACAAGAAAAAAAGTTTTAACTATTGCCCAAGAAGACACCAAATGGCTAACTTTTAAAAATTATCTACCAAGAAAACTTAAAGGAAGTCATTAAAAGTTGTAACTTACACAACAAAATGGCCAGTTGGGAAAATATGCCAAAACCATTTGTTTTAAGTACAGGAAAATGAAACAAAATAAAAAAGTAATTAGACAAATATTTACATATCTTTACTATGTGCAGGGAATACTACAATGATTTTATAGAGTTAACCCATTTTATCTTCAAAATGACCCTATAATTTAGGTATCATTGTTATGACTTTTCACAGAAGGGAGAAACAAACCCATAAAAAGGTGAAATAGTTTGCCTAAGACCATGCAACAAGTAAGTAGCAGAGCCATGACACACACCTAGCTAGTCTGGCTAGATTCTATGTTCTGGAAACTAAACTCAGACTGAAGATTTTTGTTATAAATTTTCTGAAAAACCCAAAGGGAAATTGTTAGATTATAAAAAAGTTTCAAATTTGATAAAATCAAGTCATAGTAATCATAAAAGATTCAGGATCTTCCTTATACTGTTGCTACTTCAACTATAAACTGACAATGCCCACTGAAGTCAATTTGTTGTACCTATCAAAATTGAAAGTAAACTAGGAATTTAGACTAAGTATAGCCAGCCTTCATATCTCTGAGTTCCACAGCTACAGATTCAACCAACAACAGATGAAAAATAATTTTGAAAATATACACTGAACACATACAAATATTTTCCCTAAACAATACAGAATAATACATACTTACATAATATTATGTTTTTTTAGCTACTAAAAGCAATTTAAAAATGATTTACAGTATATAGGAGGACATGCATAAGTTATATGAAATTCTACACCGTTTTATACAAAGAATTTGAGAATCTGTGGATTTCATTACCCCCAGGGGATCATGAAACTAAATCCCTGCAGATATTGATGAATGTACATTTTTGTGTACAAAAGTATACATGGTATAATTGTTTGAAATAGCATATAATAGAAAATAATAAATGTTCATTCATGGGAAAGCATTCAACTAAATTACAGTATTGGTTTACTGTATAATATTATGAAGTTATCAAAAGGAATGATGTGAAAAAGTGGCCAATACATATTTCCATTCTTTTGTCATTTATTTATTTTTCCTTCCTTCCTTTTCTCCTTCCCCTTCTCTAGTTCCCCCTTCCTTTTGAACAATGTTTTCTTATTTCTCATTGTCTATTATATATTTTGGTCCCTATTTACACTTCCAGTTTCTTACACCAGAGAGATAATGCAATATTTACATGTGTCCAATTTATTTCACTTAAGAGTATAGCTTCAAGGTGGCAAGAAATATTTTCAAATCAACAAATCAAACTATAGAACAATAGGCATAACATAACCCCAATAGTGTTTTTTAAAGGCTTAAAGGCCATACGTGTGTATGTGTGTGTGTGTGTGTGTGTATATATATATACACACACACATATATACATATGGATATGCATGCATAGGAAAGGGGTTGAAACAATATGACCCAACTTGATAGCAGAAGAAGCTTCTGAGGAAATAACAGAGAGGAGGCAGAGATGAAAGGAGACTTTTAGTGTTTTCTCTATGTAATTTTATAATATTTGACTCTAACATAAGAGGGATATATTTATAAAATTAAACGTGTAGTAGAAAAGGACTATTATGGAAATCAGTATGGAGATTCTTCAAAAATTAAAACAAGAAATTCCATTCAATCCAGCTATTCTCCTACTAGGTATCTTTCCAAAAGAGTTGAAAACATCATATTATAGTGATGCATGTATACTCATGTTTATAGCAGCACAATTCATAATAGCTAAATTTTATTTATTTTTAAAAATTTTATTATTATTATTATTTTGGTACCGGGGACCAAACTTGGGTCCTTGTGCTTGCGGGGCAAGTGGCAGAACCACTGAGTTAAATCCTCGGCCCCTATAATAGCTAAATTTTAGAAGCAACCCAAATACCCACCAACAGATGAATGGATAAGGAAAATATGCTATGTATGCACAGTGGAGTACTACTCTGCCATAAAGAAGGATATGCTTGATTCATTTGTAGGAAAAGAGGCACACATTGACAACATAATGTTAAGTGGAATAAATTGGACATACAAGCTGAAATATTGTGATATTTTTAATACAAGAAACCCAAGCATAATTCAAGAGCAAAATAAAAGATAGATAATAGGAAATAGGGAAATAGGTCTTTTGCAAATATAGGGATAGGAGAAGGAGAGGAAAGAAGGAATGAAACAAAGAAATAAGATGTATTATATACATGTACCAACTCCCTACAAGGAATGTGATTATTATGCACTGCAAACATATACTAATAAAAAATAAAAACTGATAAAACAAAGTAGAAAAGGAAATATTACTTTCAAGGTAAGAACAAAATAAAAGGAAAAAAATCATTTGACTAAAGAACACATATAAGTACAAATGAAAGTAGTTATATCTTTGGTGAAAGGAGTGAGAGTCTGGGGAGGAGAAAAATTGGAAATGTACATTCCTTTGACCACTTCCATCAGTCCTTAAAAAGTAAGAGAGATGCAAATTCTATCCTATTTTAATGATTAGCCATGGAAAGCAAAGAACTTGCCCTTTCATGTAAGAATGCTGAACATAAGCAGCAAGACTAATGAAAATTTCTTCATCAGAGTTATGTTTAGGAATGACATTAGATTTGTGAATGGAAAGCCCTCTAGTCTTATGTTAGAGAAGTAACTCAATATCTTTCTCAGGTGACAGTAGGAAGCTAAAAGTGCAAGGCTATTTCCATTAGAGGCACTGACATTTAAGTGGACAGGTCATTTTAAATATGATACATCCATAGCTTATAAAAAGTGGCAAGGAAACTGTCCTCCCATACTTTAGTAACAAGATTGCCCTGTCAGGTCCAGAGGATGCTGTAATGGCAGTAACAAAAAGCAGAAGACTAAGAAATGCAGACTGTTGCTCTATGGTGACTAATACAGGCTGGGAAGAATTTGCCCAGGTGTGAATTCTGGCTCTGTAGTCCAAATACTGTTTGGGAAAATGCTGTGATTTTTCTTATGTTCAGTTATTTACCTGTAAAATGGTGATGCAAAAATGGTAATTCCTTTCACACAGATTTATTGTAATAAATTAAATATAATTAATATAATATAAAATATTAATTATATTTGTTATTTATATAATTGATATAATATAAATATATTAATTATATTTGTCATTTATATTATAAATATAATATAATCTTATCAAGCACTTGAAAAAGCATCTGGAACATCATAAGTATTTAATTTATATTAGGTATCATAATGAGATTATAACCACTTGGGACCAGAGAAACAAATCACATCAGGTTAGGCATTTGCTCTCTAACCCATGACCAGCTTGCTGATTTACAGAGCATTTGCCAGTGTTTATGGAGGAAGGCAGAGTTATATGTTTTCCTGCTATGGCCCAAGACAGAACTCATTAGCATCAGGTGGCTACTGAGAAGGTGATGTGTGTCTAGTCCAAAGTGAGAAATGCTGTTAGCATAAGAATGCTCTGGAATTTGATGACTCAATATGAAAAAGAACTGTTTGTACTTATTACATGTTGAAATGATATTTTAGATATATTGGGTTCAATAATGTATTATTAAAATTACTTTCATCTATTTCATTTTACTTCTTTTGGTGGCTACTAGAAAATTACATTTCTTATTGGACAGCACTGGGATAAAATCTATATGTCCTGTCACATCATCATTAACATTTCAAAACACTTTCTCATACATTTCTCTAAGGTTCTGGGAATATAGATAAGAAGAAACTATTATCTCCATTACAACAATGAAGAAACTGAGAGTTAAAGTGATTT
Source organism: Heterocephalus glaber (assembly GCF_053883595.1). Taxonomy (NCBI): domain Eukaryota; kingdom Metazoa; phylum Chordata; class Mammalia; order Rodentia; family Bathyergidae; genus Heterocephalus; species Heterocephalus glaber. Next base: position 2,219,905 of record NW_028258146.1, on the reverse strand, counting down.
GCCAAAGACTCCATGTAGTACATGCCCATGTGTGGAAAAAAAGTAAATATAACAGAAGGCCTCATATTAAAAAGCAGCAGTTTTCCATCATACTTCCTTTCTCACTGCTTGGAGGCAAACATGAGACAGATATAGATGATATAGATATAGATATATTATAGGGATACAGAATATATAGAGAGAGATAAGTATGTATAGGTATCTATATCTATATGTAGATAGATAGATAGACAGATAGATAGATAGATAGATTGATTGATTGTTTGGTGGTACTGTTAGACACCTTGGTGTTACCTATATGACCCTTATTAACAATAAAATTTTTTCCAACATTCTCTTAAAGTACACCACCTGCCTACACAAAACAATTAGTAGTCCTCCAAAGGTAGTATCCCTCAGAAAGACTCACTTATATGAGCATAATCCCCAGCTCATTAAACAACTTAAGGTTGTTTTTACAAGAAAAGATGGAATAAATTTTGAGAAAGTAAGGTGTGTTTGATTTCAGTTATCTTTTTCCATAGTGAGATTTTTTTTTTGGAGACACAATAGCCATCCCTGGTTTGCAGCACAAGATAATCAAAGTGTGAATGTCCTTCATGGTAAGATTGCCCCAATTTCTGGAACCAGAGATTCTTTTTGGAAATATCTGTAGGCTTCCTAAAGTCAAAACCAACACATCAATAATTAAGAGAACCAAAGACCACATTAGATTGTACAATATTAACCATAAGAAAGAGTAACTTAGGAGTTGACAAGCTTTTGGAGTCAAGGGCTAGGTAGCAAGTATTTTAGGTTTGGGGAGTCAAACAGTTGATGATTTAGCTGTTGTTACACAAAAACAGTCAAGGACAGTACATATACAAAGGAATATGCTTGACTTCCAATAAAACTTTATTTACAGAACAGGCAAAAGGTTGATTTGGTCTAATTACTGCTGTTTGCTAACACTTGGATTAAAATTTCCAGCTGAAACCAAATCTCAAACAGTCTATAAAATTTACAAAAGAAAAGGAAATACATATTGACAGTGGGAGGCATTCTCCATAAACTCCAGAAAAACAGGATTTCTGGGAAAGAAAGAATGCAAGCTAAAGTAGGATTAAGAGAAAACATCCACTGAGCCTCTTAAGAAGCAATGTCAGTAGCTCCGTTCTGTACTGAGGTGGCTCATCCTGGTAGAGCTGACTTGAGGCAAGGAGTGGAGAAAGAGAAGAAAAGGTAGCTGGAGGAAGCTACCATCCATCACTGATCAGAGGAGGCTCTGATCTAAGATTACACTCCAAAATGGTGAGCAATTGCACATCTTTAACAGTGAAAAGAGCTTAGTGGGGAAGAATGATTAATATGTTTTTGCAGGCTTAAACCACCAGTGGTACATGCATGATTGTGCCATGTCCCCCATAGGACAGTCATGTGCCACTGGTGGTTCAGAGCTGTCTGGAAGCAAGACACACAAATTACACCCTTATCATGAATTTTAAATCATTAGGAAAACTAGAGGACAAATGAAGGCATCATTAAAAGGCAGAAAGCCACCACAGAGGAGGCCTCCAGGTCGGCATGCCATGGTTCCCAGTGGAGAAGAGACTTCTAGGTCAGTATGCCACAGCTCCCAGCATGGACAAGGCTGCCGAGTAGGCATGCTGTGGCTCCCAGCCTGGAGGAGGCTTCCGGGTTGGTGTGTCATGGCTCCCAGCCGAGAGGAGACTTCCAGGTCAGAGTCCCACAGCTCCCAAACAAGAGGAGGACATGACTCCCAGCATGGGTGAAGCTTCTGGGTAGGCATGCCACAGCTCCCAGCACAGAGCCACACAGGCACCAGGGACACACCCCACCCCCAGTGAAATGAGAAGATAGGTAAACAAGCCTCAGAACCAGACTTTGAGATCACCTACAGCAAGCCCAAAGGGAAACGAGATGGAACATGCTGATACTCAACCATCTGGACTCCCTGAAATAGCAATGAAAGAGGATCTGTAAAAAATGAAATCAGAAATAATTTCTAACATAACAACAAAGATTGTGCCCATAGTGCAAGACATGATTAATAAATCTAAACAGGATACAGATAAAAAAAACATAGAAGATCTGAGGAACATGATGGAATGCCAACATAAGAAATAAATTAAATCTATAAAACAGATGCAAATAGATTTCCAGGAGATTAAAAAGTCCATTGAAAGTCTATGTAACAGAATGAGCCAGTGTGAAGACACAATTTCAAATATAGAAGATAAGATTGCAATTAGTGACCAGGAAATGAAAAAATTCTTTAAAATTATAAGGGACCACAAGAAATCAATCCAGAAACTGCTAGATGATGCAAAGAAAAATAACGTAAGACTGATTGGAGTCAATGAAGAAACAGGAGAGAGTGCAGATGACATAAAAAATTGTTCACAGAAGTGAAGGCAGAAAACGTCCCAAGTAGGAGATAAGAATTTGACATACAGATAAGCAAGGCATATAGAACTCCAACTAACCTTGATCAAAAGAAAAATCTACATATAGGCATATAACTGTTAAGATTCCAAAAACCCAACAGAAGAACAAATTTCTACAAGCAGTTACAGAAAAGAAACTAATCACATACAAAAGAAAGCCCATCAGATTCACAGCAGACTTCTCAATGCAAACCCTCAAGGCAAGAAGAGCTTGGAGTGATGTATTTCAAGCCCTAAAGGCAAAAAAAACTCCAACCCAGACTGATGTACCCTGCAAAGCTATCTTTCAAAATTGATGGAGAAATAAGATACTTTCATGAAAAAGAGCACCTTAGGAAATTCATGAATGGCAAACCAGCACTCCAAAAAATTTTAGACAAAATCCTAGGAAAAGACAATGAGGATCACAGCCCCAGGAAGCCCAGCAGAATGAATCCACTGGGCACAACAAGAAATTAAAAGCAAAGAGGGAGGATCAAACAAAAAGAAACAGTCATGACAATGATAGCCAAATACTTATCAGTTATAAACATCAATGTTAATGGTCTCAACACACCAAACAAAAGAAATAAATTGGCAGAATGGGTCAAGAAGCAAGATCCAACAATATGCTGCATACAAGAAACACACTTAATTCAAAAAGAAACTCATAAACTGAAAGTTAATGGGTGGAAAACAATACTCCACGAGACGAGAACCAGAAAAAAAGCAGGAGTAGCTGTTCTGTTTGCAGACCAAGTGGACTGCAAACCCACACTGATTAAGAGAGACAAAGAAGGACACTATATCCTTGTAAAGGGAAGAATCCAAGAGGAAGAGATGACAATCATAAATATCTATGCACCAAACACTAGTGCACCCAACTATATAAAACAAATACTAATGGACATGAAAAACCATATAAGCACTAATACGATAGTAGTGGGGAACCTCAATACCCCATTATCACAAATAGATAGATCAACTAGACAAAAAACAACCAATGAAATACTAGAACTCAATCAAACTCTTGAACAAGTGAACTTAACAGATGTTTACAAAGTGTTTCACCCCACAAAATCAGAATACACATCCTTTTTAGCTGCACACGGGACATTCTCCAAAATAGGCTACATACTCACTCACAGAACATATTTAGGTAAGTGCAAAGGAATCAAAGTTATCCCCTGTATATTATCAGAAGACAGTGTGATGAAATTGAAGATCAATAGAAAAAGAAACTGCAAAAACTTCATAAGCACATGGAAATTGAACAACACATTTCTCAATAAACAATGGGTCAAAAAGGAAATTAAAGAAGAAATCAGACAGTTCCTTCAAATAAATAATGATGAGAACACAACATATCGGAATCTATGGGACTCAATGAAAGCAGTCTTATGAGGGAAATTCATAACAGTGAATACTCACATTAGGAAAACAGAATGAGCCCAATTAAACAACCTGATGCTGAACCTCAAGCTTCTAGAAAGAGAAGAGCAGGACAGTCTATGAGTTTCCTTTTGAATTAAGTGTGTTTCTTGTATGCAGCATATTGTTGGATTTTGCTTCTTGACCCATTCTGCCAGTCTATTTCTTTTGATTGGTGCATTGAGACCATTAACATTGATGGTTATAACTGAAACATATTGACTTGTCATTACCATGACTTTTTCTTTTTGTTGGGTTCTCCTCCTTTACATTTATTTATTTATTTAATTATTTTTTTAATTTTGTTTTTGTATTAAATTCTTTTATTGGTACATTGTAGGTATATAACACAATTACACTTCTCATTGGGAATTGTACCTTTACATAATGCATCTTGGTTCTTATTTTTTCCCCATTCCTAGCCCTCCCTTCTTGTCATGTCAGATGGGTTCATTCTACTTTCCTTCCTGGGGTTGTGATACCTAACTTCTGTTCCTAGGGTATTGTGTAAAATTCTTTGGAGTGCTGGTTTGGTATTCACAAAGTTCCTAAGGTGCTCTTTGTCATGACAGTATCTTATTTCTCCATCCATTTTGAAAGATAGTTTTGCAGGGTACATCAATCTGGGTTGGAGGCTGTTTTCTTTTAGGGCTTGGAATATGTCACTCCAAGCTCTTCTTGCCTTGATGGTTTGTGTTGAGAAGTCTGCTGTGATTCTGATGGGCTTTCCTTTGTATGTGATTTGTTTCTTTTCTCGAACTGCTTGTAGAACTTTGCTCTTCTGTTGAGTTTCTGGAATCTTAACAATTATATGCTTATGTGTAGATTTTTTTTGATCAATGCTATTTGGAATCTTGTATGCCTCACTTATCTGTATGTCAAGTTCTTTTCCCCTGCTTGGGAAGTTTTCTGCCATTATTTCTGTGAAGAGATTTTTTTATATCGTCTGCATTCTCTCCTGTTTCTTCATTGACTCCAATCAGTCTTATGTTATTCTTCTTTGCATCATCTAGCAGCTACTGGATTGATTTCTCATGTTCCCTTATAATTTTGAAGCAATTTTTCTTTTCCTGGTCCCTAATTGCAATCTTATCTTCTATATCTGAAATTCTGTCCTCACATTGGCTCATTCTGCTGTGTAGACTTTCAATGGAGGTTTTCATGTCCTGGAAATCTATTTGCGTCTGTTTTATGGATTCCATTAGTTTCCTGTATTGGGATTCCATCATGTTCCTGAGATCCTCTCTAGGTTTATTAATCATGTCTTGCACTAGTGGCACAATTTCTCCTGTTATGTGAGAAATTATTTCTGATTTCATTTTTTCCAAATCCCCTTTTGTTGCCAGTTCAGTGGGTCCAGGTGGTTGAGTATCAGAGTGTTCCTTCTTGCGGTTGCTGTAGGTGATCTGGAAGTCTGGTTTTGAGACCTATTTATGTGTTTTCTCATTTCAACTGTGGGGTGGGGGGGCAGCTTTTGGCACCTGCACGGATTACCTCCTCTGAGCTGGGAGAGGTGGGAAAGGGGCCGGGAGCAGCAGTAGGGATGGTGGCCCAAAAGCCCTTTCATGTGGGCTGAGAGCAGTGGGAAGGATGTTTGCAGGGAAGCCCCTTCCTCTGTTCCAGGAGCAATGGGATGGAGGCTCAGAGGCCCCTACCCCCGGCCCGGGAACGGTGGGAGGGATGGTGGCCCAGAAGCCCCTTCCTCTGGGCTAGGAGCAGAGGCAGAGAAGGTGGCCCCAAAACCCTTTCTTCTGTGCTGGGAGCAGTGGGAGGTATGGTGGCCAGGAAGCCCTTTCCTCTGGACCAGGAGCATAGGGATGGCGGCTCAGAAGCCCCTACCTCTGGGCCGGGAGCAGTGGTACTCAGTACAGTGGTCTGATGGTCTGGTGTGCTCTGCGTGTTTGTAGTGTTGAACCAGGTGGCTGCTTGTCTGCAGTGGACTGATTTGGTGTGTTCTGCGTGACTTGGGACCTCGGAAGGGTGTGCACCGACCTGCCTGCCTGCAGCGGGCTGATTTGGCATCTTCCGCGTGACTCAGTCAGAGTTCTTTATTTATTGGTCTGTACCCTTCTCCTTCTACTTCACCTTCAGTCTTACATCATTATTGTTTATCTGCATAATGGCCTTTCATTCTGAAGTGAAGGGCACCATGCCAATCATCTTGCATTTAATGCCCTCCAAAGAGGAGGAGGCATTTGATATTATTTTCACTAGAATTCCTGACCACAGACAAGAAACCGTGCATGTCCTAGAATATGCTACAATTTCAATATGCTCTATTCCCAAGCGTTAGCTTTAGTTTGAATTTAAAATCATCTCAATTTAAGAGATCACTTGGCAAGATCCTGACCCATCATGTGAGTGAATGAATATGAAGCATAGCAGAGAGCAGCTATCATTTCTGAATGTCTGCAAAGGATAAATGGAGATGACTGATTTTCCTGAACAGAGCTGGGTTTGCATTTAGGATAAATGGCTAGGCAAGGTGAAGTTTGATGATAAATGAATTGGGATTAGTATTGCAAGTGTAGTGGAGAAAGGCTTTCTATTCCTGACACATAATCATTACTCTTGCTTAACATCTGCCACAATTAATCACTCCACCTCTGTGTTTGCTCAGAGAACATTGTTTGGATCTCAATTCAGGCACTAATTTTAGTCTATCTTCTATTATGCAAGATGAATAAAAGTCTGTCTTTCCATTACATCATGATTTCCCTCAAGAGCAGTGAATGCTTTAATTTTTGTATCACAGTGAAATATCCAGAAATTTTATAGAGTAGAGTTTTGAGCCATGTCACCTAAGGCCAGGAAGTGTAAGAAAAAAGTTCTATGGCCAGACATGGTGGTATACACCAATGATCCTAGCACTCTGGGAAGCTGAACCAGGAGGATTGAAAGTTTGAGCCCAGCCTGGGCAACTTAGTAAGATCCTGACTCAAAATTTTAAGCGGGGAGAAAAGGTTCTGTGGGTTGGTATACATGGCAGCCTCATTTTCACATAGGTATTATATTTACTTAGGTAGCTTCAGACATGATGATGGTGGTAGACATGATGGAGTTATTGAATCTTTAATAAGCTACCCTTTGGCACCAACAGGTCCCTACAGTGCTTTTATATAATTATTTGAATTTAATGTGTTGACACTTTACTTGGATTTCTTCACAATTTTAAGCAAATGAAAGAAATATTTTTTACAAAGCATGCCTCTTTCATGTGAAGAGTTGCTGTGCTTAATGAATCCTGATGAGTATGTCCCTCTAAGGATGGACGAGTCTATAAGTGCCTGTATTTAGTATTGTTGAAGTAAGGTTGTGGTTGGGGAACAGATCCTCAGGCATAGATGAGTTTCTTAGGACAAGAGAGGGAGGAAGCACAAAGTGGGCATGCTGTGGACTGAACTGTGTAAACTCTAAAATTTATGTTGCAGTTTAAACTCTCAAAGTGACTGTATTTAGAGTAACTTTGTATAAGTAATGAAGGTTAAATGATAGTGAATTTGGGGTTTTGATCTAAAATTAGATCTGATATATGAAGAGAAATTTTAAAAATTGGTGAACCGAAAGAAGAGTCCCCATGTCCCTTACACACACACACACACACACACACACACACACACACACACACACCTATCTTACAGTGACACAGTTGAAAATAGATGTGGGAGAGCACAAATATCTTAATCATATTTAAATCTATTTCCTATGAGATCCACCATTATGTACCCACTGTGAAACGGCTGAGTTGGAGCAGAGAAGTGGCTTCCTAGCTGGAAACTACATTTCCTAGCTTCTTTGTATGTAGTTGAGCAAATATGACCAGTTCTTGTGGACAGACTGTGGGTGAAAAATAGTATAACCTTCTGGGATGAAGAGGGTAAGTACTGGATCCTTGATCCTCTCTGTCAGAAGCTGGCAAACACTTTTGCCAAAGAAAGATAATAAATATTTGTAGGTTTCACAGGCTGTGCAATCATGATTTCAAGTACAAAACTTTGTCATTTTAGAAAAAAAAAGACACCATAGAAAAGAAAGTATGGAAAAAGAAGAGCATAGCTCTGTTCCAATAAAACTTTACTTATGGCTACTGAAATTTGAATTTCATATATTTTTCACATGCCACAAACTAATTATTCTTCTTTTGATTTTTGTTTCAATCACTGAAAGTGTGAAAAGCATAATTAGTTTGGAAACCATACAAATATCAGCAGTGGGATGAATTTGGTCCCTAAATTTACATACCCTGCTTTATATGAATTTTTCACACTACATCACATTTCCTAGGCACAGGTGACCTGCTGGAGGATGGTGATTTCCCAGGCAGCAGTGGATTGATGAGACAGAAGGAAAATTACTCAGGTGAGCTGCTTAAGATATCTGCCAAGACAGAAATTTGAGTGGACAAGAAATAAACCTTTATTGTGTTAAGCCACTGACATTTGGGATGGTTTTAGGAGCTAATGCTCATTGCCATAAAATATCCCTCCTGCAGCTAATTTCCTCAGTGAAAAATTCAATGGGTTTTACTTTTTTTTTTTTAGAGTAGGAAAAATTTATTGAGAGAAAGAAAACTTCTCTCTAAAAGAGACAGAAGGAGGACCGGAAAGTGGGTTGCCAACCCACCCCACATTTCAAACATGTTTTATACAGCAAAACCATGTGATGAGGTGGGTACAAAGTGGGACAAAACTATAAGACCCAATGGAAATTTACAAGGTGGGCATGAAGTGGAACAAAACCAGAACCAACCAATAAGATTACAAGTACAGTCACCCAGGTGATATTGATTAAATGGGGATCAAATTGGAAAACAAATCACAAACAAGGAATTTCCCATTTAGAATATCAATCACTGCTATCTATCTCTAGGAGAAGTAGTGCCTCTTCTTTTTATAAAGCTAACCAATGAATTTGCCTCAATTGTTCTCCATGTTGGTTCCTTGCTGTGATAGCTCCTGGAGGGCTGGTCCTCTCTAACTGCACACAAGATATATAGTTAACTTACCTATCTGCAATATTCTCCCCCCGAAGAAGTACCCCTAACTATTGTGAGGGGGCAAAGGGCAAAGATGGTTCTGGTTACTTCCAGCTGAAGAGGGTCATAATTGTGATCTGCAGTTAGAGTTACTCTACAAAGTGTCTATCTAAAAACTCTTGGAAGAAACGCAGGTCTGTGCATGCCCTGCCAAGGTCCCGAGTGGCCCAGAAGACTCCGAATCAGCCCGCTGCAGACAAGCAGGTCTGTGCACACACTGCCGAGGTTCTGAATCACACAGAAGATGCTGAATCAGCCCGTGCACCAGCAACAATCCACTGGACCCCCACCCCCGACTCCTCTGTACAGCACCTGGTTCCACACTACAAAGACACAGAGGACACTAGATAACCAGACCATGGTACTGAGTCCCGCTGCTGCAGGCCCAGAGCTAGGGGCATCTGAGCAACTGTTCCACTGACCCTGGTCCAGAGGAAGGGGCTTCCCGGCCACCAACCCTCCCACCACTATCGGCCCAGAGGTAGGGGCTTCTGAGCCTCCATCCCATTGCTCCTGGAACAGAGGAAGGGGCTTCCCTGCCACCATCCCTCCCGCTGCTCCCAGCTCACAGGAAAGGGCTTTTGGGCCACCATCCCTACTGCTGCTCCTGGCCCCTGTCCCACCTCTTCCAGCTTAGAGGACGTAATCCATACAGGCACCAGCAGCACCCCCACCACAGTTAAATGAGAAAACACATAAATAGGTCTCAAAACCAGACTTCCAGATCACCTATAGCAACCCCAAAGGGAAATGAGAAGGAACACTCTGATACTCAACCACCTGGACCCACTGAACTGGCAACAAAAGGGGATCTGGAAAAAATGAAATCAGAAATAATTTCTCACATAACAGGAGAAATTGTGCCCCTAGTGCAAGACATGATTAATAAATCTAGAGAGGATCTCAGGAACATGATGGAATCCCAACATAGGAAACAAATGGAATCCATAAAACAGATGCAAATAGATTTCTAGGACAGGAAAACCTCCATTGAAAGTCTACACAGCAGAATGAGCCAATGTGAGGACAGAATTTCAGATATAGAAGACAAGATTGCAATTAGGGACCAGGAAAAGAAAAGTTGCTTCAAAATTATAAGGGAACATGAGAAATCAATCCAGCAGCTGCTAGATGATGCAAAGAAGAATAACATAAGACTGATTGGAGTCAATGAAGAAACAGGAGAGAGTGCAGATGACATAAAAAAATCTCTTCACAGAAATAATGGCAGAAAACTTCCCAAGCAGGGGAAAAGAGCTTGACATACAGATAAGTGAGGCATATAGGACTCCAAATAACCCAGATCAAAAAAAAATCTACACATAGGCATGTAAGTGTTAAGATTCCAGAAACTCAGCAGAATGAAGTTCCACAAGCAGTTAGAGAAAAGAAACAAATCACATACAAAGGAAAGCCCATCAGAATCACAGCAGACTTCTCAACACAAACCATCAAGGCAAGAAGAGCTTGGAGTGACATATTCCAAGCCCTAAAAGAAAACAGCCTCCAACCCAGATTGATGTACCCTGCAAAACTATCTTTCAAAATGGATGGAGAAATAAGATACTTTCATGAAAAGAGCACCTTAGGAACTTCGTGAATACCAAACCAGCACTTCAAAGAATTTTACACAATATCCTAGGAATAGACATTGAGGATCACAACCCCAAGAAGCAAAGCAGAATGAACCCATCTGGCATGACAAGAAATTAAATGCAAAGGGGGATAACCCAACAAAAAGAAAAAGTCATGGCAATGACAAGTCAATATGTTTCAGTTATAACCATCAATGTTAATGGTCTCAATGCACCAATCAAAAGAAATAGACTGGCAGAATGGATCAAGAAGCATAATCCAACAATATTCTGCATACAAGAAACACACTTAATTCAAAAGGAAACTCATAGACTGAAAGTGAAAGGGTGGAAAACAATACTCCATGCGATAGAAACAAACAAACAAACAAAAAAGCAGGAGTAGCCATCCTCTTTGCAGATCAAGTAGATTTCAAAGCAACACTGATGAAGAGAGATGAAGAAGGACACTACATCCTTGTAAAGGGAAGAATGCAAGAGGAAGAGATGACAATCATAAATATCTATTCACCAAGCACTAGTGCACCCAACTTTATAAAACAAATACTAATGCACATGAAAAGTCATATATGCACTAATAGAAATGTAGACGGGGACCTCAACACCCCACTGTCAAAAATAGATAGATCAACTAGACAAAAAATAAGTAATGAAATACTAGAACTCAATCAAACTGTTGAACAAATGAACTTAACAGATGTTTACAGAGTGTTCCAACCCACAAAATCAGAATACACATTCTTCTCAGCTGCACATGGGTCATTCTCAAAAATAGACCACATACTCACACATAGAACATGCTTAAGTAAGTGCAAAGGAATTGAAGTTATGCCCTATATATTATCAGACCATAGTGTGATGAAATTGGAGATCCATAGCAAAAGAAACTCAAAAAAATTCATAAACATGTGGAAATTGAACAACACACTTCTGAATAACCAATGGGTCACAGAGAAAATTAAAGAAGAAATCAGACAGTTCCTTCAATTAAATGACAATAACAATACAACATACCGGAATCTATGGGACACAATGAAAGCAGTCTTATGGGGAAATTCACAGCAGTGAATATGCATATTAGGAAAACAGAATGAGCCCAATAAAACAAACTGATGCTGCCCTTCAAGCTTCTAGAAAAAGAAGAACAGGACAAGCCCAGAGCTCATACAAGGGAGGAAATTATAAAGATCAGAGGAGAAATCAATGCAATGGAGACTAAGAGAATGATACAAAAAATCAATGAAGCCAAGAGTTGGTTCTTTGAAAAAAATCAACAAAATTGATAAACCCTTAGGCAACCTTGTCAGAAAAAAGAAAGAAAAGGCCCAAATCCATGCAATTAGGAATGAAAAGGGTGAAATTTGAACAGACCCAGCAGAAATCCAGAGGATCTTCAATACCTACTTCCAGAACCTATACACCAATAAGATGGACAACACAGAAGAAATGGACAGATTCTAGATACATATGAATTACCAAAGTTGAACGAAGAAGACCTAAAAATTCTGAACACCCAATGTCAACCAATGAAATTGAAAATGTAATTAAAAACTTATCAACTAAGAAAAGCCCGGTCCCTGAAGGCTTCACTGCTGAATTCTACAAGACATTTAGAGAGGAACTGCTACCACTACTGTTTAAACTCTTCAATGAAATTGAAAGGGAAGCAATACTCCCAAATTCATTCCTGGAAGCAAGCATCACCTTGCTCCCCAAAGCAAAGAAAGACCCAACTGAAAAGGAGAACTATAGACTAATCTCACTCATAAACATAGATGCAAAAATCCTTAATAAGATATTGGCAAATAGAATGCAGAAGATCATCAAGAAGATCATACACCCTGATCAAGTGGGATTCATCCAAGGGATGCAGGGATGGTTCAATATATGCAAATGAATCAATGTAATACATTATATCAATAGAGCCACGGGCAAAAACCATATGACTGTCTTCCTAGAGGAAGAAAAAGCATTTGACAAAATCCAACATGCATTTATGATAAAAACCCTACAAAAAATTGGAATAGATGGTCTCTACCTCAAACTGGTAGAAGCCATCTATGAAAAACCAACAGCCAATATCATACTAAATGGTCAAAAACTGAAATCCTTCACACTCAAATCAGGAACAAGACAAGGATGTCCACTATCACCACTCTTGTTCAATATAGTTCTGGAAACATTAGCCATGGCAATTAGACAAGAGAAAGAAATAAAAGGAATAAAGATGGGAAATGAAGAAGTCAAATTGTCATTATTTGCAGATGACATGATACTCTATATAGAAGACCCCAAGAACTCCACCAAAAGTCTTTTAGACTTAATAACCAAATTCAGTCAAGTAGCTGGTTACAAGGTCAACACACAAAAATCAATAGCTTTACTCTACACAAACAACCGACTCACTGAGAGAGAAATAGGGCAAATAATTCCTTTCCCAATAGCATCCAAAAAACTGAAATACCTAGGAATCAACCTAAAGAAAGAAATCAAAGACCTCTTCTCTGAAAAGTATGGCACTCTGAAAAGAGAGATTGAAGATGATATCAGAAAATGGACAGACATCCCCTGCTCCTGGGTAGGAAGGGTTAGTATAGTGAAAATGGCCATACTTCCAAAACTGCTATATACATTTAATGCAATTCCAATTGAAATCCCAGCAACATGCGTCATGGAGCTTGAGAAAACAATCCAAAATTCATTAGGAACAAGAAGAGACCCAAAATAGCAAAAACAACTCTAGGTAACAGAGACATGGCAGGGGGTATCACAATCCCCAACCTGCAACTATACTACAAAGCTACTGTGATAAAAATATCATGGTACTGGCAAAGAAACAGACCTGAATACCAGTGGAACAGGTTAGAAGATGCAGAAACAATGCCAGACACACTCAGCCATATCATCTTTGATAAAGGAGCCAAACACCCTCATTGGAGGAAAGATACCCTCTTTAATAAATGGCGCTGGAAAAATTGGGCTTCAACTTGTCAAAGATTAAAACTAGTCCTATATCTCTCACCATGCACTAAACTAAAATCAAAATGGATTAAAGATCTAAATATTAAAATAGAAACTCTGAACCAGTTGGAACAGAGGTTAGGTAGAACCCTTGAAGACATCAGTGTAGGAAAAGATTTTATGAATAAAACCTCAGTTGCCCATGAACTAGCACAAACAATCGACAAGTGGGATCTCTTCTTATTAAAAGGCTTCTGCAAAGCAAGAGAAACCACCAGCAGTGTGAAGAGACAATCCACAATGTGGGAAAAAATCTTCACCTGCTCTTCCTCAGACAAAGATCTACTATCTCAAATCTATAAAGAACTTAAAAACATCAGACCTCCGAAATTTAAAGACCCAATCCAAAATTGGGCATCTGAAATGAACAGACATTTCTCAGACAAGGAAGTGGAAATATCAAATAAATACATGAAAAAATGTTCAACATCACTTGTTATTCGAGAGATGCAAATGAAAACAATGCTGAGATTCCACTTCACTCCAGAAAGAATGACTGCTGTCATGAAATCAAGCAATAACAAATGCTGGCAGGGCTTGGGGAAAGAGGAACCCTGCTCCACTGCTGGTGGGAGTGTAGACTGGTGTAAGCACTGTGGAAATCAGTATGGAGATACCTCAAAGAACTAGGACTGGAAGTCCCATTTGACCCCACTATTCTACTGCTGGGGATCTTCCCCAAAGAATTAAAAGAATCATACCACAGTGATATATGGGCACCCATGCTCATAACAGCCCAGTTTGTGATAGCTAAAACTTGGAAACAGCCCAAATGCACATCAACTGGAGACTGGATTAAAAAATGTGGTTTTTTAATAAAATGGAGTACTACTCAGCCATAAAAATTAGAAACTAGAGACATTTATAAGTAAGTGGATGCACATTGAGGCCTTACTCGTAAGTGAAATAAATATGACACACATGTATAAATACCGAGTAGTTTCTCTGATGTGAGAAACTGAAAGTGTAAATAAGGACTAAATGTGTAATAGGTAATGTGAAATAAGAAGAAAAGGGGCAAAGGGGAAGGAAGTGGGAGGGCTAGGGGAAAGGATAGAAGGGAATGGGATTAATATGAGAAAATGGAAAACTAGGAACAAAATCTTTGTAAATAGGGAGGACTGGAGGGGTTGAAGGGAGGGCTGGGCAAGGGTGAAAAATAAGAACCAAGAGAGACTATGTAAAGGTGCAAATTTCCAATGATGAATGTCATTATATTGTATACCTAAAATGTACCAATGATTAGAATGAATAATCAATAATGCAAAATAGGAACAAAAGGTGCAAAGGGGTAGGGGTAGTGGCAGGGGCAGGGGAAAGGAAAGAAGGGAAAGGAAAAATGCTGAGAAATGGAAAAAATGGAAATAACGTCTTTGTAAATAGGGAAGGGTGGACGGGGTGAAGGGAGGGCTAGGAATGGGGAAAAAATAAGAACCAAGATGCATTATGTAAAGGTACAATTCCCAATGAGAAATGTAATTGTGTTGTATACCTAAAATGTACCAATAAAAGAATTAATGAAAAAAAAAAAGACTCTCCATAGGTGCCAAGCACTGCCATCTTGTTAGCCACATAGGTTTGATTCTGGAGGAGACAAAGCCAAAGAAACAGTTAATACATGGACCAAATTATAAGGTCAGCAGGATTGCTATGAATATAGCCAACAAGGGTTTCCAGTGAGATTAACTAGTAATAGCCTCCCACAAAGAGGATAAGGAAAAGGTTCAGGGGACTTCAGAATCCCAACATAGAAGTCGTATTGTATAATTTAGCAGTCATGAGCTGTGTACAAGGTCTATCTGGTGGATCCCAGTAAAAGCAGTCTAGCACATTTGTCACTGGTTCCATTTTTATGACTGCTTGGAATTTGGCAGCCTCTAGGCAAGAATAAACAAAACTTTTAAGAAATTAGAGCATGTATAATCTAAGCCTGAGCACACTAGAATGAGAGGGCAGGTTGGGGAGAGAGTCACACTTAGAAATTGAAATAGTGATTGCAACCTGCTGGCTCTTAGATTCTTGCACTGATAGAGGCTATCTATATGTCTGATACTTTGTCATAAGTCTCTCTAGTTTTAGCTGTAAGAAGACAAGAGACAATTTGAAGAACAAATTTCACTAAGAAATATAAAACTCTAGCTGAGCTCTTACAGATTTTACCATAGAGTTTTTCGTAATGATCCATAACCATGGTCAGCTACTGGTGTAGCTGGAAACTGACAGAAGGGTCAGTGACTGGAGCCCCTTTTTATATCTAGCTTTATTACTATGGGATTATTTTATACCTCTTTTGTTTATTCTTTTCTGCTGGGTGTTTAAGGCTAAATTAAAGTGAGACCTGGGTCAAATCAGTTTGAACTTCTTGCTATCTATCAAGGTCAGTTAAGTCTCCTCAGGCATTACTTTGGAACCATGCATAGAACCTCTCAGCTCCTCTGTCAGTGTCAGCCATGAGGATGGGTCACAGCCTTGCTTGACCATGTTGCTTTCAGTGAAAGTGTGGGAGATTTTTCCCTCTTTTTGACCCTCCTTTGGCACATGGTACCTTTGTCCTCTGGTGCCCAGCAATCTCCCTGCTCAAGAGGTTGAGTGACTTATCAAAGACGTATGATTCAATGGATTTTACTTTGTTCACTATTAGTTGCTAAACAGAGCCAACAAGGGCTATGAAATAATTTGTGTTATTTACTTTCTACATCAATGTATTCTTGAGATAATTGTGAGTTTTGGGGGAATGAGAAAATCATAATATATCTTGCTTGGACTGGGTCCAAAGGCTTTTTCTTCCATTAAAAATAATCTCCAAGGAATATACACTAACACCTCATTTATCCAATATTATCCCTCATCTCCTTTACTAATTGCTACATTTCTTTCATTAGTTATTTGGAACTTATTCCATTTTTTCCTCTTTTTTCAATCCCATCTCTCCCTCTCCCTCTATAAGTTGGTAAACCATATTATTTGTCATGAATCCTGATTTGTCTTCCTAATCAAGGCCTCTTTTCATCTGTCAGGGGTCTCATTTTTGTAAAATGCCTTTGCTTCAGTATCAACTCCTTTCTCCTTTCTTTCTCTTTCTTCTTCCAAAGGAAGAGGCCCCCTTCATTCTGGACAAATGATCTTACTCTCTGTGGTTTCCACTTTCAACTCTCAAAGACACTTTTAACCCCTCTCTTCTAGTTGACTCTCTGCCTCTACCTTCAATAATGCTATGATACAGCCTATCTTTTAAATGAAAAAAAAATATTTCTTTAAACTCTGTACTTCTGACTTCTCTTTTTAACCACTACATTTTTGAGCCAATGTTAGGACACAGCCTCCCTTTCTCATGCACCCTGACACTTTTGGGAGTCAATTACCAGTGTTACACCCAGTCACAGCTCTTGAGGTTAGTGAAAACTTCTCTTCTGTAAAATTAGTGGTCTTTATCCATCAGAATTTCTGTAATCTTTAATGTCTTAGGACACATGTGTCCTTACATATCACCTCAGACCCTGTATGAAGTTATTCATTAGCCATTGCTTCTGTTTTTTCCTCAGTAAAAGAATGATGTTTTAGACATGAACTTGAAGGTTGATTCAGGAAGGAGAGATATTTGTGAAAATTGCTAGAGATGTCATTCAGGGTGCACACATACACTATTGTGAGTTAAAGTTACTGAGACATTTATTTACCTCTGACAGAGCCAGCTCCTAAAGAAAGTACTGAAAAAGATGACTGAGAAGAGAATAAATGTGAAACATAAAGAAAAGAAAACAAACCCATCAATATACTGCTATGATAGTATTTACATATAATTAGATTGAATCAAATAATATCACCAATATTTTGAGTTATTGACCTAAGAAAATGGCAATGTCTTTTGGTTCAATCTATGATATAAAATATGTAGATATTACTTCTGTGTTTAAAGGTCCAGAACTTGGAGTTGGGGTTGTAGCTCAGTGATAGAGCACTTCCCTAATATGTGTAAGGCACTAAGTTCTTTCACCAGCATGGGGAAAAAAAGTGTCTGGAACTTACCTTATTTATATTTTACCTCTAGAGCTTGGCATGGGGGAAAACATGTGTAAAATGAATTAGAATCAGTTGAAAATAATGACTGTGCGTTAGGAGCTCTGGATTCAAGTCACCTCTGCCACAGTGATCTATATCAAATCAGATAAGTCACTTTTGGTCTGAATCATTGTTCCTCATCTAAAAATGAGAATGTTTCCTGCCCTGTTTCCCTCAAACAGTTCTTACAAGAATAAAACTGCATCACATGTATGTCAATATTTTGTTATCTGTAACAAGCTGTGAATCTTTGCATAGTTTATAGCCACCATTCATTCATTTTAAAACTTTACAGATAAATTAACACTGAAATTAAAAAAAAAACTAGTGTGACTTACTAACATTTTTCTATTTCACAGACAAATAAAAGTGGACTGGAAAGGTAGGCACCTCAGGTCCTGTGCCTATGATGTATGTCTGTTCCTAGACCCTGGATCTCATGCTTATGCCCTTTTCCTTCATGATTTCCTAGGTCCTTAACCTATTGATTCCACACACTGTTTTCAGGTAGGTCTTTTAAACACTCTACTATTTCCATGCTCAACTAAATGTTCTTTGACCTTGAGAAGCTTATGAGTAAGGCCTTTGACCTTGAAATATTTTATTGTCAACTCCCTAAGGCTAAGAAATCTTCCAGAAACCACTTGGAGCTTTGCTTGTGTCATCCACCCACAAAACCACAGATCAGTTCCAGTCTGCAGTTTGCAAAAGATCTTCCTGGATCCTTTCTGCTGCCTAGTCAAACACTTTGACTCAATTCCAAGGAATCCTTTTCACCTCTGTTTTATTAAAGTCATTTTATCATATTACAATCTTTCAAGAAGACATGGGCTGTAATAGAGAAATAAATAGAGCCAATCTATTTTATATCATCAAAGTCCTTAAATGATGAAGATATGAAATACCAATTTCTTTTTTTCTTCCTGTTCATTGTTGTACAAAAGGGTTATGGAGACTAATTGAAACCTGTTTCATTTTTCTGCTATTGATGTGGGTTTTAGCTGAAGTGGAATGAAACATATCCTATATGAAGGGAGATTACTTTTACAAATTAAACCAATGTATCTTACTGAGTTCTATTTCCAGAAATGTGACCTTATTACACTTCATAATTAAAAATGAGAGCAATAAAGACATGGTAGCCAATATGCCTTCTAATAATGCCTGCTGGATTTGAATTAAGTTTGCTCTTGACCATTAAAGCATCACAAGGCACCCTGTGGGGAACTGTGATGAAAAGCTCCCCATTGTATCAGACATTGCAGAGAACATGTCAGCCCCTGTGTGTTCTAAGTAAATAAAAGGCCCCTGAGGTTTCTTACTGCTACTATGAAAGGAGGAAAGCAGGATTCTCAATATGGCTGTCTGAAAGGTGATAAAGAGCAAACAGAAGAAAAGGGGAAAGCAGAGAAAGTCAGGGAGACCTTCAATTCTGGTACATTTTAGAGAGGGTATGGCTGCGGAAAGAGGGAAAGGGAACCTCAAGGTAAGGGTATAGGTGGGCTGGTGCAGGAAAAGGCTGACTGGCATAAAGAGCTATGGTAGAAGAGTGAGAATATCCTGAATGATATGGGCCAAGGGAGAGAGACATTGTGAAAGTTCTGAGGACAGAAATTAGAAGCTTTTAGAGCATCAGGAAAGAGTCCAAGGCTGGGACAGTTAGAGTTGAGTTAAATCTTCTTGAAAGGTAATAAAATGATAAAATAAAAAGGACTCAAATGTAAAAGAAAATGAGCTTGTTGAAATTTTCCAGCAAAAAGGGACAATGCTAAATTCTTAACTGGATAATTTCTCCTGGAAAGGCTTCCCCTCAGGCTGAAATCACAAAATGAATAAGAATAAGAATAAGGAGACTAAGAGCAAACTGGTACTTTTATGACAGAAGATCTAAGAGTACTAGTGTGCATCCCTTAAAGCTGTAGCTGGACAGAGACAGGTGAACTTGGGGGAAAAGTACTATGATTCCAAATCAAATATCCCATCCAGAGCCCTGCTGATTAAATCTCTGGGATATTTTATCTCCATCCACATTTGCTCTCTATTTATGGTCTCTCTTAGTAAAATTAGTTAAAATGCTTTTCATCTTCTATGTCCAGTTGGACCTCACTCTAGGTAAAATAAATTTCAAATACTTAAAAGTCTCAAAACAAAACTATACTTGAGAATCCCACATCTCCATCACCTTTCTTATTTTGCTTTACAGTACAGAATGTATTGATCACTTTTGAATAGTAATCTGTGATCCTCCATATAGGTAAGATTTCAACTATTACTTCATCAAAATTCTAGTAAAAATTTTGAAATTGTCTTACATCTGTAAAATATGGATAAACCCCCCTGCTCCATTTATCTAGCTTTGTTTTCTATAATCTCAGTTATTCATGGTCACCTGTGGTCTGAGTATATTAAACGGAACATTTCAGAGTAGACAATTCAGAACTAAGTAACCCTGAGTAGCATGAAGAAGTCTTACACTGTCCTGCTTCCTCCTGCCCTAGCCATGAATCTCTGTTTTGTACAGTGTATCCACACTGTATATGCTACCAACTTGTTCATCACTTAGTAGCCTTTTCAGTTGTCAGATTGAATGTTACAGTATCACTATACTTCTGTTCAAGTAATCTTCATTTTAGCTAAAGATTTACTATTTTTCAACCCCATTAATTTTTTCTATTAGTAGTTATGGTTGTTTGTCTCTTAATATGCCTCATTTGTAAAGTGAGCTTTAGTACAGGTACATATTTATGGGGGAAAAGATAGCACATATAGGGTAACTGTTCTTTCTGCAATTTCAGAGATCTTAGCGTAACCTCCCCAAGGATGGGAAAGGGTCAGTTTTTTTAAACAATTACTATTTTAGAGACATGTTTTGAGAATTTCTTGAAATAATGTATGTGATTTACACCAAGCTCTAGGCCCGAGGAATAGTGAATATTCAATGATTGGTAGATATCATCACTCCTGCTAACACTCTTTATTACTTACTGCTACTACTTCTTTTATCATCATACTCTTGACTGGCATCTTTTTCCAACTTATTGCTCTTTTCTTGCAAGTGGAGTAACCAAGCTTACACAGTTCTACTTGCCTTCTCCATTCACTTCTGTCCATAGTAGTTTATGTTCCAGGAGTTGTATACTGATCCAAGCTTGATCAGTAAGTCCCATCTAAGTAAACTGAGGAATAGATACCAATCAATTCAGGATTCTCCTGGTGACCTGAAATGATAACATGAAAAATGAACCATCTTATTTGCTATTTTCTGCCACATAGAAAAGAGAGAAATGTGGTTCATGGCAGTGGTTCTCAGCCATTAGTGAGCACTAAAATCATAAAGAGGGCTTCTTAAAACATATGTTGCTGACTGCCACCCCTTATTTCTGATTCTGCAAGGCTAGGGCAGAGCTTTGAATCTACATAAGTAGTAAGTTCTTGGTGACACTGATGCTGGCTGGATACCACATATTGGGGACCACTGGACTATAAACAAGAGAGAAAAATAAAACCAATATGTATACATAATCAATGCTAAATAGAGAAGTATATAATAGATGATAGGTAGGTAGACAAAGGTAGAAAGGTAGAGATTAGATAGATAGATGATAGATATACAGATGAGAGAGAGAGAGGGAGGGAGAGAGAGAGAGAAGTTCTGGCTACTTCAGAGAGATTTAATCTTTGCTTGAGACTCAGCTATGTCTTTTGACTTCATGAACAACCGCAGAATATCAATTCCCTTCTTGCTCAAGCTAATGTTTAGACTGTTTTATATTGGTATAACTGAACATCACAGACTGTGTAATTTATGATGAACAGAGATTTATTTGGCTTATAGCTTTGGAGGCTGGGAAATCCATCATTATTGCCAGCATCTGGCAAGCACCTTCTTTTTGTAATGTCAACCCTTAGAAAACAGTGAAAGGGCAGCAGAGCATGTGCACTACAAAGATCAAATCTAAAAGTAGCTGGGCAGAGAAGCTCAGCTGGCCCCAGCACCCAGAAGGAAGCTCCCATGCTGCCATCCCAGGCTTCTAGGGCAGAGAAGGTGAGCCAGTCCCAACACCTGGAAGGAAGCTCCCCCACCCCCACCCCAAGCTCCTAGGGCAAAGAAGCTGAGCAGGTCCCAGAACCCAGAAGGAAGCTCCCCTGCTGCCATCCCAAGCTCCTAGGGCAGAGAAGGTGAGTCACGTGGGTGTCAGAAGCACCCCCCCCAAGTGGAAATGAGAAGACACATAAACAAGCCTCAAAAACAGACTTCCAGATCATCTACAGCAACCCCAAAGGAAAATGAGATGGAAAAATCGGATACTCAACCACCTGGACTCTCTGAACTGGCAACAAAAGAGGATCTGGGAAAAATGAAATCAGAAATAATTACTCAGATAACAGCAAAGATTTTACTCATGGTGCAAGACATGATTAATAAATCTAGAGAGGACACAGACTAAAAAAATAGAGGATCTGAGGAACATGATGGAATCCCAACATAGGAAAAAAATGGAATCCATAAAACAGATACAAACAGATTTCCAAGAGATTAAAAACTCCATGGAAAGCCTGCACAGCAGAATGAACCAATGTGAGGATAGGATTTCACATATAGAAGATAAGATTGCAATTAGTGAGGAGGAAAAGAAAAATTGCTTTAAAATTGTAAGGGAACATGAGAAATCAATTCAGCAGCTTCTATACAATGCAAAGAAGAATAACATAAGACTGATTGGAGTCAATGAAGAAACAGGAGAGAGTGCAGATGACATAAAAAAACTATTCACAGAAGTGATGGCAGAAACTTCCCAAGGAGGGGAAAAGAACTTGACAAACAGATAAGTGAGGCATATAGGACTCCAGCTAGCCTTAATCAAAAAAAATCTACACATAGGCATATAATAGTTAGGATTCCAGAAATCCAACAGAAGAACAAAATTCTACAAGCAGTTAGAGAAAAGAAGCAAATCACATACAAAGGAAAGTCCAACAAAATCACAGCAGACTTCTCAATGCAAACCCTCAAGGCAAGAAGAGCTTGGAGTGATGTATTTCAAGCCCTAAAGGAAAACAGCCTCCAACCCAGATTGATGTACCCTGCAAAACTATTTTTCAAAATTGATGGAGAAATAAGATACTTTCATGATAAAGAGCACCTCAGGAACTTCATGAATACCAAACCGGCACTCCAGGAAATTTTAGACAATACCCTAGGAAAAGACAATGAGGATCACAACCCCAGGAAAAGCAGCAGAATGAATCCACTGGGCATGACAAATTAAACCCAAAGCGGGAGAATCCAACAAAAAGAAAAAGTCATGACAAGGCTTTTAAAACTTTGAACTTCATCTCCCCAATGAGTGTATAATTCAATCTTATTATTGTACTGATTAGTATTTTTCTGATTCTAGAGTTGCACACCATTCCTTGTGCTATACTGGCTATTTATCATCTTGAGCTCTAAGAATTCTTTATATATTCTGCTCATAGGTTATATGCATTGTAAATATGGTCTGCTTAAGGACTACTTTTCATTTTAATGATGTCATTTAAAGTTCTAAATTTTGATGGAATCTCATTTATCAATTTTTTTCTTTTATACATCATGTTTTTTATATCCTAAGTAGTTCTTGCCTACTTTGAATTCATAAATATTTTCCCTTATAATTTCTTCTTAAAGTTTTATACTTTTAGGCTTTCTTATTTAGGTTTATAGATCCCTTCAAGTTATTTTCGTGTATGGAAAAAAAGGGTTGAGATTTTTTATATGTGGATACCAGGTGTTCTAGTGCCATTTGTTGAAAACACTATCTCTTCCTCGGCTCTTGAATTGAGTTTATATTCTATAAAATGCTAATGTTAAATAATCTTTCAAAACTCAGTGGACCATATATGTGTGGTTCTATTTCTAGATTCTCTGTTTTATTCCAGTGATCTATATGTCTTTCCTTACACCAACACTGCCTTGATTACTGTAGCTTTAGAAGAAATCTTAAAATTATGTACTAAACATCTTCCAACACTGTTTTTGTTTTTGTTTTTGGCTTTTCTAGGTCCTTTGTACTCCTACATAAATTTTAAATTTCAATATCCAGTTCTTCATTTATAGCAAGTATACACAGACCTGAATTTTTATATATACCTTGTGTTTTCTAATCCTCCTAAATTCAAGTACAAGTTCTAAGGGCTCCTAGAGATTTCTTAGTATTTTCTCTGTAGATGATCATTTCATCTACATATAAAGATTTTGCTTCTACCTTCCCAATCCTATCCTAGTCGTGTCATTTTATTGCCAGACTATTTTGGTAGGGACTAGGTTTCAAAGTTTAATGGACAGATAAAGAGTAAGCATATCTGCCCTTGTTCCCCACCTTAAGGAGAAAGCATTGTATCTTCTCCATTCTATAAGGCATTCTCGCTGGAAGTATGGAGTGCATGTCTTTAATCTATTGAGAAGTTTCTGTTCTACTTCTAGCCTCCTGATAGCTTTTACCATGAACAGCTATAGAATTTAGTCCAATACTTTTTCTCCAACTAGTGACAGGATCATATGGCTTTTTCCTTTCCTCTGTTAAAATGATGACTTTTGGGGGTGGATCTTCCAATGCTGAACCAATACTGCCATCCCTATAATAAATCCACTTTCTACATCCTGCCAGATCTGTCTTCTAATAGTTTGTTTTGTTAAACAAATTTCTATCTATGTTCATACTTTTTTCTTCTATTATCTTTATCCAGTTTTAGGATTAGCACAATGTTGATTTCCTAAAATGAGGGGAGAAGTGTTCCTTCTTTTTTCTGCTTTAAATGTTTGATATAATTTATCAGTTAAAATGTTTATGAGCCTGCTGTTGTCATATAGGTAGGTTTTCAAGCTAGGAATATACTTTCTTTAATAGGTGCTATTCAAATTTTATATTTCCTCTAGAGTTAGTTTCATTAATTTGTCTTCTGAGGTACTTCTTAGAAGTTGTCAAATTTATTTCAAAACAGATTTTTGAAATATGCTTTCTATATCCTTTTAAATTCTGTAAAATCTATGGTAATGTCTCCTAGATCTTGATATTGTAATTTTAAAAATGTGTAACTGATATTGTGTAACAGGAAGAAAAGATCTAAAAGAGCAGGGGAATTGGGAGGGGTAGAGGAAGGGAAAAAAAGAAAAAGAAAAAATATGAGAAGAGGAAAAAAATGGAAACAAGGTCTTTGCAAATAGGGAAGGGTTGAGGGTGTGAAGGGAGGGCAAGGGAAGGGGGAAAAAATAAGAACCAAGAGACTCATGTAATGGTACAAGATTCCAATGATGAATGTAACTGTATTTTATACCTAAAATGTACCAATAAAGTTAATGTGGAAAAAATTACAAAAAAAATTACAAAATTACAAATCTAAAATTAGTCATCACAGCTAACTTGGTGTTTTTGCACCCCAAAATATCGCTAAAGAGTCTTTGGTAGGAAATTCAGGTTTAGATCTCCATGTCAGCATTGCCACTGTCAACTGTGTGACCTTGAGTAACTGACTCAGTATTTCCAACCTTCAGCTACCTCACTTGTGAAACGAATTGATAAGTGTCCACTTTCCAGTTTGTAATCCCAGTGATGGATCAGCTGTGTGGAACGGTCTGTGTAATTTCTCACTCATTTCTGGAATGCAGAAGAATCATTATCATCATTATTATAGAACAGAAAAAGGGGGCAGATAAAAAGATGGATGCTAAGTAGAAACAGCCAGGCAGAAGACATCAGCTACAATCCTGTGTTAGGTGATGAGGATGAAAAGCTTTTATCATGGTCCCTCCCCACCTACATCAAACTCCCCTACAAGGGAGAGGCAAATGCAGGACTCTAGTCTTGCTTATAACTTTCAATGTGCCACCAGATCTACACGTATTATCAGTTTATAATTTTCCACTCAATGATTCCAATGTTTGGCCAGAGAACAGGACAACCAAAATCTCCTCCTCTTGGCACAGTTGAGCCTCATCTGGAGAAAGCCTTGGCCTTCCTCAATTCCCCTTTCAAAGTCCCAGCACAGACACCTGGGGAAATGGCTGATCTACTAGGTCTGTTCTTTAGCATGGTGAGAAGAGTGGTAGTGAGGCACTAGTTAGGAGTGTTCCTACTTCCTTCCACCAGTCTTGACACCATTAAGGGGAAGACGCTGAGCCTAATTTTCTGGGCCACACCAGCAGAGGCCTTCCAGGTCTAATGTGAAGATAATTGGGCTGATTTTTAAGGAATATATTGAGCAAGACTTTAGCAACCAAATGTGTGCTATCCCCTTTTAAGCAGAAGCCATGTGAGGCCAAGCAGAACTTGGGCTGCCCTCCTGGTCAAGTCTCACAGCTCCCAGTACCCACAGCATGTCTTCCTTCTACAACATAGTAACCTGTACAAATTTTCATTTTCTCAGAGTAGATTTGATTTTGGAAAATAACTAAGAGTGATTCAGTGCCAATCCTCATGAAAAGAACAGTCATCAGGCAGTTTAATAGCACTTTGAGTAATAAACAACCATGAGTTGGAGATTGAGTTTTTTGGGCATGGATCATAAACTGATCTGAGGAAAATCAGAAATCCAAGCATACCAGCTTTCCCAAAGGCTCTTTCTCCCTGAGTGAATGAGGAATGTATGGGTACAGGCTGCAGCCTACAGTGTACAAGGGCTCTCTCTATATAATCTTTTGGGACCCTCACAATAATCTTATGATGAAAGTTTTCCAAAGAGGGAACAGATAATTGCAGTAATAACTTATTTAGTCTTTCAGAGTTAATGAATGGCAGATGCAGACTCAAACTGAAAGTGATCTGACTCCTAAATATTCACACAGTAGGTCTTTTTTATTGGTGCATGTTTATGGAATATAATAGTTACATTAATTTGGAGATATATATATATATATATATATATCCCTTTATCACTCTGCCTTGCCTCCCCTTTCCCTTTTCTATATATCTCTTTCCCTTTATCTCATCTCCAAAATGTCTGCCACCTTATTTCCTATCATCTCTCTTTCATTTTATGCTTTAATTGATTTATAATTTGGTTTCTTATATAAAAGAAATCATGTGATTTTTAACTTTCTATATCTGACTTATTTTACTTAACATTATGGTCTCAAGATTCATCCATTTCCATAAATGACATGAACTCATTTTTCTTTATGGCTGAATAAAATACAATTGTAAATATATAGCACTTTTTTTTATCCATTAGTCTCTTTATGGTCACTTAGGCTGTTTCCAGATTAACTCTTTCAGGAGTATACCCAAGAGAGGTAGGGCTAGATCAAATAGAATTGCTATTTTTAGTTTTTTGAGGATCTCCTTACTGATTTTCACTGTAGCTAGTATACATTCCCACCAGTATAGAAGATTTCCTTTTTCTCTCACCCTCACTAGCATTTGTTGCTTTCTGTATTGTTGATAATAGCCATTTTTACTGAACTAAGATGGAGTATTAGAGTTTTTTGAATTTAAATTTCCCTAATGGATAAAGACAATGAACATTTTTCATGCATTTATTGATCATTTGTATTTCTTTTGAGACATATATTTTCATTTGCTCATTTTTTGATTAGGTCATTTGTTTTTCAGGGTATTAAGTTTTTTGAGTTCTTTAAATATTCTAGATATTAGTCTTCCATCAGAAAAGTAGCTGGAAAACTTCATTCTGAATATTGTCTCTTCACTCTGTTGATTGCTTCCTTTGCTATGCAGAAAGTTTCAATTTAATATACTCCCATTTGTTGATTCTTGGTATTATTTCTTGTGCTACTACAATTTTGTTCAGGAATTTTTTTTTCTTTCATTAAGTTTATTGGTACATTTTAGGTATACAATGATGATGACATTCATCATTGGGAATTTGTACCTTTACATGATATATCTTGGTTCTTATTTTTTTCCTCATTCCCCTGTTCTTCCTTCAACCCCTCCCCATTTACTAAGACTTTGTTTTCATTTTTTCCTTTTCTCATATTTTTTGCTTTCCCTTCTTTCCTTTCCCCCACTCCTCTCACTTCCTCTTCCCCTTTAGACCTTTTCTTCCTGTTTCACATTGTTTGTTATACATTTTGATTCCTATTTTCACTTTCAGTTTATCACACCAAAGAAACTATTTGATATTTACACATGTATGTCCTATTTATTTCAGATAAGAGTATGACCTCAATGTGCATCCATTTAGCTATAAATGATTCTAGTTTCTCATTCTTTATTGCTGAGTAGTACTCCATTTTATTTTTAAAAAACACATCTTTTTTATCCAGTCTCCAGTTGATGGGCATTTGGGCTGTTTCCAAGTTTTAGCCATTACAAACTGTGCTGCTATGAACATGGTTGCACACTTAAAGCTGTGGTACGATTCTCTTAATTCTTTTGGGAAGATACCCAGCAGGAGACTATCTGGGTCAAATGGGACCTCTAATCCTAGTTTTCTGAGGTATCTTCATATTGATCTCCACAGTGGTTGCTCCAGTCTCCAATCCCACCAACAATGGAGAAGGGTTCCTTTCCCTGCTGTAATCCTGCAGGCATTTGTTTTGGTTGATTTCTTTATAGCAACCATTTTTTCTGGGGTGATGTGGAATCTCAGCATTGTTTTCATCTGCATTTCTCCAATGACCTGTGATGTCGAACATTTTTTATATGTTATTTGCTACTTTTACTTCTTTGAGAAATGTCTGTTCATTTCAGATGCCAATTTTTGAATTAGGTCTTTAAATTTGGGAGGTCTGGGTTTTTTTAAGTTCTTTATATATTCTACAGAGTAGTCCTTTGTCTGAGGAACAGCTAGTAAAAACTTTTTCCCACCTTGTTGTTTGTCTTAGTTCTGTTTGTGGTTTCTCTTGCAGTGCATAACCTTTTTAATAGGATGAGATCCCAGTTGTTGATTCTCTGTACTACTTCCCATTCTACTGAGGTTTTGTTCCTAAAGTCTCCTCCTATGCCAGTGTCTCCAAGAGTTCTACCTAACCTATCTTCCAGCAAGCTTAGTGTTTCTGTTTTAATATTTAGATCTTTCATCCACGTCAATTTTAGTTTAGTATAGTGAAAGATATGGGTCTAGTTTTAATCAGTGGCAGGTTGAAATCTAGTTTTTCCAACACCATTTATTAAAGAGGCTATCTTACCTCCAGTGATGATGGTTGGCTCCTTTGTCAAAGATGAGGTGGCTGAATACGTCTGGAGTTGCATCTGCATCTGCTAATCTAGTCCACTGATCCTTGAGTCTTTTTCTTTCCCAGAACCATGCTGTTTTTATGAGTGGCTTTGTAGTATAGTTTCATGCTGGGGATTGTGATATCCCCTGCCATGTCTTCATTGCCTAGAATTGCTTTTGCTATTCTAGGTCTCTTTTGGTTCCAAATGAATTTTTGCATTGTTTTCCCTAGTTCTATGACATATACTGTTGGGATTTCAATTAGGATTGCATTAAATCTATATAGCAGTTTTGGAACTATGGGCGTTTTTACTATATTGGTTTTTCTTACCCAGGAACAAGGGATTCCTTTCCATTTTCTGATATCTTTGATCTCTTTTTTCAGAGTGCTGTAGTTTTAAAAGTAGAGGTCTTTTACTTCTTTTGTTAGATTGCTTCCTAGATATTTCATTTTTGGGCATGCTATTGTGAAAGGAATTTTTTCCCCGGTTTCTCTCTTGGTGAGTCTGTTATTTGTATACAAAAAGGCTATTGATTTTCAAGTGTTGACCTTGTATACAACTACTCTACTGAATCTTTCAATTAAGTCTAGAAGATTTTTAGCAGAGTTTTTTGGGTAGTCTATGTAGAGTATCAAATCATCAGCAAATAATGACAGTTTAACTTCTTCTTTGCTACGTTTATTCCTTTTATTTCTTTCTCTTTTCTAATTGCTGTGACTAATGTTTCCAACACTCAATTGAACAGGAGTGGTGATAGTGGACATCCTTGTCTTGTCCCTGATTTTAACATGAAAGCTTTCAGTTTTTGACCATTTAGTATTATGTGAGCCATTGCTTTTTCATGGATAGCCTTTATTAGGTTGAGATAAAGACTATCTATTCCAATTTTCTGTAGGGAACAGGGAAAGGGGATGTTACCAGAACCTCTGCAGTAAGTCCTAGTCTCCTGTGAGCCACAGCAGCACAAGGCAAATTACAGGAAAGGTAGAAAAATGAGACTGAGAAGAAGCTGAGCTTTGGGTCTGATCAGTGCTGCTCTGAGCAGCAAGAAAGTCCCCAGCTTACTGCACCTTTTATTCAGTACATCAGGAGAAACAAAGTGTAACAAATGACTTGCAGAGAGTTCAGTACATCCTGTGTAAATAAGAAGTAACAATCCAAGAACAAGGAGGAACTGAGTAGATGTTTGTTCCTCCCAGCATATTTTCAGCTCCCAGGGTGTTTCTTGGAGAATCACAGACAGCATCACCAGATCATTGAGGTCTCAGTTGTGACCGGAGGCCAAAATGCAATTATGTCTCAGAATTCCATAGCTGGGTTGTAGGCAGGAGAACTAGGCTAACCAAATGATTTTTCCCTAAAATTATGTAGCATTGCTCCCGACAATTTTCTGTAGGGTTTTTATTATCAAAGGGTGTTGGATTTTGTCAAACACTTTTTCTGCATCTATTGAAATGATCATATTGTTTTTGTCCCCGAGTCAGTTAATATACTGTATTACATTTATTGATTACCTATGTTGAACCATTCTTGGATCCCTGGGATAAATCCCACTTGGTCAGGGTGTATGCTCTTCTTGATGATCCTCTGTATTCTGTTTGCCAGTATCTTATTGAGGATTTTTGCACCTATGTTCATTAGGGAGATTGCCCTGTAGTTCTCTTTTTTGGTTGGGTCTTTCTCTGCTTTTGGAATCAAAGTAATGCTTGCTTCCAGGAATGAATTTGGGAGTATTGCTTCCCTTTCAATTTCATTAAAGAGTTTGAGAAGTAGTGACATTAGCTCTTCCCTAAATTTCTTGTAGAATTCAGCAGTGAAGACATAAGGACCTGGGGTTTTCTTTGTTGGTAAATTTTTAATTATGTTTTCAATTTCACTGATTGAAATTGGGGTGTTTAGAATTTTTATACCTTCTTTGTTCAGTTTTGGTAATTCATATGTATCTAGGAATCTGTCCATTTCTTCTGTTTTCTATTTTATTGAAGTATAGGTTTGCGAAGTAGGTATTGATGATCCTCTGGATTTCCACTGGATCTGTTGTGATTTCACCCTTTTCATTCCTAATTGCATGGATTTGAGCCTTTTCTTTCCTTTTTTTGGTAAGGTTGGCTAAGTGTTTGTTGATTTTATTTATTCTTTCAAAGAACCAACTGTTTGATTTGTTGATTTTTTTGTATCATTCTCTTAGTCTCCATTACATTGATTTCTGCTCTGGTCTTTACAATTTCCTCCCTTGCATGAGCTTTGGGTTTGTCTTGCTCTTCTCTTTCTAGGAGATTGAGGTTCAGCATTAGATTGTTTATTTGAGCTCTCTCTGTTTTCCTAGTATGGGCATTCACTGCTATGAATTTCCCTCAGAGAATTGCTTTTATTGTTCCTGTGTGTTGCATTGGCATTATAATTTAATTGTAGAAATTGTCTAATTTCTTCTTTAATTTCCTCCATCAGTTGTTCAGGAGAGTGTTATCCAATTTCTTTGTGTTTGTGAAGTTCTTGCAGTTGCTTATGCTATTGATCTCCAGTTTATTTGCACTACAGTCTGATAATATACAGGGTATAATTTCAATTCCTTTATGCTTACTTAAACATGTTCTATGAGCTGGCATGTGGTCTATTTTGGAGACTGTCCCATGTGCAGCCGAAAAGAATGTGTATTCTGATTTTGAGATTTTGTCTACACTCCATAGACATCTATTATGTTTATTTGTTCAAAAGTTTGGTTCAGCTCTAGTCTTTCATTGTTGATTTTCTGTCTAGATGGCCTGTGTATTTGTGACAGTGGGGTATTGAGGTTCCCCACTAAAATTATATTAGTGATTGTTTGGTTTTTCATGTCCATTTATATTTGTTTTATATAGTTGGTTGTACTAATATTTGGTGCATGTATATTTATGATTGTCATCTCTTCCTCTTGGATTGTTCCCTTTACAAGGATGTAGTGACCTTCTTTGTCTCTTTTAATTAGTTTTGGTTTGAAATCTACCTTGTCTGCAGATAAAATATCTACCCTGTTTTTTTCTGGGTTCCTGTTGTATGGAGAACTGTTTTCCATCCTTTTACTTTCAGTCTGTGAATTTCTTTTTGAATTAAGTGTGCTTCTTGTATATAGCATATTGTTGAATTTTGCTTCTTCATCCATTCTGACAGTCTATTTCTTTTGATTCATGAATTGAGGCCATTAACTTTGATGGTTATAATTGATATGTGTTGACTTATCCTTGTCATGATACTTTTCTGTTGTTGGCTCTTTTTTTCCCCCCTTGTCCTTTAATTTCTTGCCTTTCCTGATGGCTTTGCTCTTTTGGGCCTCATGCAGTTGTGACCTTCATTGTCTTTTTCTAGGGTATTTTTAAGAATTCTTTGAAGTGCTGGTTTGGTATTCATGAAGTTTCTCAGGTGTTCATCATGGAAGTATCTAATTTCCCTATTGGTATTGAAAGATAATTTTGTAGGATACAACAATCTAGGTTGGAGGTTATTTTCTTTTAGGCCTTGAAATATTTCACTCCAGGCTCTCACTCCACCCAATCCTTGCCCTGAGGGTTTGTGTTGAAAAATCTGTTGTGATTCTGATGGACTTTCCTTTGTATGTGATTTGTTTCTTTTTTGTAACTGCTTGTAGGATTTTGTTCTTCTGTTGGGTTTCTGGGATGTTGACTATTATATGTTTAGGTGTAGATTTTTTTTACCATGGCTAGTTGGAGTTCTATATGCCTCACTTATCTGTATGTCAAGTTCTTTTCCCCTGCTTGGGAAGTTTTCTGCCTTCACTTCTGTGAACAGTTTTTTTATGTTATCTGCCCTCTCTCCTGTTTATTCATTGACTCCAATCAGTCTTATGTTATTCTTCTTTGCATCATTTAGCAGCTGCTGGATTGATTTCTCATGGTCCCTTACTAGCTTTAAGAAATCTCTTTTCATGGTCACTAACTCCAAACCTGTCTTCAATATCTGATATTATTTTTTCTCATTGGTTCATTCTTCTGTGAATACTTTCAATGGAATTTTTAATTTCCTGGATATCTGTTTGAATCTGTTTCATGGATTCTATTTCTTTCCTATGTGGGCATTCATGACTTCCATCATGGTCCAGACCTCATCTATTTTTTTGTTTCTGTTCTAGAGTCTCTAATCATGTCTTTCATTCTGCTCACCATCTTTGTAGTTATTGGAGAAATTATTTCTGTTTTGAATTTTTCTAGAACCTCATTCAACTATTTTGTTACTTCCTGTGCTATCAGTTCAGGGTGTCCAGGTGTTTTATTATCAGATTTTTCCACTTCATTGCCCACAGAATTTGCCTGTGGTGAGCTGGATGTACGTGTTTATACCTTGTTTAGGTGTCTTCTCATTCCTATTTTTGTTGTTGGTGCTGTGTTTGGTTTAATTCTTGGACTGATACTTCAATATTGCTTATTATGAGTATCTTTATTGCTTGTATTTAGAACCCTTATGCAATGATTTCTTCTCAGAAATGTCTTCCAGGTATCACTGGTCTTTAGGCTTTGAATCTCTAATGTCTCTTAGACAATCTCATTTTCAGTAAACCAGGGAGAACAACTGATTAAATCAATAACAACACCTTAGCCCAAGTGATACAATCAGCATCAACAATAGCATCACAAACAACTTAGAAAATGATAATCTGTGGTAGCTATTAATCTGTCACCTTTAACTGCATGAACTAGATCAAAATCGAGGACCAGCCCAAAGTATGTTTGTAGTAAATAAATCCTTCAATATAGCAATTTACCCTTCAGGATGTGGACTTAGAAATGGTTCGGGAGGGAGGAACATAAAGACAGAAGGAGAGGAAAAGGTTAGAAGTGAGACTAGAGGACACAGGAAGATCATGCAAATTTTTGGAAACTGTTGAAGACAAGAGGAAAAGACAGAGTGAAAAAACAAAATCAGAACAAATTAACAGCAATATGGAGGCTAGAAACTGTGTGCACCTTCCTATAAGAATAATGACAATTGAGAGAAGGAAAGAGAGAGAAAAACAATCAGAAATAGGACAAGAACAAGACCAAAGAGGGAAATGCAGAAAAGAAGAAAAATGCAGAACAAGAAGAGAGAAAAAGAATGGAAAAAATGTATATATAAATAAATGTTTTTTAAAAAGGGCCTCCATCAGGTATGTCTCTGCTATTGCAGTAGACAGTGTGGGCACCAGTGTGCAGATCTAAGTCAATTAGTCTCAGCAAGCCAGTTGTAGTCCACTGAGATTCAGGCAGATTTCTGGCTGCAAGGCCCAAGTTGAAGTCCCTGACCTCCTGCAGGATTGAACTCTGCAAGCATTACTGCAGGTTCCAGCTGCCCTTCCCCTGACATGAGTCCAGGTTCCTATGGGAGGTGCTGATTCCACCAACTTACCAACCATGATGGTCCCATGTGCTTTTATTGAAGAAATTTTCTTCACTTTCCCAGTGAAAATTTTCATTGAGGAGCCTCAGAGAGGCCTCTCTCTGTTGTTCATTTTGCTCTATATTCTGGAGCTCATAATCATGGCCTTTATGGCCCCCTAGTGCATCTGCAGTGTGTATTCAAATACTGCCCAGCCACATGCACCATGGTCAGGGGCAATGCTGGCCTCCATGCAATGGTTCCAGGGCTCCCTGTTCAGGAATATTGTCTGTGCCTATGGCTTCAAGTGTTTCCCTCTGTTATCTTTCAGTTGTTTCAAAATGTCTGTTTTTATATCTGTATAGATATTTGATTCATTTTGATTTTATTTAATACAGAATAACAGATATGTGTATAACTTCATTCTTCTGCATGTTGATAATCAGTTTTTACCACACCATTTTTAAGAAAATTATCTTTTCTCTATATATATTTTTGGCTCTTTTGTAAAAAAAATCAGGTGGATGAAAGTATGTGAGGTTCATTCTGTTTTTGTTATTACACCTTTGTAGTGTAACTTGAAATTGAGAATTTGTTCTTTTTGCTCACTATTTTGGCTATTCTGGGTCTCTCCTGGTTCCATAGGAATTTTAACATTGGCTTATTTTTTAGTTTCATGAAGAATTCTCTTGTACTTTAATAGAGATTTCATAAAATGTATATATTGCTTTGGTAATATATACATTTTAATGATATTAATTCTACCTATCCAGGAGCATGAAATGTCTATTTTCTAGTATCCTCTTCAGTCTCTTTCTTCAGAGTTCTAGTCTTCTTAGTAGAGGTCTTTCACTTTCTTGCTTAGGTTGATTCTTAGTTATTTAATTATTTGAATCTATGGTAAATGGAATTGTTTCAATAATTTCTTTTGCAGTGGACTTATTATTGATGTAAGAGAATGAAACAATGTATATACTTCCTGATGATTCTATTCATCAGCTCTAAGAGACTTTGGTTGAGTCTTTTGGGTCTTCTACATAAAGGATCATATAACCTACATGTAAGGATAATTTAGCTTATTCCTTTCTTATTTATATCCCTTTTATTTATTTTTATTGCCTGATTCCTCTGGCTAAAGTTTTGAGTACTATTTGAACAGGAGCGATAAGAGTGGACAACCTTGTCTCATTCCTGATTTTAGAGGGAATGTTTTCAGTTTTTCCCTGTTCAGCATGTATTGGCAGTGGGTTTGTCATATATGACTTATTAGCTTGAGGTGAGGTTCTATTTTCATCAGTGTTTGTATCATGAAAGTATGATGGATCTTGTCACTTTTTCTGGATCTATTGAAATGATAATGTGATATTTTTAATGGAGTACTACTCAGCCATAAAGAATGAAAAACTAGAGTCATTTATAGCTAAATGGATGCATATCAAGGCCATACTCTTAAGTGAAATAAATAGGACACATGTGTAAATACTGAATAGTTTCACTAGTGTGAGAAACTGATAGTGTAAACAAGGGTTAAAATGATTAAAATGAATAATTGATAATTTGAAATAGGAAAAAATGTCCAAAGATGAAGGAGTGAAGGCAGGGGAAGGGGAAAGGAAAAGAGGGAAAGGAAAAACTATGAGAAAAGAAAAAAAAATGGAAATGAAATCTATGTAAATAGGGAAGGGCAGAGGGGGTGAAGGGTGCACAGGTAATGGGGAAAAAAAATAAGAACAAAGATATATCATGTACAGGTACAAACACCCAATGATAAATGTAAACGTATTGTATACCTAAAATGAACCAATAAAAGAACTAAAAAAAAAAAAGAAATGATCATGTGGTTTTTATCCTTGATTATATTTATGTTATGTATGTATTATATTTATTAATTTATGTATGTTTTCCTATTTTTGCACAACTGGGATGAAGTTGATATGATCACGATGTATGATCTTCTTAATAATTTGTTGAATTCTGTTTTCAAATACTTTATTGAGGATGTTTACATCTGTACTCAACAAAGAGATTGGCTTGTAGTTTTCTTTTTTGTTTCTTTGGGGTTTTTTTGTTTTTTCAGTCATTCTCTGGTTTTGGTATCAGGGTAATGGTAGCTTTATGGAAAGACTTTGGAAGATCACTCACTCTGTCTTGCACAGAGGTCTCTGTACTCAGCCAAAACTTATGACCCAGTTCCCTTTCCAGCTCCCCTTTTTCTTTCCTCATTTGCTTCCACTATTCTCTTCTCTGAACCTAAGCTTCCTACCTGGAATCTTCCCACTCTTCCAAATGAGGAGTAGGTGGAACTTTGCCTGAGAAAATAAAACCTTTAAACAAGCCCTAATTTCAAGTGTTTTGATAGTGTTAAAATGGCAAGACATTCTTGCTTTTCACAGAAATCACCCCAAACCAACAATCAAACAATCAAAAACCAAGAAAGACAGGTAAAAACTCTGTCTGTGATATAACTGAAAGACATCAGTAACCCCCAAAATGATAATATATTCAGTTCTTGCCATTTTCCATAGGTATATAAAATTGCTATGAACATTGAATTAGAAAATACTGAAGCCCTGTTCCCAGGGGATATTCAAGGCTGGGCTCTGGTGAGCCTCTGGCCATGCTATTTTTATTAACTGGTCAAAACATAACTTTGTCTTAAGTATATTTCTATTTAACATCTTATTTAATATATATTGATAATTCTTACCATTCTACACCTGATGGAGCTTATCTAAGCACATGCATTTTCTCTGTAACACAACAGACTCCTTGTGCTTAAGAACCCTAGTAGTCTTGCAATACTATGTTTTAAATAACAGAAAAACACCAACAGAAAGCTCAAAAATGTGAAAACTATGACATTAAATAGATCATGTTGTTTACTATATGTGAGCTGAACCAAGAAGTCAAAAACCAAACATTCATTCAGAGCAGATAAGTGAGAAAAGTGAATCCTACATGAATCAGAAATTGTTAAGAAAAATGAACAAAAAAACTCCCAAGTCCATGAAGGCCATATTAGAAGTAGCACAGGGAACAAAAAATGTTATGAATAGACATGGAGAAAATAAATGAGGAAAGGAAAGAAAGGAAAGTTTGAAAAAAAATGAAAGAAAACAATAGAGAAGTAAATGATACAACAGATTTTTTAAAAAATGGTATCGGGCTAGGGATTTAGCTCAGTGGTTCCAGCGCCTGCCTCACTAGCACAAGGTCCCAAGTTCAATCCCCAGTACCAAAAAAAAAAAAAAAAGGTATGTGCAAAGATAAGAGCTATAGAAGGATATATTTCTGCTATTTAAAAGTAAGTTGGATACAAGATCCCACTGATGAATGTAACTGTATTGTATACCTAAAATGTACCAATAAACTTAATGAAAAAAAATAGTAAATTGGAAAAATATGACAAAAAAAGTGGATAGAACTGTAGGGTTAAAATGAAAGTAAAAGCAGATGACACTTTAGAATAGAATGTAAATACTAAAATACTAAAAATATAGAAATGAAATCCTTAACAAAATTCAAAATAAAAAACAGAAAGAAGTTAAGAAACAGCCTTGATGCTGTGGAGAAAGAAGGGAAAATTTATTTTAAATAATTGAGGTATGAGTATATTTAACATTTATAAGTTTAATAATAAGAAATAAGAAATTCCACTAAATTTGTGTGGTGGAAACTAAGAGAAAATTGTGAGGGAAGTGTATCAAGCAATTTATTGTTTTTTGTAGATATTTAAATGTCATATACAAATATGAATATATGTATTTTAATGATTATATAAATAATTCTTGAACTAAAATACAGAATTTTCCAAATGAACAGAACACACACATCAAATGCAAAAATAAAAATTCAACCATAGACATAGGTTTTTAAACAAAATATCAAGAGAAAAATAATCTTAACAGAAAATTAATTATGGGACTACTGACACTCTCACTTAAGACATAAATGAGCCACAATTCTCTCTATAACACAAACTAAAGGCTTGGATCACAAGGCAAATCCCAAATTGTATTGTAAAATTGACAAATCAAAAACAAAATGGCCCAGGAAGCTTGAAAATATGAAGAATAATAAATAGAACCAAAGAAAGGACTGGTCATGTGCTGAATTACAAAATAAAATTAAATTCCAGGAAAAAAAGACTTCTGTTCTCTCAAAATCTTTAATATTTTTGATAGTTGTCTATCAAGTAATAACATTATTCAAAAAGGAAATAAACAGGAAATAACTGGATAGATAAATACTACAGCAACAGACTTTATTTCATCTTTTTTCAGTCTACACAAGTGCAATTAAAAATGAAAATTAATTAGATAAAGAAAGCTAAAGAACACTGTTATATGGCTTTAACTGACACATAGTTATCTCTGTAACCCAAAATAAGAAAATATATGGTCATTGCAAGTATTTGTGAATCAAATTTCTGATCAAGCCAGAAAGCAAATCTCAATAAATCCCTGGGAGAAAAAAAATCAGAACTCTTTCTCTTATTGCAATGAAATAAAACTAAAACATAATAAGAAAACTAGCAATAAACAAATACTTAACCATCTCAAAATTTTAAAACATTTAATAAGTTTTGAGTGAATTACAAATAGCTAGAAAAATAAAGATAAAAAACTACTATCTACTAGAAAGTATGGCATAGAGCTAACACAGAACTCAGAGGAAAAATTTTAACATGTGTATTAAAGATTAGAGATTTAAAAAAATAACTTTAATAGTCAACTTGACATTTGTAACTCATAACATAAAGTAAACCAAAATCAACCAACCAACAAAAAGAAAATTTCCTACTTTGACTAAACTAAATTTCATTAATCAGAGATGTGAACATTAAAATTAAATAATTATTTTTTTTTGTTTTTGCTGTAAGGGAAAACATTCCATAAAAGAGAAAAGTAAAACATTTGACCACTAAGAATATACTTTTAAATTTCAATAATAAGAAAAGATCCATAAAGCATTAATAAAAATTAGGAGAAAATGCTGGTTCTGCTACAAAAATGACAGTTTCTTAATATATAAAAATCTTCCAAACTCAATTGGAATAAATGAAGTAATTAAATAAAAATTGGGAGTGTATATTAATAGCTCTTTTAGAAAAGAAAGTCTAAATGGCTATTAAACTATGGAAATATGCCCCGCTGTACTCACAATTAGAAAAATCAAAATCAGAATCAAATGCCTATGTGTCATTTATTCACTATCAAATAGTGGATAATGCACTATTTTCAAAAGTAGTGTGGATGCTCACATTGCTGGGAGTAGAAAACACTATGCCACTATTGTCAGAAAATTGACAAAGAAACAAAAAGCTAAAGCACATTTGCCTTTGACTTAGTAATTCCACCTCTAGAAATGTAACCATAAAATAAACTAACAGAGCTCTGAAATACAACATGCACAGGCTTACCATAACAGTAGCAAGACAATTAAAATGACTTAAATATCCATCAGTAGGATGTGAATATATTTTGAAGTACAGTAATCTCCCATATCTGTATGTGATGCCTTCCAAGACCCTCAGTAGATTCTTAAAACTGCAGATAATACTAAACCCTATACTGTACATGCTGTTTTTGTATATATCAGGGAGGAAGGATGTAGTAGAGGTCTTCTGGTCAATGGGGCATGTGCCCTTGAAAGGGATGGTGGAACATCAGCCCCTTCCTCTTCATCTCTTTTGGATTCCACCTGTGAGGTTCTTGGATTCCAGCTTCTTCCACCATATGCTTCACCATAATGTTCCACTTTGCCTCAGGCTCAAAGGCAACAGGGCAACCAACCAAGGACTGACGCTTCCAACACTGTGAGCCAAAATCAACTTTTTCTATAAATTGATTATCTCAGGGTTTTGCTACATTAAGACAAAATTGATTAAGAAAGCTAGTGATCTATGCACAGTGTGGATAACTATAGTTAATGTCAATGTACTGTATTGTGCATTTCCAAATCAGAGAAATTTTAAATGTTCCCCCCCAAAAAGAAAGAAGTAGTACATGGAGTAGTACAATAGATTTGTTTATTGACCTGATTAAATCATCTCATAGGGTATACAGCTTTCATAACATCACAAATGTGTATCACTATATATCAATTAAAAATGAAATAAATATTTTAAAATGAAAATATATTAATCAAGAGTAAGTAAATCTTAGCAAACCCTTAAACAGAACACTGAAAAAGAGGAGATGGGGTGTGCACTTTCTGAAAAACCACTATGCTTTTGGACTACTATTACCACTTGCATATCACAATGATCACACAGGAAGAAATAGGTGTACAGGCCAAGACTACCAGTCATTCTCCATACACAGGATTCACCAAGTTCTTCCTGAGGCTAGTTCTAGAGTCTAGAAATGCTGAGCAGAGTGACAGGAAGTATACCTCTGTCTCCTCTGACCTTCCCAAATGAATGTTGATGTGACCCAGACCCTCACCTGCAGATACCATCTACTGTCTTCAGCATTTTGAGAAAGGCAAGGAGACAAGAGGAAAGACTGTTTTCATCAAAGCCTTTGCATGTACCTCTTATGTTTGCTCTCTTAATATTCACAACACTGACAAACAGATTTTAATATACCAAGTGTGTGATGTACACATTCATAGGATATCATAGGACTCCAATGTGGTTCTCTTACTATGTTAGGCTGTGTGGTCAAGGGACATTGAGTATCTCAGAATAGGTTGGCCTATTCTTCCAGTGAGTTCTATCCAAAGACTGATTATATAAATTTAGCAGTAACTCAGCACAAGGACTATAATTTATAGAAGCATGGAACCAAATGTTACAATCAAGATCAATGTTTCCCAACTTTGAGGGTCTATTTACCCATGAAGCTTTTAAAACCTGCCAAACCAGAACTCTATACCCAGAAATTCTAATTATCTTTATATGGAGCCTAGGCATCACAGGATTTATAAACTTTTCTAGGTTACACTAGCATGCAAGCAAAAGTGAGAAAAACCTATCTCATGAGGAAAGGAGGAAAGTTAGTCTAAATCTTGAAGCATTCCAAGTTAGACATTAGTGTGAGTAGAGAGCAAAGTCAAAAGAAAGATCAAGACCAAGAGGAGACAAGGTCAATAATATCAGATGCCATTAAATGAATCAAATGAGATCACAGAAACAACCAAAGTGTTTGGCAGCATGAAAGCAGCTTGTGACCTTGACAAAGATTTTATTGGGTAGTAGGGAGAAAAACTAGATTGGAGTGAACTGAAGTGGAAATGGGCATTGTAGGAAAAATTTTATAATTTTGCTCTGAATGGGTAAGTACATGTGATGGAACATATGCTGTCAAATGTGGGAAGAATTGGAGCTCTTTTCCATGCCAAGGGGAATAACTGTAAAAGAAGGAAGAATTTTACAATGAACAAAAAATATGTAACAACTGCAGAGGAGATTAGAGTCCAGATAATAAGTAGAACAATAGTCCATCAGTAGAAGCAGGAAGCTCTCTTCCTTTGAACCAAGATGGAAGATAGAGAACATGTATGCTACTCAAGGCAGTTTTGTAAATTTGGTGGGAGGAAGACAAGGGAGTACTGATCATGGGCATATTTTATGTTAATGAATATGCATCTCAATCATACCCTTAAAATTACTGCATAGCATTCCTTTATATAGTTGACCATTATTTATCTAATGAGTACTATTTGGGTGAGGGAATATAGACTTTTTTCCATCTTTTTGATGATAAATATCTTCTACACAATTTTTTCCTCTTTTCCTCAGGATAGATGCTACATATAGTATTTCTTTAATAATCATCCTCCAGGCGTGCTGCAGCTCCCAGCATAGAGGAAGCTTCTGGGTAGGCATGTCACAACTCCAAGCACCAGAGGAGGCCTCCAGATCTGTGCACCATGGCTCTCAAGCAGCAGGAGGCTTCCGGGTAGGTGTGCTGTGGCTCCCAGCATAGAGGAAGCTTCTGGGTAGGCATGCCACAGCTCCGAACCCAGAGGAGGTGAGCTTCCCAGGCACCAGGAACACAGACCTACCCGACACCTTCACCCCACTGCTCGTCAAAATGAGAACATAGGCAAACAAGCCACAGAACCAGACTTCCAGATCACCTACAGCAACCTGAAAGGGAAACAAGATGGAACACTCTGATACACAACCACCTGGGCTCCCTCAACTAATAACAAAAGAGGATCTGGAAAAAATGAAATCAGAAATAATTTCTCACATAACAGCAAAGATCACACCCATAGTGCAAGACATGATTAATAAATCTAGACAGGATACAGATAAAAAAAATAGAGGAGCTGAGGAACATAATGGAATCCCAACATAGGAAACAAATTGAATCCATAAAAGAGATGCAAACAGATTTCCAGGAGATTGAAAGTTCATTGAAAGTCTATGCAACAGAATGAGCCAATGTGAAGACAGAATCTCAGATATAGAAGAGAAGATTGCAATTAGTGACCAGGAAATGAAAACATTCTTTAAAATAGTAAGCGACCATGAGAAATCAATCTAGCAGCTTCTAGACGATGCAAAGAAGAATAACATAAGATTATCAGAGTCAGTGAAGAAACAGGAAAGAGTGCAGATGACACAAAAAAACTGTTCACAGAAGTGATGACAGAAAACTTCCCAAGCAGGGGAAATGAATTTGACATACAGATTAGCGAGGCATATAGGAATCCAACTAGCCTTGATCAAAAAGAAAAATCTACACATAGGAATATAATTGTTAAGATTCCGGAAACCCAACAGAAGAACAAAATTCTACAGGTAGTTAGAGAAAAGAAACAACTCACATACAAAGGAAAGCCCATCAGAATCACAGCAGACTTCTCAGTGCAA
Organism: Heterocephalus glaber; assembly: GCF_053883595.1. Lineage (NCBI taxonomy): Eukaryota > Metazoa > Chordata > Mammalia > Rodentia > Bathyergidae > Heterocephalus > Heterocephalus glaber. The sequence continues at coordinate 2,177,006 of NW_028258146.1, read as the reverse complement.
ACACTCAAGGCAAGAAGAGCTTGGAGTGATGTGTTTCAAGCCCTAAAGGAAAACAACCTCCAAACCAGATTGATGTACCCTGCAAAACTATCTTTCAAAGTTGATGGTGAAATAAGATACTTTCATGACAAAGAGTACCTTAGGAACTTCATGAATAACAACCCAGCACTCCAAAAATTTTAGACAAAATCCTAGGAAAAGACAATGAGAATCACAACCCCAGGAAGCCCAGCAGAATGAATCTGCCAGGCACAACAAGAAATTAAAAGCAAAGAGGGAGGAACCAACAAAAAGAAAAAGTCACAACAAGGATAACTCAATACATGTCAGTTATAACCATAAATGTTAATGGTCTTAACTCATGAATCAAAAGAAATAGACAGGCAGAATGGGTCAAGAAGCAAGATCCAACAATATGTTGCATACAAGAAACACACTTAATTAAAAAAGAAACTCAGACTGAAAGTTAAAGAGTGGAAAACAATACTCCATGTGACAGGAACCCCCAAAAAAGCAGAAGTAGCTATCCTCTTTGCAGACCAAGTGGATTTCTAACCCACACTGATTAAGAGACAAAGAAGGACACTATATCCTTATACAGGGAACAATCCAAGAAGAAGAGATGACAATCATAAATATCTATGCACCAAACACTAGTGCGCCCAACTATATAAAACAAATACTACTGGACATGAGAAACCATATAAGCACTAATACAGTAGTAGTGGGAGACCTCAATACCACATTGTCACAAATGGATAGATCAACTAGACAAAAAACAAGCAATGAAATACTAGAACTCAATCAAACTATTGAAGATATGAACCTAACAGATGTTTACAGAGTCTTCCACCCCACAAAATCAGAATACACATTCTTCTCAGCTGCACATGGGTCATTCTCCAATATAGACCACATACTCACTCATAGAACACATTTAGGTAAGTGCAAAGGAATTGAAGTTATCCCCCGTATATTATCAGACCATAGTGCGATGAAATTGGAAATCAACAGCAAAAGAAACTGCAAAACCTTCATAAACACATGGAAATTGAACAACACACTTCTGAATAACCAATGTGTCACAGAGGAAATTAAAGAAAAAATCAGACAGTTCCTTCAAATAAATGACAATGACAATAAACATATCAGAATCTATGGGACACAATGAAAGCAGTCTTAAGAGGGAAATTCATAACAGTGAATACTCACATTAGGAAAACAGAATGACCCCAATTAAACAACTTGATGCTGAACCTCAAGCTTCTAGAAAGAGAAGAGCAGGACAAACCCAAAGCTCATACAAGGGAGGAAATTATAAAGATCAGAGGAGAAATCAATGCAATGGAGACTAAGAAAACAATACAAAAAATCAATGAAGCCAAAAGTTGGTTCTTCAAAAGAATAAACAAAATTGACAAACCCTTAGCCAACATTATCAGGAAAAGGAAAGAAAAGGCCCAAATCCATGCAATTAGGAATGAAAAGGGTGAATTACAACAGACTCAGCAGAAATCCAGAGAATCATCAATACCTACTTCCAGAACCTTTATGCCAACAAAATGGAAAACACAGAAGAAATGGACAGATTCCTAGACACGCATGAATTACCAAAGTTGAATGAAGAAGACCTAAAAATTCTAAATAACCCAATATCAATCAGTGAAATTGAAAATGTAATTAAAACCTTATCAACCAAGAAAAGCCCGAGTCTTGATGACTTCACTGCTGAATTCTATAAGACATTTAGAGAGGAACTACTGCCACTACTGTTTAAACTCTTCAGTGAAACTGAAAGGGAAGCAATACTCCCAAAATCATTCCTGGAAGCAAATATCACCTTGATCCCCAAAGCAGAGAAAGATCCAACTGAAAAAAAGAACTATAGGCCAATCTCAGTAATGAACATAGATGCAAAAATCCTCAATAAGATACTGGCAAACAGATTGCTGAAGGTCATCAATAAGATCATACACCCTGACCAAGTGGGATTCATCCCAGGGATGCAGGGATGGTTCAACATATGCAAATCAATCAATGTAATACACTATATCAATAGAGCCAGGGACAAAAACCATATGATCATCTCAATAGATGCAGAAAAAGCATTTGACAAAATCCAACATGCATTTATAATAAAAACCCTACAAAAAATCAAATTAGATGGTCTCTACCTGAATCTGATAAAAGCCATCTATGAAAAACCAACAGCCAATATCATACTAAATGGTCAAAAACTGAAATTCTTCACACTCAAATCAGGAACAAGACAAGGATGTCCACTATCACCACTCCTGTTCAATATATTTTTGGAAACATTAGCCACAGCAATTAGACAAGAGAAAGAAATAAAAGGAATAAAGATAGGAAATGAAGAAGTCCAATTGTCATTATCTGCAGATGACATGATACTCTATATAGAAGACCCCAAGAACTCTACCAAAAGTCTTCTAGACTTAATAACCAAATTCAGTCAAGTAGCTGGATACAAGATCAACACACAAAAATCAATAGCTTTCCTCTACATGAACAACAGAGTCACTCAGAGAGAAATAGGGCAAACAATTACTTTCACAATAGCATCCAAATACCTGAAATACCTAGGAATCAACCTAACAAAAGAAATCACAGACCTCTTCTCTGAAAATTATAGCACTTTGAAAAAAGATATTGAAGGGGATATCAGAAAATGGCAAGACATCCCTTGCTCCTGGGTAGGAAGGGTAAACATACTGAAAATGGCTATACTTCCAAAACTTCTGTATAGATTCAATGCAATCCCAATTGAAATTCCAGCAGCATACTTCATAGACCTTGAGAAAACAATCCAAAAATTCATTTGGAACCAGAAAAGACCCCGAATAGCAAAAGCAATTCTAGGTAACAGAGACATGGCAGGGGGTATTACAACTCCCAACTTGAAATTATACTACAAAGCTACTGTGATAAAAACAGCATGGTACTGGCAAAGAAACAGACCTGAGGACCAGTGGAACAGATTAGAAGATGCAGAAACAACTCCACACACACTCAGCCATCTCATGTTCAATAAAGGCACCAAATACCCTCACTGAAGGAAAGATAGTCTCTTTAATCAATGGTGCTGGAGAAATTGGTTTTCCACTTGCCAAAGATTAAAACTAGACCTATACCTCTCACCATGCACTCCTCTAAAATCGAAATGGATTAAAGATCTAAATATAAAAACAGAAACACTAAACTGGCTGGAACAGAGGTTAGGTAGAACTCTTCAAGACACTGGGGTAGGAAAAGACTTTATGAACAAAAACTCAGTTGCCCGTGAACTAGCACACACAATCAACAAGTGGGATCTCTTTTTACTAAAAAGCTTCTGCACAGCAAGAGAAACCACCAGCAGTGTGAAGAGACAACCCACACTGTGGGAAAAACTTTTCACCTGCTCTTCCTCAGACAAAGATCTACTATCTCGAATCTATAAAGAACTTAAAAAAATCAGACCTCCCAAATTTAAAGACCCAGTCCAAAAATGGGCATCTGAAATGAACAGACATTTCTCACACAAAGAAGTAGACATGGAAAATAAACATATGAAAAAATGTTCAACATCACTGGTCTTTCAAGAGATGCAGATGAAAACAACACTGAGATTCCACCTCACTCCAGAAAAAATGGCTGCTATCATGAAATCAACCAACAACAAATGCTGGCAGAGCTGTGGGGAAAAAGTAACCCTGCTCCACTGCTGGTGGGAGTGTAGACTGGTGCAACCATTGTGGAAATCAGTATGGAGATACCTCAAAGAACTAGGACTGGAAGTTCCATTTCACCCAGCTATTCCTCTGCTGGGTATCTTCCCCAAAGAATTAAAAGAATCATACCACAGTGACATATGTGCACCTATGTTCACAGCAGCACAGTTTGTGATAGCTAAAACTTGGAAACAGCCCAAATGCCCATCAACTGGAGACTGGATCAAGAAAATGTGGATTTTTTATGAAATGGAGTACTACTCAGCCATCAAAAATGAGAAATTAGAGACATTTATTGCTAAATGGATGCACATTGAGACGATACTCTTAAGTGAAATAAATAGGACACACATTTGTAAATACAGAATAGTTTGTCTAGTATGAGAAACTGAAAGTGTAAATAAGGACTACAAGTTATAATAGATAATGTGAAATAGGAAGAAAAGGGGCAAAGGGGAGGGGGAAGTGGAAGGGGTATGGGAAAGGAAAGAGGGGAATGGAATTAATATGAGAAAACAAAAAAAATGGAAACAAAGTCTTTGTAAATAGGGAGGGTAGGGGAAGGGGGAAAAATAAGAATCAAGAGAGTATGTAAAGGTGCAAATTTCCAATGATGAATATCATTATGTTGTACACCTAAAATGTACCAATAAAAGTAAAAAAAAATCATCCTTCATTATATGTAATTCAGGGTTCTCTAGAGAATCAGAATCAATAAATCAATAGCGTGTGTGTGTGTGTGTGATAACTGGCTTGTGTGATTACGGAAAATGAAAAGTCCCATGATTTGCTGTCTATGGGCTAAAGAGCCAGGAAAACTAATAAAGTTATTCAGTCTGACTATTCAGGCCTGAGAGTCAGGAGAGGAAATGCAGTAACCTTACCCTGACTTTGAAGACCTGAGACCTCGAGGTGGCTGGAGTATAAGTCTCAGATTCTGAAGAGAGAGAATTGGAGAGTCAAGGTCTCCAATGTCTAAGGTCTAGAGAAGAGATGGATGCCCCAGCTCAAGAAGCAGAATAAAAATTTTCCCCTCCTCTACCCACTTGATCTTTCTAGGTACTGAGCAGAGTAGATACTACTGACACATGTTGGCAATGGTGGGTCTTTTCAGTCCACTTGTAATGCTAATCTCTTCCAGGAACATCCAGAAATAGTGATTTATGAATTACCTGAGCATCCTTTAACCTAATCAAGTTGGTGCATAAAATTAACCAACACAATTATGTATCACCTTTCCTTTTTTCCAATATTTTATTATTTTGTGAATGGAAAGAATTCTCCTCTACAAAAGCAAGGATGTCACTTCCATTTCCTTTCAACAACTTAGGCCAGACAAAAATGTTTGCCCCTGATATGACTTTATTGTCATGTTTCTTTTAATATATCACAGTCTCATGTATAAATTTGTTGAAAGTCATATGAAATAACATATTAATAATTCAATATAAAGGGAAGCTTCTCATTTATTTGCCAACACAATTGCCAGCAAGAAGCTGCTTGGTAAATCTTAGAAAAATAACTGTTTGTAGAAGTTGAAAGACATTACAGTTTAAATTCACAAGAATGATTCTTTCCACTTCTTCCGATATGTGCCTCCAACACACATACCTCTTATTATTTTCATACCTCTGTTCATTTTTGTTAGTGAAAGTCTTGACTCTCAAAAGACTGACTTTAAGTTCTTTGAAAGTAGGACTAATACCAAAATTGGTTCGAATCCTCCTAGGACTCTCTCCACCCAAAAGCAGTTCTCACTTCTAGATATGGCACTGATTCATTCAATTCTCCTCTCCCCCAAACATTGAAAGTTGCTTTGTAGAAGGACACTATCTGGTATTTTTACTGAACTCCATGTATTATCCAGCAGAGAATCACAAGGTGATTAAATGTTGGCCTAGAACTTTAAGCAGCCAAAGCCACCATTAAATGTAATATCTGTTTTTAATGTCAGAGATGAGAGATCTGTTTAAAATACAAATATGACCAGCTTTCTTTATTGTATAAAGCCCTATAGTGTTCGTCTGCTGCTCACATGATATAGTTCTCCTTACTTGGACCTTTAAGAACCTTTCTCTTTTGACAACATATTCACCATACTAGCTCTGCCTCTCTGAAAATGATTTTCCTTGGTTTTCAGTTTCTTGTGCAAATCATGTGCTCCTCTATTCCAAGGGTTCATTCCCTGCTTGCAGGGAACTCTTTTGGCTTCTGTCTTTGTCAGGTTAACTACACCTCCTCTTTCAGATCTTGATATACCTATCACCACTACAGTGAAGCCTTTTCTACCCCAAGTATCTGAATCCCTCTAGTCTATGCTCTCACTGTATCAGTGACACACCATTGTAGCCCTTACTTTTGAATAAAATTTCATGTGTTTGACTCATGTCTCTCTCGCCTTCTAGAGTGTGAGTTTCATGAAAACCTGAGTGGCATCTTCTTCCTTCACCATTCTATACCTGTCACCAGCTACAGTGTCCAGAAAATGTTTGTTAAATAATTAGTGAACAAATGAGTGGCTAAAACAGAGCCATAACCTCAAAGAGGTAAAAAAGGTCAGCTGAGGAACTGGCCTCATAGTGGATTGTAGTACTGTAGGGAAGCAGAGAGTAGAGGTCATCCAGTCAGAACCTTCTTCACATGGTTGCACAAGAAGCTGAGAAGAATCAATGATTCTAATGCAACTAAATATAATATTTTATGGCTACAAATATTTTATGGGCACAGAATCCATCATATTCATAAAATTTTAAAATGGGTCTCAACTTCCAAAAGTTTTTAAAATGCTAGCCTAATACAATTTCTAAACAAAAGCTAGGTACATGGCCAGAACCAAGGTCTGATCCCATGAGTCCATAGCTAGTATTCTACTCATTGCACTGTCTACCAAATAGTAATAACAATAGTACTTCATTTAAAATATCTTTTTAGTCAGTTCACAAGTCTTTGAGAATCCACTGGATAAAATTACCTCTTTGAAATGTGTGAGTGCCTCTGTGGAAGAGCTGGCTCACTGTCCTTCCTTATGCAACCTCAGTCTTGCTGCCTTATCTGGGGGCCTTGCTAGCAGATAGCTCTGGAGGCCGTGTGCAGTCTAGGGCTCTTCATCCTTCATTTGCCTCCAGTTCTTAACTAATGAAGCCTTGTGCCCTTGTTGAGCCTTGTTTCTACAAGGCTGGACACCTTCTTTTAACAGGCCGTATTTGAAAAACAAGATATTTTCTTTTGTATTAGAAACAAATGGTGATTAATGTGCTCGTTGTAATTAATCTGTGGTGACAGATTAGCAGTGTAGCAGCAGTTCTTTTGCTGCTCTGGGAGCCTTCCTTGATAGGACAGCTGGTGAGAGGGGACACCAAATTCAATTTGTTTCTCATTTGCATACATATGACAACCATCTGTGCTAATAGCACTGCAATGTCTCCATTAGACTCAGCTCTTGTATGCAGCTCTCCTGAGCTCCCATTAGGCTTGAGAGCCGGGAGCTCACAACATAATATTTGTAGAGGAAAGAGGGTGGGCTTGATGGAGTACAACCATGCATATCCCCCTTTACCCAAGGTTAAGCATTAAACATGGGCTGGGATTCTTCTCACCCAGGTGAAGGCAATCTTCTTTAGAGAATTCTAGCTACCTTCAGTGAAATATTTTACCCTCCCCAAGTCAAAAACTCAATCAAATATCTTACACTCTATTTTCTATCATCTAGCACTCAAACCACCTTCACTGTGGTCCACTCACTAAAAAAATATCTGTGATCTATATGCTAAGTTCAGCTACTATTCTAGGTAAAAGAGGAACAGCAGTTATTAACAGAAAAAAAAAGTGTTGTTTTATGGCATTTACATGGTAGTGGTGATTGCCAATAAACAAATTAAGAAGCAATATTTTATATAATGTTAGGTCCTAAAACAGAATTAAAACAAGGGGTGGGGTGGAGTGGAATAGCATATGATTGTTACATTAGATCTGGTGATCACAGACCTCTTCTCTGAGGAGGTAACACTAAGGTGTCATCCAAGAGACAAGAAGAAAGGCCTTTGAATGACAAGGAAAATGCATTTTTCCAGAGAAAGGGAATAACTAAAAAGGGGCCTCTGGAGAGAGTGACCTGGATGTGTTGAGGAAGAGGAAGATGGCCAGTGTAGCAGGAAGGTGGCAGAAAAGAAAATAAGGAGCCCGTGTTGCTTTGCCAGACCTGAGACTGAGGACTTAACAGATAATGTTATTTATAAGTGTCAGCATGGTCCTGGAAATCCTTCCTTGCTTTTTTAAGTTTCTGGTATTTGCCAGAATCTTTGGGGTTCTCTGACTTAAGGCTGCATCACTCTTTCTTTGCCTCCTCATCATATGGCCATCTTCTCCCTATGTGTCTTTGTGTCTTTTTGTTCTTATAGCAAAACCCATCACAATGGATGAACCAGCAGGAGCACAGGGGGACTTGAAAGCCAGGTAAGGTATTCAGATCACAGTGTAAAAACAATGAATGATTTTTAAAGATTACCATAAAGTGACAAATCAAACTTGCATAATGGTGTCATAGGTAGACTTGGATGAGAGCAGAGCAAGAGGAGGGACATAAAGTTAAATCACTGAGGAAGTTAATCTTTGAAACTTATCTGTTATGGCAATCTGACTAAGGGAGTTAAAAAAAAAGAGATGGAGATAAAAAGGTTTAGCAACAATATTTAAAAGATAAAAATCTATAGACTTTATTATGGAATGGATATAGTTGCTTGGAAAGTGGTAAGAATTATGTTTTACTCCTAAAAAGTTGGCATAATGGTACATATTTGTTAGACAAGGGAATCCTTGGAGGTTAGGACAAGTTTGGAAAAGAAAACCAAATGTTCCATATCAGACACATTACAGATGTGTAAGAGGCATCCACTGGGAAACATAAAATCTTTCATTTGGGTATGTGAGACTAAATATCAGAGGAAAAGACTCGGAGTCTTGTCATAGACATTTGGGAGTCAACAGCTTAAAGAGATGAACTCCATAGGACTGGTGGAGAGTTCTCTCTAGAGAAAAGATGGAGGAAAAAGGACTGTGTCCCACTCCGTGGGGAGTCCTGTGGCTCTCTTTTCCTCTTGTTTGTGCTCTTGCTAAAGTGATCAGGTCCCATGGTGTGCGCTCTTCCCTATTGTGCGTGGCTCTATGACACATTGTGTATAGTGATAAGAGAAAGCTCAGCAGCCTCTCTCTCAATAATGCGTATGATACCCATATTTCATCTCTATTCCTTACTTGTCATCCCCTCAGAGAATGAAGGAAGTATTTCTCTTCATAAACCAAATCTTCTACTAGTGCTATCTTGGGTCAGATAATTCTTTGCTATGAAGGACTGGCTCAAGTAGCATAAATTTTTTTTAATTTAATTTTATTGGTACATTTTAGGTATACAATATAATTACATTCATCATTGAAAATTTGCACCTTTATGTAATCTCTCTTGGTTCTTAATTTTCCCCCTTCCCCTGCCCTCCCTTCAACCCCTCCATCCCTCCTTATATACAAAAACTTTGTTTCCATTTTTACATTTTCTCATATTAATTCCATTCCCTTCTTTCCTTTCCATTGCCCCTCCCACTTCCCCATCCCCTTTGCCCCTTTTCTTCCTATTTGACATTATCTATTATACCTTTATTCCTTATTTACACTTTCAGTTTCTCACACTAGAGAAACTATTCTGTATTTACACATGTGTCCTATTTATTTCACTTAAGAGTATGGCCTCAGAAAAGGTTCAAATGGATAGGGGAGGTGGGAGGGGAAGGGGAAAGGAAAGAAGGGAAAGGAAAAATTATGAGAAAAGAAAAAAGTGGAAACAAAGTCTACACAAATAGAGAAGGTTAGAGGGGGTAAAGGGCACACAGGTAATGGGGAAAAAATAAGAACCAAGATACATCATGTACAGATACAAGCACCCAATGATAAATGTAAATGTATTCTATATCTAAAATGTACCAATAAAAGAATTTAAGCAAAAAAAATCACCCATCCATTTAGCTAGCCATCCATCCATTGTCAATCCATTTAGTTGTCAATATCTCTAATTTCTCATTTTTTATGGCTGAGTAGTACTCCATTTTATTAAAAAGCCTGACATATTCTTTATCCAGCATCCAATTGATGGGCATTTGGGCTGTTCCCAAGTTTTAGCTATTACAAACTGTGCTGCTATGAACATGGGTGTACATAAATCACTATGGTATGATTCTTTTAATTCTTTGGGGAAGATATCTAGTAGGGGAATAGCTAGGTCAAATGAGACTTCCAGTCCTAGTTTTTTGAGGTGGCTCTATACTGATTTCCACAGTGTTTGCACCAGTGTACACTCCCACCAGCAGTGGAGCAGTGTTCTCCACAGCTCTGCCAGTATTTGTTATTGGTTGATTCATGATAGTAGCCATTCTTTCTGGGGTGAGGTAGAATCTCAGCATTGTTTTCCTTTGCATCTCTTGAATGATCAATGATGTTGAACTTTTTTTCATATGTTTATTTTCCATTTCTACTTCTTTGTGTGAGAAATGTCTGTTCATTTCAGATGCCCATGTTTGGATTGGGTCTTTAAATTTGGGAGGTCTGATCTTTTTAAGTTCTTTATAGATTCGAGATAGTAGATCTTTGTCTGAGGAAGAGCAGGTGAAAATTTTTTCCCACATTGTGTGTTGCCTCTTCACTTTGTTAGTGGTTTCTCTTGCTGTGCAGAAGCTTTTTATTAAGAAGAGATCCCACTTGTTGATTATTTGTACTAGTTCAGGGGCAACTGAGGCTTTGTTCACAAAATCGTTTCCTACACCAATGTCTTCAAGAGTTCTACCTAACCTCTGTTCCAACCGGTTCAGAATTTCTGTTTTAATATTAATATATTTAATCCATTTGGATTTTAATTTAGAGCACGATGAGAGATATAGGTCTTGTTTTAATCTTTGGCAAGGTGAAACCAAATTTTTCCATCATCATTTATTAAAGAGGTTATCTTTCCTTCGGTGAGGGTGTTTGGCTCCTTTGTCAAAGATGAGAAGGCTGAGTGTGTCTGGAGTTGTTTTGGCATCTGTTAATCTGTTTCACTGGTCCTCAGGTTGGTTTCTTAGCCAGTACCGTGCTGTTTTATCACAGTAGCTTTGTAGTATAGTTTCAAGTTGGGGATTGTGATAACCCCTGCCATGTCTCTGTTGCCTAGAATTGCTTTTGCTATTCTAGGTCTCTTCTGGTTCCAAATGAATTTTTGGATTGTTTTCTCAAGGTCCATGAAGTATGCAGCTGGAATTTCAATTGGGATTACATTGAGTCTATGTAGCAGTTTTGGAAGTATGGCCATTTTCACTATGTTGATCCTTCCTACCCAGGAGCAAGGGATGTCCTTCCATTTTCTAAAATCAACCTCAATCTCTCTTTTCAGAGTGCTATAGTTTTCAGAGAAAGGGACTTTGATTTCTTTTGTTAGGTCGATTACTAAGTATTTCAGTTTTTTGGATGCTATTGTAGAAGGAATTGTTTGCCCTATTTCTCTCTCAGTGAATCTGTTTTTCATGTAGAGGAAAGCTATTGATTTGTGTGTGTGTGTTAAGCTTGTATCCAGACAGGGCACTGAATTTGGTTATTAAGTCTAGATGATATTTGGCGGAGTTCTTGGGGTCTTCTCTATAAGGTATCATGTCATCAGCAAACAATGACAGTTTGACTTCTTCATTTACTGTCTTTAGTCTTTTTATTTGTTTCTCTTGTCTAATTGCCATGGCTAATGTTTCCAAGACTATATTGAGCAGAAGTGCTGATAGTGGCCATCCTTGTCTTGTTCCTGATTTGAGTGTGAAGGATTTCAGTTTTTGACCATTTATATGATATTGGCTGTTGGTTTTTCTTAGATGGCTTTTATCAGATTGAGGTAGAGACCATCTATTCCAATTTTTTGCAGGGTTTGTATCATAAGTGCATGTTGGATTTTGTCAAATGCTTTTTCTGCATCAATTGAGATGATCATGTGGTTTTTGTCCTTGGCTCTACTGATAGTGTATTACATTTATTGAATTGTGTATGTTGAACCATCCCTGCATCCCTGGGATGAATCCCACTTGATCAGGGTGTATGATCTTTTTGATGATCTTCTGGATTCTATTTGCCAGTATCTTATCAAGGATTTTTGCATCTATGTTCATTAATGAGATTGGCCTATAGTTCTCTTTTTCAGTTGGGTCTTTCTCTGTTTTGAGGATCAAGGTGATGCTTGCTTCCAGGAATGAATTTGGGAGTATTGCTTCCCTTTCAATTTCATTGAAGAGTTTAAACAGTAGTGGCAGTAGTTCCTCTCCAAATGTGTTGTAAAATGCAGTGAAGATGCTGTCATGACCCGGAGTTTTCTTAGCTGGTAAGTTTTTAATTACATTTTCAATTTTATTGATTGATGTTGGGTTGTTTAAAATATCTAGGTCTTCTTCGTTCAACTTTGGTAATTCATACATATCTAAGAAGCTATCCATTGCTTCTGTGTTTTCCATCTCATTGGCATATAGGTTCTCAAAGTAGGTATTGATCCTCTGAATTTCTGCTGGGTCTGTTGTAATTTCATCCTTTTCATTCCTAATTGCATGGATTTGGGTCTTTTCTTTCCTTTTCCTGATAATGTTGGCTAAGTGTTTGTCAATTTTGTTTATTCTTTCAAAGAACCAACTCTTTGCTTCATTGATTTTTTGTATCATTTTCTTAGTCTCCATTGCATTGATTTCTGCTCTGATCTTTATAATTTCCTCCCTTGTATGAGCTTTGGGGTTGTCCTACTCTTCTTTTTCTAGAAGCTTCAAGTTCAGCATCAGGTTGTTTAATAGGGCTCACTCTGTTTTCCTAATATGAGTATTCACTGCTGTGAATTTCCCTCATAAGACTGCTTTCATTGTGTCCCATAAATTCTGATATGTTGTATTGTCATTGTCATTTAATTGTAGGAACTGTCTGCTTTCTTCTTTAATTTCCTCTGTGACCCATTGGTTATTCGGAAGTGGGTTGTTCAATTTCCATGTGTTTATGAAGTTTTTGTGGTTTCTTTTGATATCTATCTCCAATTTCATCATGCTATGTTCTGATAATATACAGAGGATAACTTCAATTCCTCTCCACTTACTTTAATATGTTCTATGAGTGAGTGTGTGGTCTGTTTTGGAGAATGATCCATGTCCAGCTGAAAAGAATATGTATTCTGATTGGGTGGTGTGGAACACTCTGTTAACACACGTTAAGTCCATTTGTTCAAGAGTTTGATTGAGTTCCAATATTTCATTGCTTATTATTTGTCTAGTTGATCTATATTTGTGACAGTGGGGCATTGAGGTCCCCCACTACTCAAATAGTCCTTATTTGATTTTTCATGTCTGTTAGTATGTGTTTTATATAGTTGGGTGCAGTAGTGTTTGGTGCATATATATTTATGATTGTTATCTCTTCCTCTTGGATTGTTCCCTTTAGAAAGATGTGGTATCCTTCTTTTGTCTCTCTTAATCAGTGTTGGTTTGAAATCCACTTGATCTGCAAAGAGGATAACTACTCCTGCTTTTTGGGGGGTTCCTGTCGCATGGAGTATTGTTTTCCACCCTTTAACTTTCAGTTTATGAGTTTCTTTTTGGTACTGGGAATCTAACTCAGGACATTGTGCTTGCGAGGCAGGTGCAGCGCCACTGAGCTAAATCCCCTGCCCTATGAGTCTCCTTTTGAATTAAGTGTGTTCCTCGTATGCAGCATATTGTTGGATTTTGCTTCTTGACCCATTCTGCCAATCTGTTTCTTTTGATTGGTGAATTGAGACCATTAACATTGATGGTTACAACTGATACGTGTTGACTTATCATTGTCATGACTTTTTCATTTTGTTGGATTCTCCCCCTTTGCATTTAACATCTTGCCATGCCTGATGGATTCATTCTGCTGGGCTTCCTGAGGTTGTGATCCTCAATATCTTTTCCTAGGATATTGTCTATGATTTTTTGGAGTGCTGGTTTGGTATTCATGAAGTTACTAACATGCTCTTTGTCATGAAAGTATCTTACTTCTCCATCAGTTTTGTAAGACAGTTTTGCAGGGTACGTCGATCTGACTTGGAGATTGTTTCCCTTTAGGGCTTGAGATAAGTCACTCTAAGCTCTTCTTGCCTTGAGGGTTTGCATTGAGAAGTCAGCTGTGATTCTGATGGGCTTTCCTTTTTCCTTTTCCTTTTTTTCTTTTGTGATTTGTTTCTTTTCTCTAACTGCTTGTAGAATTTTGTTCTTCTGTTGGGTTTCTGGAATCTTAACTATTATATTATATGTGTAGATTTATTTTGATCAAGGCTAGTTGGAGTCCTATATGCCTCACTTATCTATATGTCAAGTTCTTTTCCCCTGTTTGGGAAGTTTTCTGCCATCACTTCTGTGAAGTTTTTTTTTTTAGTGTCATCTGCACTCTCTCCTGTTTCTTCACTGACTCTGATCAGTCTTATGTTATTCTTCTTTGCATTGTCCAGCAGCTGCTGGATTGATTTCTCGTGGTCCCTTACTATTTTAAAGCAATTTTTCTTCTCCTGGTCACTAATTTACATCTTATCTTCTATATCTAAAATGCCATCCTCACATTGGTTCATTCTGCTGTGTGCTGTGTAAACTTTCAGTGGAGTTTTTAATCTCCTGAAAATTTGTTTGCATCTGTTTTATGAACTCCATTTGTTTCTTATGTTGGGATTTTATCATGTTCCTCAGCTCCTCTATTTTTTTAATCTTTGTCCTCTTTAGATTCATTAATCATGTCTTGCACTATGGGCACAATCTCTGCTGTTATCTGAGAAATTATTTCTGATTTCATTTTTTCCAGATCCACTTTTGTTGCCAGTTCAGGGAGTCCAGGTGGTTCAGTATCAGATTGTTCCATCTCATTTCCCTTTGGGGTTGTTGTAGGTGATCTGGAAATCTGGTTTTGAGATTTGTTTACATGTCTTCTCATTTCAATGAAGTGGGTGGTACTCTTGATGCCCATGTGGCTCACGTCCTCTGGGCTGTGAGTGGTGCTAAGTTGGCCTGGAAACCTCCTCCTCTGCATTAAAATTCTTAACATCACTTTTGTGCTGTGTCCATTAAGTATCAAAATTGCCTGCAGTAATGCCACTTAAAAATGTCTCCAGACATTTGCAAATGTTTTCTGGGAAGCAGAAGGCAGTAAAATGACCACTAGTTGTAAATAATTGCCATAGACATATCATAAGGCTCTGTACATAGGACAGAATCTCATTAAATGTTTGCCATTAGTGAGAATGGTAATGATATCATGGCACAGATTCTCTCCACCTTCCTCCATAGACTGAAGGAGATGGATTCATCATTAAAACTTTCCAAAACAGCTTTAGAATTTCTCATTATTCCTCTGGCCAGGCCTCCAGATTCTAGATTCCTTCTTTAGATTTGAAGACAAATGCATAAAAAAACTAGAGTGCAGTGTGAGAGGATCATTCATTTGTCCAGTCAACAAATGACAAAGTTAAACAATTGAATAAAAAGAGCCCTTAAGCCAAAGCCTCATTTTATAAGATAAGGGAAGTTATTACCTAAGAAAAACTGCTACCAAACTTTCCAGTGACTTTGGATCCTATGAAAAAGTCATCTTTAGCACACAGATGTCCTTTTAAAATTTTATCAACCAGAAAAAGGGGGAAGAATGCAAACTAGACTATTAAAAGTTACTTTAGAGCCTAAAAATTAATACTAGTATAATCAGGTTGAAGTGACATGAAATCAAATGATATGTAACTATTCTTATGATAGTTCATCATAGCTCTTGGAACCCAAAAGATGAGTAAATCTGCAGTTTAGTAAGCACAGCAACCCTCCGTGATGACTTTCAATAACAATCCCAGAGACCATACTACTGCATCCCTGGGTGCCCCTAACAGGTAATCTGAAAAGTGACACAGACATTGCATATTTGGGAAAGCAGCCTTCATGGAGACCTTCCTATATTCCATACTTAATCATAATTCTCAAATTGAACTACTTTTGTTATTGAGTAGAAATACAAAAAATCAAAACCAACTCCAAAGAAATCTCCTCTCTAGAACAAAAAATTTGGTCTCTTGTCTACTTTTCTCTTTTCCTCTAAACTATATCCAGGTCCTAATAGGTCCTTTAAGGCAGAGGTGGAAAGTTCTCTGGATTGCTTCCCATGCAAGAAGGACTCTTGAATTAGCTCCATTGCTTCTGTGACATGAATTTGAAAGGAGAGAAGAATTAGAAAGGGAAAGAAAGACATTTAATGATAGGTTTGCAGAAAAAACTTTGCATGAAGAAACAGGAGTGTACTTGTTACCCAGGGCTGCATAACAAATTGCCCTTTTCCAAAATGTGTGCTTTATAGAAACAGCAATCTACACATATTTGGAAAGACCATCTTTGAACAGTGGCACCAAAATAAACTTATCCTTTGACTCCAAACTATAAGTCTGAGGTATCTCCAAGCTCTTGATCCATATTTATGACTTTCTACTTCTAAAGTATTACCATATTATAAGAGCAATGCATGGAAAAGATAAGCCTGGCCTTCCTGGGGTTACATTTATGCATGTGTGCTGATTATATACACCTATTTGGACTGAAGAAGTTCCCAGAAGGCCAGAAAGAATGACACCGTTTACATATAGTACCTTTTGGCTTAGAATGCCAATTATTCTCCATGTCATTGCAACAAGGAAATCTATAGACAATATTCAGGAGCCATTTGCTTTATCTCATCAAATTTTTGATAGGCCTGATTCCCATTCCATTGTCTGACATTAATTAATGCACAAGTAAATAGTCAATTCTATTTTTTAAAATGTCTACTTCATTGGGCTAGTACAAAAATTAAATGAGAGAATACGAGATTGCCTTTATACAGTAATGCTCAAAATGTTAGATGATGAAGATTATTAAAATAGCTAAACAAGGGTCCTGATGTAGTAGGTGCTTAATAAATGCCAGCTAATATTCTTGAGTAGAAGCTCTTTTAGAGTATACAAGAGGGGATAGGATCAAACCCTTTGAATCTGGAGAGAGGTATGCAAAGAGAAAGAAGCTTGGGGTTAGGGGAAGGGCAATGCTCACAATGCCTCAAGAAATATTTGACAGAGCTATCTTTAATACCAAATTATCAAAGACAGTTTTGGGATTTTCAGTGGCACAGAAATGCATTTCCCCTGGGCTCTGGAATAAATACTTGCAATGTTAAAGGTCAGTTCATTAATCTCCCCACTTGTCTGTTTGGATGTACAGATGCTCCATTGTTAAGGCAATTTGAGGAAAGATGAAAGACATGGCAACCAGAAAACAGTAGATACTCTAACCCATTTCCACACTGTCACATGGTGTACAGAGAAGGGTGCAGGAGAAAGAAATATGTTTCAAATCTAATTCTCTGTTTTCAACAACCATAATCAAAACTGTAAGCTTGCACCTTGGTTCTTTTCCTTTGCAGAGTTTGTTTATGAAATGTGCCTTCTAACTGGCATTTGATCAACTGTTCTTTTACAAACATATTTTTATTTTGCTCAATTAGCCCAAAACTGCCAGGCAAGAGTGTCATTAATTTCTTACTCTGTCCTTTTGTAAGAGTGCCATCCTGCTCCTCTATGCTATTGAACACATCTCTCATCTTACATGAGACTCCAGTGAAGCCTCATTCCTAGAGGTGAAACAAAAGCAGAGAACAGACTTATCCCTTCTAATGAGGTGAAGTGTGGGAAACTTTTAACTAAAGCTGTCCTCATCAGACTCAGCAGTATCTTTTTAAATTGCCAGGATGCCTCTCCAGTTTGATCTAAAGGACTTAACTTGAAAATGATCAGCTGTCCAAAAGACTTTCTGAAATGGATGAAAAGCCTCAGGAAAAAGATGAAGTGATGTGTTAAAGGTCAATGCTATGGACAACAGGAGTCCAAAGAAAGCAAATATTGTTTTTACTATCTACCTGTTTGGGGACTGTGGCAGGTAGAGTTCAAGCTGGTTCCCCCAATCCTTACCTCCTGGTGTTTACGCTTGTGTGCAATTCTCTCCTCTTGGATTGGGTAGGATCTACGGATTGCTTCTAACCAGTAAAATACAGCAGAGATGATGAGATGCCACTCACATGAGTACAACCTGTTGCAACACTCTGTCTTGTCTGCAGATTTACTTTAGAAGCTCTACTTGCTGGCTTGATGAAGAAAACAGCCATGCTATGGACTCCACATGACACAGAAATGTGAGTGGTCTCTAAATCCATGGGGTGGCCTCTGGAAATATAGGTTCCCACTAGAAGCTGAGAGTAGCCTCTATCCAAGCACAAAACAGAGGTCCTCAGTTCCCCCAGCTCAAGGCAATGAACATTACCAACAACCCAAGAAAGCTAGAAAGTGATTTCTTCCCCAGGCATGCCTCCAGATGAGAAGACAGGCAGGATGACACCTTGATCCCACATATTCATGTGAGACACTAAGTGGAGGAACCAATGAAGCTATGTCCTAACCCCACTCACAAGAATCAGGGTAAAAAATGCGTGCAGTTCCAAGCCACTAAGGGTATGCTGATACATTGCACCATAATAAAAACCACATGCAATTTATTCTGTTGGGTGGCATATTCCCAAGCCATGCCACTTTAATTTGCCATAATATCCCTTAAAGCAGCTTCAGTTAAAAATATATTGAGTTCACAGAAAAGACCCCAATGTTCAAGACAAGATTCTGTTTTGTTTTAAGGGGTTGCAGGATACATGCCCAATCCCCCAAAGGAGATGAGGTAAGGGCTATAGAACTCTTGTGTCCTATCTGGCTCTGTATCCATGATGTTGTAACATAAAAGGTTCAGTCATGATCCAGTGTGTGGTTTGTAGTGCCTATCTAATATGCTGCATAACAAACCACTCCCAAATGAAATACTTAGAACAATCATCATTCCTGTAGCTATGGTTCTGTGAGTGAATTCATGGCTCTTCTAGTCTGATCCTGTTCAGTCACTCTCTGCTGGACTTTCTCAGGCTTCTCTGGTCAGCTAGTGTCTCAGCTGGAAGGCTGAAGGTTCTAGGATAGTGTGGTAGGCAGAATAATGCTTCCCAGAGATATACATGCCCTAATCTTTAGACCTAAAAATGTGTTGCCTTAAATAGCAAAAAAAAAAGACTTTGTAGATGTTTCAAAATGTATAGACCCCCCAAAAAATGTATAGACCTTGAAGTGGAAGTTCATCTTTGTTTATCTGGTGGGCCCAGTTTAGTCACATGGTTCTTTGAAACAGGGTCCTTTTCCCAGCTGAGTGTGAGTGATGAAAAGGAAGAAGAAGGAGATCCAGAACACAAGAAAGAAAGACAACCTCCCAGGTCACACCCACAGTGACCCAACTTTTCCAACCAGGCCCTACCTCCTAACAGAATGCTATAATGCTTGTATAATCCATTCACTTTCCAAAGGTCCTGCCTATGATCATATGATGTTTTAGGAGGACATCTAGACATAAACCATAGCAGACAGAAATGTTCTTTAACAAACAGTGTAAAAGGAAAGGAAGGTCTCAGCCCTACAGACACAAGGAACATATTTCTACCAACAACCAAAATGCACAATGAATGTCCATCCTCATCTGGATTAAGAACAGGGGGAGAATTTGTTTACTGAACTTGGAAAATTGGAATGTGTTCTTTTAAATATTGTTTGAGTTTATGTTTAGATTGTTGTTGCAAAGATGTAGGGATAAGGAGATCTAAATAGTATAGTATTTTATAGCATGAGCTTCATGGTCAGAAGAATAATCCCCCCCCCAAAAAAAATGTTCATATCCTATTCCCTGGAAGCTGTATGTTAGTGTCTGTCTTAGTCTCTGTTTTATTCTGATTGCCATTGCTCTAACAAATGTCTGAGATAAATAAATTTACCAAGAAGAAAGATTTATTTTGGCTAATGGTTTCAGATTTCAGTCAATGGTCACTTGGCCCTATCACTTTGGGCCTATGGCAGTGCAGTACATCACAGAACTACATGGCAGAGCCTGCTGCAGACAGGCGGGTCTGTGCACGCCCTACCGAGGTCCTGAGTCACGCGGAAGATGCCAAATCACCCCGCTGCAGACAGGCAGCCACCTGGTTCAACAGTACAAAGATGCAGAGGACACCAGACCACCAGACCAAGGTACTGAGTCCCACTGCTCCCAGCCCAGAGGAAAGGGCTTTTGGGCCACCTTCTGCCCAGCTGCTCCTGGCCCAGAGGAAGGGGTTTCCAGGTCACCATAGCTCCAACCACTCCCAGCCCAGAGGTAGGGACTTTGGAGGCACTATCCCACTGCTCCTGGTCCAGAGGAAGGGGCTTCCCAGCCACCATCCCTCCCGCTGCTCCCAGCCCACAGGAAAGGGCTTTTGGGCCACTATCCCTACCGCTGCTCCTGGCCCCTGTCCCACCTCTCCCAGCTCAGAGGAGGTAATCCGTGCAGGCACTAACAGCCCCCCGCCCCAGTCAAAATGAGAAAACATGTAAATAAGTTTCAAAACCAGACTTCCAGATCACCTACAGCAACCCCAAAGGGAAATGAGATGGAACACTCTGATACTCAACCACCTGGACCCACTGAACTGGCAACAGAAGGGGATCTGGAAAAAATGAAATCAGAAATAATTTCTCAGATAACAGGAGAAATTGTGCCCCTAGTGCAAGACATGATTAATAAATCTAGAGAGGAGCTGAGGAACATGATGAAATCCCAACATAGGAAACAAATGGAATCCATAAAACAGATGCAAATAGATTTCCAGGACATGAAAAACTCCACTGAAAGTCTACACAGCAGAATGAACCAATGTGAGGACAGAATTTCAGATATAGAAAATAAGATTGCAATTAGTGACCAGGAAAAGAAAAATTGCTTCAAAATTATAAGGGAACATGAGAAATCAATCCAGCAGCTGCTAGATGATGCAAAGAAGAATAACATAAGACTGATTGGAGTCAATGAAGAAACAAGAGAGAGTGCAGATGACATAAAAGATCTCTTCACAGAAATAATGGCAGAAAACTTCCCAAGCAGGGGAAAAGAGCTTGACATACAGATAAGTGAGGAATATAGGGCTCCAAATAGCCTTGATCAAAAAACATCTACACATAGACATATAATAGTTAAGATTCCAGAAACACAACAGAAGAACAAAGTTCTCCAAGCAGTCAGAGAAAAGAACTACATGGCAGAGGAGACTGCTCACTTCATGGCAGCCAGAAAGCAGAGAAAGACAGTTAGGGGCCAGAGTTCCCATATTGCCTTCAAGAACATCCCCCCAGGAACTTAACCTACTCCCACTGGCCTGTGTCTCTCAAAGGTTCCACCACCTCTCAGTAGTGCCACAGACTTGGAGCAAGGTGTTAACATATGGCTTTTGGAGGACACTTATTCAAACCATTTCTATCCATTTCACAGCTGCTATACCAGAATACCACAGACTAGGTAATTTATAAAGAAAACAATAATATTTCTTATATTTTTGGAGGCTGAGAAGTCCAAGATTGAAAAGCCATATTTAATGAAGATCTTGTTACATCATAACTTAGCAGACAGAATCACACCAAGAGAGAGAGTAGGAAAAAGAAGACACAGGCATGCAACAGAGGGTTTTCATAACACAACAATGGTGCCCTTTCAGAGTAGGTATTTTTGTTTTGCACACTCAGCTACCTTTTAGATTGTGTGATAGATTGCAAGATGCCATAAATACCTCTCTGCTCTCCATGCCATTGTATATGTTGTGTTGCAGATTTTCTCATGAAGAGGCAGAGTCTGTTTTTTCAATATCTAAGTAAAAGGCATCAAAACACTCAGGAGGGTTGAGTATATAAGACTTGCTTGAGTTATTACCTAAGGAAAGAGCTTTAGATTCCACCTTTCGGTGGTAGATATACCGGAGCAGGAAGGTAATACCTGGAAATGTGAGGACATTTTATAAATAAGAAAATTGAAGTTCAAGGCCACAAAAAACTTGTTCCAAGTCCCATGATACCAGAACTGAGCTAGTCTGAAGGCAGATAAATTCTTGGGAAAGCAAATAGGGACCTTGGAGATAAACAAACACTGCTGATTACCAACAAATGTCCTTTTCTCCAACTTCTTGGAGACCAGCATGCCTAGTTTACTCTGGCTTTCGCCTTTCTCTACATGGCTCAGGAATAAATTTCAGTTGCACTAAGCCAGTAATGGTGGTCCTTTTCTCCTTGTCTGAAATTAGTTTAGCCATAATCATACCCAAGGCCAATTTTATGAACATATAACTTGTGTAGTCCACACAGGACCTTGTGCGTGGAAGTTCTGATGCTCTACTGTCATCATAAAGTTCTTAACAATCATTGAACAGGACATATGACAAGACATTTTAATTCTGCAAATTATGTAACTGGTCCTGAGTATATAATACAATTTTGGTGAATATGATGTAGAAGAAATTTTTGGAGGGCTTGCAATAAATATTTTTGTTGGTAAGAGAATACACACACACACACACACACACACACACACAGAATAAGATACCTCTCTTCTGCATCCTCATATGAGATTTTTTAAATTTTTTTACTAGTTGAGATGACTTTCCTTTAAAAATTTCACAGAAGATTTTATTAGCAAGTATTTACAGGATGATTTTCAGTTATTTAACTTCTGTGAACTCATCTACTTATTTAAAAAATAAGGCCAATAGCACTAAACCTAGATGTTATGAGAAATAAATACTTGGCACATAGCAAGGAATAATCCAACAATGGTAGTAACAATATTATTCTTTTACTGTTTTACTTGTTATTACTAGACCAATACTATTATTTGCCATAACCCACAATTTCTACTTATTCCTGCTCCATTTTAAATGTATTCTAGTTCACTTCCCAATAGATGCTAAAAGTATAGATTCATTCAAAAAAGAAAACACACCAAATTAAGTAACTTAGGTATAGTCCCTATGAGTCATGGGAATGGCAGATTATCAAGACTGCTTAGTTCATGCTTGTATGTGTGTTACTAACCCAGGTCATTCATTCTATGCAACAATCAATAGTAAATTAGGCCTAAATATTCACGTATCAACAGCAATAGTTCCTAAAATCATAATATCATATGAAAAACAGTTATAAATTAATTTGTACTGTATGTTGCATGTTGCCCCCTTATATAAATGAAAGATAATAATTATGACTTTCATTTCTGGGGCAATGAAGTAAAGATATTTTTTTCCTATTCTTCCCACTAAATACAACTGAAATCCCTGGATGTTACACACAAAATTAATATGCAAAAAGACTTTGGAAGCTGAAGAGAAGATCAACTCCCTAGGCATCTTAGAACTGGAGGAATGAGATGATGACAAGTTCACTAGTCTTTTTTAGCTTCATGTATCTCAGACTGGGAGATGAAGAACTCTGTAACCAGGATACCAATGGGCAGAGACAAAAAGTCTCCAGCAAAAGACTGCACACCCACTCACAGGACAAGGAAGGGGCTGCTGAGAAAGAGGGAAAATACTTTGGCGGTGACAATTCTACTCAAGTCATGTAACAAGAAAATATGGTATCTGAGCCTCCCTATCACCATCACCAAGGGCTGAGCATGTGGCGCAGGGAAGGTTAAACAAAGTACTCCAAGACACCCAGCATAGCTCACCCCAGGTGGTGTCAAAGAAATCCAAGTAAGGAACTAAAACCTTCATCCCATGGGCCAGTAATGATCTTATAGCATCTGTGAAGACCACAAGGAAAGCTGGGACTCCCACCCCACCCAGGAGTAAGGAGGGGTCCACCCATACCCATGCACCAACAGTGGCTGAGCAGGGAGTCTAGACCTTTATCTTCTGACAGAAACAACTTGGACACTGCCTTCCCCTGCTACAGCAGTGTCAGAAGAACCCAGTTAAAATAGAAAATTTAAGTAAGATTCGGTTTCATCACACACAATACTAAAATGTCCAAGTTTTAGTCCAAAACCATTCAGCCTTCCAAGAACCAGAAAGATCTCAAACTGAAAAAAAAAATAAAAGACAACACCAACATTAAGATAAAAGAGATGTTAAAATGATCTAACAAAGATTTTAAAGCAGCCACAATAAAAATGCTTCAATTAGCCATTGTCACCATGTTTAAAACAAACAAACAAGCAGGGAAAGCCACAGCAAAAATATAGAACCAAATGGAAATTTTAAAACTGGAAAATACAATAAATACAAAAATAGGGCAGCATAACACAAATATACAGAAATTAAAACCTCAGTGAATGCTTAACAACAGAATGGAGGGAACAGACGGAAGAATTGGTGAGCTGGCAGATAGAGCAATAGGTAGAACAAGGGAATTTATCCCAGGTGAAGAAAACAAAAACAATGAACAGAGACTCACTGTTTGTGGAAGTATAACAAAAATTTCTTATTTGTGCAATGGGCATTCCTGAAATAAAGTAGAAAAAGTACTTGAAAAAATAATGGTTAAAAATTTCTCAAATCTAACAGGGTACAAACATACAATTAAAATAAATCAAAGCAGGACCTTCATAAAACTGAGCAGGTGACCCTTCTAGACGGAGAGTCTAGAGAAACCTGGTGGACCTGAGAATTAAGTTGAGTAGCCATTCTAGTCCAAGAAGCTGTCTTCATTCATTTTTTTCTTACCGTATCAAAATTTGAGATTGAATAATTTATAATGATTAGAAGCTGGGCTGGGATGTAGCTCAGTAGTAAAATACTTGCCTAGAAAGTGCAAAGACTTGGGTTTAACCCCAGCATGGAAGATAAAAAGAATAAAAGTTTATTTAGCTCATAATTCTGGAAGTTGAGAAGTCCAAAATCATAGCAACAGTACATGGTGAAGGCCTTCCTGCTCCATCATAAATAACAAGGTGGGAAGTATCACACAGATAGAGAGAATATCTGTGCTAGCTCAGTCTCTCTTCCTCTTCATACAAAGCCACTAATGCCATCATAAGAGGCCCACTCTCATGACCTCTTCTAATCACCTTCCGAAGGTCCCATCTCCAAACATCACACACATTTGAATTTGGGAATTATGTTTCCAAAGCATGAACTTTGGGAGATACATTCAAATCATACTAGAATTCAAGCCAAGAATTGATTGGGAGGGCATCAGTCCAGGGAGTTAGCTCAGTACCACTAAGCTGCATCCATCACCCCAGACGTTCCACATAAAAACATATTATCTATTTTACACTTAGCGTCTATATGCAAACCCAGTCATAAGACAAGCCCTCTACATCCTTCCTACTTGAAGTTATATTCCAGGACCAGCACATTAGCATCACCTTCAAGCTTTTTGGAACATTACTGACCAAAGTCAGATATGTCTGCACTGATGAGATGCGGTTTGACAATCATTTTCCTAGTTGCTTTTTACTATGAGCTAACCAAATTAACATTCTACACTCCTCTTACATAAAAACTGTGGAGTTCTGTATTAACTGAAAGACTAGAAGACCAAAAAGAAGAATAAAAATGATAAGTAAGTACAGGACTAAGACACCTGAGTTTTAAACCTCCATCCTGAATGTTTAATTTGTAAGTCACTTAACCTCTCTGGCAGTCAGCATTTGCAGGACTGCTGTTATGTTTGTTTCCTTTATGAATTTAGGGGAGAAAACAAACTAGAAAATCAGAAGCTAATTCCTGTTGAATAGCCAATGATTCTATTACTTGTCAGTCTGATTAGACATTATGTAAGCAAAGCCTATAAGCAGAAAACATCAAACCATGCCTGGTGGATAATTACCACAGGAATGTGTTCAGATGTAACTGTAATTCTATTTAGGAATTTGGGTGATTTGAGCTTTGTGCCTTTAGCTAAACCAGTCACAGAACTGTAACCTTGTAACTCACTTACCTGTTGATGCTCAAAGATATACACATATAATTTTAATAGTGCCCATTACACACAGACTTCCATTGTAACACTATTTCCACTCAGTCATAATTTTATGAAAAATTCCCCTATTGGCTAAAATTTTCCAGCGTTAATCACACTCTTGAGGCAAACCTTTTCAATTAAACTCCACTTAAGCCAATTTTGAGTTCTTTGACTGAAGAAAAAATATATTTTCCAGGCTCTTAAATATAACTGTCAAGCAGGCTCTTTTTAAAAATATTTGTTTAACACACTAACATTCACACTTTTCAAAGGGGCTGACCTGCCTTACATCTAAAATTTCCTAATGGTAATGGCAATGGTGCTTTTCTTAAAAGCCCCCCCACTAATTCTGCCCATTATCTCCTCTGCCATAGAGAATTACAGAGAGTTTGTAAAGCAGGTAGTTTGTTTTAAGCTTGTGGGGCCACTTAGCATCTATGAAGCAGATTTCAGTTAATACACATTAACTCTCCTCCTTACAACCATGGCAAACTTTTCCATTTGGGGACTAATGAGGAGAAAGTAATTTGGATTATTGATCCTGTGTGAGTCATACAGAATGGGGAAAGAATGGGCAATTACCACTGTTTTGAATCACCTCCATTTATTGTTTCTAAACTTTATTCTGGAACATACAGCCTCTATTGATTGTGTTATTTCTACAAAGGAAAACAAACTTTGATTTCTGTCTCAGAACAACTGGAAGGCAATGTCTTGTGGTTTTTGGTCCTGTCTGTGATCCCCTGGTTTTAGTTTTCTAAAAAATGCTTTCTATTCACTCTGTATGTCTTCATTTGGTTGATTGGGGGAGCAGGAAGTCTTCCAGAACACACGCAGCCATCTATTATAGCATGGCCAGCAAAGGGCAGGGCAAGAGTCCTTTGCTGAATTCCTTGTATCCAGTCTTTGGTGTCAATTGACAATTGATGGAGACTTTCTTCTTGATTCCAAAGAGATGTCCCCAGTATAGCTGTACACAAAAGATGAGATCATGAGAAACTCCCCCCTTAAATTTTAATTGCCTTTGCCTGAAACTTCCACATTTTGCATAGTGAAGAAACATGTCAGCAGAGCTCTAACTAGGTGGAAATAGTCTTCTTTGGATTATAATGCTTTGTCCAACTTCTTTTCTGCTAGATTTCAGCTTTAGCTTTTCCTTCTTAGAAAAGTCTTCCCTGCCTTCGAGTAAATCACTTTGCTCTCTGTGAAAAAGTCACATGGACCTTTTAGTCCTAGATGTTCTATCCTACCTCCCATTCTTCTAGTGAACTCCGACTCAGCACTTAGATTTTAGCTTACATTTCTTCAGAGAATCCCCCACCTTTTTTCTCAGTTAGGTCACGTTCCAGCAATTTTTGTCCTAAGACCACCATATACGTCCCTTCCATAATACCTATCACTGCTATAGTTTTACATTTATTTTTGTGACTTCCCTTTTATTAATAATTCTTTTTGTACTAGTTCTGTGAATGTCCAGATTCTGTATATACCCAATGCTTTCTATACACCCAGAGTTTAACACATAGTAGGTAGTCAGTAATTATTTCTTAGATAAACATATGAATGAATGGACAATTGAATAGAATAGAAATTCCCAAGGGGAAGTGAAAGTCACCAAACCTAGCCAGCCGCTCTGCCAAATACCTTGGCATCAGAAGAATTTGTCTGGTCTGTTTTATGATGTTATTCTAACCTTGATATGTAAGACCTGTGAAATGAGTAAGTGAACAGAGAGGAAATAGTTAAGAAGAGGACCTGGGGGAAAAAAAACCTCAGTTAAGACCATGCAAAGTACTATCTGAGCCATAAAATTATAAACCTAGAAATTGACCTTGGAGATCATTCCTGAGTTTTACAGATAAAGAAAATGAGGTCAAAGCTCCCACTGTAGTTACTGGCAGATCCCTCCCCTTCTGACTTCTCCTTACCTAATCTGCCGATTCCACAAGGAGATGGCCCTTGACAGAGTGAAAAATTTGAATGGAAAGCAGAAATTAACAGGAGCTGAAGCCCTAAGTTGAGAAGACCACAGGCAAGGGACAAAGTGAAGAAGTCACATGGCAAAACCATGGTGTCTAGCCTCACTAAAAAGTGACCACCTTTATTTGTAGCCCCCAGTAAACACTTTTGTCTCTGGACTGTAAAGACAAGGGTGTCAGAGAGAAGAATGTACTGTACTATTTATAAGTTGCTTGGTCAAAGCTCTTAATCATTTTGGGTCTCAGTTTTTTCATCTATAACATGAGAATACTCATTTCTTAGAGTTATTGTGAGGATAAAATGTAATATAATTTACTAAGGACCTGCATATAGCACATTCTATGTGCTAAGTAGGACCTAGCATTATTCAATATTGAACATACAGGTATTGAGAGGTTATTGTGTTCCTAGATAGAAATTACTTTAGGTACTGGGAAGGGTTATATTACAGTAAGGGAAGAAAAACATTTTATGAAACAGAAGAATTACAGATCAGGCTAAGAGATGGTAAGAAAATATTACAGTGAAACTAGAATGAGAGTGGGGTTTGATTATTTTTCCATAAGCTAATTCAAGAGAACCTCTTTGAGGGCATGACATGCAGAGGACTGAAGGATCTATCCAGATCCAGAGCAGAGGAAAATGTGCTCCAGCCCAGGACATACTGGGAACAGGAAATACAAGGAGTTGAGGAGGGAAGTGTGTTTCTCCTTGATGCAATGAGAAGCCCATGGAAGCTTTTGAGCAGCAGTGATAAAGAACTGAGTTATCTTCAAGAGATCACTGTGGCTGCTGGGTGAAGAAAGGGTTTTAGTAGGACAAGAGTAAGAGCATTTAGCAAGTTGGTCAGAGTAAAAGCAAAGGGAAAGATGGATAGATAGATGATCGCTAGGACCAGATGGATGGACAGTGGCTAGGATTGGTCGGGGAGAGGGGAGTGGAGTTAGTCAGGATGTATTATAGAGTCAGAAGCAACAGGGTAAAAGAAGAGGTGGTAGGAAAGAAGTATTGAGGTATAATGGATTAATCAAGAATGAGTCGTAGGTTTCCATCTTGAACAAGTGACCGGGACTATGCCACATATTGAGATGAAAAAGAGAAAAGTAGGAGAGGAAATCTTGAATGTGCTTTTGTTTTTATAAATTAGGAGGCATATCTGTGTTGACAAAAGAGTTTTAATAATACAGGAACTATGAATTTATCTGGAAAAATGATATGTAGAGCTCTTTAAGATATAGGAAATAAATTAGTTCACATCTGAAAATGCTGCCTATTCTTTAGGAATTGGAATTACTTTTTTCTGATAACAGAATCCCAATGCATGATATTTTTTCTGTCATTTTTCTTAAGGTAGAGAAGTAAACAATAGTGCTAAGAAGTATATTTCTTTGTTTCCCAAAAACCCATTTAACTATATTTTCTGTCATTCTCCCTTTCTCTCCCCCTCTCTCTCCTTCTTTCCCTCCCTCTCATTTTTTTCTTGTGTGTGTGTGTGTGTGTGTGTGTGTGTTGTTTGAGGAAAGCAGAAAAAATGTCACAAAAACTTTCAGAGAAGCTAGTACCTGCCTTTGTTTAAGGAATTCAGTAATATCAGAGTCAAAAAAAGGTGAGAGTTTATCTCAAAAAAGCAGTTAAGATTTTTAAAGGATTTTATTTTATTACAAGTGTTAAAGTCTATAAATGAGTCACCTTTACATAACTTTTACATAGCTTTTTACTTTTAATATAAATGAGGTCGAGTGTTAGAAAATATAGCTGCCCCAACTCAGCAACCAAGTTATCTGCACTCTTTGGGCTTTGGTTGGTTTACGGGGTGGCAGGGGGTCAGAGGGACTTCATGTCCTTTCCAGATTTAATGACCCATCAAGTATTGGCCAGGGTGAGACAAACTTTTTCACACTAATCAAGGTGATGATCATCCGTGCATTTGGATTTCCTGGCCTTTGATTTCCCAGATGCTCTGCCTTACTCCTTGCAAAGCCCATTCTTTTGTAGTCTGTCAGCTTGAGAGCTCTTTCCATAAACTCTTCTAAATTGCCAATGGATTTTAGACAAAAGAAGCACTTTATGTTTCAAAAATCAACCCTCCACATAAACTTATCTGGGGGCCACATGTCTTGGAACAGAGTTATTTTCAACCAAGAGCTCTTCAAGTCACATGTCATTCCAGCTTTGATTCATTGTAAGTGACTTCCTTGTGTGCTTGACAAACGGGAAACGCCATAAGAGGACTGTGAAATGCAATGGTGATCAGCCTTATAAACTTACTTTATGACAACTATGTGACTTTGATTTGAAACCAAGGCCAAAACTATAGCTACTAGTGATGGGCAGTAAGACTGGACTAAGACAGGTGAAGTGCAGGAATAGCAAGTGAGGAGCAGAGTTCTTAGCTTTATTCCCATTGTTGCCACTAATGAGCTCTGTAGCCTTGTACAATTCATCTGTCAGGCTTAGTCTCCTCATCTGCAAAATCCTGGACTTCCATGAGTAAGTGTGGAGGCCTGTGGATATCCTTGGGCAGAGGACAGTTTGATACTGGATTTAATCCTTCTTTATCCCCTCGTAGGAAATCTCAAGCACTGAATGAAGGAGCAGAGATTGAGTCTTATGTAGGCTCTAATGAAGGATTTCACCTTTCCCTGAAGGTTTCCACTAGGGTTTTTGAGTTAGAGCCAGGACAGGTGGCAGCCTCAGGGAAAGGGTGATTAGTAGAGCATGACGAGGTGGAACCTGCAGGGTGAGGTATGTACTTTGTCCTTCTCTAGAGTAGGAGAATGAACAGATGGAAGCTCAGACATCCGCAAACATTTGAATAACTTAACTTTGAATGTGCAGAGAAGCAGAAGCCTAAACCCTGGTGATGAAAATGTCATTTATTATCAGTTCTCTTTTTTTGTTAAAAAAAAATGGTAAATTCCCAAAACAGGTGAATTCTATTGTTTCCCCGGGTTGAACATCTTTCATAGTCTCTCAAAACATGTAAACAGAGTCAGAGAATGAGATTCAGAGAGGAGGCTTTCTCTTTGGGAATTTTTGAAATGGAAATTAATAAACAGTATTTGTTCAGTGAAACATTTTCCCTATGGAGTTCAGAATGATTTGGCAATTATAATTTCAGTTCTTCTTAACAGTGTCAGCAGCCACCAGTGCCCTGGAAATACTTCAAGTAGAAACTCAATTAGTCATTGTTATATGTCTTAAACCAGGACACAGACTGCCTGTTCTTGTTTGAATCCTATTTTTTCATTCTTTTTTAAAATAAATGTCTATTAAATATGAAGTATGTGCCACAAACTGATATGTGAGGGTACAAAGTGATAAACAGACAACTAATTCTCAGTTCTCTTATGCATTTTATGTAAATGTGAATTCCTGTCCTGTATTTTAAATTTTTCTATAATGTGACCCCAAACTGTAAACCCAACTGTTCCCCTCTACTCATCCATGTAAATGCTTCAGCCCACTTTGCTATTTTCCTACAAACACTCACATACACACACACACACACACACACACACACAAACACACAAACGACCTCACGAGAACACATGTACAAACATCATTCTCTTCTATATCTCTTTATTTTGTACTGGGACTTGAACTCAGGACCTTGTGCTTGTGAGGCAGGCACAGTGCCACTGAGCCAAATCCCTGGTCCCTCTTCTATATCTCTTTAATTTCTCTTGTCCATTTATGCTACGCATTACTTCCCTCCCATTTATGATTCTATATATTCCACTCAGATTTTGAGTCTCATTGCAAATACCCCTTCTCCAGGAAATGCTTTGGAAATCAGTCCAACTTGATGCCTCTTTTCCCTGATGTTCCATACTCTTGACCACAGTATAATCAGTTGTTTTTCTAGAACCCATTTTTTTCTTTCTCATTTGTTATGTGCTGATTTGAGCACCACATGGTCTATAGTTCTTTAAAAGGTGAATCATAGTTTTTATCTTCAAGAGCCCTTGCTCAGTGCTAGTCTCAAGGTAAGTTTTCAGGTATTGGTTTTGTTGGTTAGACATTCAACAACAATTAAGCTACTATAGTGATGGCAGAACTTCAACCTTACAGCAAATGTTTAGAACATGTCTTGAATTTTAAATTGGCCTTTCCCTTAACTCAGTAACTACTAACATCACAAAATATCAAAAGCTATCATACTTTAAAATGACACATGCCTAAAATATTTCAGTACCACTTACTACCTTTCTAATTTCAGTTATTGCTCTTGATTAAAATTAAGGAATTTTAAAGTCCCTTCTCTACTGCTCTGTACTATCACCTACACAATAATCAAGAAACAATATGTGTATGTCTATCTGGGCTTTCTTTTTATTCTTGTGATCTATTCCATCTGGCCTTCATTATGGCACTTTTTAAATACAACTTGATATCTACTAGAATACAGTTCCTACATTGTTTGTCTTTGAGGATATTGTGATTATTTTGGGGTTTACACATTTCTCAATGAATTGAGGGCCAAGGCTTTTCCACCAAGAAACTTGCTGGTGCTTTGACTAAAATTGGACTAAATATATAGGTAAATTTGGAGATAACTGGCATTTTTACCATGTTGCCTCTTATCTTGCATGATATATCCTACTATTAAAAATATGATAGTCAAATGGGGAAAAAACACATGATTCTCTACCTCACACTATAAACAAAAATTCATTCCAAATAAATACATGTTCTAAATGTGAAAGATAAAACAATAGAGAGCTTCTAGAAAATAAAATAAGAATGCAATTTTAAAGATAATGAGGTAGAAGAGCCAGGGATTTAGCTCAGTGTTTCTGCCGCCTGCCTCACAAGAGCATGGACCCAAGTTCAATCCCTGGTACCAAAACAAAAAAAGATAATGAGGTAGAGAAGGACTTCTAAAAGAGGACAAACAAGCTAA
This sequence comes from Heterocephalus glaber, assembly GCF_053883595.1. Classification (NCBI taxonomy): domain Eukaryota; kingdom Metazoa; phylum Chordata; class Mammalia; order Rodentia; family Bathyergidae; genus Heterocephalus; species Heterocephalus glaber. The sequence continues at coordinate 2,144,500 of NW_028258146.1, read as the reverse complement.
TTACAAAAAAGTGCCAATAATTTGGACTGCATTGAAATTAAATACACAAAAAGGCATTATAAAGGAATGAAAAAGCAAAATACAAATTGAAAAGGACATTTACAAAACATACAGATACAGATAACAAAAGGAGTTTGCACCCAAAGTATATAAAGAATTCTTACAAATGAATAAGAAAAAACTAAAAATCCAAAGGAAAATTAGACAATAAACTTAAAGAGGAATATGGCAGAGTAAATTCAAATGGCCAGTAAATATAAATAAAGTTGCCCAACACATTTTTTTTTTACCAAGGAATCAAAAATTAAAGCCACAGTGAGATATTACATCATACCCACCATAAAGACTACTAGTACCAAGCTCTGGTGCTAAAGTAAAGGAAGCTTCTATATACATAACTGGTAGAAATGATAGTGAAGGCAACTACTCTAGAAAATCCTTCAGCATTAATTACTAGAGTTGAATATAAAGTTGATCCATGACTCAACAATTCTCTTTGTATATTAATAAGATTTTTGTTACTGGGAAAAAATATCTGACAAACAGACCTTGAAGGAGAAAAGGTTCATTTTGGCTCATAGTTCCTGTCCATGGTCGGATGACTCTAAGGTAGAAACAGCATAGAAGAAGGACATTGTGCAGGAAACTGCTTACCTCATGGCAGCCAGGAAGCAGAGAGAGAAGGAAAATACCTAAGAAGAAATAACATACCTTTCAAAGGCATGCCTCCAGTTCCTCCAAGCTGGGCCCTACCTCCTAACTGCACATCACTTAGTGAACCCATCAATGAATTAATCCATTGATGAACTTAGCACCCCCAATTAGAGTGTCCACTTCCTATTTTTATTTTGTTTTGTTTTTTTGAGACAGGGATTCACTATGTAGTGTAGGCTGGCCTTGAACTAACTATGGAACCCAGACTGTCCTCAAACTTGCAGCAATCCTCCTGTCTCAGCCTCCCTAATGCTGGGGTTACGGGTATGCACCACCATAACTGGATGACACTTCCTATTTAAACTCTAACTCTATATGAGCAACAGACATGCACCAAAATATTGCAAAAGAATAGCAGCATTTCAAGGAGTCAAAAAATAGAAATAATTCTAATGCATTTTATCAACAGCAGGCTGGGGATACAGTTCAGTGGTGCTGCTGCCTGCCTCGCAAGTGCAAAGTCCTGAGTTGGATCCCCAGTACCAAAAAAAAAAAAAAAATTATCAATAGGAATCTAGATAAATAAATTGTTATTGGTTCATTCCTCAAGAAACTATGCTTCAGTAAAAATAAATGATTAATTTCTGAACACAATAACATTGATAAATCCCACACTCTTTACTAAAAGAATCATAAAAAATAAATGTGTGCTGAATGATTCCACTCATATAAACTTCAAACACAGGCCAAATTAATCTACACTTGAGAGGAGGCAGTAGAGAGCAGCTGGTTAGATTATGAGTCCTATGTAGTGCTGACACTGCCATTAGTGGTGATCAGTTGGGGATGCTCACTCTGTGACAATTCATCGACCTTGGTACACACACTTTTCTAGATGTACATCATATTTAAATAAAGTTACTTTAGAATCAGATAAAATTCACCACTGCTGCTACTTTTAAAATTGAGAATAAAATATAAATATTAATTACTAAAGGAATTAAAAGGATACAACTCAGCTTACTGGCTATTTAAGTTAAAAGGATTTGAAAAGCAACAGATGAAATATTATCACTCTGACCTTCATGATGTTTCTTAAAAGTAGAAAATGAAATTCCTGTGTGAAAGATGTCCTCCCTATACCAGAAAAAAAGTGACACTCTTATCATCAAGGACAGAAAACTTGAGATCAAAGGAATTCTGTACAAACAAACTTTATTAAACTAATCTTTATCTTCCTAGTCAATTCTCTACCCAATTAAAAACCTGGCCCAAGCCTCTCCTTATAACAGTTTCAAAACTACTATTTTTAGTCTAGTTTAGTATATATTTATAAGTAATTGACTAGCTGGTCCTTTCCATCTGCACTTCCAGGTAAGGGCTCCCAAGCTTCATAAAATTTGTATTAAATAAGGGCTGGGGATTTAGCTCAGTGGTTCCACCGCCTGCCTCTCAAGTGCAAGGTCTCGAGTTCAATCCCCGGTACAAAAAAAAAAGTTTGTATTAAATAAATTTGTATGCTTTTCTCCCGTTAATCTGTTTTACGTCAATTTAATTCTCAATCCCAGACAGGACTGTAAGAGGATGGAATTGGAGTTTTGCTGCCCCTACTCTGCCAACTTTCCATTACTGTATCAAACACCTGAGATATTCAAGTTATAAGGAGAAAAGGCTCATAGTTTTGGAGGTTTCAGTCTGTGATTGACTGGCTCCATGGCTTTGGGGCCTATGGAGAGGCAGCGTATCATGGTGGAAACACATGGCAGAGAAAAGACTCTTGCCTGATGGCTAGGATGTGAAAGAGTAGAAAAAGAAGCCCCACTGTCCCCTTCAAGAGTACACCTACAACAACCAGAAGACCTCCCACTAGGTTCTGCCTCTCAAAGGTTCCACAGCCTCCCAATTGCAACAAGGAGGGACCAAGTCTTTATTAACACATGGGCCTCTGGGGGTCATTCCAGATGTAAACTATAGCATCCTACATTACCCAAGTTACAGAAAAATGTGAAGCAATATGTAAAAAATGTATAACACCTGGGGATGGACTGGTGTCTTTTCTGATTAATCCCATCAGTTTTCAACTTTTAATCAGTTAACCTATTATTTCTCTGTCACTCGCTGGCTGTCCTGGATCTTTTGTTACCCTCGCAGTCACGTGAGAATACTACTTGCCTGTTTTAACTCAAGCCACCTTGACTTTGGCTATCTTTATTGCCCTGGCTAGAGATTTCTCACAGCCACAACACCACTAGTCTCATTAGTGGCCATTTTCAGTCAAAGAAAAATCTCTTTAACATCCTATTTTCTCTCTCAACTTGCAAAATGACTTTTTACCTTACTGTTTTGCCACAGAAAAGGACTTGTAGAAAATTCTATGCTATCGTTATTCAACCATATAATTGCTATGACTTTTGACTGTTCTATCTCCTGATAGCTTTATGATGTGATGTTAAAAACCCCAAGATTTCTACTCTTTTATCAATGAAACTTCATCAGCTTCCTTCATTGCTAGGTTGACTTTAGCTTTATCTCTGCTCAGATACAACAGGACATAAGTCTCAGATTTTCTCCAAGTTCTGCTTGGCTTCAATTCAGTAGACCACCACAGAAGCTGTAGATGAGTTAGTAATACAGTTCATTTAAATCAAATATTCTGACTTCTCTTTTATACTATGAACAGAATAAATTTCCTTTTACCTTCAGGAAAGAGAAATTTCAACTTCCTCACATATATTTCATTTTGAAGTTACAGACATAAAATTTAAAGATTCAGTAGTTTTCAGGTGTTTCCTTTAGCAATGGCCTATTCATAGGACTAGATGGAAACTATCATACATGAAATTTCTAACAGAGCTCTTTATTATACGATAAAAATTTAAGCACAAGGTATAACATTGTTAAATCAATTAATTATAGTTTTAATCCAGCTACTAAAAAGCTATATTCATACTGATTTTTGTATTAGGAAAAAATGGCTAACAATCCTTTATAAAAATAATCACTGATTCTAAAAAGCCATTATCTTTAGAAATGCAAATAATATGTAATACATATATTTTTCTTAGTGAAGTTTGCAAGACTTGGTATGTCCTCACTTTACATATACACCCAACACCAGTAAATGAATTTTTATTTTGATATTTTAAAGATAGTTTTGAAAAGCAGTTTTAGGTCCACAAGCAAAATTGAATGGAAAGTACAAAGGTATCCCACATACACCTCCCCCAACACATGTCAACTTCCTCACCAGAGTCCTACATTTGTTACAATTGATGATCTTACATTGACTTGACAAGCCATCACCCAAAGTCCATAGTTCATATTAGAGTTGACTTCTGGTGTTGTGTATTCTATGGGTTTGGACAAAGGAATAATGCCACAGGTCCATTATTGTGTTATCGTACAGAATATTTTTCTCTTCTTTTATATTTCTGATTTCATTTTTTCCAGATCCCCTTTTGTTGCCAGTTCAGGGAGTTCAGGTGTTTGAGTATCAGAGTGTTCCATCTTGTTTCCCTTTGGGGTTGCTATAGGTGACCTGGAAGTCTGGTTTTGAGGCTTGTTTACGTGTCTTCTCATTTCGATGGGGCAGGGGGGTACGCAGCTCACCTCCTCTGTGCTGGGAGCAGTGGTACATTGGCCCAGAAGCCTCCTACTCTCTTCTCTTCTTTTATAAAAATCTATATCATTTGATACTAAATTAAAGGTTATATAATCAATTAATCAATGGCACTTTAATCACAGACTAAATTCTTATTCAATTGTTCTCTCTTGGAACTTCTTATTCTGTTGTGTTTATTAGTCTATCCATCCAGGAAATAGTACCACACATTATCACAATTTAAAACTAATCTTTATATATCCTTATGTTTGGTAAAGTGAAATCCTCTCTGTTTTGCGCTTCTACACTTCTGATGAAGTAACTGCTGCCACTATCACCTGGTTCTCCTGTTTCTACAGGAGGACTAGGGTTCATGCCTTTCTCATTGGTTGAGCCATATGACTGTGTCCATGCCTGTGAGCGCTGGGGCATATGCAATTTCCAGGTCACAGTTTTTAATAGTCAATTTTTGATTCTCTAGAGGTCTCTTTTATCTGCCACAATCCCTGCCAACATCTGTGACAGAAACAGCTGCTACTTTAGCTTCAATCTCATTGTAAGAAAACAAAAAAGAATTACTCTGCAATGGACTTACAGCATTGAAAATGAAACTTTATCATCTTAAGCAACTGAGGTGGATAGCCAGGGAGTGGGCTTTATGTGGTACTCCAGGCTAGTCTGTTCTGATATACCCCCAAATCATTGACATTTTCAAAATCTGTCTGGAAATTCTTTTTTCTCTTTGGAATTTTGGTTGGAAGTGCATTAAATTTGAAGTTTCATTTGGAAGAATTGGCATCTGTACAATATTTAATCTTCCCGTTGAAGAGTGTGTTATGAATCTTCACAAACTCATATCTTTATTGTTCTAAATAAAATTATAAAGATTTCATGAAAACATAAATTAAGAGCTAGGAATGTGCTGCTATTTCCTAACTATATTTATTTACAGAATATAAGGATTTGTAATTATCTTCCAACTAGCTACCCTGGTGTGCTTTCCTAATAGTCCTAATATATTTGCATTGAGCTTCTTGAGATTCCTAGGTCAAAAGTGAATCATTTTAGATAATGGTAATTTCCTCTATTCTTCCTACTAATATCTACTTCTATTTCATATCTTTAGTTGGATGGCAATTACAGAATAAGATTGGTAATATCTGCAAATGTGAATCTTTTTTTTTCTTCTTCTTTATAAGAGGTTGGCAAGGTTTTTCTGTAAAGAACCAGACAGTAAATTAGTTTTGTGGGCCATACCACCTCTGTCACAACTTCTCAACTCTGCCATTGTAGTCTGAAAGCAGCTATAAACTTTAAAAATGAGCATAGCTGGATTTGTTTTGTATACCATGGTTTCCTGAGCCCCATCCTATTTTAATGATAAGGCTTTTCATTTTTCCTCATTACCATGATTTTGGTTATTGGTGTCTTTATTATTTTAATTAAACATTGTAAAAAGTCTTTTCTTTTTTGCATCAATATATAGTGGTACCTTAGTATGTATTGTTAATTTCTTCCAGGTGGCACCACAAGTACTAAAATAACTATTACCAAAGACATTATTTTGGGTGGAAAGGATAGTGAATCACAAGCCAATTGAAACCAATAGGTTCTAGCTTACACTAGCTTGTAGGTCAGGGGGTACCAAACAAATGACAAGTATCAGCACAAAATTTTTCATGTTAAAATGCCTGAAGTACCAAAATTGTGAAATTTCAAGACAGTAGAGAACCAAGGCATGGCTGTTTTCTAAAATGTCTCTAGAATGTTTTAGAATGTTGCTGTTATGGCTTATGTTTAGATGTCTCCCCAAAGCCTCATGCTTTTTTCTAGGTGGCAGAATCTAGAGTGTGTGATTGATTCATGGTGGGACTAGGCCTGAGGGCACTAGGATTAAGGCTGTGAGAAACATGAGAAACCCAAAATACAAATAAAGATAAAAATAAAAGATAGATAATAGGAAATAGGGAAAGATATCTTTTGCAAAAGTGATCGAGACCAAGAGATGGAGAGAGGTGGGAGGGTGTAGTGAAGAGAGGGGAAAGAAATGAAAAAAGGAATTAAGATATGCCATGTTCAGGGGGTATCACAATCCCCAACCTGCAACTATACTACAAAGCTACTGTGATAAAAAACAGCATGGTACTGGCAAAGAAACAGACTTGAGGACCAGTGGAACAGATTAGAAGATTCAGAAACAACACCAGACACACTCAGCCATCTCATCTTCGATAAAGGAGCCAAATACCCTCACTGGAGGAAAAATAGCCTCTTTCATAAATGGTGCTGGAAAAATTGGGCTTCAACTTGCCAAAGATTAAAACTAGACCTATATCTCTCACCATGCACTAAACTAAAATCAAAATGGATTAAAGATCTAAATATTAAAATAGAAACTCTGAACCAGTTGGAACAGGGGTTGGGTAGAGCCCTTGAAGACATCAGTGTAGGAAAAGATTTTATGAACAAAACCTCAGTTGCCTGTGAACTAGCACAAACAATTGACAAGTGGGATCTCTTCTTATTAAAAGGCTTCTGCACAGCAAGAGAAACCACCAGCAGTGTGAAGAGACAATCCACAATGTGGGAAACAATCTTCACCTGCTCTTCCTCAGACAAAGGCCTACTATCTCGAATCTATAAAGAATTTAAAAAGATCAGACCTCCCAAATTTAAAGACCCAATCTGAAAATGGGCATCTGAAATGAACAGACATTTCTCAAAACAAGGAGGTAGAAATGGCAAATAAACATATGAAAAAATGTTCAACATCACTGGTCATTCGAGAGATGCAAATGAAAACAACACTGAGATTCCACCTCACTCCAGAAAGAATGACTGCTGTCATGAAATCAAGCAATAACAAATGCTGGTGGGGCTGTGGGGAAAGAGGAACCCTGCTCCACTGCTGGTGGGAGTGTAGACTGATGTAACCACTGTGGAAATCAGTATGGAGATACCTCAAAGAACTAGGACTGGAAGTCCCATTTGACCCAGCTATTCCACTGCTGGGGATCTTCCCCAAAGAATTAAAAGAATCATACCACAGTGATATGTGCACCCATGTTCATAGCAGCACAGTTTGTAATAGCTAAAACTTGGAAACAGCCCAAATGCACATCAACTGGAGACTGGATAAAGAAAATGTGGTTTTTTTATAAAATGGAGTACTACTCAGCCATAAAAAACGAGAAATTAGAGACATTTATAGCTAAGTGGATGCACATTGAGGCGATACTCTTAAGTGAAATAAATAGGACACACATGTGTAAATACCGAATAGTTTCTCTGGTGTGAGAAACTGAAAGTGTAAATAAGGACTAAATGTATAATAGGTAATGTGAAATAGGAAGAAAAGGGGCAAAGGGGAAGGAAGTGGGAGGGCTAGGGGAAAGGATAGAAGGGAATAATGTCCACTTGTAGAAGACTTAGGCTGATACCAATGAAAATGACAGTGTGGGGACATTGGCCGGATTTTGTCGTATACTTGTCTACTGACAAAATGTACATGGATTTTCAAGAGAAATTGTTCAGGGTACATTATTTGGCTCCAAGTGAAACTAAAACATACTAAAAGAGTAGTCAAAAAGTTTAACCATGAAGGGAAAGATTTAAATTTTTAAGCTTAGTCTTGGGCCAATAATTACATAAACACTGCAGTTAGAAACTAGTTAGAAATTTAAAACAAAGACATATGGCATATTTTCTTAATCTGTTTTTTTTTTTTTGCTGTAACAAAATACTTGAGGCTGAGAATTTAATGAAGAAAAGAAATTCATTTGCTTTATGATTATGGGGCTGAAAAGTCCAAACAACATGGCAATGATGACTGATGAGAATCCCTAGCTACATCAGAACACAGCAGATGAGTGAAGAGGGAAATGGCTAGGTACAGAGGGTACAGGTACATAAATTGCCCTTTTACATTATAACAACCCACTGTTGCAAGAACTAGCCTAGTCCTGAGAAAACTGCTATTAATCCCTTCCCAGAGTTGTGCCCTCATGATCTTACCATCTCCTATGATCTACCTTTTAAAGATTACAACATCACAAAGATGTCACAGTGGGAAATTAAGCTTCAACATCAGTTTTGATGAAGACAAACCACATTCAAACCATAGCAGATATGATCAAAGCATACAACAACAAAAATAAAATCATGGTCTTTGGTGTATTTGAAAACAAGACTGACGAAAAAGTAAGTATTCAACTCAAGACATTTAACAGAAGACAAAGGAAAAAACCCGCTTCCATTTTTGTTATCCTGTTTTCCTGAGTATCCCTTTCTCTATCACCTTCACATCTTCACTTCTTTCAGGTCTCTGCTCAAATATCACCTGATCAGAGAGGCTCTTCTCAGAGTTTGTTTTTAAGATAGCATGCTATACTATCACTTCTAGCTCTTCTTATTCATCTTTTTCTGACACACTAGTTGTGACTTTATATATCTGTGCCCCCCCAATGAAATACAAGCTCCCTGAGAGAAAGAACTTTTATCAGTTTTGTCCCCTGCTGCATCTCCTTCTACAAACATGCCTGGTACATAAGCTCTGTGTGGTGGTCCAATTACAAGTTTGTTCTAATTCCATCCACTACCTAGCATTAAGGCCAGATATGTGGCAAATACTTGCTAAATGCTTATGGAATTAATTTTACAATGGGTTTAAAAAATAATCCATATTCTTTTAAGATCAAAAGTAAAATGTATAATCATTAAATCTAATATAATTACTAATTGTGATAACTAAGCTATCCCACTCTTCTATAATCCTTTCTTTCTAATTTATCAGTCAGATTGTGAAAGTCACATTTTGTTTAAGTACAACAAGATTATATAAACTTTTGGTTTTCCTAAGTTATGCTTTATATATCTCAATATTAAAGTTTTGAGATGCTTAATTATTCTTGTTTCTAATTTCTCATTAATGCCAAGTAACTCTTTTATCCCACTCAATTCTTCCAGCCTAAATTCCCTTTAATATGTGATATTAAGCTCTGGGTTTGTTTATGTTGTAGTATGGTGAGTTACCTTTGCCATCCTATGATTTTTTTAACTTTTCTGTGTCATTTTATTTTAGGTGCCTCCCCTAAAAACAGTATATAGCTGACATTTTCCTTGTTACCCAATCTAAGGAATGTATCTTCTGATCAGAAGTTTAAAAACATTTCCATTCTTGCTATGACAACAGTAAATCTGGGTATATTTCCACCACAGCATTATATGCTTTCTTTTTTGTGAATGTGTGCCTTGCTCTGCTTAGGTTGCTATAACAAAACTCCATAGGCTGAGTGTCTTAAGCAACTGACCTTTAGTTCACACAGGCCTGGATGCTGGAAGTCCAAGTTCAGAGAGGTCACCAGCATGGCTGGGCATTGGTGAGAGCCCTCTGTCTTCTAGAAGGTTGTCTTCTTACCATGTCCTCACAGGGCAGAAAGAGGAAGCTCCAATGCTCTTCTTTTCATATGAGATCCCTAATCCCATCACAGGGGCCTCACCCTCATGGCCTCATCTGACCCCAACTAACTCCCAAAAGCCATCCTCTTAATATTATCCCATTGAGGGTTACTATTTTAACATAGGAATTTGGGAGCCATACAAACTTTCAGACTGTAACAATGTCTTTGCAGTAGGACCATCTTTATGAACCTACTTTTTTCTTCTATTTGTCTCTCCACGTTCCTCCTTCATGGGAGCCAAAGCACCTGGCTTATAGAGAAAGAGGCTTGCAGCTGTGAACCTGTATCAGAGAGAGCAGGGGGTTTGCTTAGTTGTTTTCACTGGTTGACTTGTTCCTGCACCTCCCAGGACTGATGCTACTAGAAACTGGAACCTGACAGTTAACAGAGCCCAGGAAGTCAACATCATCTCATTGTGGGCTCCAATCCTTGTCACACATTCTCACACCCATACGCCCACTTTGGGAGATTTATTCCAAACCACCACTTACACTAATTTCCCATAATATTCAGTAGTGTGATGGGGCCAACTGCAAGTATGCAAGAGCGGAAGCTGTGCATCTCTTCCTGGTTCCACTTTCGTAGCTTGAAATTGGCCATGGCAGGGCATTTACACCACATGCCAAATACTCCAAATTAGGGCTTTATTTTTCCAGAAAGCCAGTGCATCAGCTTACCACAACCAACACTTAACATTTACAAAAAAGAGGAATCATGACTATTTTCTCTCACTTCCCCTGGACTGTATCAGAAAACCTTTAGATGTTATAACACATCTATGGAGCTTTTTCCCAATTTCTGATGCCAAATCTGTATTTTCTTGATTTTTATGTAGTTTTAGCAAATTAGCTGGGTTTCTGAATGTGAGGTGGAGATGTTCAATTGAGATCATGTTATCATCTATTTTGAAAGTCTTTGTGACAAGTCTTCATTTTAGTATACCTGCAAAACATGGACAGAATTACCCAATTCTTTGTTTGCTCCCTTGATAATCACTGCTCACCCAAATACCACTTGTTCTGCCACTAACAATTCTAATGCAAACTAGGAATTAATGTTGACAAAACACTAGCTGTTTAGTTTTTGCAAAGATAGATCAACTCTACCAAAACCAGAGGCTTTTCATGAAATCTATAATCAAAGCCCCATTTATTGGTGAAAATTCTAGCAGACAGACTGAAGACCAAATTAAAAAAAAAAAACACTGAGAAAATAGGATTTACAGGATCATGAAAATATTACTGCCATTATGTGACTGTGGTAAGATCTGAACAGGATGATCACTAAATGTACACACCCTGAGGATGCTATCTATGGCTCACTGTTAAAACCTCACTTAGGGCCACTCGTCAAGGGAGTTGTGTGTGTTTTTTAAAGCTTAAAAAAGAATATAGTTGTCATGTGAGGCCAAACTAGAGAGATTTGGGCAATTTTGTAAATCAAGAATTTATAGTGGGAAATGAGGAGCAGTTGAAGAGTTTTAAGCAGGAAAACAATGCAATAAAACTTGTAAATAAAGAAGATTAGTCTGGCAGTATTAGGGCAGATCTATCTTAAGTCTCTTATATGGCAATAGAGATAAAATTAGCAATGAGTTAAAAACTAGGAGAAAAAATGCATCCAATCTCTTCTACTTTTAGGAGGCAGTTAAGGTAACATAGGCTGGAAAGTATTCAAGTAGTCTAGCAACACTTTCTCAGTTCATTAAGTTAAATTACCTCTTTGCTCTCATTTGGTATTCATGAGTTAAAACAAGTCCTACAGCCCAGGGAGTCTCCAGGCAGTCCAGGGACCTCTTGAACACTTCTTTATATCCCATTCCATTGTTGCAGCAAATGAGCACTGTCAGCCACCAGCCCACATACCAGTTTGAACCTCCCACTGTCCCCTTTTCCACAAGAGTTGAGATTTCATCTATTCTTATGGGACTAAAAGAACAGAAGCCATGTCTGCGATCTTTCATTCAAGACAATGATAAAAGTTGAACCAAAAGCACCAAGATGACTTGGGGTGTTGCAGGCTTAGCACATTGCAGAAATACATTTGCCAAATGTGATAGACGTCATCCATAGATAAATGAACCCTACAAGATTCCAGCCAAACCCTGCTTGTCAAGAAGCCAACACCCCCATCTGGACCACTTGTACTACTTGTCCACATTATCTAATGCCTATCCAACATCCAGCTAAAGTATCTACTTGTTGCTGAATCCTTCTCAGATCCTCTAGTTTACAATAATCTTTAACTTTCTCAATGGTAAGAGTTTTTGCCTTTAACCACAAAATAGTATTTAATGTGCATGCCTTTGATGCTTATTTATCTTTTCTTATAAATTCTCTCTCCATATTTAGGGAGACTACAAGCTTCTTCCAAACAGGATTTATGTTTTATATAATTCATCTACTGTGAGTGGCATAGGAAAAAGTTTCTCTTGATGTTAAGATTACTCTCAATAATCCTTGATTCCAAATTATGCTCATTATGGTGAAGGTGATTTCATGTCCCTCAAGCCCCAGAACTAACCATTCATCCCTCACCTTCAGGAGATGTCCTTGATTATTTATTTTCTGAATGATAGAGGTACTTCTACCAATGATTTCCTTCTCTTCCACTTCATGAGCTTCACTTTCCTTCCCTGCTTTTTTAGAAGAAAGATCATTCTTAATTGACAATGATCACTTTTCTTTAGAACTTTAAGAGTTACCTTGTCTTTTACCTCAACATCTTCCATCCATCCTCTTTCTGCTATAAACATCACAAGTCTCCCTTGACCCTATTTCCTAGTGTTAATGTTCTGTGATCCCCCATCAAAAAAAAATTGCCCCCAAAATATTTTTCTAAAATAGCATGTACTCACTGCTTTCTCTACCCTATTGTATAAGAATTTTTTACTTTTTCTAATCATAGATTCTTTTATTGCCAATTAATTTAAGCTGTTCTATTAGGATTGCCAGTTCCGGATTAGAACTGGAGTCCTATATACAACTCCCGTAAACACTCCCTGCACTCCCTACACTCCTCATTAAGGTACCTCCTATTCAGACACAAGAAAAGTGGTCCCCCACCTTCAATTGTAAAATTCTTCAGAGCCTGCCTTAGTTGGGCCACTTCATTGAAGGTCACACCTTTCCTAAGCAGCCCACATTTAGGGTTGCCAAATAAAATATAAGATGCTCAGTATAATGTGACTTTCGGATAAATAATGAATTGGACTTTTATTATTAAATGTATGCTTCATTTAATCTTTCAGGCTTACTCATATTTGAAAAGTATCCATTGCTTATCTGCAATTTAAATTTAATTGTATATCTTATAGTTTATTCAGTGAAACTATCAACTCTACTCATCCAATGACTGAGTAAGGCAAGAGCAGAAGGACCAAGACATTTGGCCCCAAACAGGAGTGGCATTGGATAATATTTAATCTAGAGTTTCATGAATGGTTGTCAAAACCTTGTCTGACCAGCATCTTGGTTTGTCTGTTTCTCTTGCACAATCCCATTTGGTCCTTTTCTTAGTGGAAGGTTGAGCCACTAAATCATCCCTCATGCCCTACTCTGTCTCAACATCTTCTCACAGAGAAACCCTCTAGTCATTCCCTCATCCCAAGTACTGACCAAAGAAATGCAAATGAGGGTTATCATAATATCAGCCCTGAAAATCAGGGAAGGTGGATTGGCATGAGGCAAAAACACACATCACTCTGCTTTGTACATGTGAAGGAAAAAGTATCATAAGTAACAAATGACTATATTTCTAAAATACCAAAATGCACTGAATGGGAGGACTGGTTAATGAAATTAAAAGAAATGCACAAAGAGGAAGTACAAATTATATATATAAATATGAGAAACCCCTAGCATAATTAGTAATCAAAAGCAAGTAAAAGTACATTAAACTACCATTTTTACCTTTTAAGTTGGCCAAAATATGGAAGGAACATATCCAGGGTTTTGAGTTGAGAACAAAGCAACCATTGTATATTTTTTGATTTAAGATAAAACACATCTGAGACCAGGGGATGTAGCTCAGCAGTACTGTGCCTGCCTAGCAAGCTCAAAGTCCTGAGTTTGATCCTCAGTACCAGAAAAAAACAATCTAGACCATGTAGATGGCTCAGTGGTATAGCATGTGCTTAGCAGGCATGAGGCCATGTTCCATCACCAGCACCAAAAGAAAAACAAACAAACAAAAAACTTTTCTATATTCCATATATACCAAAACCTTCAAGGTTTTCACCTTAGATTTCATCTTCCCTTACCATTTGCAACATATACTTCACTCTTTAGACTTCATTTCCATCTCTTTATTCCTGCATTATTTTGTCCTTTTCTAAATGTAGCTCCTGTCCTTAGTTCCTTTTCCTTTTCTTTTCATATTATCACTTCCTATACTGTGTCACCAGCCTTTTGTCTTCTTTCTGTTTATAGAATGTACATTATCACCTATATGCAGATGAACATCTGGATCTTAGCAATACTGGTTTCAGATGGCAATGTTTAAATTCAGATGTTTATTTTCTGGCACTATGCACAGGAAACATTGCTCAAATATGAGACTACAATAAAAAGCAGACCCTACCTACAAGGAACATCCAGTCTCCACTCAGATTTGACAATTTCCTTATACTTAATAACAAATGTATTTCCTCATCTTGTATTAGATCAGTTCTCCCTAAACTGTAATTTTCTGTTACCAGCACAACTATCATTTTACTTACCTGGCCATGTTTGCAGCAGTAATTAATTAATTAGCTCATTTATCCAGCAAAGAATCTGTTAAAGTAGTATTTAGCCTCAAGTACCTATGGGGACTGCCTGGGAATCTTCAAAACATGCTAATTATTTCTTACCCTTGTAGATTCTGATTTAATCATTCAGGAGTCTCAGGTCATTAGGAGTTTTTACATCTCCTAGGATGATTTCTAGTATGCAGCCAGGATAAACAGAAAAAGAGCAGGACTTAATTGCTGATTGCATGATAAGAAGGGAAAATTCAAATTATTAAAAATAATTTAATAAAATATTAATAGTTTAATAAAAATGCAAAACATTTGTTTACTTTTTAATGATATCATCTGAGTTCAACATCTGTCCCCTGGATGGCAGAAGCACAACTGGCTTTGTTAGTTTAGTCATTTTTTTATCCAACTCAACTTCAATCTTTATACCATTTGCAAAATATATGGACGGAATGCAGATGCTCCTCAATTTAAAATAACTTTAAGTCTCAATAACTCACCTGAAGTCAAAAACATCATTAAATAAAAAATACATGTAGTACACCTAACCTACTGAACATCATAGCTTAGCAACATAGTAAACTATAGAGTGTTCATTGTTTACCCTCATGATACTCTGACTGACTGGGCACTGTGGCTAATTGCCCCTGTCCAATACCAAAAACGAATATTTCAAGGCACACTGCTAGCCTAGGAAAATATTCAAATTCAAAAATTAAAGCATGATTACTACTGACTGCATTTATCATTTTCACACCAGGGAAAAGTAAAAATTAGTAAGTTTAACCATAGTAAGTCAGAAATTTTTAGCTATACAGACTTCCACGCTGTGACCCAGACAGTTTTTCCAATGTCTACCGCACACATATCAGTTAAACAGAACTTCCCATTGTTTCCCCAATATTACTGTAACCTGTCTTTGCCTTTGCCTTTACTATTTCTTTCACCTTGGATCTCCTTCACTCCACTCCATTCTCAAACAATCACAACTCATCTAGTCCTTTAGTTCTAAGAATGAAGAACCAACTATAATAGTATGCACCTCTGCACTTCTAGTACTAATTCCTCAGTGTCTTAAGCTTCAAGAATAGTTACTTTATTGTACCTAACACACTTTGCCTATGGAAAGGTTATGAGTACTTACATCATATATTTCCAATTTGATTTTAAGCTCCCTGAGGGCAGAAGCTAAAATTCCTTCATTACTAAACAGGGAAATGGAGCTCAATGTGGGGGCTCCTGCCTGCATTTATATCTAGACTCTGCTGTGTGACTTGTGCAAGAAATTTATCTTCTGAGCCTTAGTTTCCTCCTCCTTTGAATGATTACAACAGGACCTCTCAAGATTGTGATGAAAGTAAAATGAGGAAATGTCTGTAAAGCATTTAGCACAATAGTTACTACAAATGCATTGGTGATGATGGGGATCAGCGTTTGGGGAACTAAAGCATATCAAGGAAAGTATTTAGTTATGAGGTTGACAGGATCTCTTTATAGTAAAGAGAAGAAAAATAAATACTTTCAAAACCAGAAAATATTTATTATGTTTTCTAATATCACTCCCTAGGACAACTCAAGCTATTACTGCAGACTTCCATTATTCCAGACAGCTAGTCTTGCTTCCTGATAATATGTAAATTTCCCAGCTTGATACCATCTCTAAGATTCTAAACTTCATTTTACAATGAAAATTCTGATGCTCTGAGACCCCTGTGTCTTAAATGCCATTTCTTTGTGGAGTGCAAACATTTTAATCAGGTAAAATAATGATGGAAAACATCTCAGATGCTCATGCAGGCCATGCGCATTGGTGAAACATGGACTCCTGCTGTTAAGATACCAATGAACCAAGAGAACAACAAGCTATTTCTAGTATCCTAATAGCATTACAGCCCTCTGGATCTAAAATGAGATCTATTTTAAATGTAATGCATCTTCTAAGGGATAATAGCAAAAGCCTCTTCTGTCTGCAACTGAATCAGAAGACCATATGCTGTACAGACAGCTAAGTCTGAGGGGATGAGAACTCAGAGGGTGGCTTTGCAGGGACTTTCACCCAGCATAATGCTCATGCTGTTTTTTTTTAAGTCCATTTGAATTAGCAGAAACTTAACAAGGAGTGAATCAGCACAGTGAGTTTAAAAACGAACAAATCGCCTGAGCTTAAGACCTAACTGTAATTCATTTTCTTTTTGTCTCCTAAGGTGCTGGGGATTGAACTCAGGGCCTTGAGTATACTTGGAGAGTGCTCTACCACTGAACTATAGCGCCAACTCTCCAATCCCACCTCTTTATTTGACTGTCAACCTCACTTTCTTTGGTGAGACATTTTCATTGGCATTGAAACATCTTTGAATCCCTCTTATCCTTAAAAGTAAGAATTAAAAATCCTCTCTTGTCCTCTCCCTCTTTCAGCTAACACCTGCTGATTTCCTTTAACAACCTTGAACTTCCTTATTGTTTCAATTTTTCTCATGTCTCATACACTTCTCAAACCATCTCAAAGTAGCTTTCAAATCCTCTCCTTCCAATTTCATGAGAATAGCTCTGAGGTCACTAATGGCTTCCAATGAACCAAATCTTCCTTCCAAAGATACTTTATGTTCAGCTTTTATGAATAGTCTCCATTTCCTAAGCTTTGCTCCTATTGCTTTTCCTCTTCTTCTCTACATTGTTCATAGCATATTTGTCCTCTTTATAACTCAAGACTGATCCTCAGGCCTTCTTTTCTTCATAATTCTTCTTTCTAGGAGATCTTGACTACATCCATACATTCAATGACCAACAACTGCTGACTCTATGTCCCCAGTCCACCCAGACCTCCCCTCTGAGTATTCTAATATTCTAGTGTCTGCTTCACATCTTCAACCTACATCCTCAAAAGCTCTTCAAAACAACAGAAACTCCCTGCTTTACAGTGGGGTTACGGTATGATAAACCTATCATAAACTGAAAATACCATAAATTGAAAATGCATGTAATACACCTAACCTAACAAACATTCTAACTTAGCCTAGCTACCTTAAATGTGCTCAGAAAACTTACACAATTAAAGTGGGAAAGCTATGTAACACAAAGCCCACTTTATAATAAAGTGTTGCATATTTCATGTAATTTGTTGAATACTATACAGGAAGTAATAAACAGAAGGGTTGTATGAGTAAACCTTTCTCTCATTGTAAAATAAAATAATTCTATATCAAACCATCAAAAGTCAGAGATTGTGGTATTTCAAACTGGCTGTCACCTTCATCACTTAAGTGATCATACCAGATATCCAAGAAACAATCTTGACCCTTCTCTTTGTCCTGGTCCACCCTAACATTTGCAGGGTCCAGAGTAAGAATATAAACGGAGTTTATATCTTACTTCATTTATGTTAGGTCTAGACTAGAGTAATATGAGTTATATTGTCTGCAAAATATTTCTCAGCTATCATGTACAGTACTGCAAAGACTGTACTAACTTATGAGTTTCTTAGGAGTTTCTAACTTAAGAGTTTTCTGAGAGAAAGACAAAACAAACACATTGGACGCTGACTACATTGAAACACTGCACTTTGCTATTTAGTTACTATGATAACTACTCTCATACTGTGGAGTAGGCAAAGACTTTAACAAGTCAATGAATTCATCTTTTATTAAGCATTCCTCCACCAAATCCTCCTTAGTAACAACAAGAACCAAGTTTCCATAGCATTTAGATCCTTTCATTTATAAAACCTAGAATAAAAGCTTAAATGAATCATGTCTGTAGGTCCCAGGCAGATCTAATACTGAAATAGATTGAGTTATAGTCAATAGGTTTGCCTGGGATTTTCATTTTTGTATTTGTGATATGAGAAGTTGTCTAAAGCAGAGATTGGCACATTTTTCCTGGAGAAGGACAAGATAATATACACATTAGCCTTTTAGATTAGACAGTATCAGTCACAACTACCAAATTCTGTTGTGGTAGTATGAAAGTTGTCTCAGAATGAATGATCATAGCTGTGTTTCAATAAAAGTTCTTTTAAAAAAATCAAGATAGAGGCTAGATTTGGCCCACAAGTTGGAGATTGCTGACCCCTGGCCTAAAAGTATATATGCTCCACAACTTACAAGAAAGTTATGTCCCAACAAACTTACCTTAGTGGAAAATATTGTATATCCAAAAAGCTTTTAACTGACACAACTTACCAAATGTCACAGCTTAGAATATCAGTTGTTTTCTCTCTTGATGGCTCACTGCTGTCCAGTATCATGACAGAGTATTAAACTGTTCACTAGCCCAGGGGAAAAGGCAGAATTAAAAATTTGAAGTGTGGTTTCTAATGAATGTATATTACTTTCACTTTGGTTTGTATATCACTTTCACATTGTATATCACACACACACATACACACACACACACACATTGTACATTGAATCATCATAAGTCAGGGACTGCTTGTACAAGGCCCAGAATCTGAGATCCTTAGTATAAAGACGTTCACTCACATTTCACCATCACCACCCTGATCAAACCTGCTTCTATTTTCTGCAGGGCTGCATTCTGGAATAACCCTATAAAAGGCTTCTCCCTTCATTATCACTCATGCAATCTCCCACCCCACCTCTGCATCTAAGGCAATGTTTCTAAAATGTAAATCTTACCATATTTTCCTATTTAAACTTCTCATACCTTCTTTCAAAATAAAAGCAACAGTTGTTCAACGTGACTTTCTGGCCTCTAGCCAGCCTTAACAAACACCTGCACTTTCCTGGCCCCAATCCTTAAACCATGGAAACTTTCATGTCTTCAGATGCTCCTGTTTCCTGTCGTCACATGCACCAGCTCCTCTTCTCACAAGATTGTTGCTCTTATTTAGCCACAAAGTGCTTACCCTTGTTATGTTTCCTGGCTGAACATACCAAGTCCTGACTTCATCCCCTGCTTTCATGGAAGCCCACACTATCTTTCTTTTCAGCTTTATATTTATTATAAGTACACAAGGCAGAAAAAATTTACAAGGGGATGGGGGAAGGGACAAGGATCCCGGAATTGTGTTACAGAAGACATTCCCAGTGACTTAAGGGCCCATAATAATTCCCACTTCCTAAAGTTTCTACCACCTCCCAACTCCTGGGCACCAAGCCTTTAACACATGGGTCTTTGAGGGACTCCTCCAAACCAGAGCACCAGCCTAGCCTCTGACTGTCCTTGCAAGGATCAAGTTGACAGCCCAGCTCAGTTCTTCTGTTTGTTGCTGTTGTCAATGCTATGAAATGCCCACCTCCACCCAATTTAAGAATGAAAACAGGAGACATACAGTTCAAGCTCCTTAAACATCCTTCTCCTGGCCCTGAAATCATATTGTCTATTGTAGGTTGAATGACACCCACATAAAAAAAATGTTGATGTTGAACACTTTTTCATATATTTATTTACCATTTGTAATTCTTCATCTGAGAAGTGTCTTTTTATTTCAAGTGCCCGTTTTTGGATTGGGTCTTTAAATTTGGGGGAGTCTGATTTGTTTTTTTACTTCTTTCTATACCTAGATAATAGTCCTTTAGCAGAATAGCTAGTAAAATTTTTTTCCCACTCTGTCTTTTCACTCTGTTGGTGGTTTCTCTTGCTGTGAAAAAGCTTTTTAAGAAGATGAGGTCCCAGTTGTTGATTCTTTGTAGTATTTCCCATGCAGTCTGGGTTTTCTTCGTGAAGTGTATTCAACATCACTGGTCATTCATGAAATACAATTTAAAACAACACTGAGATTCCACCTCACTCCAGAAAGAATGGCCACTATCAAGAAATCAACCAATAACAAATGCTGGAGGGGCTGTGAGGAAAAAGGAACCCTTCTCTACTGTTGGTGGGAGTATAGACTGGTGCAACCACTGCAGAAATCAGTGTGGAGATTTCTCAAAGAACTAAAACTAAAGGTTCTACTTGACCCTGTTATACCTCCTCTTTGTGTCTTCCTGAAAGAATTAAAAGCATCATACCACAGTGATATATGCACACCTATGTTTATAGCAGCACAGTTTGTAGTAGCCACACCTTGGAAACAGACCAAATGCCCATTAACTGATGAGTGGATAAAGAAGATGTGGTTTTTTATACAATGGAGTACTACTCTGTCATAAAGAAGAATATGCTTCAGACATTTATAGCTAAATGGATGGACCTTGAGACCATACTCTTAAGTGAAATAAATTGGACATGTTTAAATACTGCATTGTTTGTTTGGTGTGAGAAACTGAAAGTAGAAATAAGGACTGAAATGTATAATGGATGTTGGGAAATGGGAAGAAAATGTTCAAATGGGAAGGGGAACAAGGAAGGAGGGAGGACGAAAGGAAGGAATGGAGAAGAAAAAGTGAAAATAGAAGGAAAAAATGGAAACAAGGTTTTTGTACATAGGGAGGGGAAGGTACTTGAGGAGTGAAAAGGGATAAAATTAAATACATTTAAAAAATTTTTAAAGGGAAAAAAAGATATGTTCCTGAGAATGTGATCTATGGAGATGGGTCTTTACAGAAACAATCAAGTTGAGTTTGTTAGGGTGAGTCATAATTCAGTATGACTGATGTCCTTCTACAATGAGGAAATGTGATCACAGATGTCCCAAAAAACTTATCATCCATAGGGAGAAGCCAGATGTGAAGACAGGGGCAGTACCATGGACAAGTCAAGGGAGGCTTGAGGCCAACCGAAGCTGGGTGAGAGCCCAGAACAGTCTCCCTCACAGCCTTCAGGAGGATCTAATCCTGCTCTCATGGGTTGAATTGTTAGCTCTGAAAATCTGTATGTTGAAGCCCTAACCCTAGTACCTCAAAATGAGAATGAATTTGGAGATAGGACCTTTCATTAAATAGATAATGAAGTTAAAATGAAGTCACTAGAGTGGGACCTAATGCAGTCATACTAGTGTCCTTACAAGGAGATTGGACACATGATGAACAACAGGCGCTCACCTGTTGAAGGGAAAGAGCATGTGACAAGAAGCAGTGAAGTCTCAGGAGTAACCAAACCTGCCTATACCACGATCTCAGACTTCTAGTCTCCACAACTGTGAGAAATACGTTTTTCTGTTGTTTAAGCTTCCCCCTCCCCCAAGCCTGTGGTATTTTGTTTTGGTATCCCAGGGCACTAATAAATTTTCCCTCAGCTTGGTTTTGTATATATTGCCTCAGAACTGTATTAGGTACACATTTTCCTGGAAACAATATATAATATTACTTCTTATGGGGTTTTACTCAGTAGCAGAGATTGCAAATGTGCATTGTCCACTCAGTAGATAGCAGTAGACCAACATGTCTGTGAAGTAAGAGGAAAGGCTGAAGATGAGGTTCAGTGGTAGAGCAGGTGCTTAGCATGCATGAGGCCCTGGGTTCATCCCTAGCATTAAAGCAAATTTAAAAAGAAGTTGTATAAGAGAGATAGAAAGTAAGTGGACCTAGATATGCATGCCTGGGGAGCTTGTTCTTGGTCCTATAGACATAAGGGAACTTTGAAGTTCACCTATGAGGTATAAACTGTCCACCTTTGAAAGTGTTTCTGGGAGGACACATCCTGTGATCAGAGAATTATACACAGTCCATTTCTACATACACTGAGGATGAACTACATCACCTCTAGGACTATATGCTCTGTATAGACATCCCATCTTTAAAGGCATGAATATCTTATGCATAATTAGCAAAAGACAGCACAATGTATATATAGTGTTTAAATATAAAATCTCAGGTCTTGAGCTGAACTATGTACTAGCTATGTGTCTTCCCTAGCCAGCCTCATTTCTCACTTTTGAAAAGCAGGGGGGATTGCTGTAAAGATGTGTGTATCTTTAATAACATGGGATAGTTATTTGCATTAGTGATGCAATACTTGCACATGATGGATTCATTACTTGCTCGTGATGGATATTCAGCAATATTATTGTCATTCTGAGGTTGGAAATGGCACATTTGTAAGGCTGATCTGACAGGACTTTAGGTAATACATGTACAGTGCTTCCATGTCAACCATCTTATTTAACTCAGCACACAACACCATAATTTAGGAATGTCTCAACAACTTTAAGCACCATCGTAGACACATTGTTTGGGAAAGAATAGAGCACCTTCTAAATTTCTCATGAGCCAAACCATTTTGGACTGCTTTGTTCTTGGAGGTCTCTTTTGCTGCAAAGGAAGCTCAGAAGCCAAACTATCCAATACACTAAATTTGTCACTAGATCAGGAGAAAATTGGTAGGAAGTCTCATTCCCTAGCCTTGGTCCTGCTCATCACTGGGCAAGTTGGTTTTCCACATCTAGAAGCAGAAGGAGAAACTACCCCTCAAACCCCACTAGGATGTGTTCTACAAATGAATTTTATATTTGTCTTTGTATGTTCAGAGCCTAAGTGCTAGTTTGAGAGACTGAAAGGCCCAGACATAAAGCATGGGTCTTAGAATCAAGTAGATAAGGTGATATCCAGGAGCAGACCATGACCTAGCCCTCTGTGTGCTTCATTCTCATTATCTGTAAATTGGGCCACTGAACTTGTGAGGTTAGTGAAGGTGGGACAACTATGTAACAAACCCTGCACAGAGGAGCTGTGGTAGGCAGAGAGCATCTATTCCTGATGCTGATTCTGAAGCCTATGACTCTGGGCAGTTTTGCTCAGAATGCATTGTTTTCAACACTGGCCTCAGTCATCTGTGGTGCTTTACGTTTGGATGCACGTTTCTCAGACAAAGAAGTAAAAACAGCAAATAAATATATGAAAACATTTTTCAACATCACAGTCACTCGAGAGATGCAGATGAAAACAACACTGAGACTCCACCTCACCCCAGAAAGAATGGCTGCTATCAAGAAGTCAACCAATAACAAATGCTGGCAGGGGTGTGGAGAGAAAGGAGCACTTCTCCATTGTTGGTGGGAGTGCAGACTGGTGCAACCACTGTGGAAATCAGTATGGAGATACCTCAAAGAACTAGGACTACAGGTCCCATTTGACCCAGCTATTCCCCTACTGGGGATCTTCCCCAAAGAATTAAAAGAATCATACCACAGCGATATATGGGCACCTATGTTTATAGTGACACAGTTTGTAACAGCTAAAGCTTGGAAACAGCCCAAGTGCCCATTGACTGGAAACTGGATAAAGAAGATGTGTTTTTTTTATAAAATGGAGTACTACTCAGCCATAAAGAATGAGAAACTAGAGACATTTATAGCTAAATGGATGCATATTGAGGCCATACTCTTAAGTGAAATAAATAGGACACGCATGTGTAAATACTGAATAGTTTCTCTGGTGTGAGAAACTGAAAGTATAAATAAGAATTAAAATGATTAAAACGAATAATTGATAATTTGAAATAGGAAAAGGTCCAAAGGTGTAGGGGTGGTGGGAGGGGAAGGGGAAAGGAAAAGAGGGAAAGGAAAAACTATGAGAAAAGAAAAAAAAAATGGAAACAAAGTCTATGTAAATAGGGAAGGGTGGAGGGGGTGAAGGGCAGACAGGTAATGGGGGAAAAAATGAGAACTAAGATACATCATGTTCAGGTACAAGCACCCAATGATAAATGTAAATGTATTGTATACCTAAAATGTACCAACTAATATATAATTAAATAAATAAATAAATAAATAAATTTGGATGCACATTCAGAGCTCTGCATAAAGGCTGTTAGAGCAAGAAGTAAATATCGTGTGGATTTTCCAATGCCTCTGAACAAAGGAGAACTTCTCTGAGTAAGGTATGTAAAGACAAAGCCTCTCCAGCCTACATTTTGGGTACAGTTCTCTAGGGGGTCTGATTTAGGATCTGCTTAAAGGATAAGCTGCCCCTTCCCATTAAACCATTTCACTTGACTTTTGCTCTCAGACATCAGGAATTCGAGGTGAGAAGTTCCTGCCTGTGAAGCCTCTTCAGCCTCCAGCCACAGCTTTCCTAGTGGCTGTGCAGGCAGGTAAGCAGAGAGGAGCCTTTGCTCTCCTAGTCTGCCTCAGACTGTCAGCAGGCTTCACTTGGACACAGTCATGTGGGCTGTGTGCCCTGGTAATGTTTCTATGCTCCCTTGATCTTTATTCATGTTCATGAGGCCATATTTTCTTGTTTTGTTTTGTATTTTGTTTCTGTTTTTGTTTTTCAGAACTGGGGATTGAACTCAAGGCCTTCTCATTGAGCTACATCCACAACCTTTTTAAAATTTTTTAAAAATTTTGAGCAGGGTCTTACTAAGTTGTCCAGGCTGGGCTCTAACTTATAGTCTTCCTGCCTCAGCCTCCTAGAGTGCTGGGAGTATAAACATGTGCCATCACACCTAGCTATGGGGCTCTGTTCTTCATGGAGAGGCAATAATGTGAAAAGGCCAGGTCATGAAGGATTTAAAAGCATAAAAATAAACAAACATTTTAAGTAGCGGTTTCTTGACAAAATTCCTTTACATTTTTTCAAATAATGATGATTATGGGGAAAATCTACTTTTGACAGGAAACTAAGCTTTTAATGTTGCCCTTTTGAATAATGTCCACTTTAAAAGATTACATTGCATAGAAATGAGGTTAATTTCAATGTTATCTCTTCCATCTTGGAATAGATAATAGAATACTTCTGAAGCTTCCAAGAAGGCTATTAGAGCAAAAAATAAATGTGGATTTTTCAATGCCTCTGAACAAAGGTGAACTACTCAGGAAGTAAGTAAGAGGTCAGGGCTTAAATCTCTCTAGATGTATACATCTCTAAGCTCTGGAATCTATTGAGGGTCAATTGACTTGCTCAGAGTTCAAAGAAAATGGGTCATATTTTTAGTGGCTTCTAAATCTGGTCTTGAAAGATCTTAAAGCTTTTTCATTCAGCTGAAAGAGTCAGGGACAATTGTATACGGCAGATGTGGTGGATGGGAGGCATTACTGGTGGTGCTGACAATATGAAGATAGTTTATTAAAGCAGCACACTTCCAACAAGTTTAAAGTGACATGTTGATATGATTGGCATTTTGTTAGTTTGTTTTTCACTTTTTTTCAATTTTTATTTTTTATTAGTACATGTTTGTAGTATACAATGATCACCTTCCTTGCAGGGAGTGGGTATGTAGGGTATGATTGTTTTTAAGAGCACAGTGATGAAACATTAGGAGAAGCAGTATGTGTGGAAGGTCAGCATGTTCAACATGAATTTGAACCAATGGGGTCACGCAAAGACACACAAAATGTCCAGAAGACTTGGAGCTTTGGACACGTGCTCAATCCCTAGCCAATGCCTCAGAGTCATTTCCATCCTCAAAAGTTGAGGGTGACACCTCCTTCCAATGGCTTGGTACAGCTAATGCTAAACTTTCTTTCAGCTTCTAGCTAGGAGTGTAGTTTAGGACCAGTGGAGGAGGAAGGAGAAATTAAAGATCTTCAAAGCAATTAACCCCCTCCCCATTAAAAATTTTAACAGAATACATTAAGGTTGAGTACATCAGAAAGGGAACTCATCCTATGTGGGGGACTCAAAGGTTTTTGCCACTGCAAGGATTTCAACATGCATCATGCCCTTTACCTGTAGAGCATTATCAGCTTTAAGTGACCTAGTGCTCATCCTCCTTCTCAAATGCTGAACTCTGATGGTACGTTCGCCTCCATCCTTCCCCATTTGACACAGGGATAATTCCTGAATGTACTCTCCAGATCAACATGACAATCATTCCCTCTGCAGTGGAGTTGCATACTTAGGGGCATGTGGCCCATGAGATAGCAGAGCAAGTCTTTTGAGATCTTCTGGAAGTGATTTTCTCCATTGTAAAAAAAGAGAAATGCAGGAAAAGAATCTCTAGCTTTCATAAACATTGCCTTGTCTGGATATCATATTTGGAACTGCTGAAGCCATATTGAGATCAGGAGGAAATCTACAACACAATGAAAATGCAAAATCTGTCCAGGGGCTAAATCAATCAAGCTTAAGAAGCTAGTCACTGCAAACAGACTTCAAACTTAGAGTCCCCTACCTCAGGTCTTCTTGTTAAGTGACACAATAAATCATCCTCATTGCTTAATGTAAATTGAATTTGGAGGTTTTGTTCCTTGAAGCTTAAAGTATACTAATGGATGCAAATGTGAACATTCAAGGTAATTGGCCATCCTTCTTATTCTGTATGTGTCCTCATTGGGAGAACACATGCACAACTCCCAGCACCAAAGGGGACTGTTATGGATTGGATATGATATGTTCCCAAAGGTTCAGTGTTGAAAGCTTGGTCTTTCATGCAACAGTGTTCAGAGATAGGGCTTTTGGAAAGTGATTGGATCATAAGGTCTCCAACTTCATCAGTGAATTAATCCACTGATGGATTCATAATTTGATGGCTTTATCAGGAAGTGATGGACACTTAGGAGGCAGGGCCTAGTTGAAGGGAGCGGGTCACGGAAGTATTCTCTCTCTCTCTCTCTCTCTTTCTCTCTCTCTCTCTATCTATCTATCTCTCATCTCTCCAGGCTGCCACGAAGTGAGCAGCTTTCCTCCACCATGCCCTTCCACCCTAATGTACTACTTGCCTAGGCCTGAAACCAATGAGCCAACTAACCATGAACTGAAACCTCTGACTCTGAAACTGGGAGCTGAAATAAACCTTTCTCCCCTTAAGTTGATTTATGTCAGGTATTTCATCACAGCAATGGACAACTGACTAACACAGAACCACATGAAAAAGACAGAGTAACATCCCTTGATAAGACCCATTTAGAAAGCATAGCTTCCAGTCTTACCAAATTGAATAAAACAAAACAATAGCACTTAGTTACTATGTATATTCTAGGCACAGTAATAGCCTTTTTACATCAATGACCTCTTTTAACCTTACCTTTCTGGCTACTTAATGATGCTATTTTTTGATGACAATAAATTATCTAGGAAATGTTGATAATTATTCTAGTTAATCATGAAGAATGATATAGTTCATGTGGATGCTTTAGGCAACATGTAATCACTTCCATTCTGACATTTGACTAGTCCAGCTTTCAGTATGTGAAAATGAAAATGGAAAGCATACAAGTGATAAATAGCAGAACCAGAATGAGAATCTTGACCTTGCCCAGTACTCTTCTCACTCACCCTATGTCACTTATACATTGCCATTAAGAGTACATAATTCTTAAGGAAAAATGATGAGAAATGGGAAAAATGGAAATAAAGTCTTTGTAAATAGGGAAGGGTGGAGGGCGTGAAGGGAGGGCTAGGAATGGGGAAAAAATAAGAACCAAGATGCATTATGTAAAGGTACAATTCCCAATGAGAAATGTAATTGTGTTGCATACTTACAATGTACCAATAAAAGAATTTAATAAAAAAAAGAAAGTGTAAATAAGGACTAAGAGGTATAATAGATCATGTGAAATACGAAGAAAAGGGGCATAGGGGAAACAGAAGTGGGAAGGGGTAGGGGAAAGGAAAGAAGGGAATGGAATGAATATGAGAAAAATGAAAAAATGGAAACAGTCTTTGTAAATAGGGAGGGATGGAGAGGTTGAAGGAAGGGCAGGAGAATGGGGAAAAAATTAGAACCAAGAGAGATTATGTAAAGGTGCAAATTTCCAATGATGAATGTCATTATATCGTATACCTAAAATGTACCAATAAAATTAATTTTAAAAAAAAAGAGTACATAATTCTTTTCAAAAAGCGGGACACAAATTATATTCTTGTTGTCTTGCTGTAGTCCAAATCGTATTACTCAAAGCAGGGACTATGGGCCATTGTCACCTGAGAGCTTGTGAAAATGCAAAATCTCAGCTCCAGGGTGTACCACAATAACGAACTGCATTTGAACTAGACTCCCAGGTGATTGAAGAGAATCCTGAAGGCTAACAAGCACTGAGCTAATAGATGCAGCCCTTTGAGGGAAGGAAGGCAGTAGTGACTGCTTTGTGGGGGTTGATGAGAACTTGAGAAAGGCCATGGAAGGGACAGAAACTGTCTCTCTGGTATAGATCATCTGGGCAGCGTTTTCTACGAGTTTAGTGGTGAGTCTCCTGACAAAGTCAATCTGGATGCTTTGAATTTCAAAACCCAGAAGATTCATGTTGGCTTCAACGTTAGTGCTTCCACTGAAAATCTGAGAAGCACACTTGTGGATATAAACACAAAACAAATCCAGAGTAAATTAAATTCAGCCCCTGAATTCAACCTATAACCCAGAGCCAAGCCAGTCAAGACAGCTTAGGTTTGTGAGCCCCTGGGGCAGCCTGAGAAGGAGCATGGAGGGTGAGAAGCAAGGCCAGGGAGGCTGACTGCAGCCACTGAGTATGGTGTGAATAGCTGACTGAGCAACCAGCTTAGTATTGTCCTGGAAGAGAGCTATTCATTCCAACCAGTCCTCAAAAGATGAAGTCAGACTTGAACATACTGAAATGGAGGAATCAAAATTATTGGCAATAATAGAATTATCCTCCTGCAAACCTCAAGAGAGGCAACTGAACAGTGATAATTTATTATTATTCATGTTAAATATAAAATATGTATTAATGTTTTATGTATTACCAACAAAAGAATTAGAAAACAAGGAAAGAAAGGTTAATATACTCATATTCACCAGGGCAACAAATATGAAAGTCAAGAATTTTCAAGATCAGTAGGTTAATTGACCAAATGGAGAAGCCATTTGGGGCTTTGAGTGTTATACTCACTGTGCTGATTCTCAAATTATTTTGTAAGTTAATGCAACTCCAATAAAAAATGGCAAAGAGATTTTGACAAATCAATGATATTAAGAGTTCTTTCCAAAAAATATAAAACAACAAAAATAAATACAAAAGAAATCGAACAGGGGAAGGGGGAGATTGCCCAACATGTATTAATTTATATATCCATAGTACATTAATGTATCTTATATAATGCTATCCATATACTTATATGACACTATATCATAATGGGTTAATATGCTACACTATATTTTATATGGAATTTAGCATATTAAAATATTTATATAAATTATAATAATTTAGGCAGTACAGGGAGATAAGAGAAATAGCTCAATAGAGGAGATAATTGAATAGGCCTCATTTGAACCTCAATTTCCTCATCTAAAAAATAGGGTATCATAGCACCTACTTGAATGAAAAAGTAACAGTCTGGACAGAAATAAGAAGGGGCATGAATATCTGCCATCTTCAGAGGCAGCATCTGAGGTAGAACAAAGGACCTGAACCCACTAGGTGGAGAGTGCCCTGGAACAGATCATACAAAAGATTTTAGGAAACACAGAAGAGCCCATGTTTCCTAGAAAGGGTTAATTTTCCCCCAACTGGTCTCCCCCTTTCTCCCATGGTCAAACAAACAGACTACAGAATGACAGATGAAAAAAATATTGACCTGAAAATATAGTTCAAAGGGGGAAGGGGGTGGACAGACTTAACCCAGATTAAACAAGAAAACATAAAAGGAGATGACATATTAAAATACATGTATACATATATATGTATGTGTGTGTGTGTGTGTGTGTGTTCAAACAGGGGATAAAATAAGAAAGCCAATGAATAAATGATCCACAACAATAAAAATTGCATCCCTCAAGCAGGCAAAGGAAAATCTCTGGAGCAAAACATAACCCAAAGAACCAATGCATTGAAATTCAATGAATAGTACTCCATTTTATAAAAAAAATTTTAAAACCAACATTTTCTTTATCCAGTCTCCAGTTGATGGGCAATTGGGCTGTTTCCATTTTAGCTATTACAAACTGTGCTGCTATAAACACGGCTGAGCATATATCACTATGGTATAATTCTTTTAATTCTTTTGGGGGAATAGCTGGGTCAAATGGGACCTCTAATCCTAGTTTTATAAGGTATCTCCATACTGATTTCCACAGTGGTTGCACCAGTCTACACTCCTACCAACAGTGGAGAAGGGTTCCTTTTTCCCCACAGCCCTGCCAGCATTTGTTATTGGTTGATTTCTTGATAGCAGCCATTCTTTCTGGGGTGAGGTAGAATCTCAGTGTTGTTTTCATTTCCATCTCTCAAATGACCAGTGATGTTGAACATTTTTCCATAAGTTTATTTGCTATTTCTATTTCTTTGTCTGAGAAATGTCTTTTCAATTCAGATGCCCATTTTTGGATTGGGTCTTTAAATTTGCAAGGTCTGATTTTTTTAAGTTCTTTATAGATTCTAGATAGTAGACCTTTGTCTGAGGAACAGCTAGTAAAAATTTTTTTTATAAAATGTAGTATTACTCAGCCATAAAGAATGAGAAACTAGAGACATTTATAGCTAAATGGATGCACATTGAGGCCATACTCTTAAGTGAAATAAATATGATGCACATGTAAATACTGAATAGTTTCTCTGGTGTGAGAAGCTGAAAGTGTAAATGAGGATCAAAATGTATAATAGATAATGTGAAATAGGAAGAGCAGGTCCAAAGAGGAAGGGGAAGTGGAAAGGGTAGGGGAAAAGAAAGAAGGGAAAGGAATATATATGAGCAAAGAAAAAATTGGAAACAAAGTCTCTGTAAATGAGGAGGGGTAGAGGGGTTGAAAAGAGGGCAGAGGAATGGGGAAAAAAATAAGAGTCAAGATATATTATGTAAAGGTATGAATTCCAAATAGTGAATGTTTTAATATTGTATACCTAAAATGTACCAGTAAAATTAATGAAAAAAAGAACCTATAATGATAAAATCCCCCCCAAAATAAGTAAATAAATAAAAGAAATTCAATGAAGCTATAATTCAGTCAAGATTACAAAATCTTCAGATAAAAAAGAAACAAATTGAAGACCATAGTAATACTTCTGTATTTAGGATCCAGCGGTATTTTAGAAACAGCAAGAAATAGAGTAGATAATGTTAAAATTAAGCTAATAGCATAGAGGGAGGACTTCCGGTGTTTTTAATGAATGGAATAAACAAAAACGTTTAAAAAATTACAG
Organism: Heterocephalus glaber; assembly: GCF_053883595.1. Lineage (NCBI taxonomy): Eukaryota > Metazoa > Chordata > Mammalia > Rodentia > Bathyergidae > Heterocephalus > Heterocephalus glaber. Next base: position 2,113,172 of record NW_028258146.1, on the reverse strand, counting down.
AATGAATGGTTAATGGAACTGTTAAGCTTTAGATAAAAATGTCCCTAAAAATCTCCTTTGGAAGGCTGTTGGATCATGGGGTCGCCATATTCATCAATGAGTTCATAGCTGACTTGCAGTTAGGAGGCGGTGCATGGCTAGAGGCGGGTCACAGGACCATCACCTGGAAGGGGTATATACCTCCCTGGCTCCTCCCTTCTGTCTCTCTTCTTCCTGGCACTTATGACATGAGCACCTTTGTATCCGCCTTGTCCTGGTGCCATTCCATTTTTCCCATGAAGTTGGCAACCATGGACTGCCGCCATGAGTCAAAGTAAATCTCTCCTTTAAATTACGAGTGTCAAGTATTGTGCCTTGTTGGCAAGGAAAGTGATTAAGAAGTAGCAGACAAAAAATACCCAATGTAAAGCTAATTGGGGCTCCTATAATGAAAAAGCCAAAAGGTAGGAGAGAAAAATTTGCCAAGATAGACACACACACACACACACACACACAAACATACACACAATCTTCAAAAAAGATAAAATTATCTATAGGTTAAACATATACCACATGGATTGGGAATAAGTGAGAGAAAATAACTGGCATCAAGACATAGCCTCGTTACATTATGTAATTTCAAGGATAGAGACCGAATTTTCAGCCCTATGGACAAAAACACTATTCAGTGCAAAAGAACAGTCAGGCTGCCTTCAGATTTTCCTATAATGAAATTGGATGCCGAAAGACCATAAAGCAATACCTACAATGTTCTGAAGGAAATAAAGTGTGAACCAAGGCTATCTAAGTTAATTTTCAAGTATAAAAACAAGTAATATGCTCTAGAATATGCTACTCTTAAGCCATTATGAAGAGGTAAAACACAAATATTCCAACTTTCTTGACCATTTCTAAAATCTTTCTGCCTAAAAATGAAAGGAATTTATAAGGATCTAAAATTTTGTGTTGTGAAACTTTCTTCAGATTTACTTCATATTCTCTTTTTTCAGTTAAATGAAAGTTAATACTTTTTATTACCATATAAACACTTTAGGAGAATTTTATGCCACCTTAAAGTTGGCAGGATTAGTATTTGCACAGGACCTCATTGTTAGCAAATGCAAAACAAATACATCATGGACCAAACACACACACACACACACACACACACACATTGCTGTTGTATAAAACCTGAGTGTTAGGACCCACCAGACTGCATTGCTTCAGTCTATATTTAGATGTTGTGTTTGCTGGATAAATGAGAGCACAACTGTCACTCAGCTTCTACAGGACATTTGTACCAGGACCCCCCCCATACCAAAATCTGCAGATGCTCATATCCCTTATGTACAATGGTGTAGTACTTGAATATAACTATGCCATCTTCCTTCATTAAATCATGTCTAGGTTATTTATAATTCTTTAATATAACGGAATGCTGCATAAGCAGTTGTTCTATTATATTGTCTAGGGAAAATAACAAGAAAAATATGCACGTAAATGATCAGTCCAGATACAAATTTTTTCAAATATTTGTGATCTGCAGTTTGTTCCATCCAAAGATGTAGAATCACAGAAACAGACATCCAACTATATATCTTTTAACAGTTCTACATCTTTGCTCTACTTTTCCTTAGGTCAGTAATTTGCAACCAGAATTGTGTATTAGAATCACATATGAGAGTTTGCTTTTATAGTACAAAAGCCTTGGCTTTTGTTTTTTGTTTTCACGTTTTTTCTAGCAGTGTTTGTATTTCCAGGGTCCAGATCCACTGATGTAGAGAAGTTTCTTCCTTTCTTAGGTAAAGATTCAGACTCCCCTCTACCTCCAGGGACAAAAAATTCCTGCAGAATTGTGTGTGCTCTTCTTTACCTGTTTGAAGGCAAATGGAAAGCAGCAAAGCAATATCCGTCCTTGATCTCATTTCTTTCCTTAGAAAAAGGAGACTGGGGAAAAAAACAGGCATGGCAGTGTTGTAGCCTCACTGAATAGCTGGACCTTGTGATATGTATTGAATCATTCCACAGCATGCCTTGAGGGGCAGGAAGAGACCTCTGAGACAGTGAGAACTGGCCCTCTCCTCTTCAGGAAGAGGCAGAGTGTCCTCCAGAGGAAACACATTTTCAGTCATCTATTTAAAGAGATCAGTTCTGGAAGAGGAAAAAAAGACTTGTTGGGAGAACCTTAGATTTAAAGGGACTTGCCCTAAGTTCAGCAAGTGGGCCTGAACTTTAAGGCAGAGAATTGCACGGAGCTTCCTGGTGGAAAAGGAAAGAATACAAAATGCAGTGCCTTGAAGACCCTGAATGCTGGCTGACTGGGTTGGGATCCCTCTCTGCATTTGCTAGCTGATTCTCCCAGTGTCTTGGTTTCCTTCTTTGTAAAATGGAGCTCATACCGCACATATTTCAGAGTTTTTGTGAAAATCAGCAGAATAATACATACAAAATGCTTAGATTAGTGTCAGTCCCATCATAAGCATCCAATAAGTGTTAGCTGATGCTTTTATTATGGTACACAGAACAAGAGAGCCTGGCGTGCCCATTAGAATTTGCCTGGATGGATCTAGAGAGTTATTTTAAGCCATTACAGTCTTTTGAGAAAGATCAGAGTTCCAGTTCAATTTGCAACATTGGGAGGGAAAGCCTCTCTCCTCAGACCCCTCCCACCCCTAAGGCCAGAGGGTGGCAGCAGGGTCAGCAGCAACAGACTTCTCAGTGCTGTAGCACTAGGTCATACACAGCATCCCACCAGAAACAGCCAGGGAACACTGTTGGGACCCTCATTTCCTGTAACCAAGCCAGCAAGGGCTCTCATTAACAAAATGTAGACATTAAAAAAAATGAGACTTCCCTCAGCCACAAAGTGACGAGGCCTTCACATTAGGATTATTCTAGTACCGATATCTCACCACAACAGGTGTTCCAGACAGGGTGCCAGTGACTAACAGTAGGTATATAGTGCCTGGGCCTCTCTGCTCTGTGGTCTTCTGGCTTCAGGAACAGCCTGAAATCAGGCTTCAGTGACCTCCCACCCAGCCTCACAGCTGTGTAAGTATGAAATATTGGCAGACCAAATGCCAGGAGCACTTCCATGCCTTATATTTACCTCTGAGGACAATTGCAGTGGTAGGACAATCATGACCGTAGGACAAATGATGATGTGAGCAGAGAGGGTGATTATTCATTACCAAAATTTAGGCATACTCTTCAATCAGCACTCAAGACGATAAAACAACAGAAAGAACCTCCTCTCTGCTGGGCAAGCCCCTGTAACCTTTGCCACTGAACTAAAAGCTTTCAAAGAGTGAACAGAAGTGCCATAAATCTCAGGGGCGACATTAAATATTTGTCACTGAAACACTTAAGACTTGTTTCAAACCCATTCCTTTCTGAAAGTTTATAACAAATAACTGGGTGACTTAACCTCTACAAGCGCATCTCCTTTTTCACTACAAATGGAAACAAATGGTCTATAAAGAGCGGGATCCGACTGATGGGCAGTTCTCAGCCACTGTGTGGTCTCCCAGAGCTGCCCAAATGGGTGAGTCTCCTCTTTTGTTTACATCGAACTAGCTCTTGCTTCCCTGACGTTAGGACAGCAAAGGTTTTTAACTGGACTTTCTTTTAAACCTCCCATTAATCTTCCCTCCCCTTCCCCTGCTGAATGAAGGAGTAAAGTAAATTATTTACATTCTGATGTCATGAGGACTCTCCCTACATTATTAAGCTTTCATTGGAGGCCCTGTATATCTATGGAAGAATTTCCCTCACCCCTTCGTCATGGCTGTACATCTTCACAAGAAGATCCACTTGTTGGGCTAAACTATGATGCAGATACAAGTCTCTTCCCAGCCATCTGTGTGTGCCCTGAGCACACATATCAAACATGCCATTTCACACCAAGTTCCAGCATCACCAAGTTCTGAGTATCTTGGTGCTCAGCAAACTAAAGCTATTTTGCCATTCAGTATTCTTAAAATCGATATTCAGCACCCCTGGAAGAAAACTAAAGCCCATCAGACACTTTGCCAAAGCTATGCATTATGTTTCTTGTCAAAGTGACAAGCAAAGGCTTTTGTGGGGAAGAATAATGTTATCTGTATCAGCTTTCCCTGGGTCCAAATGGACAAGCAGCCACCTACATGGTGAACTGTTAAGCAATGGCACTGGGAAGCAGCTTAGCAGAAGGACAAATACACTGCAGTTCCCATTCAACCTGAAATCACACTTCAGTCAAGTCACTTCTCTTGTGTAACAGCCACAAATGTGCATTTTATTTTATTTTATTGGCTTTGGGGATTAAACCAATGGTATCACATGCTAAGCATATTCTCTACCCCTGAGCTATATCTCTGGCTCAAGAAGTATATTTCTGTAAGATAGCAGAGCAGAAGGAGTCAGAAAAGGCTTACTAAAAGGGAATTCCTGAAGCAAAATTAAAAAATAATAAAGAGCCCACAGAATCACTGGTATCTTCACAACCTCCTTCCTGAAGTCTACATAATAATTTCCTACTAAATTTAAATTAATAAACCAAGTTTTAATTAAATGAAGATAAACCAAGCAACATTTATCAGGAAAAGGTAGTTTAGGAAGTACCTATTCTTCTCTCCCTTAATATGCTGCCTCATTGATTTCTTTGGGCCTTAGTTTTTTACAACTTCTTGGCTTCCCAAAAAAAGCAATTGGTATTTAAATTTTACACCAGTAAAGGATATTTTACTCTTTCTTTAACTTTGCCACTCATTGAGGACATTAGTCCCCTGAAAATCACATCTTATTTTAGTATGCCCCCCAAAAATACTGCAGTGTAAATTCTGGCTTTGCAACTAGGCAGTGGTCACCATATTCTTCCTCTTCCTCTGATTTTTGGGCACTCAAATGATGTCCTGTGACATCAAGGTCCCCTTTGAGCCTTGTATTGGTTTGAACTAGAAACTGACATCTCCCACTATGTACCCAAGCAATGCATACTGCCAAGGCCACTGTCCTCCAAGGCTCTTAGTGTGCCAAAACTTAATTTCAACCCCTCTCCCATTTTGTAGCTCACTTTGTTTTATGCACAACAAAGAAATGCTATTTGCATTGGAATATATTATTAGTTAAATAATTGCTTTAGCTTTTGCTCGAACACCTCTTCCTTACTGACTCTCAGATATCATGGTGCCAGTCTTTGTGTACAACACTACCCAGAATGCATTTCTCCCCGCCACTGCACATGGACTTGGTCCTGGGCCAAGTTGTCTATGTGGTGCTTCATACCAGTCCACTTTAGGGGCTTAGCCTACCAGTTACATGGGCATGTGAATTCCAGAAGAGGACACAGTTTAGGCTTAAGCTGCCCCATCTCCCATATACACTGATATGATTTAACTGATACTAAAAGCATTCATAGGGCCAGGGGTTTAGCTCAGCGGCACAGTGCCTGCCTAGCAAGAGTGAGGTCCTGAGTTTGATCTCTGGTACCAAAAAGAAAAAGAAAGAAACTAAAAGAATTCATTTCTCAGCTAGCTCCTTTGTAGTGCCTTCCTTCTTTATTTCTGGAGATATTCCTAAATACTGGCTATAGGCCAGTCTCATCCAGGGTGCTATGCATTGCTTGTTAGAAATTCAGATGTTAGACCTTCATTCAGAGTTCTCTAATCAGAATCTCTTTAAGATCCAACTACCTCGTTTTGGTTAAGTTCCTTTGAATGATTTTTTCAGACAACCAGGTTTGCAAAGCACTATTTCAAAGCTCCAGTTGAATTTCAGCCTCATCTGAGCACATCTTTCCCTTATCCAGTTCCACTTCTAGAATATCATTCTCTCAGGGTCTTCTCAGACTTTTATCACTGAAGCATGTTATGGCCCTTGTCCACATCTGCTGTTTCTAATTGACTTCCTCAAGCTGTGTCTGAACTCATGTCTTAGCTGATTGTCAGAACACCTGAGAAACTGTAAGGCGGAAGGGAGTGTGGTGTTTCAGATATTAGGGCCCTGCCCCAGTATCAGATCAACATATCCAGAGGGGGGCTTGCCTGGGAATCTTTGTGTTTGTTTGGAGAATGCTCTCCAGGTTTGGGTACCTTAACAGGTTTTATCGGGGTGATTTTTCTTTTTTTTGAGTGGGCCACTATATGTTAGAAATAATTGTCTCATCATACAATCAAGCAATATTTTCATGATAAAATACTCAAATCTTAAAAATTTGTCTCCCTCAAAACAAACAAAAAATAAAATATATTGATAAATGGATAACAGGATAGATGGATGAATATGTGATAAAAGAAATCTAGTAAAGTATTAATAGAATCTAAGAGTAGGTACATGGGTGTTCATTGTATAACTCTTGCTACTTTTAGTACAGTGGAAATTTTCCATAATAAAATAATGAGAGAAAAAAATCTTAGAATTAAAGTCCACTTCCTGAGAATATTATATTATGAAGTTAAGATAAAATAAAACCCCACCTTAATACAATAATTAGTTCAGAAACTAATATGACTCAAAGTCTGCTAAATATTATGTGTGCTATGTCTGAAGTGATTTGCTATCTATATCTATCAATTAAAATGGTTTGTTTAAAAGGAAGTTTTAAATAAATTAAGTGCTGAAAACATGAAAATTTTTATAACCTGCTACCTTCTTTCCCCTTCTGTTTGCTTTGTATCAAATGGGAAAATATGAAGAGTACCATGACCAAAAGGGACTATTATTATAAAATTATCAAAACAAAACTCTTCCCCTTATGTAAATTAGCAGGGAATGTTACTTTAGTCTGTGCAGTAACTGAAAAGCTTATATTCAAAATTGAACAATTCCTGAGTCTGAAGAAAATTTTATTTTATTTTATTTTTTCCCCATTAACTTTATTGGTACATTTTAGGTATAAAATACAGTTACATTCATCACTGGGGTCTTATACCATTACATGAGTCTCTTGGTTCTTATTTTTTTCCCCTTCCCTTGCCCTCCCTTCACCTCCCTCCACCCTTCCCTATTTGCAAAGACCTTCTTTCCATTTTTTTCCTCTTCTCATAGTTTTTCCTTTCCCTTTTTTCCCTTACCACAGATTTTACAGAATTTAAAAGGAAATAGAAATCATATTACAAAAATCTGTTTTGAAATAAATTTGATAACTTCTAAGAAGTAACTTAGAAGACAAATTAATGAAACTAACTCTGGAGGAACTATAAAATTTGAATAGCACCTATTAAAGAAAGTATATTCCTAGCTTGAAAACCTACCTATATGACAGCAGCAGGCTCATAAACATTTTAACTGATAAATTATATCAAACATTTATAGCAGAAAAAAGAAGGTACACTTCTCCCCTCATTTTAGGAACTCAACATTGTGTTAATCCTAAAACTGGATAAAGATAATAGAAGAAAAAAGTATGAACATAGATAGAAATTTGTTTAACAAAACAAACTATTAGATGTCAGATCTGGCAGTATGTAGAAAGTGGTTTTATTACAGGGATGGCAGTGTTGGTTCAGCATTGGAAGATCCACCCCCAAAAGTCATCATTTTAACAGAGGAAAGGAGAAAGCCATATGATCCTGTCACTAGTTGGAGAAAGAGTATTGGACTAAATTCTACAGCTGTTCATGATAAAAGCTATCAGGAGACTAGAAGTAGAACAGAACCTTCTCAACAGATCAAAGACATGTACTCCATACTTCCAACAAAAACTCCTTCTATGAATGGAGAAGATACAATGCTTTCTCCCTAAAGTGGGGAACAAGGGCATATATGCCTACTCTTCATCTGTTCATTAGACTTTGAAACACAGGTCCAAACCAAAATAGTCTGGCAATAAAATGACACGACTAGGATAGGATTGGCACGGCAGAAGCAAAATCTTTATATGTAGATGAAATGATCATCTACAGAGAAAATACTAAGAAATCTCTAGGAGCCCTTAGAACTTGTACTTGAATTTATCAGGATAAGAAAACACAAGGTATATATAAAAATTCAGGTCTGTGTATACTTGCTATAAATGAACTGGATATTGAAATTTAAAAGTTATGTAGAAGTACAAAAGACCCAGAAAAGCCAAAAACAAAAACAAAAACAGTGTTGGAAGATGTTTAGTACCTAATTTTAATACTTCTTCTAAAGCTACAGTAATCAAGGCAGTGTTGGTGTAAGGAAAGACATATAGATCATTTGAATAAAACAGAGAATCTAGAAATAGAACCACACATATATGGTCCACTGAGTTTTGAAAGATTATTTAACATTAGCATTTTATAGAATATAAACTTGATTCAAGAGCCGAGGAAGAGATAGTGGCTTTGGCAAATGGCACTAGAACACCTGGTATCTGTATATAAAAAATTAACCTCAACTCTTTTTTTCCATACATGAAAATAACTTGAAGGGACCTATGAACCTAAATAAGAAAGCCTAAAAATATAAAACTTTAAGAAGAAATTATAAGGGAAAATATTTATGAATTCAAGGTAGGCAAGAACTACCTAGGATACAAAAAACATGATGTATAAAAGAAAAAAACATTGATAAATGAGATTCCATCAAAATTCAGAACTTTAAATGACATCATTAAAATGAAAAGTAGTCCTTAAACAGACCATATTTACAATGCATATAACCTATGACCAGAATATATAAAGAATTCTTAGAGCTCATTAATAGACAACCCAATTAAAATGTAGACATAAGAAGATGATAAATAGTCAGTATAGCACAAGGAATGGTGTGCAACTCTAGAATCAAAAAAATACTAATCAGTACAATAATAATATTGAATTATACACTCATTAGGGAGATGAAGTCAAAAGTTTTAAAAGCCTTGTCATGACTTTTTCTTTTTGTTGGATTCTCCCCCTTTGCGTTTAATTTGTCACACCCAATGGATTCGTTCTGCTGGGTTTCCTGGGGTTATGATCCTCATTGTCTTTTCCTAGGGTATTGTCTAAAATTTTCTGGAGTGCCAGTTTGGTATTCATGAGGTTCCTGAGGTGCTCTTTATCATGAAAGTATCTTATTTCTCCATCAATTTTGAAAGATAGTTTTGCAGGGTACATCAATCTGGGTTGGAGGCTGTTTTCCTTTAGGGCTTGAAATACATCACTCCAGGCTCTTCTTGCCTTGAGGGTTTGCATTGAGAAATTTGCTGTGATTCTGATGGGCTTTCCTTTGTATGTGATATGTTTCTTTTCTCTCACTGCTTGTAGAATTTTGTTCTTCTTTTGGATTTCTGGAATCCTAACTATTATATGCCTATGTGTAGTTTTTTTTTTAATTAAGGCTAGCTAGAGTCCTATATGCCTCACTTATCTGTATGTCAAGTTCTTTTCCCTTCCTTGGGAAGTTTTCTGCCATCACTTCTGTGAACAGTTTTTTTATGTCATCTGCACTCTCTCCTGTTTCTTCATTGACTCCAATCAGTCTTATATTATTCTTCTTTGCATCGTCTAGCAGCTGCTGCATTGATTTCTTGTGTTCCTTTACAATTTTAAAGCAATTTTTCTTTTCCTGGTCACTAATTGCAACCTTATCTTCTATATCTGAAATTCTATCCTCACATTGGTTCATTCTGTTGCGCAGACTTTCCATGGAGATTTTAATCTCTTGGAAATCTGTTTGTATTTGTTTTATGTATTCCATTTGTTTCCTATGCTGGGATTCCATCATGTTCCTCAGATCTTCTATTTTTTTATCTGGGTCCTCTCTAGATTTATTAATCATGTCTTGCACCATGAGCAAAATCTTTGCTGTTTTCTGAATAATTATTTCTGATTTCATTTTTCCTAGATCCTCTTTTGTTGCCAGTTCAGAGAGTCCAGGTGGTTGAGTATCAGATTGTTCCATCTCATTTCCCTTTGGGGTTGCTGTAGGTGATCTGGAAGTCTATTTTTGAGGCTTGTTTATTTGTCTTCCCATTTCCCTGGGGGGTGGGGTGCTTCTGGCGCCCACATGGCTCACCTTCTCTGCCCTAGGAGCTTGGAATGGCAGCGGGGGAGCTTCCTTCTGGGTGCTGGGACCTGCTGAGCTTCTCTGCCCTAGGAGCCTGGGATGGAGGTGGGGAGCTTCCTTCCAGGTTCTGGGACCAGCTGAGCTTCACTGCCCTAGGAGCCTGGGATGGAGGCGGGGAGCTTCCTCAAGTCTGAAGAAATTAATAACATACTTTAGATCACAGAACCTATGACCGAGTCAGAACAAGAGCATAAAAGTATACATGTAAAATAAATATATTCTAAATTTTTACTAACACAAATATAAATAGCTTTAAATGGGGGCAAAAATTATTGTACATAAATTTTTCTTTTCCATTAGTATTGAGACACTAATAAAGTTGCATTTCTAACTTTATTTTTTCAACAAATAAAATCCTCAAAAAAAATCAAAATCCTTAAAAAAGAAGATTTTTTAAATGAACCATAAGAAAAGCCATAGTAGAGAAAATATTTGCAAATAACATCTGATGATTCAAAATTCAAAAATAAGAAACAGAAAACCTAATTCTTTAAAGTAGACAAAAGTTCTGAAGACATATTTGACCAAAAAAGACATTTTTGTCCCCATTTAAAGCCATAAAAATTTTAATTGATAGATATAGATAGCAAGATCTGCTGGCAATGAATTATTCCAGGGTTTATCTGCCTTAAAACATTTTTATTTCACCATTACTTTTCAAAGATATTTTTGCTGGCTTTAGAATTCAAAGTTGACATATTTGTACAGTTGTTACAGTAAAAGTGCAAAAGCTCAGTGTTACCCTTTACTGTGTCCACGTGTTACAATTCTGTGTTACAGCCAAGTGTTACAGCTACCCAAAGGTTTCCAGAGATGAAGAAACCAAGGGTGGTACTTGGCAAGATGGAGGAATCCAAACTTTATTATGCCAGCAGGCTCGGAGGAGTTTGTACTCTGGAGCCTGAGCCCTGAACAGGAATAGAAGCAATTTTATATAGAGATCTACGGTGAAGAGGGAGTGAGTCCACCTATGAGTGAGCATATGCATTGAGGCAGATGGGTGGAGTTAACAGAACATTTTTGAAACCTTAGGTACAAACATCATGCAGCACAGTTACATTGCTTGAACAGAACATTTTATGGTGAAAGCATGGGGGCGGTGTTATTTCCTTTTCATAATTATTTTTTGCTTGCATATTAGTTAACTAAAAAAGAATAATCTCTATTGACACAGAGAAAACTTTTAACCAAATCTGATTTTTTTAAAAAATAAAATCTCAGCAAACTAGGTATAAAAGGGAACTTTGTCAGCCTAATAGAAGATTTAAAAAAAATCAAAAACCAGGGGTTGGGGACTTAGCTCAGTGGTTCCAACACCTGCCTCGCAAGTGCAAGGTCCCCACTTCAATCCCTGGTACCAAAAAACCCCACAAAAAACAAAAACAAAAACCAATGTACAACTAATTGTAAAAAAATGAATGATTACTCTTTTGAAATCAGGAAAAATTAGGAATGTCATTTCTCATTATTTCTATTAACACCATACTAATGAGTCTAGCCAGTGCAATATACCAAGTAGATAACATTAAAGACATCCAGTTCAGAATGGAGGATATAAAGCTGTCTTTATTTTCAGGTGACATGATTGTCAATGTAGATAATTTGATGGAATGACAAAAAAACTTGTCAGAACTAATAAGTGATATTAGTAAGATTATAGGATACAAGATCAATGTAAAAAAATCCCTTCCATTTCCATATACTAGCAACACATAGAAAATTTCACCAAAATATCATTTATAATTACAAATATACAAAATACTTAGAGATAAATCTGACAAAAAAGTGATTAGTAAAAACCACAAAATTTTCCTCAGAAAATGTAAAAAAGGTTTAAATGAACAAAGAGATACAGATGTTCATTCAGTGGATAAAGAACCAATATTGTTAGGATGCATAAAAATTTATAAAAATATAAAAATTTAAAGATAATTTTTAAAAATAAAAAGATGCAATTTCTGCCCACAATGATCTATAGATTTAAAGAAATCCCAATAAAAATCTCAAAAGGTATTTTTGTAAAAAATAAACAATTATAAAATTCATATGAAAATATAAAAGACTAGAATAGGCAAAGCAGTTTTGCAGAACAAAAAAGAAACTAAAAATACCTAATTTCAAGTATTATAAAACTAAAGTAATCAAGACAGCTTGCTACCAGGGTAAAGATGAGTAATTAGGTCAATTCAACAAATGGAGAATCCAGAAATAAATCTACACATAGATGAACTTGGATTTATGACATAAGTTTAAAAGTAGTTCATAGGAGAAAGATAGTCAGATAGTTTTCAGCCAGTGAACTTCAATCCAGATCTTGCACCTCCAAAACAACCTCTCAAAATTATCTGAAAACTTAATTAAGAGTGCTCAATGTCAGGCCTAAAACTATCAACTATCTAGAAGAAAACATGTTTTATTGGCGGGGGGGGATGTTTTCAATTTTGACTGTGACCTGTTACATGAGGACCATGTCAAATTTTCCACTTGTGGTATCACATGAACATCTAAAAAGTTTCCAACTTTGGAGCATTTCAATACATAAGGTTTTCAAATTAGAAATGCTCAATCTATATAAGATAGAGAAGAGAGTGTATAATGTGCTACCCTTTGTACTTTTAAAAAATAAGAATAATGAAAAATAGGAATATGCTTCTAATTTTAATTACACAGAATATCTTGGAAATAACATTAAAGAAATGCATACTAGTGTTTGCCATTGGGAAGAAACTGTGTGGCTATGTAAAGGGATAAGAGAGGAACTCATTTTTTGCCGCTTACCCCACATTTTACCTTTCAGAATGTTGTACCAATTGCCATCTTATTAATTATTTAAAACCGAATTAAATACTTATATATTCCTTTCCCTTTTTAAAGACAGAAAAACAGGAACATCCTCTAAACAATAGGGAGAATGTATGTTTTATGTGTACTTGAGTTACCCAGACAGGAGCTGACTGATGCCAAGAATGTCAGAGGATCTCTGAAGTATCTGCAGACCTAGACTGAAGCTGCAAGATGCATCTGTTAATAGAATTTCTGTCTCAGAGGTGCAGTGCTGCCATCCAACCGGCACTCAGAGTCCTGGCTTTATTGATAGATGAATAAGATTGAACATGACACCTGTGTCCAGTGAATCCCCTGGCACCATTTAACTAACACTTAGAGCAGCTGCTTTTGAAAAATTACCTTCAGATTGGGCCCACCCTAGCAGAACAAAATCATCACCTTAAGTACTTTCCCAGTTCCCTATAAATGAGGATTCTTGCCCTGCAAGAGAGAACTGAGCCATATTTTATTTGAAGTCACATCTGTCGTTTTCTTTTTATTTCTTCTGCTCCCTACCTTAGGTCATAATGCATGTGCTACAGAAATATCTTTTCAAGGGATTGCAGCCACCTCATCTTTGGAGGCCTTCAACACTGCTCAGTCCCCACAGCAGAAAGTTTATGCTCAGCAGAACTCACAAGGCCTTTTGCCATCTGCTCTTAAAAATATCATTTCAGCTTGCACTCACACAATCCTATGAATCCACAAAAAACTACTGGACTTTCTCCAGCCACATTATCACCTCCTATATCTTCAAACCATTGCTCGTGCTTCTCTCCTCATTACCTTCTTAATGAACCACCACTCATTTATCAAGACTCAGATCCAATGTCACCTTCTAATGAAGTATTCCTCAGGCCTACCAGACCAAATTGATGAATACTGCCTCCTTGATTTCAGAGTAAAGACATTGTGTGATTCTCTGTTGTAGTTTTTATCAGAGTGTTTTATTATATCTCTTATCTATCTCTCTTCAATATTTGTTTTTTCCATGAGAGGAGTGAATGTAATTTACTGATCTTGATATCCACAGTACCTAGGTAACATAGCTTCTGATTCAATAGTAAAAGCTCAATATTTCAAATGAATATATAGATTCTCTGTTTTTAGTTTCTGAATGTCTAAGTCAACCTTGAGATCTTCCTAGTTCTCCAATTTGTAGTCTCCTGTTTCAAACACCTTAAGAGCCCCACCCATGCCTGGACAAGACTGTTTGTGGCCTGTCATACACTATGTGCTGCTGAAATGTCCAGTTTCATTTTTCATCTGCAAAAACATTTTACCCCAGGTAAGTTGCCCTAAATATAGCTTCTACTTTCCCACCTACATGCTCATTTACCCCATTCTCTTTGCCCATATTCTCCAATTGTATACATTAAAACTAAGATGTGATGCCATTACACACCCACCACAAGGGTTAAAATGCAAATGCCAGCTTTATCTAAGTGTTGACAAGGATGTGGAACTAGTAGAATTCTCATTCATTTGTAAATGATGTGAATGTAAATTGGAATAACTCCTTTGGAAATCTGGCCAATATGTTCTCATGACCTACAAATTCTAGTTGTAGGTGTACATTCAGTAGTATGTGTAGGATATGTACACAAATATTCATAATAGTGTCCCAAACTGGAAACAACCCAAATGTCTATCACCAAACAGAAGAACGGAGGAACCGTGATTCATTCACAGGATGGAATACTCCAGAGTAATGAAAATGTACCATTGTTTTACAATGACATGTGATCAAACTCAAAATGCAGAGTGAATGAAGAGAGAATGAAAAGACAAAAGTCTTAATTACATAAGTTCAAAACCGAGGAAAATTAATCTATGGGGACAGAAATCAGAATCGTGAAGAGCCTAATAATTGCAAAAAGGAATGAGGGGGACTTCCATGATGTAACTAAACATTCTATTTCTTGATTTGGGCTGTGTTACATACCTAGTTGTTTTGAAGACTCACGAAACTACTTATGGCTTGTGTGATGGTTCATAAAATAAAAAATAAAATCCCTGCAACAACTAGCCTATACTTTCATATTGGCAAAGTTCTCATAAATGGCTGATAATCAATTAACTGATGGAATTCCACTGCCCTTTCAGTGCCTGAGTACCTTAAGAACAGGCTCTATGATTTTGAACTTGTGTTAGTTACTTTCTTTTCATTCCTGAGAAAAAATACCTGACACCAAAACTTAGAAGGGAAAGGTTTTATTTGGCTTAAGTTTGTAGAGGTTTCAGTCCATACTCAGGTGGCTCCCAGGCTGGGATGGCAAACAAGCATCATGGAGGAGAAACAACACGGTACGCACAAGGTAGAAAAGGTGACGAGAGTTTAACAGCATCGTTTTGACCCTTTTATCCCATCCAGACTACCAGGATTAGGGCAGGGCCAAACTAACCACTCACATGGTTTAGTAATCACATGCCCTTAACCCCAGCATCACACATTCCAGGTTCAACTGCCTCTGAAAAAGAAAGTCCCACCTCATCTGCATGAGGCTTTGGGGGGACATCTAAACACAAGCCATAACAACTATACTGAGAACATCAACATGTTGGGTTTGCCCTTAACATCTCTTCATGTAAAGTCCTGCAACTAAACTCTACAGAGACCAGATGATCCAGTCTGGGCCTGGTGAATGACTGGGGAAGCTTTAGGATCCACTTCCCTCTGCAGGCCTCACTGTTGGTGGGAGCTGTTTGAAAACAGATTTCCTCTACTAAGTGCAGTCTCTAGAATGTTGGCAATGCTCTTCTCTGCTCATCTTCATCTTCAGAGTAGCACGATGTAAAGGATGGTCCAGTGGATTTTAGGTCACCTGTGAACTGGCTAAAAGCATAAATTAATGAGTCTCACTTTAGACCAAATGAGTCAGAGAGTGGTGGGGCTCAGGAGTCTGTGTTTTAATAAAAATCCCCAGATACATTGGCTCTATCTTTTATTTTTTGCCTTCTAATGCTTTGACATTTGGAACCTTGCTGATCCTGAGAGACTTCCACTCCTCAAGTTAGCCAGTTCATGGAGTTAGCAAGAGTCTTAGTCACTTTCCTTATAGCTGGGACAAAATATTTGACACCTGCAATTTAAAGAAGGAGAAGTTTATGTTGGCTCAAGGTTACAGTCCCTAGTCAGCTTGTTCTGAGGCAGAAAGGGCACGAGGGAAGGGCCTAGGAGAGGAAAGTTTCTAAGGACATGGCATCCAGGAAGCAGAGAGCAGAGGGAGTTCCCAGGGAGGGAGATGCACCCTTCCAGGTCATTCCACCAGTGACCAGCCTCTTCCAACCACATTCAGCCGCTGAACTCTCCAGTGGATGAATCCACCAACAAGCACAGCACTCCCATGATCCAAGCACCTTCCAAAGCCCCGCCTCTGAGTACATGAGGCATTGAAGGAGTACTCTAGATCAGAACCATAGCACAGGGCTTTTCTCAAATACAAGTCAACATACCAAGAGCCTGCCTACCTACCACTTTCACACTCTAGGGCTCTATTCATCTGCCCTAATCAACCACTAGGGGCGGTAATAGACCACTAGGGGAAGCCTCAACACCCAGAGCCCTGAAATTATTCAAGCTTTCAAAGCATAAACCTGATTATCTTACCTGTCAATTTCTTTCTGAATAAGCCACAATACAGGCTCTTCCCCACAACTGTCCTTTCAGCCCCAAGAATGACTCTAGTGCTTCCCTGTGTGGCTCCACAGCATGGCCTGCCACCCCCACCTTGGTAACTGTGAGTCGTAAACCATCTTTTCAATGCAGTTGTCTTCTGATCTTTTGCCTCTTTATACCTCAAATTTTCTTTTAATACACTTTATCTTAAAACACTAGAAGATATGTATACACATTAAAATTTGAGAAGTGCTTTAGATACACTCTCCTATAATTTTACCCCCCCCAAAAGCTACCTATAACAGAGTTGAGTCTTGAATGCATCCTACTCCCAGAAAAGGGAATGAATTCCATCAGAAAATAAATATCTGTTACTTAAGACCAGGGCTCTGAAACTCTTCAGTGTGATGGCAGCAACAACATATCTCCAGCACCTCATCCACCACCTTATCTCTGGCCCTCCCAGAGACATGTCAAGTCTGAGCAGCTTTCTGGATTTAAGAGAGACAAGGAGGACTTCTGAAAGAACTACAAAAGGAACCCAGCCCTAGCAGCTGCTCTGTCTTGGAATGGGGGCTCCAAGTTCCCTCCACTTAGTTGGTTACAGTGGTGATGTATGAAATTAATGCTGAGCACCTGAATTCTGTCTTCCAAATTTGGACTTCTTACTAATATTTAGGGCTCCATTTTCCCTGTCTCTCCATTTTCTCTCCACGCCTATTTTCTCTCTTTTTAAAAGTCATACCTTGATGGTTCTAAAATAAGTTTCTCAGAATATTTTTCTTCTGGTCATTATTGTTGCTCCGACTTATAGTTTGCATATGTATATAGCATCCTCTGTCAGGGGAGAACATAGGAAAGTAAATATGCCTCATATAATTTATATAAACTGACCAATAAGGAAATTCTCACTTCATTGCTATCTCCAATAGCCATCTATATTCATAAAAAAGTTCCTTCCCCCTTGAGCATGGGTGCAGTCATTAGTCATTTTAAAGTGTTATGGGTAGGAAAGTGGTGACAATGGGAGACCTTTTTATAGTGGTCCTGGGGACTGAACCCAGTGCTTTTGCAGTGAGGTACATCCCTGGCTCTTTTTTATATTTTGAGACAGGATTTCATTCAGTTGTCCAGGCTGAGCTCAAACTTTTGATCCTCCTCCCCCAGTCTCTCAGAGTGCTGGGATGATAATTGTGCACCACCACACCTGGTTGATGATAAGAGATTTTGACAAAGGGAATGTCCCTGGGCATCTATTTCAGTGTTGGTGGAGACCAGGTGATCACACTTCTCAACTCAACACCATCACCACAAAAGTAATTGTAGTAAGAATTATCATTTGTTGAATTGTTTCTAGGTGCTAAACTAAGTACTTTATAGAATTATATTACCCGATCAATATTATGGTAACCCTATGCCAGATGAAATACCTGGAACACAAAATATTGAGGGACTTTTGTTTATATACCTTCTAAGAAGTACAGTCATTACCCAAACTCAGATTTCTGATTCCAAAGACACTGCTATTATTGACAACAAGATGGATATAAAAACTGAAGCAGAACAGCTTGGAAGTTGGTAATGGATTCCAGTGCACTATTGCAGGTTTTGAAATATGGTTGTTGAAAGTTTCTGTGATAGTGTGAAAATATGTAATATTTTTTAACTTTTATGAGTCAAAATCTGGATCATACCCCATATAAAGTCAAGTCAATTTGAAAATCAATATCTGTAATCGAGGTTTTCTACTGGGTTTACATGCGACATAAAAATGGTGAGGAATCTGGTCCTTAGTGTATTCTGGTATTTGATGCTCTTAGAGTGAACCTTCTTCACTGTGTATGGCACCCTGTGTCTTTTAGTGTATTTCCCTGGATTCTACCTTCACCCAGACTTCCAATATATCACCAATATATCCTTAAGTGAAGTCTTCTACCCTTAGGCTTCTTTATTCAAGTAGGATTACAGTTTCTGCTGCCTGCATGACTCTGCCAATCTCCTCTGCATTAGATAACTCTTCCTCCTCCAGCCCTCTGCCCTAATCAGGTCAATTCTCATTATCATTTGTAAACAGTCTTCTTATAATGATCCCTGGGCTTCCCACTCTTCCTAACATTACAAACAAAAATAAGGCACAATACCCGTCATTGTCTTTGGTCAAGGAAGACAAAAACTAGAAACTTCTCCTTCTCCTCCTCTTCCTCCTCCTTCTCCCCTCCCCCTTCTTCCCCATTCCCTTTCCCCCTTTCTCTTTCTCCCCCTTCTCTTCCCCCCTCCTCCTCCCCTTCCTCCTCCTTCTCCCTACTTTTGCTCTTCCTCTTTCTGTAATGAGAATGTAGGGAGGTCAGAAAAGCAACAAAATATCAGTTACAAAACTACAAACCACCCCCGACCCCCACACATACTCTTCCTTCTCCTTGTTCCTTAATGAGAACATGAGAGATATGGATAGAGACAAAATATTTATTTCTCTATAGCCCTCTTTCTTACATAAGAGTTTTTAAGTTGTGGTCAAAATATTAGACCAGAAAATATGACAAACCTTTTTTTAAAACCTTTAAAAAAAAAAACTCTATGAGATTTTCTTTTTATGTTTCCCAGATTGAAAGCTCTGGATATCAGAAAGCAAATTAACAACATTTCTTTATCTTTCTTGGCCTAGTTTAAATGTCTTCTCTTCCAGGAAGTCTTTCTTGATTATACCCTTTAACTTTCAGTCTATGAGTTTCTTTTTGAATTAAGTGTGCTTCTTGTATGCAGCATATTGTTTGATCTTGCTTCTTGACCCATTCTGCCAGTCTATTTCTTTTGATTGGTGAATTGAGACCATTAACATTGATGGTTATAACTGATATACTGATATGTATTGAGTTATCATTGTCATGACTTTTTCTTTTTGTTGGATTCTCCCCCTTTGCATTTAATTTCTTTTCGTGCTTTATGGATTCATTCTGCTGGGCTTCTTGGGGTTGTGATCTTCATTGCCTTTTCCTAGGATTTTGTCTAAAATTTTTTGGAGTGCTGGTTTGCTATTTATGAAGTTCCTAAGGTGCTCTTTGTCATGAAAGTATCTTATTTCTGCATCAATTTTGAAAGATAATTTTGCAGAGTGTATCAATCTGGGTTGGATGCTGTTTTCCTTTAGGGCTTGAAATACATCACTCCAAGCTCTTTGTGCCTTGAGGGTTTGTGGTGAGAAGTCTGCTGTGATTCTGATGAGCTTTCCTTTCTATGTGATTTGTTTCTTTTTTCTAACTGCTTGTAGGACTTTGTTCTTCTTTTGGGTTTCTGGAATCTTAACAATTATATGCCTATGTGTAGATTTTTTTTTGATCAAGGCTAATTGGAGTCCTATATGCCTCACTTATATTTATGTCAAGTTCTTTTCCCCTGCTTGGGAAGTTTTCTGCCATCACTTCTGTGAATATTTTTTTTGCATCATCTGCACTCTTTCTTGTTTCTTCAATGACTCTGATCATCTTATGTTATTCTTCTTTGCATCATCTAGAAGCTGCTGGATTGATTTCTCATGGTCCCTTACTATTTTAAAGAAATTTTTCTTTTCCTTGTCACTAATTGCAATCTTATCTTCTATATCTGAAATACTGTCCTTACATTGGCTCATTTTGCTGTGTAAACTTTCAATGGAGTTTTTAATCTCCTGGAAATCTGTTTGCATCTGTTTTATGGATTCCATTTGTTTCCTATGTTGGGATTCTATCATGTTCCTCAGCGCCTCTATTTTTTTATCTGTGTCCACTCTAGATTTATTAATCATGTCTTGCACTATGGGCACAATCTCTGCTATTTGAGAAATTATTTCTGATTTCATTTTTCCCAGATCCTCTTTTGTTGTCAGTTCAGGGAGTCCAGGTGGTTGAGTATCAGATTGTTCCATCTTGTTTCCCTTTGAGGTTGCTTTAGGTGATCTGGAAGTCTGGTTTTGAGACTTGTTTAAGTGTCTTCTCATTTTTAACTGGTTGGGGGGTGCTGCTGGAGCCCTCCCAGCTGACCTCCTCAGCTCTGGGGGCAATAGTATGGCAGCTGACTTCCTTGAATACCATTTTGATTAGAGCCATTTTCATTCTCTGTTCTCTAGACAATTTTGGGGGTCCCTGTGTTGTACAGTATTATGCTTCTATCCTAGAGAGGTGTTAAGTGTATTGAATACAATTTTGTTTTTAAAAAAATACCTCCTGCATCTTACTAGGTATTCACATCCACATAAAACAGTCTTATCCAATCCTTGACGATACTGAGGGAAACTTTTGGCTTCATAGTCACTAAGAAGAGAAAATCATAAATATACCCAGAGTTTGGCAAACATTATCCTCAAAACTTTATTGAGAGTAACATTCACTGGCTTCAGAGTACTGACAGTCATCCACAGTAACTTTATGGCAAGTTCTTTTAAAATCTTAAATTGGACATTAACCAAATCTATATAGTAACATTCTTAGATGTCCATAATACCTCAGCTGCTCTGGCCAGGGAATTTGTCCCTAGGAAATGGTGCAGAACAGCCTGAGTAGGAGGCTGATTGCCCCTTGTGGATGTCAGAGGCTGCAAAGTGCATCCCAGGACATTAGCCAGCTTCATATGCAATATGGCACCATACAGACCGCACTGGGCCTGGGACTCCAGAGCCTCATATACAAAAGGAGGAATAACTGTGGGGCTGTGGCCACCTGCTATTTGGATGGGTCTATGGAATGTGTCAGCTTTCCATTCTGTAACAATAGCCTTGGCCCCAGATCCCTTCATCTCTCATTTCACAGTTCAGACCTTAGCTTTAAGCTGTAGACAGAGCTTAGTTCCTGTGACCATGAAGTCTAAGTCATAAAGGATTTAAGGAATCACATTTGATTATCTCCCTTGCATGACACAACTTCACTGTGGCTTTGCTCCTTGAAACCAAGCTTCTGGCATCTTCTACCCCACTCCTATTTCTTTATAATTTGTTCTCCATCAAATTTGCTTTCTTCTAAACTTCTGAATGCATTCCCAGACCCTGGAGATGAAGACATTTGTTGGTTGTCATGTTTCTCTTCATGAACCCCAAACTTAAATTTGAAGTCTGTGTATCAGCCACCAGACCCCTGGCACTGCACCACCTTCCTTGAGCCTCAGCATGTGGTCTCCATCAGATTTCCCAGCCTGAGTCCTGCTGGACTGGTGGGACACTCAGCGCTGCCTTTCCTTGCTCCTTAATGATTCCTGCTATGTGCCATTACCTGCCAGGACCTCAACCTACCTGCATCCACTGTGTTCCAGACTTATTCAGGACTGGATATTCCCCTGGCCTCCTGATGTTGGGTGGGTTTCAAACTGGATACCCCAAATGGGTAGGTCTTTACTTTAGCTAGATCTTAATTTCCAGTGGTCTGACCAGCCCCATCAAGAGCCAACACCTGATTTGGACAGAGTTTAGTTCTATTAGTATATTTGAAATATGTTCTGCAGATCCTTGGTTCTGTAAAGTGTTATAGACACCCTGTACATGAAGGATGCTAGATATAAGTATGTTTTCAGGACAATACATAAGAGTTAAATAGAATCCATCATGGGAGGCTGTCACAAAGCCTTTATTTACTATGCTAACACGTGCTGAAAATATGTAAAAAGGGATAAAGGGCTGTGTGCTCCCAATGCTTACTTGATGATATTTTACTTGAAATATGCTATTAGACTTAATATACCATGGTAAAGAAATTTGAAAATGCCAAATCATGTTCTTCACGTGCCAGACTTGTGTTAACGTTGACATATTGTAACAGTGACATCAGTAAGAGCAACACCCTACATTTGAAGAACAATGATGTATTTGCAAATCTGAAGACCCAACACAGCCCTATTCATAATGTACTACAATCATGTTTCCTGGTTTTGAATCCTGCAACTTCTTCCTTGTGCTGTATCCTAATTCACTAGTTATTTGGCTCTAAAAATTGCTTATTGGCATCTCTACTTCTATTTTCACATCACAGATTAACATATATAATTAAGTACATCATCATTATTATTCATTAACAATTATTAATTATTATTAATTATTAATATTAACAATAATCAATATTAACATTTGTTATCAACTTATCACTATTTAGAAATTTGACTGATGTTGTCTTCATTAATATTGACAATAATCATATGACATCTATGCAATTATTAATCTCATTTTACATATGAGGCAAAAAATAGCTAAATAACTTTACCAAAGTTCACCAGCTGATAATGCTAGCATTGTGTTCTCAATCCCAACACTCCATTCATTCAACAAGTATTGAGCACCAGGCTATGCTATAAACTCTAGAGACATAGAATTAAATATATAAACATTTTTGGCCTTCTGGAACTTACCTTGTAATAGAAGAAACAGCTGCCAAGTAAACCAGCATAGACCTTGTGATAATAAGTGATGTGGAGAAAAACAAAGCACAATATGAGCCAAAGGAGTCTGGAAAGAGGGTGCTATTTTTAGTACCCTGGCCATAGAGGGCTTCTCTGACTTAAGGTGTTCCTTGAGTATATGGAAGAGGTGAATGGAGGAAAGATTTCCAGACAGAAGAGACAGCAAAAGAAAAGGCCCTGAGGTTGAAACACTTTAAATTGCTCAGAAAATGCAAGAATAGTAGTGCAGATGGAGCACAACAGGTGAGGGAGAGAGGTTGGCAAAAGTGAGGAAGTCAGGTCAACTCTGCTAAGAAATAGATCTTTACTCTTAGACGAGAATCCATTGGAAGATTTTGCGAAAGGTGAGGTGCTCTGACTTACATTGTAAAAGCCACTCTGGCTATTGTTAGGGAGACAAAGAAAAGCAGGAAGATAGGCTTCCATGATCCAAAATGAAGTAATGTCAACCTAAGTGTTTTCAGTGGCAGTGATAAGGTCAAGTTCCGGAAAGAAAAGGAACACACACACACACACACACACACACACACACACACACACACACAGCAGGATCTCTTAATAGATGATTGGATATGGGATATGAGAGAAAGAAAGGAGTCAAGAATAACTCCAAGACTTTCACTTGAGCATTTGGAGCATGGAGTTACACTTAACTGATGTGAGGGAGATAAACATCCTGTCTAGGATCTTGCATAGTAATCACTTCTGTGTTCATGTCAAGCTAGTACTTGTCTCTGCCTGTATACTTGTCTGCAATCTCTTGAAAGAAAATAAGAACAAGAAAATTCAACATGCCTCTCTTTTTCTGAGCTGCCACAGAACTTCAAACCCAGTTCAAGACTGTTGAAGATAAAGGGACAAAAGGAATCAACGACTTATTGTATGAGTCAGGGCTCTCCAGAGAGACCAAACCAATAAAATATAGTCAGATACAGAGATGAATAGATAGGAAAATATTTATTAGAGGAATTGATTCACATGGTTATTGAAGTTAAGATGCCTCATGCAGCACCACTGTAAGTTGGAGACCTTGAGATGCCAAAAGCATGGTTCATTTCAAATCTCAGAGCCTCAGAAGAAAAGCTGATGGTGTAATTCTCAGAGGTGACAACCTGAGAACCGTGGGGTCTACTGGTGTGTTAGTGACTTTTCTCTTGTTGTTGAGACAAAATACCCAACATCAAAAATTGGAAGGGAGGGGTTTATTTGACTTACAGTTTGTAGATGTTTCAGTCCACAATCAGCTGGTTCCAAGGCAGGGATGGCAAACAGGCATTGCAGAGGAGAAACAACATGGTGCACACTAGGCAGCAAAGGCTACAAGAGGGGGTTAACAGCATCTCTCTGCTCCTTTTATCTTCTTCAGACTACTTAGGGTAGATGGCACTCACATCCTTAATCCTAGTGCCCTTGAGCCTAGCATTGCATCATGAATCAATTCCAGCTTCACACACTCTAGATCAATCCTATGATGACATGAGGCTTTGGGGGGACATCTAGACCCAAACCATAACAACTTGTATAAGTTCCAGACTTCTAAGGCCAGAAATCCTGGGGTTCCAGTGTCCAAGGGTAGGAGAAGGATTATGCCTCAGCTCCAGGAGAGAGAGGATGGTGCCCACTCATATTGAGGTTGGATCTTCCCAATTCAGAATTCTGACTATCTCTTCCCCATTCTCATATGCCAATTTCCTCTGGAAATACCCTCAAAGACATACTCAGATTCAAAGATTTACCAGTTCTTTAGTATTCCTTAATCCAATCAAGTTGCAGTCAAAACTTAAACACCACATATATGCACCATCTTTAGTCATTAGGGAAATGCAAATCAAAGACACAAGAAGATACCATTTCATATCCATCTTGAAGGCTAATACAAAAAGACAAACAATACCAAATGTTAACAAGGATGTGGAAATATCAGAAATGTCACTGACTGCTGGTAAAACTATAAAACAGCACAGGTACTTTAGGAAATAACTTGGCAGTATTTCAAAAGTTAAGTGTAAGCTGATCATATGATTGAGAAATTCCACTCCTAGGATACATAGCCAAAAGAAATGAAAATGTATGCCCACAAAAATTATTACACAAATATCCATAACAACATTATTGATAATAGTCAAGAAGTGAAAATAACCCAACTGCTCAACTGAAAAATCAATGTGG
The DNA here is from genome assembly GCF_053883595.1 of Heterocephalus glaber. Classification (NCBI taxonomy): domain Eukaryota; kingdom Metazoa; phylum Chordata; class Mammalia; order Rodentia; family Bathyergidae; genus Heterocephalus; species Heterocephalus glaber. The sequence goes on along the minus strand of NW_028258146.1, from coordinate 2,088,172 downwards.
CATATCCACACATTGGAATTTTTTTGTCTATAAAAAAAGATAGAACATATATGAACCTTAAAACATTATGTTAAGGGAAATAAAACACTTAAAAATAACTACATATTTTATTATTGTATTTGTATGAAATATCTAGAAAAGGAAAATCCTTAGAAACAGAAAATAGATTAATGTTTGTTTAGGGGTGGGACATTGATGAGAAATGCGGGGTGGTGAATGCTAATTCATGAGGGTCTTTTTGTGAGGTAATGGAAATGTTCTAAAATTTCATTTAGATTAAAAACTTGAATAATTCTTTGAGTATATGAAAAATCATTGAATAGCATACTTTAAATAGGTGAATTGTATGACATATGACATATATCTCAGTAAAACTATTTAGAATGTATTTACTAAAATATCTCTACTAAATAAAAGGTCTGGGAGGAGGAGCCAAGCCACTCAGGTGCCAGCAGCACTGCCCCCATTCCAGCCTCTGGCTGCTGGGCCACACCAGTACCTGTTTCCACACCACAGATGTGTGTGTGTGTGTGTGTGTTGGGGGGAGGGGTCATAAAAGCCATTGATCTGAGCTCCAGAAGATAGAGCAGAAGTGAACAACAGAAAGAGGGCCTCTCTGATGCTCCATGATGAAAATTGAAGGCCACTGGGAAAGTGAAGAAAATCTCTGCAATAAAGACACCTCAGACCACCATAGCTGGTAAGTTGGAAGGATCACTGCACCTCCCATCAGAACTTGGACTATCTTCAGGGGAAGGGCAGCTGGAACCTGCAATACACCTTGCAGAGTTCAACCCACCAGGAGGTCAGGGAGCTCAACTTGGGCCTTGCAGCCAGAAAACAGCTTGAATCTCAGGGGTCTGTTGCTAGCTTGCTGAGACTAATTGACTTATATCTGCATACTGCTGCCATGTTGTCTATTGTGACAGCAGAGATATACCCTGAAGGAGGCCCTTCATTTTTATTTTTTATTTTTTCTCTTATCTTTAATTTTTACATTTTTTTCTTCTCTTTTGAAATTTATTTTTTCTTTTTTTCTTCTTTTTTATTTTTTCTTTTCTCTCTCTCTCTCTCTCTCTCTCTCTCTCTCTCTCTCTCTCTCTCTCTCTCTCTCTCTCTCTCTCCTCTCCCCCCCCCCACCTTGTTCTTCATCTCTCTCCCTTTTTGTTCCTGTTCTGGTATTAATTCAGATTTCTTTTTTCTTTCTTTTTCTTTTTATCTCTTTTTCCCTCTATCAACTATCATTAGTTTTAAAGGAAAATGAGGGCTGAGGATTTGGCTCAGTGGTTCCACCACCTGCCTCACAAGTGCAAGGTCCTGAGTTTGATCCACAGTACCAAAAATAAATAAGAAAAGGAAAGTGAATGCAGTGTCTAGCTTCCCTATTCCTGTTAGACTGTTCTGTTCTTGTCTTTGTTCTTTCATTTTGTCTTTTCCTCTTGTCTTCAACAGCTTCCTAGAGGTTGTATGATCTTCCTGTGTCCTTTAGCCTCACTTCTAACCTTTCCCTATCCTTCTACGTATCTATTCTTCCTTCCCCAGCTTCTTCTAAGTCCCCACCCCAAAAGATAAAGTTGCTATATTGAAGAGTTTATTCACTATAAACATATATTGGGCTGGGGTTTTGATTTTGATTTAATTCACACCGTTAAATGTGATAGATTAATAACTACCACAAATTGTCATTTTCTAAGCTGTGCATGATGCTATTGATGTTGCTGCTTGTATCACTTGGGCTAAGGTGTTGTGATTGATCTAATCAGTTGTCCTTCATGGTATACTGAAAACAAGATTGCCTCAGAGTCATTAGAGACTCAAAACCTAAAGACCAGCTATATCTGGAAGACATCTCTGAGAAGAAATCATTCCATAAGGCTTCTAAATACAAGCAACAAAGATATTTGCAATAAGTAATATCAAAGTATCAACCCAGGAATTAAACCAAAAACAGTACCAACAACAAAAATGAAAATGAGGAGACATCTAAGCAAGGCACAAACCCAGACTTCCAGTTCACCAAAGGCAAATTCTGGGGAAAACAAGGTGGAAAAGTCTGATAATCAAGCACTTGGACACCATGAACTGATAGCACAGGAAGTAACAAAACAGATGAAAGAGGCTCTAGAAAAAAATCAAAACAGGAATAATTTCCCAGATAACAACAGAGATGGGGAGCAAAGTGAAAGACATAACTAGAGATGCTAGAACAGAAACAGCTAAAAAAATAGATGAGCTCAGGACCATGATGGAAGCCATGAATGCCCACATAGGAAAGAAATGGAATCCATGAAACAGATTCAAACAGATATCCAGGAAATTAAAAACTTTATTGAAAGTATTTGAAAGAGAATGAGCCAATGTGAAGACAGTATATCAGATATAGAAGACAGGATGCCAGTCAGTCACCATGAAAATAGAGATCTCTCAAAAATAGTAAGGGCCACCACCACTTCCAGCACAGAGTAGGAGGCTTCTGGGTCAACATGCTAGTGCTCCCAGAACAGAAGACGAGGCTTCCAGGCAAAGGTACCTCAGCTCTCAGCACAGAGGAGGTGAGTCACTTGTGCACAAGCTGCACCCCCCAGCTATCCACCCCCCTATCAAAATGAGAAGACATGTAAACAAGCTTCAAACCAGACTTCCAGATCACCTAGAGCAACCCCACAGGGAAACGAGATGGAACAATCTGATACTCAACCAAATGAACTCCCTGGACTGGCAACAAAAGTGGACCTGGAAACAATGAAATTAGAAATAATTTCTCAGATAACAGCACAAGTTGTGCCCATAGTGCAAGACATGATTAATAAATCTAGAGAGGAGCTGAGGAACATGATGGAATCCCAACATAGGAAACAAATGGATTCCATAAAACAGATGCAAATAGATTTCCAGAAAATTAAAAACTCCAATGAAAGTCTGTGCAGCAGAATGAGCTAATGTGAGGACAGAATTTCAGACATAGAAGAAAAGATTGCAATTAATGACCAGGAAAAGAAAAATTACTTTAAAATTCTAAGGGACCATGGAAAATCAATCCAGCAGCTGCTTGGCAATGCAAAAAAAGAATAATATAAGACTGATCAGAGTCAATGAAGAAACAGGAGAGAGGGCAGATGACATTAAAAAAAACTGTTCATGGAAGTGATGGGAGAAAACTTCCCAAACAGGGGGAAAAAAACTTGACAAAGACGTAAGTGAGGCATTGAGGATTCCAACTAGCTTTGATCAAAAAGAATTTACACATAGGCATGTAATTGTTAAGATTCCAGAAACCCAACAGAAGAACAAAGTCCTACAAGCAGTGAGAGAAAAGAAACAAATCATATACAAAGGAAAGCCCTATCTGAATCACAGCAGATTCTCAATACAAACCCTCAAGGCACAAAGAGCTTGGAGTGATGTATTTCAAGCCCTAAAGGAAAACAGCCTCCAACCCAGATTGAGATACTCTGCAAAACTATATTTCAAAATTGCTGGAGATATAAGATACGTTGATGACAAAGAGCATTTTAGGAGCTTGATGAATACCAAATCAGCATTCATAAAAGTCTTAGACAATATCCTAGGAAAAGACAATGAGGATCATGACCCCAGGAAGCCCAGCAGAATGAATCTATGAGGCACAAAAAGATATTAAATGCAAAGGGGAAGAATGCAACAAAAAGAAAAAGTCATGACAATGATAAGTCAATACCTATCAGTTATAACCATCAATGTTAACGGTCTCAATTCACCTATCAAAAGAAATGGGCTGGCAGAATGGGTCAAGAAGCAAGATCCAACAATATGCTGCATACAAGAAACACCTTAATTCAAAACGAAACTCATAGGCTGAAAGTTAAAGGGTAAAAAAGGTACTCCATGTGAAAGGAACCCCCCAAAAAGCAGGAGTAGCTATCCACTTTGCAGATCAAGTGGGTTTCAAGCCAACACTGATTAAGAGAGACAAAGAAAGACACTACATCTCTGTAAAGGGAACAATACAACAGGAAGAGATGACAATCATATCTATGCACCATACACTAGTGCGCCAAACTATATAAAACAAATACTAATGGACATGAAAAATCATATAAGCACTAATACAATAGTAACCGGGGACATCAGTATGGCATGGCCACAAATATATAGATCAACTAGACAAAAAATAAGCAACGGAATACTAGAACTCAATCAAACTCTTGAACAAAATGAACTTAACAGATGTTTACAGAGTGTTCCACTCCCAAAAATCAGAATACACAATCTTTTCAGCAGCAAATGGATTGTTCTCCAAATAGAACAATTACTAGCTTGTAGAACATATTTAAGTAATTGCAAAGGAACTGAAGTTACCCCCCGTATATTATCAAACCATAGTGACATGAAATTGGAGATCAATAGCAAAAGAAAGCACAAAAATATCACAAACACAAGGAAATTGAACAACACACTTTTGAATAACCAATGGGTCGCAGAGGAAATTAAAGAAGAAATCAGACAGTTCCTTCAATTAAATGATAATGACAATACACATATCAGAATCTATGGGACACAATGAAAGCAGTCTTACGAGGGAAATTCATAGCAGTGAATATGCATGTTAGGAAAACAGAACGAGCCCAATTAAAGAACCTGATGCTGAACCTCAAGCTTCTAGAAAAAGAAGAGCAGGACAACCCCAAAGCTCATACAAGGGAAGAAATTATAAAGATCAGAGGAGAAATCAATGCAATGGAAACTAAGAGAACGATACAAAAAATCAATGAACCCAAGAGTTGGTTCTTCGAAAGAATAAACAAAATTGACAAACTCTCAGCCAACCTTATCAGAAAAAGGAAAGAAAAGGCCCAAACCCATGAAATTAGGAATAAAGAGGGTGAAATTACAACAGACCCAGCAGAAATCCAGAAGATCATCAATACCTATTTTGAGAACCTATATGCCAATAAGATGGAAAACACAGAAGAATAGATTCCTAGATATGTATGAATTACTAAAGTTGAACAAAGAAGACCTAAAAATTCTAAACAACCCAATATCAATCAAAGAAATTAAAAACATAATCAAAAACTTAGCAAATAAGACAATGCCAGGTCCTGAGGGCTTCATTGTAGAATTCTACAAGACATTTAGAGAGGAACTACTACCACTACTATTTAAATTTTTCAATGAATTTGAAAGGGAAGCAATAGTCTCCAATTCATTCCTGGGAACAAGCATCATCTTGATCCCCAAAGGAGAAAAAATGCCAACAGAAAAAGAGAACTTATAGGCAAATCTCACTAATGCACATAGATGCAAAAATTTTTAAGATACTGGCAAAGAGAATGCAGAAGATCATCAAGAAGATCATACACCCTGACCAAGTGGGATTCATTCCAGGGATGCGGGGATGGTTCAACATATGCAAATCAATCAATGTAATACTATATCAGTAGAGCCAAGGACAAAAACCATATGATCATCTCAATAGATGCAGAAAATCATTCAACAAAATCCAACACGCATTTATGATACAAAGCCTACAAAAAAATGGATTAGACAGTCTCTACCTCAATCTGATAAAAGCCATCTATGAAAACTCAACAGCCAATATCATACTAAATGGTCAAAACTTAAATCCTTAACACTAAAATCAGGAATAAGACAAGGATGTCCACTATCACCATCCTGTTCAATATATTTTTGGAAACATTAGCCACAGCAATTAGACAAGAGAAAGAAATAAAAGGAATAAAGATAGGAAACAAAGAAGTTAATTTGTCATTATTTGCAGATGACATGATACTCTATTTAGAAAACTCCAAGAATTGCATCAAAAGTCTTCTAGACTTAATAACCAAATTCAGTAGAGTAGCTGGCTACAAGGTCAACACACAAAAATCAATAGCTTTTCTGTACCCAAACAACAGACTCACTGAGAGAGAAATAGGGCAAACAATTCCTTTCACAATTACATCCAAAAAACTGAAATAACTAGGAATCAACCTAACAAAAGAAATCAAAGACCTCTTCTAAGAAAACTATAACACTCTGCAAAGAGAGATTGAAGATGATATCAGAAAGTGGAAAGACATCCCCTACTCCTGGGTAGGAAGGATCAACATAGTGAAAATGGCCGTACTTCCAAAACTGCTATATGGATTCAATGTGATCCCAACTGAAATCCCAGCAGCATACGTCATGGGGCCTTGAGAAAAAAATCCAAAAATTTATTTGGAACAAGGATAGACCTAGAAATATCAAAAGCAATTCTAGGCAACAGAGACATGGCAGGGGGTATCACAACCCCCAACTTGAATGTATACCACAAAGCTACTGTGATTAAAAAACCATCACGGTACTGGCAAAGAAACAGACCTGAGGACCAATGAAACAGGTTAGAAGATCCAGAAACCACTCCAGACACACTCAGCCACCTCATCTTCAACAAAGGAGCCAAACATCCTCATTGGAGGAAAGACAGCCTCTTTAATAAATGGTGCTGGAAAAATTCGGTTTCAACTTTCCAAAAATTAAAAGTAGACCTATATCTCTCACCATGCACTAAACTAAAACTGAAATGGTTTAAAAATCTAGATATTAAAACAGAAATGCTGAACCGGCTGGAAGCAAGGTTAGGTAGAACTCCTGCAGACTTTGGTGTACGAAAAGATTTTATGGCTCCAGATTGGCATGCCAGGGCTCACAGGCAGGACCAGGCTTCTGGGTAGGCATGCTGCGGCTCCCAGGGAAGAGGAAGCTTCCAGGTAAGTGTGCCATGGCTCTATACCCAGCAGAGGTGAACCGTGTGGCCGCCAGGAACACAAACCCACTCTACCCCAACCACCGACCCATCCCCTGAGTCAAAATGAGAATAAAGGTAAACAAGCCAGACTTCTAGATCACCTACAGCAACCCAAAAGGGAAATGAGATGGAACACTCTGATACTCAACCACCTGGATTCCCTGAACTGGCAACAAAAGAGGATCTGGAAAAAATGAAATCAGAAATAATTTCTCACATAACAGCAGAGATTGTGCCCATAGTGCAAGACATGATTAATAAATCTAGAGTGGACACAGACAAAAAAAATAGAGATGCTGAGGAACATGATGGAGTCTCAACATAGGAAACAAATGGAATCCATAAAACAGATGCAAACAGATTTCCAGGAGATTAAAAACTCCACTGAAAGTTTACACAGCAGAATGAGCCAATGTGAGGATAGAATTTCAGATGTAGAAGATAAGATTGTAATTAGTGACCAGGAAAAGAAAAATTTCTTTAAAATGGTAAGGGACCACGAGAAATCAATGCAGCAGAAGCTAGACAATGCAAAGAAGCATAACATAACACTGATCAGAGTCAATGAAGAAACAGGAGAGAGTGCAGATGACATAAAACTGTTAACAGAAGTGACAGCAGAACACTTCCCAAGCAGAGGAAAAGAACTTGACATACAGATAAGTGAGGCATATAGGGCTCCCACTAGCCTTGATCAAAAAGAATCTACACATAGGCATATAATTGTTAAGATTCCAGAAAACCAACAGAAGAATAAAATTCTACTAGCAGTTAGAGAAAAGAAACAAATCACATAGAAAGGAAAGCTCATCAGAATCACAGCAGACTTCTCAACACAAACCCTCAAGGCAAAAAGAGCTTGGAGTGACTTATCTCAAGCCCTGAAGGGAAACAGCCTCCAACCCAGATCCGATGTACCCTGCAAAACCATCTCACAAAATTGATGGAGAAATAAGATACTTTCATGACAAAGAGCACCTTAGGAACTTTATAAATACCAAACCAGCACTCCAAAAATTTTAGACAATATCCTAGGAAAAGACAATGAGGATCACAACCCCAGGAAGCCCTGCAGAATGAGTCCATCAGGCACGACAAGAAATTGAACACAAAGGGGGAGAACCCAGCAAAAAGAAAAAGTCATGACAATGATAAGTCAATATATATCAGTTATAACCATCAATGTTAGTGGTCTCAACTCACCAATCAAAAGAAATAGACTGGCAGAATTTGTCAAGAAGCAAGATCCAACAATATACTGCATACAAGAAACACACTTAATTCAAAAAGAAACTCATAGACTGAAAGTGAAAGGGTGGAAAACAATATTCCATGCGATGGGAACCCGAAAAAAAGCAAGAGTAGCTATCCTTTTTGCAGACCAAGTATATTTCAAACCCACACTGATTAAGAGAGACAAAGAAGGACAATACATCCTTGGAAAGGGAACAATCCAACAGGAAGAGATGACAATCATAAACATTTAGGCAGCAAACACTAGTGCACCCTACTATATAAAACAAATATTAACAGACTTGAAAATCATATAAGCACTAATATAATAGTAGTAGTCACTTCTGTTAACCTCAATACCTCAGAGTCACAAATAGATAGATCAAGTAGACAAAAAATAAAAAACAAAATACTAGAACTCAATCAAACTCTTGACCAAATGAATTTAACAGATGTTTACAGAGTGTTCCAACCCACAAAATTAGAATACATATTTTTCCAGCTGCACAAGGGTCATTCTCCAAAATAGACCACATACTCACTCATAGAATATGTTTATGTAAGTGCAAAGGAATTGAAGTTATCTGCTGTATATTATCAGACCCTAGTGTGATGAAATTGGAGATCAATAGCAAAAGAAACTGCAAGAATTTCATGAACACGCGGAAATTTCACAATACACTTTTGAATAACCAATCAATCACAGAGGAAATTACACAAGAAATCAGACTGTTCCTATAATTAAATAACAATGACAATACAACATACCAGAATCTATGGGACACAATGAAAGCAGTCTTATGAGGGAAATTCATAGCAGTGAATATTCATATTAGGAAAACAGAACAAGCCCAATTAAACAACCTGATGCTGGACCTCAAACTTCTAGAAAAAGAAGAGCAGGACAAACCCAAAGGTCATACAAGGGAGGAAATTATAAAGATCAGAGCAGAAATCAATGGAATGGAGACTAAGAGAATGATACATAAAATCAATGAAGCCAAGAGTTGGTTCTTCAAAAGAATCAACAAAATTGACAAACCCTTAGCCAACCTTATCAAAAACAGAAAGAAATGGCCCCAATCCATGCAATTAGGAATAGAAAGGATGGAATTACAATGGACCCAGCAGAAATCCAGAAGATCATCAATACCCACTTTGAGAACCTACACACCAATAAGATGGAAAACACAGAAGAAATGGACAGATCCCTAGATATGTATGAATTACCAAAGTTGAACAAAGAAGACCTAAAAATTCTAAAAAACCCAATGTCAATCAAAGAAATTAAAAACATAATCAAAAACTTAGCAACTAAGAAAAGCCTGGGTCCTGATGGCTTCACTGCCGAATTCTACAAGACATTTAGAGAGGGACTATTGCTACTAATGTTTAAACTCTTCAATGCAATTGAAAGGGAAGCAAGAGTCCCCAAGTCATTTCTGGAAGGAAGCATCACCTTGATCCCCAAAACAGTTAAAGACCCAACTGAAAAAGAGAACTGTAGGCCAATCTCCCTAATGAACAAAATGCAAAAATTCTTAATAAGATACTGGCAAATAGAAGGCAGAAGATCATCAAGAAGATCATACACCCTGACCAAGTGGTATTCATTCCAGGGATGCAGGGATGGTTCAACATACGCAAATCAATCAATGTAATACTATATCAGTAGAGCCAAGGACAAAAACCATATGATCATCTCAATAGATGCAGAAAATCATTCAACAAAATCCAACACGCATTTATGATAAAAACCCTACAAAAACTTGGATTAGACAGTCTCTACCTCAATCTGATAAAAGCCATCTATGAAAAACCAACAGCCAATATCATACTAAATGGTCAAAAACTGAAATCCTTCACGCTATAATCAGGAACAAGACAAGGATGTCCACTATCACCACTCCTATTCAATATATTTTTGGAAACATTAGCCACAGCAATTAGGCAAGAGAAAGAAATAAAAGGAATAAAGATAGGAAACAAAGAAGTTAATTTGTCATTATTTGCAGATGACATGATACTCTATTTAAAAAACCCCAACAACCCCACCAAAAGTCTTCTAGACTTAATAACCAAATTCAGTAGAGTAGCTGGCTACAAGGTCAACACACAAAAATCAATAGCTTTTCTGTACCCAAACAACAGACTCACTGAGAGAGAAATAGGGCAAACAATTCCTTTCACAATAGCATCCAAAAAACTGAAATAACTAGGAATCAACCTAACAAAAGAAATCAAAGCCCTCTTCCCTGAAAACTACTCTGCAAAGAGAGATTGAAGATGATATCAGAAAATGGAAAGTCATCCCCTGCTCCTGGGTAGGAAGGATCAACATAGTGAAAATGACCATATTTCCAAAACTGCTATATGGATTCAACGCAATTCCAATGGAAATCCTAGCAGCATATTCCATGGACTTTGAGAAAACAATCCAAAAATTCATTTGAAACAAGACTAGACCTAGAATAGCAAAAGCAATTTTAGGCAACAGAGATAAGGCAGGGGGGTATCACAACCCCCAACTTGAATGCATACCACAAACCCACTGTGATAAAAACAGCATGGTACTGGCAAAGAAACAGACCTGAGGACCAGTGGAATATATTAGAAGATGCAGAAAAAACTCCAGATACGCTCAGCTACTTCATCTTTGACAAAGGAGCCAAACACCCTCACTGGAGGAAAGATAGCCTCTTTAATAAATGGTGGTGGAAAAATTCGGTTTCAACTTGCCAAAGATTAAAACTAGACCTATATCTCTCATCATGCACTAAACTAAAAGTGAAATGGATTAAATATCTAAATATTAAAATAGAAATGCTGAACTGGCTGGAACAGAGGTTAGGTAGAACTCTTGAAGACATTGGTATCGGAAAGGATTTTATGAACAAAACCTCAGTTGCCCATGAACTCACTCAATCAACAAGTGGGATCTCTTCTTATTAAAAAGCTTTTGCACAGCAAGAGAAATCACCAATAGTGTGAAGAGCGAACCCACAATGTGGGAAAAAATTTTCATCTGGTGTTCCTCAGACCAAGATCTACCATCTAGAATGTATAAAGAACTTTAAAAAATCAGACCTCCCAAATGTAAAACTCAATCCAAAAATGGGCATCTGAAATGAACAGATATTTCTCACACAAAGAAGTGGAAATACCAAAGAAACATGGGAAAAAATGTTCAACATCACTGATCATTTGAAAGATACAAATGAAAACAATGCTGAGTTTCCACCTCACTCCAGAAAGAATGGCTGCTATCATGAAATCAACCAATAACAGATGCTGGGGGCGCTGTGGGGAAAGAGGAACCCTGCTCCACTGCTGGTGGGAGTGTAGACTGGTGCAAGCACTGTGGAAATCAGTATGGAGATGCCTCAAAGAAGTAGGACTGGAAGTCTCATTTGACCCAGCTATTCTTCTGCTGGGTATCTTCCCCAAAGAATTAAAAGAATCATACCACAGTGATATATACTCACCCATGTTCATAGCAGCACAGTTTGTAAGAGCTAAAGCTTGGGAGCAGCCCATTTGTCCATCAACTGTTGACCGGAGAAAGAAAATGTGTTTTGTTTTGTTTTTATAAAATGGAGTACTACTCAGTCATAAATAATGAGAAATTAGAGACATTTATAGCTAAATGCATGCACATTGAGGTGATACTCTTATGTGAAATAAATAGGACACACATGTATAAATTCTGAATAGTTTCTCTAGTGTGAGAAACTGAAAGTGTAAATGAGCACTAAAAGGTATAATAGATAAAGTGAAATAGGAAGAAAAGCCGCAAAGGGGAAGGGGAAGTAGGTGAGGTAGGTAAAAGGAAAGAAGGGAATGGAATTAATATGAGAAAATGAAAAAAATGGAAACAAAGTCTTTGTAAATAGGGAGAGATGGAGGGGTTGAAGGGAGGGTAGGGGGAAAAAAAGAGTACACCTGCATATTAAAAGAAAAAAAAAAAGAAATGCGCACTTTTGTTCTTCGTTTGCTTTAAGAAATTCGATCAAGTTGCATGGAAATGTCTCCCATGGCTATGTACACCCTCAGGCAGGGTCGTCAGGCAGTGAAGATGGCCAGGCGGCCTGTGGCACCTTGGGGATGGTCTGGCCCCTGGGCATCACTACTCAAAACTACTGCGGTCCATGTCATGTCCCCTGAATGCCAGCCTAGGCACCTTCACCCACATACCTTCCCCAAAAGTGCTCCAGCTCTGGGCTCAGAGCCCAGGGCTGGTCTTCCCCATGCACTGCAGGACTCGAGGTGGACCCTAGGTCCACCTGCCCCTGACAGGCGGGCTCTGAGCTGTGGCCACAGATTGAGGGTGGAGGCCAGTGTCACTGCTGCCATGATTTCTCCTCCTTTAGGAAGCTGAAGCTTGTACATCTGTCCAGTTTTTTGTTTGTTTGTTTGTTTTTGGGCAAAATAGTCAGCCCAGGCCGTGGTTGCTCATGATTCCAGGATGTAGTTAACCTTGAGCACAATTTCATTGGCAGTAGCAGCATGAGATTCAAAGTAGAGGTGTTTATAGTCGTGATTGCTTAGATACGTGAGTTTAAATAATGCGCGACTGGGGATTTTTCTCCAGCAAGGTCACAGGCACAGAGCAGGTCAGAATCAATTGAGATGGGTTTCTGCTTAATCCAAAACTTAGTGCTGGCTTTCTGATTTGTTATGGGGTCTATCTCAACTTTGTCTCCAGAGATCCCCAACTGCACATCGGTTGTGAGGCAGAGTCTGTGGATCATGCTGACTTTGAATGACTTGTAATGGTGGCTGCTGAGCATATCCTGTGCTGTAGCTATGTCAATTTGCAAATCCTCCTCAAAAACTCTGTCTGCCCTTGAACTGTTCTCATGGACCAGGCAGAACTCCTGCGTGCTCTGACTCTCCAGCGTGCTCCCCAGGTCCGCGGCAACACTGTGCTCGCTCTGGAGGCCTGAAATTTTTGGGGATCCTTTTTTTCACTTCACTGCCTTTAGCAAGATTTCCTTCATGGTGACCTTGGTGTTGTCCACCTGAATAAGGGAGAATCCACGAGCAGCATTTATTCGAACAGAGCAACTCCTTGGATGTCAGACCAGGAGATGATTACTTTTCAACCAAGGCCAAAGTACGAAAGCCAAACTTATAAATGGGCTCATTGGAATCCAGTGGGGGGAAATCATTGTCCACCTCCCCAAGTTCCTTTTAAGAAAGAGTCAAGAAAAGGTACTTTGTTTCCCTTTTGGAGATAATATATCAAGTTGGCCCATGTGAAGGTCATGTTCCCCACCTGGGGGTGTGACGTGTGGGTTATATTAGATAACTCACTGGAAACTGATTAACACTGTGTGTTTACTATCATAGTTCAGAAGGGCAACTGTCTTATCCTTGTTTGGTATAGGCATATGCTCTGGCCACTGTTCTCCACCACTGGCCCTACTGTTGACCTTTCTGGTACCACAGTTTCTTTGTAGCCTTTCCCCGCCTGTCAGTTCTTCTCCTCATTAGCCTTTCTACCCATAACTCTCAGAGTTTCTACTCCTGAGCTTCTGCCTCTACAATGTCCTGCCCTCTAGTTGCATGCTCATTAAACCCTATGCAATCTGAGCTGCTAGATCACTTTCTCTTGTAGCCTCTCCAGTTGCCCAGTACCCTTCCAGCCCCAGGCTTCATCTTTCCTCTATCTTCCTGGTTTCATCCTCAGAGTAGCATCTCAGATTTCTTATTTCCATATTACACCCCCGACTGGCCTGGCATCTTTCTCTCTTCTTTGTAGGTGAAGACTCTCTGGCCCTTCTTTCACTATTCCTTTAAGCCATTTTCTTAAACCCTTTGTGATCACAACCCTCAGAACCAACTTCTCTGTCTCCACGTTATGGCAATTTCAGTTTGTGTCCTTTAATCAAAGTGAACAGATTTTCTCTGGGGTCATGTTCCTCTTGTTTGTTTGCTTGCATTTCCCCCTATTTTATCCACTAGTTTCCTTTTAAAAACATCTTTATGTATGTAAAAAAAAGGGAGATAATTTAAAGGAAAGTATAAAATGGGTAGTAGTAGAGGTAACATGTAGGCTTGGGACAAATTGTGTTGAGTGCAAACCCGGCCAAAGGTGGGAGCAGTGGCATGAATATAAAAATACATGATATTCAGAGAAGCCTGGCTGGAAAGATGATAAAGTACTAGCTAGATGATCCAATTGTTAGGTAGAGTCTCATCCCCAAAGGAGGTGCTGAGTACTGTGTCTGTAAAACTCAGTTTTTAATCCTATTCTCAATGACATAAAATGCTGAACATTTGGCTTTCAGAAAAAAAAAAACAACAAACTTAGTTTGTAGCATTTGCTAATTTCCATAGTGTCAGTACTCTTACCATGACTGATTCCAAACTAATGACTCAACACTTTAAATGTGGAGTTAAGAAGACAAGTGATTAACCAGCTTTACCAGCTGGAACAAGCCAGTCATAACATACCACTGTCCTGGTTAGTATTAAATTTCTGAGCTTCTCAGTTTATTTTTTAAAGACAGGACAGCAATTATTTATTTTATTAAATATATTAATTTCATTGTATTACAATATATTTCAATATTTTTAATGTATTTCACTGAATTTTTAGATGAATTACACCATGTAACAGGAGTGAAGGGTCTTTACATAATGGTTCTCTATCTTATCAAAGGAATATACTGGGGACTAACTTGGAACATTCTCAGTTTCTGAAGATTTTTTTTTGTATGACTTGACAAACATCAGAAAAAAGGTACTGTCATTAAAAATAGACCAAATATAATGGTTTTATCTAAAGTTCAATCCATTCAAATTTGGGAGGGAGAAGCATAGAGGACCAACTCCAAAAATCAGCTCCTCTTTCCTATGAAGATCCAAAAGCCAGAAGCTTACCTTGAAAAGACTAACTTGCATTTTTTTCCTAGTGGCACTGTGGCCACTTTCTGGGTTTTTCACTTTCCCCCTGCCTTAACTATGAGCTTCCTTTAAAAAAATCTTTATGACTATCACATTTTTTGGCAATTTAAAGAAAACTATTAAATAGCTAATAGTACAGGTGCTATGCTACACAGGCTTGGTGCTTATGTAGAGTGCCTATGTTTGTAACTCTTATTCCTGATCAAAGTATTAAGAAGGCCACACATAGAGATAGAGAAGGAAAAGGAAGCAGAGTTTGAAGCAAACAGAGTTTGCTCTGTACTAATGCACTGAAGAATTGACAGCATTCTGGGTGTAGGCTGAGTAGCAAGTATCTAGGTACAATAGGCAGTTCTTCTAGAGCATGGGATCTGCAGGTCCCAGGATTAGGAGAGGAAATAGAAAGAGGAAGCCATGCTTCTAGGCTAAAGCCTGCTGAGGGATTATGGTGATTCTCTGCAGAACTTGAAGGGCTTGTAAGCCTCTATGTAAGATAGGCAAATGGCTGAAAGAAGGAAAACAAAAAGATCATGTTTTCTTAGATCTGAAGCAAGAAGCCAGTTACTTCTTAGAATTTGTACCTATATATTAAGTTATACAAAGGGTGAGCTGTGTCTTCTCTCTTCTCACTAGAAGAAGCACAGGGACAACAAACAGCCAAGCTTCAATATTCAAGCCAAACTTGCTTCACTGTTTGAATCTTTGTGACCCTAATCCTGGGTTGAGAGTTTAAGAGAAGATCACTGTGAACCACTGATCTAGCCAAATCAGTGCTCAGGATTCACTATGTTGATATTGTCTTGGCCAAATTAACCCAATGTGACAGCTCAAGGATGAAAATTTTTCCTCCAGGTTTCTGGCTTATTAAATTTAAAGTACTTATGAATTTGGAGAAATTGCCTATCTCCTGGGGGGTCTGCTAAAGTGAAATGAATTCAAATGCCAAAGATGTGACTGTAAAGAACAGGAAAGATCCAAGATCTTTCAGGGCCTCATATTTGGATTTAAGTTTTGCTATTTTGCAGGAGACTAAAGTAGCAGAGTATCTGAGCTTATCCCAAACAAGAGCACAACCCAAATGAGAAGGCAAATAGACACTTCTTTCCAGAGGGACACATTAAATGTGGCTTTCATTGCAGTTGGATTCAAGTTAATAATCCTCTCTAGCTTCATGTTGTTCGTCTGTAAAGTGTGTGTGGGTAATGCTATCTATTTATACAGTGATATTATAAAGATTACATAAGGTGATGGAGGTCAAGACCCTGAAAGCCTCCCCACATAAAAAGCAGAATCTATTCTCTATAAATTCCAGTTATCTAGATAATAATTCTCTGTTCAAGCAATAGCTGGCAAAATATTCTACAGGTTGTCTCTTCACTCTGTTGCCTGTTTCCTCTGCTCTGCAGATTTTTAATTTGATATGACCCCATTTACTGATTGTTGATGTTATTTGTTGTACAATTAGGGTTCTGTTCAGAAAGTCTATTTTATCTACCAGCAGATTAAGTGCTTCTGTTTTAACATTTAGATTTTCTTGAAAGAATTAAAGACATCATATTACAGTGGTACATACCCTTATTTATAGCAGCACAACTCATAATAGCTAAATCTTGGGAATGACCTATATGTCCATCAAGAGATAAATGAATAAAGAAAATGTGGTATTTATACATAATGGAGTACTACTCTGCCATAAATAAGGATAAACTTGAGTCATTTGCAGGAAAATAGATGCACCTTTAGAACCTAATGTTAAATGGAATAAATCAAACACATATGCTTAAATATGACATTATTTATTATACATGAGAAACTCAAAATATAAATAAATTATAGATAAGAAACAGGGAGATAGGTCTTTGCAATAGGGAAGGAGAGAGGAGAAGGAAAAGAGGGGAAGGGGATGAAAAAGAAAGAATTAATGGTTGTCGTGCATGTACCAACTCCCCACAATAAATGTAATGATTATGTACTACAAACATGTACTAATAGAAAGATAAATTTTCATTGTCTTTAGCACAGTAAAATAAAGGCAAGATGGTGGCAGGTGGCACTGACAACAGACATTTCAGAGACAAAAGTACAGGTAGTGAGAAAGTGGAGCTAGAAGGCATAGTCTGATTGTTACTGTGTTAGTTAGCTTTCTATTACATTATTTCTGTTAAGTTATAAATAACTTACAAAGTTTTAAGCTTATTTTGGCTCACAGTTTGGAGGTTTCAGCAATGACTGATTGGCCTTGTGACTTTAGGACTGTGGTGAGGCAGCATGGGATGGCAAGGAGCACATGGCAGAGAGAACTGTTCACTTCATGGCTGGAGTTGGGGGAAGGAAAGGGAGAGAGAGAAGTTTGGGACCCCATTATCTCCTTCAAGGGTTCATCTGCAGAGACCTAAGACTTCCCACTTGGTCCCTGCTCTTAAAGGATCCACCAAATCCCAATAGCATCAGCTTGGGGACCAAGCCTTAGTAAGGCAGACTTTGGAGGACATTTCAGACCCAAACTAGTACCAGGTGAACAGTTTGGGCTTCCAGCATGCTTCAGTCATTGGAACAATACCTGTGTCAGTGTGGCACATTCTTTTCTATATATCTAATCAGTTATTTGTATAGACCTACCTTTTTAATAAAGTGTTACATTTCCACTATCAACATGTGATCATTCAGTTGCTTTTTATCTCCAATTCTTTCTTTTCTTGCTTGCTTTCTTGTTTTCTTGCTCTTTCTTTCTTTCTTTCTTTCTTTCTTTCTTTCTTTCCTTTCCTTGACACATAAAAATCGTATAATTGATCATATATGTTATATTGTTTTGGAATTTGTCTACATGGTGGAATAGCTAAATGGAGCTAATTAATATGTGGATCATCTCACATGCCTATCATCTTTTGGTATTGTACCCTTTAAGATCTATACTATTTTAGCAATTTTTAAGAATGCAATATTTGTTATTAGATGTGGTCACTATGTTGTACAATCAATTTTCTGAATTGATTCCTTCTATCTAACTGAAATTTTGTATCATTTGGCTAACATTTTCTCTGACCTTTTATCATGGCTCGTTCGAGTCCTATATGCCTCACTTTTCTGTATGTCAATTTCTTTCGCTCTGTTTGGGAAGATTTCTGTCATGAATTCTGTGAAGAGGTTTTTTTCCTGTCATTTGTACTTTCTCCTGCTTTTTTGTGTACTACTATCAGTCTTATATTATACTTCTTTGCATCATCTAGGTGCTGTTGAAACAATTTCTCATGATCCCTTGGTATTTTGCACCTTCCCCTGCCCCCCCTTCGACCCCTCCATTCTTACCTATTTACAAAGACTTTATTTCCATTTATTTTGTATATCCTTTTATTGGTACATTTCAGGTATACAATACAATGACATTCATCATTGGAGATATGCACCTTTACATATTCTCTTGGTTCTTATTTTTTCCCCCTTCCCTGGCCCTCTCTTCAACCCCTCCATCCCTCTCTATTTACAAAGACTTTGTTTCCATTTTTTCATTTTCTCATATTAATTTGATTCCCTTCTTTCTTTTCCCCTACCCCATCTATTTCCCCTTCCCCTTTGCCCCTTTTCTTCCTACTTCACATTACCTATTATACATTTAGTCCTTATTTACACTTTCAGTTTCTCACACTAGAGAAACTATTCGGTATTTATACACGTGTGTCCTATTTATTTCACTTGAGTATCGCCTCAATGTGCATCCACTTAGCTATAAATGTCTCTAATTTCTCATTTTTTATGGCTGAGTGGTACTTCATTTTATAAAAAATCCACATTTTCTTTATCCAGTCTCCAGTTGATGGACAATTGGGCTGTTTCCAAGTTTTAGCTATCACAAACTGTGCTGCTATGAACATGGGTGCACATATATCACTGTGGTATGATTCTTTAATTCTTTGGGGAAGATCTCCCACACTGGATTAGTGGGGTCAAATGGGGCTTCCAGTCCTAGTTCTTTGAGGTATCTCCATACTGATTTCCACAGTTCTTGCACCAGTCTACACTCCCACCAGCAGTGGAGCAGGGTTCCTCTTTCCCCACAGCCCCACCAGCATTTGTTATTAGTTGATATCAGGATAGCAGCCATTCCTTCTGGAGTGAGGTGGATTAAAAACTGAGTTTTACAGACACAGTACTCAGCACCTCCTTTGAGGATGAGACTCTACCTAACAATTGGATCATCTAGCTAGTACTTTATCATCTTTCCAGCCAGGCTTCTCTGAATATCATGTATTTTTATATTCATGCCACTGCTCCCACCTTTGGCCGGGTTTGCACTCAACACAATTTGTCCCAAGCCTACATGTTACCTCTACTACTACCCATTTTATACTTTCCTTTAAATTATCTCCCTTTTTTTACATACATAAAGATGTTTTTAAAAGGAAACTAGTGGATAAAATAGGGGGAAATGCAAGCAAACAAACAAGAGGAACATGACCCCAGAGAAAATCTGTTCACTTTGATTAAAGGACACAAACTGAAATTGCCATAACGTGGAGACAGAGAAGTTGGTTCTGAGGGTTGTGATCACAAAGGGTTTAAGAAAATGGCTTAAAGGAATAGTGAAAGAAGGGCCAGAGAGTCTTCACCTACAAAGAAGAGAGAAAGATGCCAGGCCAGTCGGGGGTGTAATATGGAAATAAGAAATCTGAGATGCTACTCTGAGGATGAAACCAGGAAGATAGAGGAAAGATGAAGCCTGGGGCTGGAAGGGTACTGGGCAACTGGAGAGGCTACAAGAGAAAGTGATCTAGCAGCTCAGATTGCATAGGGTTTAATGAGCATGCAACTAGAGGGCAGGACATTGTAGAGGCAGAAGCTCAGGAGTAGAAACTCTGAGAGTTATGGGTAGAAAGGCTAATGAGGAGAAGAACTGACAGGCGGGGAAAGGCTACAAAGAAACTGTGGTACCAGAAAGGTCAACAGTAGGGCCAGTGGTGGAGAACAGTGGCCAGAGCATATGCCTATACCAAACAAGGATAAGACAGTTGCCCTTCTGAACTATGATAGTAAACACACAGTGTTAATCAGTTTCCAGTGAGTTATCTAATATAACCCACACGTCACACCCCCAGGTGGGGAACATGACCTTCACATGGGCCAACTTGATATATTATCTCCAAAAGGGAAACAAAGTACCTTTTCTTGACTCTTTCTTAAAAGGAACTTGGGGAGGTGGACAATGATTTCCCCCCACTGGATTCCAATGAGCCCATTTATAAGTTTGGCTTTCGTACTTTGGCCTTGGTTGAAAAGTAATCATCTCCTGGTCTGACATCCAAGGAGTTGCTCTGTTCAAATAAATGCTGCTCGTGGATTCTCCCTTATTCAGGTGGACAACACCAAGGTCACCATGAAGGAAATCTTGCTAAAGGCAGTGAAGTGAAAAAAAGGATCCCCAAAAATTTCAGGCCTCCAGAGCGAGCACAGTGTTGCCGCGGACCTGGGGAGCACGCTGGAGAGTCAGAGCACGCAGGAGTTCTGCCTGGTCCATGAGAACAGTTCAAGGGCAGACAGAGTTTTTGAGGAGGATTTGCAAATTGACATAGCTACAGCACAGGATATGCTCAGCAGCCACCATTACAAGTCATTCAAAGTCAGCATGATCCACAGACTCTGCCTCACAACCGATGTGCAGTTGGGGATCTCTGGAGACAAAGTTGAGATAGACCCCATAACAAATCAGAAAGCCAGCACTAAGTTTTGGATTAAGCAGAAACCCATCTCAATTGATTCTGACCTGCTCTGTGCCTGTGACCTTGCTGGAGAAAAATCCCCAGTCGCGCATTATTTAAACTCACGTATCTAAGCAATCACGACTATAAACACCTCTACTTTGAATCTCATGCTGCTACTGCCAATGAAATTGTGCTCAAGGTTAACTACATCCTGGAATCATGAGCAACCACGGCCTGGGCTGACTATTTTGCCCAAAAACAAACAAACAAACAAAAAACTGGACAGATGTACAAGCTTCAGCTTCCTAAAGGAGGAGAAATCATGGCAGCAGTGACACTGGCCTCCACCCTCAATCTGTGGCCACAGCTCAGAGCCCGCCTGTCAGGGGCAGGTGGACCTAGGGTCCACCTCGAGTCCTGCAGTGCATGGGGAAGACCAGCCCTGGGCTCTGAGCCCAGAGCTGGAGCACTTTTGGGGAAGGTATGTGGGTGAAGGTGCCTAGGCTGGCATTCAGGGGACATGACATGGACCGCAGTAGTTTTGAGTAGTGATGCCCAGGGGCCAGACCATCCCCAAGGTGCCACAGGCCGCCTGGCCATCTTCACTGCCTGACGACCCTGCCTGAGGGTGTACATAGCCATGGGAGACATTTCCATGCAACTTGATCGAATTTCTTAAAGCAAACGAAGAACAAAAGTGCGCATTTCTTTTTTTTTTTCTTTTAATATGCAGGTGTACTCTTTTTTTCCCCCTACCCTCCCTTCAACCCCTCCATCTCTCCCTATTTACAAAGACTTTGTTTCCATTTTTTTCATTTTCTCATATTAATTCCATTCCCTTCTTTCCTTTTACCTACCTCACCTACTTCCCCTTCCCCTTTGCGGCTTTTCTTCCTATTTCACTTTATCTATTATACCTTTTAGTGCTCATTTACACTTTCAGTTTCTCACACTAGAGAAACTATTCAGAATTTATACATGTGTGTCCTATTTATTTCACATAAGAGTATCACCTCAATGTGCATGCATTTAGCTATAAATGTCTCTAATTTCTCATTATTTATGACTGAGTAGTACTCCATTTTATAAAAACAAAACAAAACACATTTTCTTTCTCCGGTCAACAGTTGATGGACAAATGGGCTGCTCCCAAGCTTTAGCTCTTACAAACTGTGCTGCTATGAACATGGGTGAGTATATATCACTGTGGTATGATTCTTTTAATTCTTTGGGGAAGATACCCAGCAGAAGAATAGCTGGGTCAAATGAGACTTCCAGTCCTACTTCTTTGAGGCATCTCCATACTGATTTCCACAGTGCTTGCACCAGTCTACACTCCCACCAGCAGTGGAGCAGGGTTCCTCTTTCCCCACAGCGCCCCCAGCATCTGTTATTGGTTGATTTCATGATAGCAGCCATTCTTTCTGGAGTGAGGTGGAAACTCAGCATTGTTTTCATTTGTATCTTTCAAATGATCAGTGATGTTGAACATTTTTTCCCATGTTTCTTTGGTATTTCCACTTCTTTGTGTGAGAAATATCTGTTCATTTCAGATGCCCATTTTTGGATTGAGTTTTACATTTGGGAGGTCTGATTTTTTAAAGTTCTTTATACATTCTAGATGGTAGATCTTGGTCTGAGGAACACCAGATGAAAATTTTTTCCCACATTGTGGGTTCGCTCTTCACACTATTGGTGATTTCTCTTGCTGTGCAAAAGCTTTTTAATAAGAAGAGATCCCACTTGTTGATTGAGTGAGTTCATGGGCAACTGAGGTTTTGTTCATAAAATCCTTTCCGATACCAATGTCTTCAAGAGTTCTACCTAACCTCTGTTCCAGCCAGTTCAGCATTTCTATTTTAATATTTAGATATTTAATCCATTTCACTTTTAGTTTAGTGCATGATGAGAGATATAGGTCTAGTTTTAATCTTTGGCAAGTTGAAACCGAATTTTTCCACCACCATTTATTAAAGAGGCTATCTTTCCTCCAGTGAGGGTGTTTGGCTCCTTTGTCAAAGATGAAGTAGCTGAGCGTATCTGGAGTTTTTTCTGCATCTTCTAATATATTCCACTGGTCCTCAGGTCTGTTTCTTTGCCAGTACCATGCTGTTTTTATCACAGTGGGTTTGTGGTATGCATTCAAGTTGGGGGTTGTGATACCCCCCTGCCTTATCTCTGTTGCCTAAAATTGCTTTTGCTATTCTAGGTCTAGTCTTGTTTCAAATGAATTTTTGGATTGTTTTCTCAAAGTCCATGGAATATGCTGCTAGGATTTCCATTGGAATTGCGTTGAATCCATATAGCAGTTTTGGAAATATGGTCATTTTCACTATGTTGATCCTTCCTACCCAGGAGCAGGGGATGACTTTCCATTTTCTGATATCATCTTCAATCTCTCTTTGCAGAGTAGTTTTCAGGGAAGAGGGCTTTGATTTCTTTTGTTAGGTTGATTCCTAGTTATTTCAGTTTTTTGGATGCTATTGTGAAAGGAATTGTTTGCCCTATTTCTCTCTCAGTGAGTCTGTTGTTTGGGTACAGAAAAGCTATTGATTTTTGTGTGTTGACCTTGTAGCCAGCTACTCTACTGAATTTGGTTATTAAGTCTAGAAGACTTTTGGTGGGGTTGTTGGGGTTTTTTAAATAGAGTATCATGTCATCTGCAAATAATGACAAATTAACTTCTTTGTTTCCTATCTTTATTCCTTTTATTTCTTTCTCTTGCCTAATTGCTGTGGCTAATGTTTCCAAAAATATATTGAATAGGAGTGGTGATAGTGGACATCCTTGTCTTGTTCCTGATTATAGCGTGAAGGATTTCAGTTTTTGACCATTTAGTATGATATTGGCTGTTGGTTTTTCATAGATGGCTTTTATCAGATTGAGGTAGAGACTGTCTAATCCAAGTTTTTGTAGGGTTTTTATCATAAATGCGTGTTGGATTTTGTTGAATGATTTTCTGCATCTATTGAGATGATCATATGGTTTTTGTCCTTGGCTCTACTGATATAGTATTACATTGATTGATTTGCGTATGTTGAACCATCCCTGCATCCCTGGAATGAATCCCACTTGGTCAGGGTGTATGATCTTCTTGATGATCTTCTGCCTTCTATTTGCCAGTATCTTATTAAGAATTTTTGCATTTTGTTCATTAGGGAGATTGGCCTACAGTTCTCTTTTTAGGTTGGGTCTTTAACTGTTTTGGGGATCAAGGTGATGCTTCCTTCCAGAAATGACTTGGGGACTCTTGCTTCCCTTTCAATTGCATTGAAGAGTTTAAACATTAGTAGCAATAGTCCCTCTCTAAATGTCTTGTAGAATTTGGCAGTGAAGCCATCAGGACCCAGGCTTTTCTTAGTTGCTAAGTTTTTGATTATGTTTTTAATTTCTTTGATTGACATTGGGTTTTTTAGAATTTTTAGGTCTTCTTTGTTCAACTTTGGTAATTCATACATATCTAGGGATCTGTCCATTTCTTCTGTGTTTTCCATCTTATTGGTGTGTAGGTTCTCAAAGTGGGTATTGATGATCTTCTGGATTTCTGCTGGGTCCATTGTAATTCCATCCTTTCTATTCCTAATTGCATGGATTGGGGCCATTTCTTTCTGTTTTTGATAAGGTTGGCTAAGGGTTTGTCAATTTTGTTGATTCTTTTGAAGAACCAACTCTTGGCTTCATTGATTTTATGTATCATTCTCTTAGTCTCCATTCCATTGATTTCTGCTCTGATCTTTATAATTTCCTCCCTTGTATGACCTTTGGGTTTGTCCTGCTCTTCTTTTTCTAGAAGTTTGAGGTCCAGCATCAGGTTGTTTAATTGGGCTTGTTCTGTTTTCCTAATATGAATATTCACTGCTATGAATTTCCCTCATAAGACTGCTTTCATTGTGTCCCATAGATTCTGGTATGTTGTATTGTCATTGTTATTTAATTATAGGAACAGTCTGATTTCTTGTGTAATTTCCTCTGTGATTGATTGGTTATTCAAAAGTGTATTGTGAAATTTCCGCGTGTTCATGAAATTCTTGCAGTTTCTTTTGCTATTGATCTCCAATTTCATCACACTAGGGTCTGATAATATACAGCAGATAACTTCAATTCCTTTGCACTTACATAAACATATTCTATGAGTGAGTATGTGGTCTATTTTGGAGAATGACCCTTGTGCAGCTGGAAAAATATGTATTCTAATTTTGTGGGTTGGAACACTCTGTAAACATCTGTTAAATTCATTTGGTCAAGAGTTTGATTGAGTTCTAGTATTTTGTTTTTTATTTTTTGTCTACTTGATCTATCTATTTGTGACTCTGAGGTATTGAGGTTAACAGAAGTGACTACTACTATTATATTAGTGCTTATATGATTTTCAAGTCTGTTAATATTTGTTTTATATAGTAGGGTGCACTAGTGTTTGCTGCCTAAATGTTTATGATTGTCATCTCTTCCTGTTGGATTGTTCCCTTTCCAAGGATGTATTGTCCTTCTTTGTCTCTCTTAATCAGTGTGGGTTTGAAATATACTTGGTCTGCAAAAAGGATAGCTACTCTTGCTTTTTTTCGGGTTCCCATCGCATGGAATATTGTTTTCCACCCTTTCACTTTCAGTCTATGAGTTTCTTTTTGAATTAAGTGTGTTTCTTGTATGCAGTATATTGTTGGATCTTGCTTCTTGACAAATTCTGCCAGTCTATTTCTTTTGATTGGTGAGTTGAGACCACTAACATTGATGGTTATAACTGATATATATTGACTTATCATTGTCATGACTTTTTCTTTTTGCTGGGTTCTCCCCCTTTGTGTTCAATTTCTTGTCGTGCCTGATGGACTCATTCTGCAGGGCTTCCTGGGGTTGTGATCCTCATTGTCTTTTCCTAGGATATTGTCTAAAATTTTTGGAGTGCTGGTTTGGTATTTATAAAGTTCCTAAGGTGCTCTTTGTCATGAAAGTATCTTATTTCTCCATCAATTTTGTGAGATGGTTTTGCAGGGTACATCGGATCTGGGTTGGAGGCTGTTTCCCTTCAGGGCTTGAGATAAGTCACTCCAAGCTCTTTTTGCCTTGAGGGTTTGTGTTGAGAAGTCTGCTGTGATTCTGATGAGCTTTCCTTTCTATGTGATTTGTTTCTTTTCTCTAACTGCTAGTAGAATTTTATTCTTCTGTTGGTTTTCTGGAATCTTAACAATTATATGCCTATGTGTAGATTCTTTTTGATCAAGGCTAGTGGGAGCCCTATATGCCTCACTTATCTGTATGTCAAGTTCTTTTCCTCTGCTTGGGAAGTGTTCTGCTGTCACTTCTGTTAACAGTTTTATGTCATCTGCACTCTCTCCTGTTTCTTCATTGACTCTGATCAGTGTTATGTTATGCTTCTTTGCATTGTCTAGCTTCTGCTGCATTGATTTCTCGTGGTCCCTTACCATTTTAAAGAAATTTTTCTTTTCCTGGTCACTAATTACAATCTTATCTTCTACATCTGAAATTCTATCCTCACATTGGCTCATTCTGCTGTGTAAACTTTCAGTGGAGTTTTTAATCTCCTGGAAATCTGTTTGCATCTGTTTTATGGATTCCATTTGTTTCCTATGTTGAGACTCCATCATGTTCCTCAGCATCTCTATTTTTTTTGTCTGTGTCCACTCTAGATTTATTAATCATGTCTTGCACTATGGGCACAATCTCTGCTGTTATGTGAGAAATTATTTCTGATTTCATTTTTTCCAGATCCTCTTTTGTTGCCAGTTCAGGGAATCCAGGTGGTTGAGTTCCATCTTGTTTCTCTTTGAAGTAGCTTTAGGTGATCTGGTAGTCTGGTTTTTATACTTGTTTACATGTCTTTTCATTTCTTCAGTGGTGGGATTGTGCTGGTGCACCACCTCAGCACTGGGGGCATTGGTATGATGCCCTGGAAGGTTCACCTCCTCTGTGCAGTGGGCAGCCGAATATCCCTTTCTTTAAAATATAAAAAATATTTTTTTCCTAATGGGTTTCTAGTTTTTTCAAACTATCTAGTTTTAGAACTGCTTAAAGAGCATGGTGGGTACTGCTGGTTGGTATCCAGCTCCCATTCTTCCCTCTTCCTTCCCTTGAAATCCCCAGCTTCATTTAAGTCTGGGCCATGCAACTCACAGGTCTCAGAAGAATCTGTTGCCACTGTTGGCTCAGAGAGCAGGCCTGACTGGGCTGGAGACAAGCTTCTGATCCTTGTCAGTGGCAGGTTTGTGCTTGAGTCTGTGACCTAACTCTGGACAGTAAGACACAATGAGATGCCTGCCAGAGGCTTTTGGAAAACTTCTCTTTACTCTGAAGACAGCCCCAAGAAGTCACATTCTCTCCCAATAAGCATGAAAAAGAAACTTGTAAATTTAATTACTACCAGGAGCTATTCTGAAACCAGGAGAGCAACCAGTATTAGCATGAAGCCAAAACCGTGGCTTATAGAGCACAGAATGAGACATGAATCACAAGTCCTTGATAACATCCCAAGGCCACCCAGCAGGCCACCATGATGTCCATCCTGCACTGGACTTTTTCTTTATGAGCTAGTAAACTGTGTTTATTAAACATAGATCAATTTAATAACTTCCTAATCTGGTTTGACTTCTCCTTTCTGTTGTTAAAGTCCAAAACAAGTTTATTTATTGCTGATAATAATATAGCCAAAAAAGTAGGCCATGGTTTAAAAAAAAGAAGCTGAAATTGAGCCAGAAATAAAGTTGGAAATCTGACCACTGGAGAAGAGGAGACCTACAGATGGAGGAAGGAACACTTTAGGAGAAATAACCATTGCTGTGCTTTGGTATCAATTGTCTTCATTAAGCTTAACTGAAATCTGTAGTTTTCACCATGTTGTTCTGGGACAGACAACATCTGCAACACCTTGGAACTTGTTATAAATGCAAATGCCTGTATCCCACCCCAGTCCTGGTGAATCAGAAATCTGGGGCGGAACTCACCATCTGTGTTGTAATAAGCAACCCTCCCTTGTGAGGGATTCTGATGTAGGCTCAAGTGTGAAAACCACTTCCTCACATGTACTGAGACAACTGAATGTGCATGAGTGGTTCTCATTATTAATGATCAGCACTTGATTAGCCTTTAAAATTTACTTTCTGTGTCCTGAACTTTGATTGTGGAGATCTCACATCCTCTTATGTTTAGAATCTTAAATCCTGAACAGCCACTTCTGGCAAACTGAATGTTGTGCATGTTGACCTGAAGCCAAATAGGAGCTCCCTTTACTGCTGTTAAAAAACCAAATTTTTTAAAGCACTTGCCCACCCTGTAGTGTAAATATGAACAGTTTTATTTGGTACTAGAGGCACGTAGAGAAGTGGAATATTTTCTAACTCTTTTAATTCCCACTTCTGGAGCATGTTAATGTGTAGTTTTGGGCTGGTTAAGGATAGATTCTTAATTAATATGGTTTTTTTTTTCTCTTGCCAAGTAATTTTAAGTTTTGAAATATTTTTCTTTAATATGCATTTGGGAGGTTTAATGCTGTAAGCTCCATGAATATTTCTGTATAGCAACCTGCTCAGAGATAATTATTTTTGCAGTGCCCTGGAAGAGATCAGTATCATCAACACAGTGTGATCACGTTAAAGGGAAAGTGTCTTCCATCCAGGGAATCTAACATGCGGTTAGTGTCTCAATAATTAACTCATTTCCCTTGAAAATAGAAAATATTTAGAATCAAAGGTAATTCACTCCTTTCAGACAGTTTTACTTGCCTCTCCATTGCTATCCCAGGATGGAGATTCCAGAACTGAAAGCAAGTGGGCCCTGAGATCAGATCAGGAGTGCTAATGAGTCTGCTTTGCAGAGAGGTTATATGCTGCTTCAGAGGGGGAAAATCTTTCTCTCTCTCTCTCTCTCTCTCTCTCTCTCTCTCTCTCTCTCTCTCTCTCTCTCTCTCTCTCTCTCCCCGCTCTATGCCTTATATAAATCGAAAACATCAAGATCCATGGCTTTCTGGTCAGGATCTAAACTTGGACAGGCAAGCCTACCAGGTACTCCTCCTCGGTCATTCCCTATATTGTCATCTACATCTGTAAGGGAGAAAACACTTTCCTTAGAAGCTCTCATCAGGATTAAATGCAGCAACTGTAAGAGGAAACAATTTTTAAACTTAGAGTGCTGAACTCTTCTAACATCTTATTATTTTTAGTAATAGACACTTTGATGGCCTTGTTTTAGAAGTTTCTATTTCTTCCATCAGAGCACCTCAACATTGATGGTCTGTCTCTTTGCACAGAAAAGATAAAGACAATATCTTCTTTCTAATGAAAGAGACTAGAAACCTATTATAGAGTTTCAGATTGAAATGGAATGACATTAAGTTCCTAAAAATTGCAATTCCAAGTGATGATAAATGAATGCTCTGAAAGGATCTAAATGGTCCTGTTGAGGCAGGTTTAAATGTGCCAGGAACAATTTTCAGAGGTCCTAAAATTGTGTGAGGAATTGGGTATTGTTTAGAGTTAGCCAGGTAAAGGAAGGAAGGGTAGGTAAATGCACTCTAAAAGACAAAACAACATATGTAAGGAATTGTGGAAAGAACACAGCTTTTTAGGGGAGATTCACATGGTTCAGTAAGGTTTGGGTAGGTAATATGGGGGTTGAAGAATTGAAGTGGAGAAGTAAATTAGTCTCATCCCTACTTTGGATGATTGCATGGTTAGAATGATCTTGGGGTATTATCTCAGTGCAAATAAAGAGCCACTGAATAATCTTGCCTCCATGGGCATGTTACATCCCTCTGTGTATGAATGTTCAAGGAGTTTGAGGCAGAAGCAGTTTAGGAGATGACTTCAATCTTGCAGGGAATAACTCTTGTATTTCTCACTTAGATAATTGGTTAGGTGATGGTAGTAGGTAATATTTCAGGGTGAAAAAAAGCACAGAGTAAGAGGGAAGTGGTAAGATAATATTTGTTTTAGAAGTATTATATCTGATGGGCAAGGGATTTAGCTCAGTGGCACTGTGCCTGCCTTGCAAGCACAAGATCCTGAGTTTGATTCCTGGTACCAAAAAAAAAAAAAAAAAAGAAGTATATCTGAGGTTCTGAGAGAATACTCAACTGAAGTCACTTGAAAAGCTGAAAAGGAGATGAAAGTTTGGAAGTTGTCATCTCATAATGATAAATGAAGTTGTTCAAGCATGAGTGTATCAAAGGGAAGAAAATGAAATGAAGAAAAATATGGCTGATTATAAAATCCTGGAAAACATCAAAATTGGAGGATTTGGTGGGGAAAGACTGTTACTGGAAACATGGAAAAATCAAAAAGTTTAGAAGCAAAACCAAAATTTATACTACCAGAACAAGGGATTTGGCCATCATTGGTTTATGGTGGCCCTAATAAGAACATTTTATTAGAGTGAGGAAGACAAGTACCAGATTTCAATGGACTGAGGAATAAATAAGTGAAGAAACAGAAGCATCTAGAAGATTATTGCAATATGTTTTGCTGAGGAATTCATCTCTACATCATTACCTTTGCATAATACTCCTTCTTGTGTTGAGCTCCTTGTTTTAAATTATTTTTCTCATCCTGCATGCTTGCCAAAATTTCATCTTCTAATAGCCTCCTCTCCAGGTAATGTGATAAAGTAATGACAGAACCTGGCATTGTAATAATGTTCTGTGAGGTCTCACTGAAAACACTGAAACAGCCCATGCCCTGGCAGCAATCCACTGGACCCCCTTCTCACTCCCCTTCTCCTTTGGCCTCTTCTCTGTACAGCCACCTGGTTCCACACTACAAAGACCCAGAGGACAGGAGACCACCAGACCACTGTACTGGAGCTAATCAAGTTTTCAGCATTTAAAGAATTCCTGCCCAGAGGTAGGGGCTTCTGAGCCACTGTCCCACTGCTCCTGGTCCAGAGGAAGGGGCTGCCTGCCCACCATCCCTCCCACCACTCCCACCACAGGGGAAAGGGCTTTTGGGGTGCCATCTGTCCCACTGCTCCCGCCCCAGAGGTAGGGTCTTCTGAGCTGCCATCCCACGGCTCCTGGCTCAGAGGAAGGGGCTTTTGGGCCACCAACCCTACCGCCACACCCGGCCACTGGCTCACTTCTCCCAGCTCAGAGGAGGTGAGCCGCGTGGACGCCAACAGCAACCCCCAACCCCCAGTTGAAATGAGAAAACATGTAAATAAGTTTAAAAAACAGACTTCCAGATCACCTACAGCAACCCCAAAGGGAAATGAGACGGAACACTCTGATACTCAACCACCTGGACCCACTGAACTGGCAACAAAAGGGGATCTGGAAAAAATGAAATCAGAAATACTTTCTCACATAACAGGAGAAATTGTGCTACTAATGCAAGACAAGATTGATAAATCTAGAGAGGATCTCAGGCACATGATGGAATCTCAACATAGGAAACAAATGGAATCCATAAAACAGATGCAAATAGATTTCCAGGAGATGAAAAACTCCATTGAAAGTCTACACAGCAGAAAGAGCCAATGTGAGGAAAGAATTTCAGATATAGAAGATAAGATTGCAAGTAATGACCAGGAAAATAAAAATTGCTTCAAAATTATAAGGGAACATGAGAAATCAATCCAGCAGCTGCTAGATGATGCAAAGAAGAATAACATAAGACTGATCAAAGTCAATGAAGAAACAAGACAGAGTGCAGATGAAATAAAAAAAAAAAAAAACTCTTCACTGAAGTAATGGCAGAAAACTTCCCAAGCAGGTGAAAAGAACTTGACATACAGATAAGTGAGGCATATAGGACTCCAAATAGCCTTGATCAAAAAAATCTACACATAGGCATATAATTGTTAAGATTCCAGAAACACAACAGAAGAACAAAGTTCTACAAGCAGTTAGAGAAAAGAAACAAATCACATACAAAGGAAAGCCAATCAGAATCACAGCAGACTTCTCAACGCAAACCATCAAGGCAAGAAGAGCTTGGAGTGACATATTCCAAGCCCTAAAAGGAAACAGCCTCCAACCCAGATTGATGTACCCTGCAAAACTGTCTTTCAAAATGGATGGAGAAATAAGATACTTTCATAACAAACAGCACCTTAGAAACTTCGTGAATACCAAACCAGCACTCCAAAGAATTTTACACAATATCCTAGGAACAGACATTGAGGATCACAACCCCAGGAAGCAAAGCAGAATCAACCTACCTGGCATAACAAGAAATTAAATGTAAAGAATGTAAAGGGGGAGAACCCAACAAAAGAAAAAGTCATGGCAATGACAAGTCAATACTTTTCAGTTATAACCATCAATGTTAATGGTCTCAATTCACCAATTAAAAGAAATAGACTGGCAGAATGAGTCAAGAAGCAAAATCCAACAATATGCTGCATACAAGAAACACACTTAATTCAAAAGAGAACTCATAGACCGAAAGTTAAAGGGTGGAAAACAATACTCCATGTAACAGGAACCCCAAAAAAGCAGGAGTAGCTATCCTCTTGGCAGATCAAGCAGATTTCAAACCAACACTGATTAAGAGAGACAAAGAGGGACACTACATCCTTGTAAAGGGAAGAATCCAAGAGGAAGAGATGACAATCATAAATATCTATGCACCAAACACTAGTGTGCCCAACTATATAAAACAAATACTAATGGACATGAAAAGTCATATATCCACTAATACAACTGTAGTGGGGGACCTCAACACCCCACTGTCACAAACAGATCAACTAGACTAAAAATAAGTAATGAAATACTAGAACTCAATTGAACTCTTGATCAAATGAACTTAACAGATGTTTACAGAGTCTTCCACCCCACAAAATCAGAATACACATTCTTCTCAGCTGCACATGGGTCATTCTCCAAAATAGACCACATACTCACACATAGAACATGTTTAAGTAAGTGCAAAGGAATTGAAGTTATCCCCTGTATATTATCACACCATAGTGCGATGAAATTGGAGATCCATAGCAAAAGAAACTGGAAAAATTTCATAAACACATGGAAATTGAGCAACACATGTCTCAATAACCAATGGGACATAGAGGAAATTAAAGAAGAAATCAGACAGTCCCTTCCATTATATGACAATGACAATACAACATATCAGAATCTATGGGACACAATGAAAGCAGTCTTACGAGGGAAATTCATAGCAGTGAACATGCATATTAGGAAAACAGAATGACCCTAATTAAACAACCTGATGCTGAACCTCAAGCTACTAGAAAAAGAAGAGCAGGACAAACCCAAAGTTCATATAAGGGGGGAAATTATAAAGATCACAGCAGAAATCAAGTCAGTGGAGACTAAGAAAACGATACAAAAAAATCAATGAATCCAAGAGTTGGTTCCTCAAAAGAATAAACAAAATTGACAAACCCTTAGCCAACCTTATCAGAAAAAGGAAAGAAAAGGCCCAAATCCAAGCAATTAGGAATGAAAAGGGTGAAATTACAATAGACCCAGCAGAAATCCAGAGGATCATCAATACCTACTTCCAGAATCTATATGCCAATAAAATGGGAAACACAGAAGAAATGGACAGATTCCTAGATATATATGAATTACCAAAGTTGAATCAAGAAGACCTAAAAATTCTAAACAACCCAATATCAACCAATGAAATTGAAAATATAATTAAAAACTTAACAACTAAGAAAAACCCGGGCCCCAATGACTTCACTGCTGAATTCTACAAGACATTTAGAGAGGAACTGCTGCCACTACTGTTTAAACTCTTCAAGGAAATTGAAAGGGAAGCAATACTCCCAAATTCAGTCCTGGAAGCAAGCATCACCTTGATCCCCAAAGCAGAGAAAGACCCAACTGAAAAGGAGAACTATAGGTCAATCTCACTAATGCACATAGATGCAAAACTCCTTAATAAGATAATGGCAAACAGAATGCAGAAGATCATCAAGATGATCATACACCCTGATCAAGTGGGATTCATCCCAGGGATGCAGGGATGGTTCAATATACAAAAATCAATTAATGTAATACACTATATCAATAGAGCCAAGGACAAAAACCATATGATTATCTCCATAGACGCAGAAAAAACATTTGACAAAATCCAACATGCATTTATGATAAAAACCCTACAAAAATTGGAATAGATGGTCTCTACCTCAAACTGATAGAAGCCATCTATGAAAAACCAACAGCCAATATCATACTAAAGGGTCAAAAACTGAAATCCTTCACACTCAAATCAGGAACAAGATAAGGAAGTCCACTATCACCACTCTTGTTCAATATAATTCTGGAAACATTAGCCATGGCAATTAGACAAGAGAAAGAAATAAAAGGAATAAAGATGGGAAATGAAGAAGTCAAATTGTCATTATTTGCAGATGACATGATACTCTATATAGAAGACCCCAAGAACTCCACCAAAAGTCTTCTAGACTTCATAACCAAATTCAGTCAAGTAGCTGGTTACAAGGTCAACCCACAAAAATCAATAGCTTTCCTCTACACCAATGACAGACTCACTGAGAGAGAAGTAGGGCAAATAATTCCTTTCACAATAGCATCCAAAAAACTGAAATACCTAGGAATCATCCTAACAAAAGAAATCAAAGACCTCTTCTCTGAAAACTATGGCACTCTGAAAAGAGAGATTGAAGATGATATCAGAAAATGGACAGACATCCCCTGGTCCTGGGTAGGAAGGATTAATATAGTGAAAATGGCCATACTTTCAAAACTGCTATATAGATTCAATACAATTCCAATTGAGATCCCAGCAGTATACTTCACAGTCCTTGATAAAACAATCCAAATATTCATTTGGAACAAGAAGAGACCTAGAATAGCAAAAGCAATTCTAGGTAACAGAGACATGGCAGGGGGTATCACAATCCCCAACCTGCAGCTATACTACAAAGCTACTGTGATAAAACAGCATGGTACTGGTAAAGAAACAGACCTCAGGACCAGTGGAACAGATTAGAAGATGCAGAAACAACGCCAGACACACTCAGTCATCTTATCTTCCATAAAGAAACCAAACACCCTCACTGGAGGAAAGATAGCCTCTTTAATAAATGGTGCTGGAAAAATTGGGTTTCAACTTGCCAAAGATTAAAACTAGACCTATATCTCTTGCCATGCACTAAACTGAAATTGAAATGGATTAAAAATCTAAATATTAAAATAGAAACTCTGAACCAGTTGGAACAGAGGTTAGGTAGAACCCTTGAAGACATTGGTGTAGGAAAAGATTTTATGAACAAAACCTCAGTTGCCCATGAACTAGCACAAACAATCAACAAGTGGGATCTCTTCTTATTAAAAGGCTTCTGCACAGCAAGAGAAACCACCAGCAATGTGAAGAGACAACCCACAATGTGGGAAAAAATCTTCACCTGCTGTTCCTCAGACAAAGGTCTACTATCTAGAATCTATAAAGAAGTTAAAAAGATCAGACCTCCCAAATTTAAAGACCCAATATGAAAGTGGGCATCTGAAATGAACAGACATTTCTCACACAAAGAAGTAGAAATAGCAAATAAATACATGAAAAAATGTTCAACGTCACTGGTCATTCATAAGATGTAAATGAAAACAACACTGAGATTCCATTTCACTGCAGAAAGAATGTCTGCTATCATGAAATCAACCAATAACAAATGCTGGCAGGGCTGTGGGGAAAGAGCAACCCTGCTCCACTGCTGGTAGGAGTGTAGACTGGTACAAGAAGTGTGGAAATCAGTATGGAGATACCTCAAAGAACTAGGACTGGAAGTCCCATTTGACCCTGCTATTCCACTTCTGGGGATCTTCCCCAAAGAATTAAAAGAATCATACCACAGTGATATATACTCACCCATGTTCATAGCAGCACAGTTTGTGGTAGCTAAAACTTGGAAACAGCCCAAATGCCCATCAACTGGAGACTGGATCAAGAAAATGTGGTTTTTTTATAAAATGGAGTACTACTCAGCCATAAAAAATGAGAAATTAGAGGCATTTATAGCTAAATGGATGCACATTGAGGCGATACTCTTAAGTGAAATGAATAGGACACACATGTATAAATACCGAATAGTTTCTCTTGTGTGAGAAACTGAAAATGTAAACAAGGACTAAAATGTATAATAGGTAATGTGAAATAAAAAGAAAAAGGGCAAAGGGAAAGGAAGTGGGAGGGCTAGGGGAAAGAAAAGAAGGATATGGAATTAATATGAGAAAATGGAAAAATAGGAACCAAATCTTTGTAAATAGGGAGGAATGGAGGGGTTGAAGGGAGGGCTGGGCAAGGGTGAAAAATAAGAACCAAGAGAGACTATGTAAAGGTGCAAACTTCCATTGATGAATGTCACTATATTGTATACCTAAAATGTACCAATGAATAGAATGAATAATTGATAATGCAAAATAGGAAGAAAAGGTCCAAAGGGGTAGGGGTAGTGGGAGGGGCATGGGAAAGGAAAGAAGGGAAAGGAAAAATGATGAGAAATGGAAAAAATGGAAATAAAGTCTTTGTAAACAGGGAAGGGTGGAGGGGGTGACGGGAGGGCTAGGAATGGGGAAAAAATAAGAACCAAGATTCATCATGTAAAGGTACAAGTTCCTAATGAAAAATTTAATTGTGTTGTATACCTAAAATGTACCAATAAAAGAATTAAAATAATAATAATAATTTTCTGTGAGAATTCAATAAATCCTGACTCTTATCTTTCTGTCTAAAATAAGAAAGAAATTTAAAGCACTGGGTATCTTTAAAAAGTAATATTTGAAATCAGAAAACAAAAGCTTAAGTACAATGAAGATCAAGGTTATTCTTAGAAGAGCTAAGTCCTCAATGAAATCAGAATTCAATATTCCCTAACTTTTCCCCCAAAATATAAAATACATCACAGCTTTATGCAGATAAATGCTGCTCAAAATGACCTGTTTTATCTAATGCATGTGTGGTACAAACACCAGAAGAATTAATCTACAAAGAAGCTAAATTATATTTAGAGAATAGCTGCTGTCTTCCTATACCTTGTAGGCAACCCTTCAGTATGAAAAATTGGGGATGGGGTGCTTTGTCTCAGAAATAGGTCCAATCATTGATGCAGACTTTGGCCAATCTACCATAGATATAAATATGATGGTGTACTACAGGCAGAATGAGTATGATGGATTTAGAGTTGCAGTTGATAGAGGGAAGGGGCTTGGTAGTGATTAAAGTCTAGGAATGGCTCCAGTTTCAGAAATATGGAATAAGCACTGTTCACACTGGTGTTCCACTGAGTGCAGCTATATATACTTCAGGGACAGAATGCATGGGTGTTCAGAGCCTCTGCAATGTAAATGAGGTAGGCAAACTGAGAAAGAAGACTAGGAGGAGAAAGAAATATTACTGAACTGAGAATGGGATGGGTTTGCCATCTTTTTTCTTCTGGTATCCCTTAATATGAAGTCAAAGAAGCCTGAAACCAGCAGGGCTCTGTCCAGACAGAGAAAGCTCAAAGAGAACCTCTCTGATTCTGATCAAAAGGCAGAAATTAAGTATCCTAACAATCAGAAAGTGTGGAGAGAGAGAGAGAGAGAGCACGCACAAGTGAGCCTTGGGAAGCCCAGGAGTGCAAGGGTAATCACAGAGAGGAAGCTACTCAGAAAATAGACCTGGTCCTCATAAAGATGTTTATGAATTCCCATGCATATCCATAAGCAATGCCTGTGTGGATCTGATCCTAAGCAGTGTACCAGTGAAATAAGTAGATTGTCTCCAAGTCCCAGACTGGCTCTAGGGTGGAGCAAATATGTGAGAGATCCAGGCAGCACTGCAAAAGTATTGAAGATGTAACCAGCATTGAAACCACAACCCATGGCAGGCTGATCAGAAGTTTATACTGAACTCATGTGGTTGATTACCTGCTAAAAGACGTATGTTAATATTTTCCTTATGATACGCACAACACTCAAAGACTCACTATTTTCAAAATGAATAAAAATACAATACAAAATGCATACAAATTTTTTAAAAATAGAATCTCAGTTCAGATGGATAATAGCAATCAATAAAAATGAATACTGAGATGGCATGGGTGTTTGGAATTATCTGACTATAAAGCAGCTGTTATAAAAGTGTTCCAGAAAGTAAGGGTTAGCATTCTTGAAATAAATAGACATACAGAAAATTTCACACAAAAAAGAATATATAAAAAATATCAAAAGGAAAATTTGAAACCAATAGCTACAATATAAAAAATTCTTAACTCTCTGGGGAGATTGGTAGCAGAATAGAGAGGACAGTAGAGATCATGAACCTGAAGATAGATCAATTGGAATCATCCAGTCTGAACACAAGAGAAGAAACAGAAGTTCAAAAATGAGCAGAAATTTGGGGAACTGTCAGCCCATCTTGAAAGGTCTAACATTTGTGTAATCAGAGTCCCAGAAACAGAAGAGGAAATAATATATTGCACAAAAAATTATTTGAAAAATAATGACTAAAACTTCCCAAATTTGGTGAAAGATATCATCCTAGAGTCTCCAGAAGCTTCACAAGTCCCAAACAGAGTTAGTGTAAATCTGAAACCCCATGCCTATTCCACTTAAAAAACAAACCCACTGGAAATCAAACACTAAAGAAAAACTGTTGGAAGCAGGCAAATAAAAATGAAAACAAAGCTCAATGTGTTTTTTAATATTAATTTCAATGACTCAACTTCTCCCCAGAAACAAAGGAGAGTGTTGCTAAGCTACAATTCTATGTCCTGTGAAATCATCCTCTAGGAATGAGGGTGAAATGAAGACATTCTCAGATGAAGAAAAGCTAAAAGAATTCATTTCCAGCACATCTGTTCTTTTTAAAAGGACACTCTTAAAGAAGAAAGAAGATAATGTCAGAAGAATACTTTGAATATCAGAAATACAGGAAGAGCAACAGAAATTTAAAATGTCTATGTAAATATAATTGATGACTGAAACTAAAAATATGCATTGTCCAATGGGATTTAATGTATGTAGTTGTGACACATAAAACAAGATAAAGGGGAGGGAATGATGCAACCCAAATGTTAATCAGGTACCTACATTCCTTATGAAGTGGTAAAACATGTATTCTAAGTGGACTGCAAAAAGATATAAATGTATCTTGTAATCACTACAGCAACCCATAAAAATTATACTGACATATAATAAAAATGTAGTAGACAAATTCAAATAAAATTTTAAAATAACCCAAAGTAAAGCAGGACAGTTGAGCAAAAGAGTAAAAATAAAGAAAACATAAGTAAATGGCAACTAAAATTCAACATACCAATAATGTCTTTAAGTACAAATAATTAAGTATACTAATTGAAAGATGGAGATTAAAACCATGATGCAACCTTATGCTGTTAAAGGTACTCAATCCAGATGTGATGATGCAGGCAAATTATAAGGAGAAAAAAATGTAGAGATGTTACCGTGCAACATATAAACACTAAACAAAAGAAACTTGTAGTGGCTGCATCAGGCTATGTAGACTTTGTAACAAAGAAAATTACCAGAGATAAGCAGGGCTTGATGGTGCACAGGTGTAGTCCCACCTACTTTGGGGGCTGAGGCAGGAAGATTGCAAGTTCAAAGCCAGCCTGGGCCACTTAGCAGGACCTTGTTTCACAAGAAAACACAATGGGTAGGGAGTAGTCTGGCAATATAGCTCAGAGTATCCTAAGTTCAGTTCCTTGTACTGTACCAAGAAAAAAAGAACTCAGAAAATTCTCAAGGATAAATACTGATATTACATAATGAAAAAAAGGTCAATTCACCAAAAGACCTACAATCCTAAATAAATATTCTCACAACAACAGAGATCCAAATAATCAAAACTTATGAAACTGAAAGGAAAAACACCTAAATAATTCCACAATATAGTTGGAGACTTCAACACTCCTCTCTCAGGTATTTGATAGAAATAATTGAGAATAAAGAAGGAATGGACAACGCCATCAACAATCTGTGTCTAATTGGCAATCCCTTCAACAACAGCTGTGCATGTAGAACATTCAGTACTTGTGGAACATTCACTAGACAGAGTACGTCTAGATATTTTAAAAAAAAAACCTTAACAAATGTAGCAGAATGGAAGTTATTCAAAGCATGCTCTCTACATATAACTGAATTAACCTAATTAAGAGAGGTGTAAAAGGAAAATCTCCAAATCCTTTTGAACAATCAATGCATCATAGAGGAAGTGTCAAGAGAAATTAGAAAATATTTTAAACTAAACAATATGAAAACATTAAAAATCTAAGCTTGCAGGATATAACTTATGTAATACTTAAGAAAAGAACTTCTAAAATTAAAGATATATTCTAACAAAGAAGAAAACTTTCAAATATATCATCAAAGCTTCTTTTAGAAACTGGGGGGAAGGAGAAAAAAAAAGTTGAAAATAGGAAAAAAGAATTGAAAACAGGAAAAATAGAAAATAATTGATAAAACCAGAAGCTGATTCTTTAAAAAGTGATAGAATAATTATACTTCTAACAAGACTGACGATGAAGAAGAAAACAGATAGTATAGAAATACTACCCATATTGGGAATGAAAGAAGGTTCTCCCAAGGACCTTGTAGTCTGCAAGTTGAGAAATTTTGGAAAAAACCATGTATTCACCCAAGTACAGCATTAAATCAAAATAACAGTATTCATCTATTTACAGAGTATGGGCCATATTAAGTAAAAATTAGATCAGCTGTGAGAAACATGAAAAATCTTATCAAAGGAACTGTGTCTAATTGGCATTTATTAAACAATCCCCCAACAACAGCTTGAGGAAGATGAAAATGTGGAAGTAGTCTGCCAGGAGATGGCATGGTGCTCTAGTGTCAGAACCACTGGCTTTTTAATTCTTGTTGTTCCACCATTCACTCCATTCTCAAGCTGAGTTCATGGTGCAAGATGGCTGCTGGAGCAAATCATTAAACATCCATTCCACTCAGCTAGAAGGAAGGAACTAGAAAGAGCCAGGAAACATTGAGGTACTCTTTCCAAAAGATGCAAACATAACAGCCACTCTATGCCCTTGACTAAAACTTTTCATGTAGCCATGTCTAACTGCAAAAATAGATAAAACAAAATATGATCTTCATGCCAACTGTTCAGCTGCCCAGGTCATATAATGAAGGAAGAAGCAGATATTTTCATAGCAGTTTCTACCTCTCAAAAACTACAATTCTTTTTGCCAAGGGAAAAAGAAACTGTATTCTCTGTTGGGTCCAACTGGGAATGTCTACTTTCAACTCAAAATCTTGTCCCAGTTTATCTAGTGTGAATAGGTCATGTCTGTTAAACTATGAGTCTTGCACAATAAAATGAGACTTCACACACAACCAGAGCCATCCTCCCCAGTTTTGTTAATCTCTCCCATCCTCACAGACATCCCAGTTCAGATGTTACTCCACTCAAAAAGCAAGATAGTAGCCACCTGGATGAAGTTCGAAATGGTGCACATCAAGGACTTTCAAGAGTACAAGAAATTGAGATGCCCCTTCCCAGGGAGCGTTCCCTTTTGTCTATTGTTTTTCTTTTTTCTCTCTCTTATCTTCTCTTTCCCTCAGAACCCTCATTCACTCCATCAGTAATGCCTTTTGTAAGAACCTACAAAATATATTCTGACTCCTACCACTTCTCCCAGTCTCTACTGTATTCAGTCTTTCTCTGGATCCAGGGAAGATTGGGTCTAGGCTCCCACCCCCGAGCCAGGATAGCAAAATCTGTAGGTGCTTGCTTCCGGGCTCATTTGCATATAACCTAAGCATATCCTCCTGTGTATTTTAAATCATCTCTAGGTTGCTGATAATACTCAATACAGTGTAAATGATATATAAATGGTTGTTTAGGAATTAATGACAAAGAAAAATTCTGTACAAGTTCAAAATAGACAAAGTTGTTTTTCTGAATACTTTTGAACCAGGATTTGTTGAATCTATGCATATGACGCTGTAGATACAGAAGATCAACTGTACTTCAGTCAAAACTATTCTCTTTTGAGACATTTTCGTTCTTTGTATATAAAAGAAGGCCTATCACTTTCATAGGTTAACGTCAGGCATTGACAAATTTTACATGTTCAGCACAGGATGTTTTAGACTTTAAACACCATCCAATCTCTGTTTCATTTACTTCATTCTACCCTTGGAAAACAAAACAATGATAGTCCATATGTAAAGAAAGGGTCATGACTGTTACAATAAAACTCTATTTAAACAATATCTCTGGGTCAAATTTGACCCACTAAGTATAGTTTTTCCAACTCTTGTTCTAGAATCTTACTGCAACAAGTCGCTGCAGTATGTTTTCATTCCTTAAAACTTATTTTACTGTCTTCATTTGTATTCATTATAAACCAATTCCCTGTTAAAGCTCATTGTCCTTTTCAATTTTCCTTTTTGTTTTAAATGAATTTTATTGGTACATTGTAGGTATACAATATAATGACATTCATCATTGGAAATATATCCCTTTACCTAATCTCTCTTGGTTCTTATTTTTCCCCCTTCCCCTGCCTTCCCTTCACCCTCCATCCCTCCCTTTACAAAGACTTTGTTTCCATTTTTTCATTTTCTCATATTAATTCCATTCCCTTCTTTCATTTTCCCTCCCCCTCCCACTTACCCTTCCCCTTTGCCCCTTTTCTTCCTATTTCACATTATCTATTATACCTTTTAGTTCTTATTTACACTTTCAGTTTCTCACACTAGAGAAACTATTCAGTATTTATACACGTATATTTATTTCACTTGAGTATCGCCTCAATGTGCATGCATTTAGCTATAAATGTCTCTAATTTCTCATTTTTTGCAGATGTGTAGTACTCTATTTTATATTTTTTAAAAACCCACATTTTCTGTATCCAGCCTCCAGCTGATGGGCAATTGGGCTGCTTCCAAGTTTTAGCTATTACCAATTGTGCTGCTATGAACATGGGTGCACATATATCACTGTAGTATGATGCTTTTAATTCTTTGGGGAAGGTACCCAGCAGGGGAATAGCTGGGTCAAATGGGACTTCCAGTCCTACTTCTTGTAGGTGTCTGCGTACTGATTTTCACAGTGGTTGCACCAGTCTACACTACCACCAGCAGTGGAGCAGGTTGTCTCTTTTCCCACAGCGCCACCAGCATTTGTTATTGGTTGATTTCTTGGTAGCAGCCATTCTTTCTGGGGTGAGGTAGAATCTCAGCATTGTTTTCATTTGCATCTCTTGAATGACTAGTGATGTTGAACATTTTTCATATGTTTCTTTGCTATTTCTAATTCTTTGTCTGAGAAATGTCTCTTCATTTCAGATGCCCATTTTTGGATTGGGTCTTTACATTTGGGAGGTCTGATTTTTTAAATTTTTTATACATTCTAGATAGTATTGTCTGAGGAACACCAGGTGAAAATTTTTTCCCACATTGAGGGTTGTCTCTTCACACTAGTAGTGGTTTGTCCTGCTGTACAAAAGCTTTTTAATAAGAAGAGATCCCACTTGTTGATTGTTTGTGTGAGTTCACAGGGAACTGAGGCTACACCAATGTCTTCAAGAGTTCTACCTAACCGCTGTTTCAACTGGTTCAGTGTTTCTGTTTTAATATTTAGATCTTTAATCCATTTTGATTTTAGTTTAGTGCATGGTGAGAGATATAGGTCTAATTTTAATCTTTGGCAAGTTGAAACCGAATTTTTCCTGCACCATTTATAAAAGAGGCTATCTTTCTTCCAGTGAGGTTATTTGACTCCTTTGTCAAAGATGAGGTGGCTGAGTATGTATAGAGTGGTTTCTGCATCTTCTAATCTGTTCCACTGGTCCTCAGGTCTGTTTCTTTGCCAGTACCATGCTGTTTTTATCACAGTAGCTTTGTGGTATACATTCAAGTTGGGGGTTGTGATACCCCCTGCCATGTCTCTGTTGCCTAGAATTGCTTTTGCTATGCTAGGTCTCTTCTTGTTCCAAATGAATTTTTGGATTGTTTTCTCAAGGCCCCATGAAGTATGCTGCTGGAATTTCAATTGGAATTGCATTGAATCTATATAGCAGTTTTGGAAGTATGGCCATTTTCACTATGTTGATTCTTCCTGCCCAGGAGCAAGGGATGTCTTTCCATTTTCTGATATCATCTTCAATCTCTCTTTGCAGAGTGTTATAGTTTGCTTAGAAGAGGTCTTTGATTTCTTTTGCTAGGTTGATTCCTAGGGATTTCAGTTTTTTGGATAAAATTGTGAAAGGAATTGTTAGCCCTATTTCTCTTTCAGTGAGTCTGTTGTTTGTGTAGAGGAAACCTATTGATTTTTGTGTATTGACCTTGTATCCAGCTACTCTACTGAATTTAGTTATTAAGTCTAGAAGACTTTCGGTGGAGTTCTTGGGGTCTTCTATATAGAGTATCATGTCATCTACAAATGACAATTTGACTTCTTCATTTCCTTTCTTTAGTTCTTTTTTTTTCTTTCTCTTGTCTAATTGCTGTGGCTAAAGTTTCCAAAACTGTATTGAACAGGAGTGGTGACAGTGGATATCCTTGTCTTGTTCCTGATTTTAGTGTAAAGGATTTCAGTTTTTGACCATTTAGTATGATATTGGCTGTTGGTTTTTCGTAGATGGCTTTCATCAGATTGAGGTAGAGACCGTGTATTCCAAC
Organism: Heterocephalus glaber; assembly: GCF_053883595.1. Taxonomy (NCBI): domain Eukaryota; kingdom Metazoa; phylum Chordata; class Mammalia; order Rodentia; family Bathyergidae; genus Heterocephalus; species Heterocephalus glaber. The sequence continues at coordinate 2,043,978 of NW_028258146.1, read as the reverse complement.
TTTTTTGTAGGGTTTGTATCATAAATGTGTGTTGGATTTTGTCAAATGCTTTTTCTGCATCTATGGAGAGGATCATATGGTTTTTTGTCCTTGGCTCTACTGATATAATGTATTACATTGATTGATTTGCATATGTTGAACCATCCCTGCATCCCTGAATGAATCCCACTTGATCAGGGTATATGATCTTCTTGATGATCTTCTGCATTCTATTTGCCAGTATCTTATTAAGGATTTTTGTATCTATGTTCTTTAGTGAGATTAGCCTATAGTTCTCTTTTTCAGTTGGGTCTTTCTCTGTTTTGGGGATCAAGGTGATGTTTGCTTCCAGGAATGAATTTGGGAGTATTGCTTCCCTTTCAATTTCATTGAAGAATTTAAACAGTAATGGCAGTAGTTCCTCTCTAAATGTCTTGTAGAATTCGGCAGTGAAGCCATGAGGACCCAGACTTTTCTTAGTTGCTAAGTTTTTGATTATGTTTTTAATTTCTTTGATTGATATTGGGTTTTTTAGAATTTAAAGGTCTTCTTTGTTCAACTTTGGTAATTCATACATATCTTGGAATCTGTCCATTTCCCCTGTGTTTTCCATCTTATTGGTGTATAGGTTCTCAAAGTGGGTATTGATGATCCTCTGGATTTCTGCTGGGTCTGTTGTAATTTCACCCTTTTCATTCCTAATTGCATGGATTTGGGCCTTTTCTTTCCTTTCTCTGACAAGGTTGGCTAAGGGTTTGTCAATTTTGTTTTTTCTTTTGAAGAACCAATTCTTGGCTTCATTGATTTTTATATATCATTCTCTTAGTCTCCATTCCACTGATTTCTGCTCTGATCTTTATAATTTCCTCCCTTGTATGACCTTTGGGTTTGTCCTGCTCTTCTTTTTCTGGAAGCTTGAGGTTCAGCATCAGGTTGTTTAATTGGGCTTGCTCTGTTTTCCTAATATGAGTATTCACTGCTATGAATTTCCCTCATAAGACTGCTTTCATTGTGTCCCATAGATTCTGATATGTTGCATTGTCATTGTCATTTAATTGTAGGAACTGTCTTATTTCTTGTGTAATTTCCTCTATGACCCATTGGTTATTCAAAAGTGTATTGTGAAATTTCCATGTGTTCATGAAATTCTTGCAGTTTCTTTTGCTATTGATCTCCAATTTCATCACACTATAGACTGATAATATACAGGGGATAACTTCAATTCCTTTGCACTTACTTAAACATGTTCTATAAGCGAGTATGTTGTCTGCTTTGGAGAATGACCCATGTCTAGCTGAAAAGCATGTGTATTCTGATTTTGTGGGGTGGAACACTCTGTGAACATCTGTTAAGTTCATTTGTTCAAGAGTTTGATTGAGCTCTAGTGTTTTGTTGCTTATTTTTTGTCTAGTTGACCTATTTATTTGTGATAGTGGTGTACTGAGGTCCCCCACTACTATTGTATTAGTGCTTATTTGGCTTTTCATGTGCATTAGTATTTGTTTTATATAGTTGGGTGCACTAATGTTTGGTTCATAGATGTTTATGATTGTCATCTCTTCCTGTTGGATTGTTCCCTTTACAAGGATGTAGTGTTCTTCTTTGTCTCTCTTAATCAGTGTTGCTTTGAAATCCACTTGATCTCCAAAGAGGATAGCTACTCCTGCTTTTTGGGGGGTTCCTGTCACATGGAGTACTGTTTTCCATGCTTTAACTTTCAGTCTATGAGTTTCTTTTTGAATTAAGTGTGTTTCTTGTATGCAGAATATTGTTGGATCTTACTTCTTGACCCATTCTGCCAGTATATTTCTTTTGATTGGCAAATTGAGACCATTATTCTTGATGGTTATTACTGATACATATTGACTTATCATTATCATGACTATTTCTTTTTGTTTGATCCTCCCCCTTTGTGTTTAATTTCTTGTCATGCCCAATGGATTCATTCTTCTGGGCTTCCTGGGTTGTGATACTCAGTGTTTTTTCCTAGGATATTGTCTACAAATTTTTGGAGTGGTGGTTTGATACTCATGAAGTTCCTAAGGTGCTCTTTGTCATGAAAGTATCTCATTTCTCCAAAAATTTTGTAAGATAGTTTTGCAGGGTATACCAATCTGGGTTGGAGGCTGTTTTCCTTTAGGGCTTGGAATACCTCACTCCAAGCTCTTCTTGCCTTGAGGGTTTGCACTGAGAAGTCTGCTGTGATTCAGATAGTCTTTCCTTTGCATGTGATTTGTTTTTTTCTCTGACTGCTTGCAGAATTTTGTTCTTCTTTGAGGTTTCTGGAATCTTAACTATTATATGCCTATGTGTAGATTTTTTTTGATCAAGGCTAGTTGGAGTCCTGTATGCCTCACTTATCAATATGTCAAGTTCTTTTCCCCTGCTTGGGAAGTATTCTGCCATCACTTCTGTGAACAGTTTTTTTATGTCATCTGCACTCTCTCCTGTTTCTTCATTGACTCCAACCATTCTTAGGTTATTCTTCTTTGTATTGTCTAGCAGCTGCTGGATTGATTTGTCTTGGTCCCTTACAATTTTAAAGAAATTTTTCTTTTCCTGGTCACTAATTACAATCTTATCTTCCCTATCTGAAATTCTGTCCTCACATTTTTTCATTCTGCTATGTAAACTTTCAATGGAGTTTTCAATCTCCTGGAAATCTGTTTGCATCTGTTTTATGGATTCCATTTGTTTCTTATGTTGGGATTCCATCGTGTTCCTTAGCTCCTTTATTTTTTTATCTGTGTCTACTCTAAATTTATTAATCATGTCTTGCACTATGGGAAAAATCTCTGCTGTTATCTGAATAATTATTTCTGATTTCATTTTTTTCAGATCCTTTTTTGTTGCCAGTTCAGGGCTTCCAGGTGGTTGAAATTCAGATTGTTCCATCTCGTTTGCCTTTGGGGTTGCTTTAGGTGATCTGGAAGTCTGGTTTTAGAGACTTGCTTATGTGCCTTTTCATTTCAAAGGAGTGGGGGGAGCATTGTGCTACTGGCCCCCTCCCAGCTCACCTCCTCAGTGCTGGGAGTAGTGGTACAGCGGCCCAGAAGGCTCCTCCTCAGCGCTGGGGCTGGGCTGGCTCTCAAAGTTCATTATCCTTTATTGTATTAACTACTATTTTCAAGTATGTCATTTCATTCGGTCATGGATATGAAAACATACTTCACAGTGACTTTTCTTTGCAAAAATACAGTATAATCATCCCACATGCTTGAAATCAATACTTTTTCATTTCTGAAGATAGTGATCTATATGATGAAATTGCTTTACATATTCTGATTTCATCCTCTAAGAAAACTAAATGCTCTAATTAATGAATTCTCTAATTAAATGTTTTCCTTCTCTCTGAACTTTAGGAATATAAGGATAGTCAGATTAAAAATTAATTAAACTGGCAATTTTTTCCTTCTGTCAGAAAATATATCAGGACTCAAAGTATATTTTGTTCCAGAAGTTTTCCAGGATGGAAAGGTGGCATCCATAGTGCCACTTTTATGTAGAATATGGAGTTATGTAAAAACAGGAAGAATAAGCATGTGAGAAAAAAAAAGTTTAAAAGCAATGATTTGTCATCTAAATCTAATGCATAGTCATGTTGTTTTGCCTTCAAAGTAGTTTTAATCAATTTGAGCCACCACTTTAAAAAAATATTTTGCATAAAAATTCCAGTTATCTATTATGCCTTTTTAAAAAGTAGGTATTAGCTATATCTGGCAACTCTGGGGTCAAACTATTTCAGCATAATTACAAGCTACAACTGAACCAGTTGCTTTCAGATGGAGTGTTTCTCAGTTTTCCACAATGGCCACTATTCCATACTGTATACTCAACACTGGAACAAAATATCAGCTGTGAATTATGTTGTCTTTGCATGGTTATTTTTATAATAAAGAAATATTTATTTTTTCTGGGCTCTTTTGCCAAATAAAAGCTAGAAAATAAATGATTGAGAAGTTTGTGTGATTTAAGAAAAAACTGGGAAGAGAACAAACAGCTTACTTATTTTGCCAGCCTGACCACCATAGGCATTTGAGTTTTAGCCAGGTAGAGAAGAAAAAGTTAGCTAGGGAGCTGGATTTGAATTCTAGTTTTAGTTCTCATTTATTGCAAGGGGACCTCTGAGCAAGATACATACCCCTTCTATTCCTCCTCTTCTTCCCTTATTAAATAAAGAGTTTTATATAAGTCAGAGCATTTGGGCTATAAAAGAAAATTATAATACTTACTTCTTCCCCTGCTATGTGCAATCATGATGGGTCTATAAATCCAAGCATCTATTATGTATGGAAGATAAATAGGGTCTCTTGGGCTTCCCCTCCCAAAGATCTGCCTACTTTCTGCCCTGCTTCAAGCAGTAGGCCACCTACCATAAGCTGGGCCTGTCACAGGCTGAAACTTTGAACAGCAGGTAAGGAACACAAAGGCACATAAGTGTGATATTAGGTACCACGAAAAGTATTTTAAAGCTAAAGAAGCAAGTCTAAGAAATGATAATGAACTAAAAAATTGTAAGTAGGTTGGTGGCAGCAGTTGCAGAAATGGACCCAATATATGGCAAACAAGGCAATGATACTGAGAAGGACAAATCCCGACCTTGTGCCCTTGTGCCTCTTACTATAAAAGATTTAGCAAAATCTTTTATGGAGCCTAAACTATAAAAGACATTGGGAAGAACAGAAACTGTTTGAAGCAGTGGCAGAACACCAGGATCCCTGACTCACAGAACGCATCTCTGTATTTGCCCCTGAAGTACTTCTGATCATTTAAGACATCTCCAGGAAGAAAACCATGAGATGATATCATCAGCATGTTCTCTTGAAGCTCCAATTTTGCCACCTGAATGACAGAAAAAGTAGTTGAGTTTCCACTGAGTGACTCAGCTCAGAGATTCTAGCTAGATGATGTCTGTAAGATAAATCTTGACAGCCAACTGAGCCATGAGAATTGTTCCCTTGGGAACTGCAATAGCACCAGTAAATCACTCTCATTGACTACTGATGAGAAGGACCAGCTTCCAGGCTACTGTCATCAGAGACAGAACTAGAGACAATGACCTCAATGTTAACAGCTGAAGGTCTAATCGTCAATTCCTGAGGCACTGAACCCTCAAACATATGGGAGACCTCTGCTGTTGGACAACTGAGGGCATCTTTATGGCCCACCTCTCCCTTGCACATCAATATGTCTTCATCCTTTGTTTAGCATGGGAAAGTGAGCAGAGGAGAAAACAGGCCCTCGTGGCCTCTTAGCATGAGCAGTCAGCAGGAAGAAAAGAGGAATGTAAGAAAAAATATCATATTTACTGAAGATTTGTTTTGAATGACCAGCCACTTGGGGCAGCAGGCAGCTGGAAGCACAATATGAAACTATTACAATATTTAAACAGAGCTATGCTAATAGCAGACACAATAGGGCAGAAAGCCCGAGTTGCAGGAACCATTAATTCTTTTTGGAGATTTCAGAATAATTATTTTTTTCATTCAGTAAATATCCTGACTTCACACTGCTCTCTTGGCTAAGCCTCTCGTGGGGCTGGTGTTTAGACAGAATGACACAGAAAGCTCAGTCAGCAGATCAAGGCCTTCATCTTGCAAAAAGGTCTTGTTTACTGAGTTAGTGCAACTGGTGCTGCAAAATGTAACTGTACCTTACTTTTCTGGGTGTATTACTGCTATGGTCTGAATGTTTATGACCCGTCCAAATTCGTGTCTTGGTAGGGGTCTTTGAGAGGTGATTAGATCATGAGGGTGGAACCTCGTAATGGAATCTTCATAAAAGAGGTCCAGGGGGCACATTGGCTCCTTCTATCATGTAAAGACCCACCAAGTAAACACCATCATGAACTAGGAGACAGGCCCTCACCAGACATGCAATCTGCCATGCCTTCATTTTGAACTTTCTGGTCTCTAGAACTGTGAGGAATGAATTTCTGTGACTTTAAGCCATGTGGTTTATGGTATTTTGTAATAGCAGCAAAAATGGACTAACACTGCTGTCAGTAAAAAACTCTTCTATCTCAAAAAGGACCGAGTCATTGGAGGAGCTCAGATGTAATGTAATGTGAAAGACTGTCTTACTTTTACCAAAAAGAGTTTAATTCTTCAAGAAGACACATGAATAAAGTTTGGAAAGTTTGAAAAGGAAGACTCTCATCTTCTTAATCTCTCTGGAAATCAGAAAGACTCCTGACTTCACCAACATTAAAGAATGTTTCATCACAATCTTCACAGGATAGGACACTATGACTGGTTCTAGGAGTCATAATAAAATATCTGACCTCCCTCCACATGGGTTGTGAACGGCTGTACCTAGCAAGATGTATTTATCAAATGGAAGAACCTAAGAAACAAAGAAAATAAGCAGTCAGTCCAGGAAGAAAGCCATTAGATACACGACCTGTTGCCCTTGACACTCAAAGGCTGTCCTTGTGGCTCTAAGGACATGAAAGTGCAAAGCAGAGCAACACTGTCATCCAAGAAAGATCTGGATCTAGATGTACATCCCAGCTATACCACATACAATCTTGACAATATTCAATTACTCAGTTTTTCCAACTGTGAAATGGAAGTAAATATCAACAGGTACATGGACAATTAAAGAAGGAGATATATGTTGTAAAGGGCTTCCTACAGTGCTTCACACATCCTACATGTTCAACAACTGGTAACTTTGATTACATCAACTTTACCCAACACAACTGGTGAACAGAATAGTAAGCCAAAGGTTTTCAAAACTATATGTGCAATACAATCACCTGGGGAAAGTTTTCAATGACCTACAGGGACTCTATCTGAGATCAACTGCACCAAATCGCTCAAGTGAAAATGTGTATGACTAGCATGGCTATGTGTGTTTTCATTGAACCTTCAAAATGACTCTGATACAGCTCATGTCTGAACTAGAATTTTCAGTCCAGTGCATGTAACTGGAGATGATGTGTATCTGTAAATGTAATTACAGCCAAAGCAGCAGCCATAGTTATATACTCAGCATGGTCTAAGAGAATCCAGAGAGGAGAGGAGCAAAGAGGAAAAGACAGAGTCAACACAATCTCAAAACCACTCTATCCTCATGTCAACCGAAGATGTCATTTACTAAAGCCCTTCTAAGCACAACCCACAGGTAACTTCCATATGTCCGATGATTAAAAGGCTTAACAGAAAGCATAAAACTAAATAGCTAACATATGCAAAAAATAAAATATTTCTTTAGTAAATATAAGGCAGGTAGCAATTGAACCATCATTCCCTTATTCTCTGTCCTTCCAGGAATGCTTCTTTTTTGGCATTCACTTGTAAAAATTATACTCAGCCTACATTTTCAATTTCACATTGAAAAAACCATTCCAGGGATGACTTTCTAATTAAATTTATCAGTCTGTTCTGTAAACTGGAAAGCATCACGCAGAAAGCAAAGTAGATGACTGGCTGCTAGCATGATATTAGGAAAACAGAAAGATTTTGCAGTGTCCTTTTTATCTGCTTTACAATGCAGAAATTACCTTTAAAGCCTTAACATTTTTGTACCACACTTTTGAATCTTGGCCATATACTGAAATCTCCCAAGAGTCCCTGAAAATTTTAGATCTCAGTCTCAGGTATTCTGATTTACGGCAGTTACCTTGGGACCCAGTTATTGGTGATTTTAAAGCTTTTGGGGAAGATTCCAGTGTTCATGTAAAATTGATAACAACTGCTTCAATTATAGTTTCAATACTGTTTTAAAAATAATTCATATTGAGGGCATATTTTAAGCTATTAGCACCTTCACTTGCTTTAGTATTTCTGATAGTCTTCTGAGGGATTACTGAGATTGGGTTGCCAGATAAAATGTATCATGAACATTTAAACATAAATATCAGAATAACAAAAATCATGGGACATATTTATGCCAAAAGACATCCCTATTTGATATCAAAAATACCATTTTGTCTGTTTGCTTTGTATTTTTATTTGCTATTTCTGTCAATCTAGCCTAAGGGCCTCAGGAAAAGTGGAGAGAAACTTCTATTAGAATCAGGAGAGGAAAGAAATTATAGATCTCACATGGCTTACCTTGCCTTTCATCCCTCATTCTTCATGTCACTACACTTTAATTTCCGGTAAGGAACACCTTTTCCCATTCTCAGACAATGTGACTATAGGGTGGGTACGTGGCCTAGGCCTGCCAGTCAGAATTCTCTATCTTCCTGGCCATGATGATAAGCATCGGTATGGTTGACATTTAAACCAAGCTACATCAAGAAGACACTGTCCCAGAATGTTTGTATGATAGAGGGAGGGAGGTACTCTTTCTTCTAAGAGCAGCTGAAAAGATAGACTACAAACCTGGAGCTATTGGCAGGCTCCTTCCTATCCTATTCAATAGGCTTCTCTGAATAAAGCCAATGAGAAAGAGAGCAGAACTCAGAAAAGAGAGCCCAGATACTAATGAACCTGTGGATCCAGTCATTCTGGAATTCTGTGTATTGCACTTTTTGAGATGCCAATTAATGACTTTGTTTAGCTTCCACCACTTCAAGTCAGTTTTCTATCATTAGCTCCCAAAAGAGAGCTGAGTAATACATATAATTATAGAGATTAAGAAGCTGGAATCCAAAGATAAGCTTTCACCTGCCTTACTTTTTTAACCCTAAGAAATGGTTCCTCCACATGCACTAGTATTTAATTTTTCTAAATAGTCTTCACTGCCTCCCACAGTTCCTAATTCAATATTTCCTCCTCTGTACCCCTCACAGCTTATACTTTCTATCATGTTATGTCTCATAGCTCCCCCAGATGTTTTCCTTATCTCTGAATTCCCAAAGCCGAGCACCTAAGAAATGCTGAATCAATGTTTGTTAAATCAAATTGACTGAGTAGACAGCTGGTGATGATTTCTTCAAACATTATGTTGAGCCACAACCTAGGACAATTCCAGAGGTGAGGGAAAGTTGTGGAGGGCAGAGCCGACCCCAATCACTTAGAACAATTGCCTCCATCTGCCATCTGTGCAGGGTGAGGATAAAGTTTTGGGTTTTTGTTTTCAACATAACCCCACTGTCACTAGATTTTGTTTTACCTAATTACTTGAGCTACATATATAGTCATCCTTCTGTATCTATGTAACCCCTACAGATACTGAAATCTGCAGAATCTCAAGTCTTTTATAAGAAGTAGCATAGACCCATCTTTTGCACTATTATATTCCAGCCTTGGAGCCTGCAAAATAGTTCTTATTTGTTCTGTGAAAAACCAAGCTCCTGAGGTCTGTACATGCCCTACCAAGGTATCAGTCCTGTGGAACACGCCAAATCAGCCCGCGCCCCGGCAACAATCCACTGGACCCCCACCCCTGCTCCTCTGTACAGTCACCTGGTTCCACACCACAAAGATGCAGAGGACACCGGACCACCAGACCACGGTACTGAGTAGCGCTGCTCCTGGCCCAGAGGTAGGGGCTTCTGAGCCACCCTCCCACTGCTCCTGGTCCACAGAAAGGGGCTTCCTGGTCACCATCCCTCCCGCTGCTCCCAGCCCAGAGGAAAGGGCTTTTGGGCCACCTTCTGTCGCGCCACTCCTAGCCCAGAGGAAGTGGCTTCCAGGCCACCATCCCTCCCACTGCTCCAGGCCCAGAGGTAGGAGCTTCTGAGCTGCCATCCCACTGCTCCTGGACAAGAGGAAGGGGCTTCCCAGCCAACATCCCTCCTGCTGTTCCCAGCCAACAGGAAAGGGCTTTTGGGCCACCATCCCTACCGCTACTAATGGCCCCTATCCCACCTCTCCCAGCTCAGAGGAAGTAATCTGTGCAGGCACCAACAGCCCCCCACCCCAGTCGAAATGAGAAAACATGTAAATAAGTTTCAAAACCAGACTTACAGATCACCTACAGCAACCCCAAAGGGAAATGAGATGGAACACTCTGATACTCAAACACCGGGACCCACTGAACTGGCAACAAAAGGGGATCTGGAAAAAATGAAATCAGAAATAATTTCTCAGATAACAGGAGAAATTGTGCCCCTAGAGCAAGACATTATTAATAAATCTAGAGAGGAGCTCAGGAACATAATGGAATCCCAACATGGGAAACAAATGGAACCCATAAAACAGATGCAAATAGATTTCCAGGACGTGAAAAACTCCATTGAAAGTCTACACAGCAGAATGAGCCAATGTGAGGACAGAATTTCAGATATAGAAGATAAGATTGCAATTAGTGACCAGGAAAAGAAAAATTGCTTCAAAATTATAAGGGAACATGAGAAATCAATCCAGCAGCTGCTAGATGATGCAAAGAAGAATACCATAAGACTGATTGGGCTAAATGAAGAAACAGGAGAGAGCGCAGATGACATAAAAAATCTCTTCAGAAAAATAATGGCAGAAAACTTCCCAAGCAGGGGAAAAGAGCTTGACATACAGATAAGTGAGGCATATAGGACTCCAAATAGCCTTGATCAAAAAAAATCTACACATAGGCACATAATTGTTAAGATTCCAGAAACTCAACAGAAAAGCAAAGTTCTACAAGCAGTTAGAGAAAAGAAACAAATCACATACAAAGGAAAGCCCATCAGAAACACAGCAGACTTCTCAACACAAACCATCAAGGCAAGAAGAGCTTGGAGTGACATATTCCAAGCCCTAAAAGGAAACAGCCTCCAACCCAGATTGATGTACCCTGAAAAACTATCTTTCAAAATGGATAGAGAAATAAAATACTTTCATGACAAACAGCACCTTAGGAACTTCGTAAATACCAAACCAGCACTCCAAAGAATTTTACACAATATCCTAGGAACAGACATTGAGGATCACAACCCCAGGAAGCAAAGCAGAATGAACCTACCTGGCATAACAAGAAATTAAATGTAAAGAATGTAAAGGGGGAGAACCCAACAAAAAGAAAAAGTCATGGCAATGACAAGTCAATACTTTTCAGTTATAACCATCAATGTTAATGGTCTCAATTCACCAATCAAAAGAAATAGACTGGCAGAATAGGTCAAGAAGCAAAATCCAACAATATGCTACATACAAGAAACACACTTAATTCAAAAGAGAACTCATAGACCGAAAGTTAAAGGGTGGAAAACAATACTGCATGCGACAGGAACCCAAAAAAAGCAGGAGTAGCTATCCTCTTTGCAGATCAAGTAGATTTCAAACCAACACTAATTAAGAGAGACAAAGAGGGACACTACATCCTTGTAAAGGGAAGAATCCAAGAGGAAGAGATGACAATCATAAATATCTATGCACCAAACACTAGTGAGCCCAACTATATAAAACAAATACTAATGGACATGAAAAGTCATATATGCACTAATACAATTGTAGTGAGGGACCTCAACACCCCACTATCACAAATAGATAGATCAACTAGACAAAAAATAAGCAATGAAATACTAGAACTCAATTGAATTCTTGAACAAATGTACTTAACAGATGTTTACAGAGTCTTCCACCCCACAAAATCAGAATACACATTCTTCTCAGCTGCACATGAGTCATTCTCCAAAATAGACCTCATACTCACACATAGAACATGTTTAAGTAAGTGCAAAGGAATTGAAGTTATCCCCTGTATATTATCACACCATAGTGCGATGAAATTGGAGATCCATAGCAAAAGAAACTCAAAAAATTTCATAAACGTGGAAATTGAACAGCACACTTCTGAATAACCAATGGGTCACAGAGGAAATTAAAGAAGAAATAAGACAGTTCCTACAATTAAATGACAATGACAATACAACATATCAGAATCTATGGGACACAATGAAAGTAGTCTTACGAGGGAAATTCATAGCAATGAATATGCATATTAGGAAAACAGAATGAGCCCAATTAAACAACCTGATGCTGAACCTCAAGCTTCTAGAAAAAGAAGAAAAGGACAACCCCAGAGCTCATACAAGGGAGGAAATTATAAAGATCAGAGGAGAAATCAATGCAATGGAGACTAAGAGAATGATACAAAAACTCAATGAAGCCAAGAGTTGGTTCTTTGAAAGAATCAACAAAATCGACAAACCCTTAGCCAACCTTGTAAGAAAAAGGAAAGAAAAGGCCCAAATCCATGCAATTAGGAATGAAAAGGGTGAAACTACAACAGACCCAGCAGAAATCCAGAGGATCATCAATACCTACTTCCAGAACCTGTACGCCAATAAGATGGACAACACAGAAGAAATGGACAGATTCCTAGATACATATGATTTACCAAAGTTGAATGAAGAAGACCTACAAATTCTGACAAACCCAATATCAACCAATGAAATTGAAAATGTAAGTAAAAACTTATCACCTAAGAAAAGCCCGGGCCCTGATGGCTTCACTGCTGAATTCTACAAGACATTTAGAGAGGAACTGCTGCCACTACTGTTTAAACTCTTCAATGAAATTGAAAGGGAAGCAATACTCCCAAATTCAGTCCTGGAAGCAAGCATCACCTTGATCCCCAAAGCAGAGAAAGACCCAAGCGAAAAGGAGAACTATAGGCCAATCTCACTAAAGAACATAGATGCAAACATCCTTAATAAGATAATGGCAAACAGAATGCAGAAGATCATCAAGAAGATCATACACCCTGATCAAGTGGGATTCATCCCAAGGATGCAGGGATGGTTCAATATATGCAAATCAATCAATGCAATACATTATATCAATAGAGCCAAGGACAAAAACCATATGATTATCTCCATAGATGCAGAAAAAGCATTTGACAAAATCCAACATGCATTTATGATAAAAACCCTACAAAAAATTGGAATAGATGGTCTCTACCTCAAACTGATAGAAGCCATCTGTGAAAAACCAACAGCCAATATCATACTAAAGGGTCAAAAACTGAAATCCTTCATACTAAAATCAGGAACAAGACAAGGATGTCCACTATCACTCTTGTTCAATATAGTTCTGGAAACATTAGCCATGGCAATTAGACAAGAGAAAGAAATAAAAGGAATAAAGATAGGAAATGAAGAAGTCAAATTGTCATTATTTGCAGATGACATGATACTCTATATAGAAGACCCCAAGAACTCCACCAAAAGTCTTCTAGACTTCATAACCAAATTCAGTCAAGTAGCTGGTTACAAGGTCAACACACAAAAATTAATAGCTTTCCTCTACACGAACAACAGACTCACTGAGAGAGAAATAGGGCAAATAATTCCTTTCACAATAGCATCCAACAAACTGAAATACCTAGGAATCATCCTAACGAAATAAATCAAAGACCTCTTCTCTGAAAAGTATGGCACTCTGAAAAGAGAGATTGAAGATGATATCATAACATGGACAGACATCCCCTGCTCCTGGGTAGGAAGGATTAATATAGTGAAAATGGCCATACTTCCAAAACTGCTATATAGATTTAATGCAATTCCAATTGAGATCCCAGCGGCCTACTTCATGGACCTTGAGAAAACAATCCAAAAATTCATTTGGAACAAGAAGAGACCCAGAATAGCAAAAGCAATTCTAGGTAACAGTGACTTGGCAGGGAGTATCACAATCCCCAACCTACCACTGTACTACAAAGCTACTGTATTAAAAACAGCATGGTACTGGCAAAGAAACAGACCGGAGGACCAGTGAAACAGATTAGAAGATGCAGAAACAACGCCAAACACACTCAGCCATCTCATCATCGACAAAGGAGCCAAACACCCTCACTGGAGGAAAGATAGCCTCTGTAATAAAGGGTGCTGGAAAAATTGAGCTTCAACTTGACAAAGATTAAAACTAGACCTATATCTCTCACCATGCACTAAACTAAAATCAAAATGGATTAAAGATCTAAATATTAAAATAGAAACTCTGAACCAGTTGGAGCAGAGGTTAGGTAGAACCCTTGAAGACATTGGTGTAGGAAAAGATTGTATGAACAAAACCTCAGTTACCCATGAACTAGCACAAACAATCAACAAGTGGGATCTCTTCTTATTAAAAAGCTTCTGCACAGCAAGAGAAACCACCAGCAGTGTGAAGAGACAATCCACAATGTGGGAAAAAATCTTCACTTGCTTTTCCTCAGACAGAGGTCTACTATCTTGAAGCTATAAAGAACTTAAAAACATCAGACCTCCCAAATTTAAAGACCCAATCTGAAAATAGGCATCTGAAATGAACAGACATTTCTCAGACAAAGAAGTAGAAATAGCAAATAAATACATGAAAAAATGTTCAACATCACTGGTCATTCGAGAGATGCAAATGAAAACAATGCTGAGATTCCACCTCACTGCAGAAAGAATGGCTGCTATCATGAAATCAACCAATAACAAATGCTGGTGGGGCTGTGGGGAAAGAGGAACCCTGCTCCACTACTGGTGGGATTATAGGCTGTTGCAACCACTGTGGAAATCAATATGGAGATACCTCAAAGAACTAAGACTGGAAGTCCCATTTGACCCCACTAGTCCACTGCTGGGGATCTTCCCCAAAGAATTAAAAGAATCATACCACAGTGATATATGTGTGCCCATATTCATAGCAGCACAGTTTGTGATAGCTAAAACTTGGAAACAGCCCAAATGCCCATCAACTGGAGACTGGATAAAGAAAATGTGTTTTTTTTTATAAAATGGAGTACTACTCAGCCATAAAAAATGAGAAATTAGAGACATTTATAGCTAAGTGGATGCACATTGAGGTAATACTCTTAAGTGAAATGAATAGGACACACATGAATAAATTCTGAATAGTTTCTCTGGTGTGACAAACTGAAAGTGTAAATAAGGACTAAATGTATAATAGGTCATGTGAAATAGGAAGAAAAGGGGCAAAGGGGAAGGAAGTGGGAGGGCTAAGGGAAAGGATAGAAGGGAATGGGATTAATATGAGAAAATGGAAAAATAAGAACAAAATCTTTGTAAATAGGGAGGGATGGTGAGGTTGAAGGGAGGGTTGGGCAAGGGTGAAAAATAAGACCCAAGAGAGACTATGTAAAGGTGCAAATTTCCAATGATGAATGTCATTATATTGTATACCTAAAATGTACCAATGATTAGAATGAATAATTGATAATGCAAAATAGGAAGAAAAATTCCAAAGGGGAAGGAGTAGTGGGAGGGGCATGGGAAAGGAAAGAAGGGAAAGGAAAAATGATGAGAAATGGAAAAAATGGAAATAAAGTCTTTGTAAATAGGGAAGAGTGGAGGGCATGAAGGGAGGGCTAGGAATGGGGAAAAAATAAGAACCAAGATGCATTATGTAAAGGTACAATTCCCAGTGAGAAATGTAAGTGTGTTGTATACCTACAATGTACCAAGAAAAGAATTTAATAAAAAAAAAAAAGCTGTAGCATAGTACTTCGGCACATCCTCCTGGGCACATGCTCCTGTATAATAGTACCCACACATTATAAATGCTACGCAAATAGTTGTAATACTGTATTGCTTAAGGTATAATAATAAAATACAATCTGTACATCATCAGCACAGATGCAATTTTCTTTCAAGTATTTTCAATCTTCAGTTGGTTGAAACCACAGATCCAGGTCCTGTGAACACAAACAGCCAAATGAATAGCACTACTCAATTTGGACTTCTATGGAGTTTAGTAGCTAGTGAGCATTTTTTAGTTATTTTCTTTCTTTGATGTGACTCTTCAAAATGAAAAATTGGCTTTTCCTCCATCTAAATGTTCCTTAGTTGTTAGGGTTTGGTATAGTAAAAAATATAAGACATAATGGTACAAGATGGGTAAAATATGGTATCAAATGGTTTAAAATACATGACAATCCTAAAGAAATAGAATGTTGTTCAGAGTACAAAGTTCTCTTGCTTGTGTGAAGAATCGAAGTGTCCTGGATTTTCCGTCAACTTTTTGAAAGATCCTGAGTCTATCTTAGAGCTGTGCACACAATGCCAAGAGTAAAGGCAAAAATCAGATACCCTGAAGGGTATGGAGTGATTCAATTCTTTGCTTCTCATTCAAATTCAAGGCCATGAGGACATAGCCTCCTGAAAGCATGACATCTGACTTAGTGTCTCAATGTGCGTCTTTGTAGACTGGCACAGACATTTCTTTTGAACTCTCCTGTGCTTCACTTAGCTATGACAAAAATCACTTTTCTCTCTCAAATTAAACTCACAACAAGCACACACACTCCACGGGGGGCCTTGCTTTGGCTGCTAAGAATTCCACACCATTAGGTCCTGTGAAAGTGCTTCTAGTAACCAACCTGGCTGTTAGTCTAGCAAAACTGACTAGTCCTTCTTAAAAGTCATAAATTAACAATAATTGAAGCCTTAATCTGGCAGGAACCTCTCACCATCAGGCAAATCAACACTTTGAAGTGGCATAGGTTGCCTGGAGCTCACGTTCAGAGGATTCCCTTTGAATGGGTAGCCTCTCATCTCGGGAAGACATTACAAGTAATGTCAACCCCTGTCTGCGGCTCTTGACTGGAGGCTGTCACCACTGCAGCTCTAACATGAAACATCTCTGTGTTCCCCTTTAGAACTGCCAGTCATCTATTTTCTCTGGGAGATTTCCTTGCCAGTTAGCAAAACCATACTGAGCAGCAGTGATGGGCTAGGGGTAATTACAGAGGAAGGGAGCTCCTGACACAATTCTTTCAAATAGAGAAAGGGGAGGGGGAGACACAGGGAAGAAAGAATGCTCCAAAGGTTTGACTTCAAATAGCATTGAAGAAGGACCCTTTCAACTCCTTGCGTGAGTCTATTTAGTGCCCATGTGCCAGTCCAAAGAAGGTCTCAGGAGAAGATAAATTCCTGGGAAATAGCCACAGCTAACTGCTGCTATTCCATAGGTCCTGGACAGATTTGAGAGAACTGGAAGTGTTAGTGGAGTTTGTGAGTCTCCCATTCGAATTGTGTCACAGGATCAAAAGATATGAGATACCGGGAACACATTCAAGACAAAACAGTGGGCCCCAAGGCATGATCTCTTGTCACTTGCTCTTGCTTTAACTCCAAAATTTCCAGAGATGAGGAGCTCTCTACTTTTCCAAAGAGAATGAGATTTCCTTGAACATATCAACTTGCTGCAAAGTTCTGCACAGGAAGCTAAATTAAATCTGCTTCTTGGTAACTTTCAACTATTGGTCTGAGTTTTACTACCTGGAAGAAAATAGAACCATTTGAGCTCCTCCTCCAGATAGTCAGCTGCAATTAGAGAATGCCACCATGTCATTAGTATTACACTTGCTCTTTAAATTGGTTGTTTCTCCAAAGGTTTTCATCCGGCTAATTTTCTCCTGAGCAATGTCTAAAATGCTGCCTTTGATTTTAGTATCTATGGTAAGCATCCATCAAAAGCAAGACTTTTTTCCCTGCTTCTGACCAAACTAGCCTTGAGAGGAGTACTATTTGGAGTAATACAACCCTGGGGTCTTTGTGAACACTGTACAAGTATTATTAGTAGTGCACAAGCATTTAAGCATGATCACTTTAAAGTGTAGCAACTACCTTGGTTCCTTATTAAAAAAACTTTTCGGTCGTATTGAAAATTGAATCCAGAACTGTGAAAATGATCTACATTCCCAGCTCCTTTTTTTATTTTTCATTTTGAGACAGTGCCTGACTAAATTTCTACATTGTCCAGGCTGGACTGAAACTTGTGATCCTCCTGCCTCAGTTTCCCAAAATGTTGGGTTATAGGCATGCACCACCATACCAGGCTCAGTAAACTTTTCAAGACAAGGGTGAGTGGTTGTGGAAAACTTAAAAGAAAGAGCAAGAAGTATCCCCATAGAGCCTTTGTTTATTACTTCTTTAGTGCCAAAAAAATTTCCATTTGGCTAGCAAATTAATATTTTTTGGACAATAACTGCTGAGAAAATTGAAACAATTTGGCACCAGAATAAGAATTGTTGGCTCTTCCTGGAATTCCGCTGCTTCCCTGGAATAATATAGAAGTAATCTAGGATAGTGCAAGCACAAGTCTTCCAAGCAGGAAGCCAATTCACAGCTGTATCTTTTCATGCTGTGAAGCAGCAATAATGATGTTCTCACATGCACCTCTGGGGGGCACTTTCAGGCCCATGTGTGTTCCCCACTTGTGACATGTCTCAAGAGATACTCTGTGACCATGCTCTATGCCCAGTGAATTCAACCCTTTTAAAGTGAATTGACTCATTCATGAGGTTAAAAATCAGTCAAACTGATGTTGACATGTTCGTTGATTCTCTTCCCTCTGAAGTCTAATTTGACCAGCTAGACTACCATTGATCTCCCTCCCTTTGCCAATATTGACACTGGAGGACAAACAGTATCTCAGGAATAGGTCTGTCCATTTGCCTGAGCCCAGACCCCCAGGTCAGTCATGTTAAAAGCTGACAAGCCAGCAGAGGTTAAAAGATAAATCCCACGTGTATTGAGCTGTGTTTGTTATTTTGACAAAGCAGAGCATTTGGGGATGCAGAGGGCAGTCTATTTCCCCTGTTGGCATCACTACTAAAGACAGATGTTTTCAGGAACAAAAGCCAGAGAGACAAGAACTTTGGCACAAGGCCAAACCATCTTGTCCACCTGGGTGATTAACAGAATCACCTCCTAGCACACGTATTGCTGAGGCTGACTTACATAAGGATACACTCAGCCATTATGAGATTCCTCCAAGCAGAAGGCCAGACTATCTGTGAGGCTGTGACCCAGCAGAACAAATTGTCTTGAGGATTCCAGTGGTGGAATTAGCCAGGGCCTTCTCACTAATTTCTCTCATCATAAGTGACTTATTTCAACACTTCCTGGTTAGAAATGGGCCTAGACAGAGGGCTTCCCTGTGGATTCCCATTGGATAATCATACTAACTAGTTCTTGAGGATGTCATTTAGTTCTTTGCATGGTGTCCTTCTCTGTGCTGGACATTAGTTTTGATAATTTCAGTTTTCAGGTTAAGAGAATGAGACTCCCAAATTGATATGTAATACTCTTTAAAATTTATATGCAGATATATGTGCATATATATCATATATATGTGATATATAATATATCATCAAATGATATATATCATATATATGCACACACATATATATATATATGCTTATATCTAGATGTACCCCCAAAGCTTCATCATCTCATAGGTGAAAATTTTGGGAAGTGGTTGGATCTAGGGTGTGTGATTCTGGGATTAAGGGTATGTGATTACTAAATTAGTCCACTGATTGGTTTGGCATAGTTCTGTGTGTGGATAATAGGAAGGCCCACCCAAGGTATGGGTGGCACCACCCAAGGGTGAGCAGCCTGGAAGGGATAAAAGGGAGAAGTAGGCTGCTGCTGCTTCACTACTTCCTTGCTTTGCTGCCTTCTGCCTCCCATGAACTATTTCTCCTCCGTGATGCCACCCTGCCTTGGAACCAGCCAACTATGGACTGAAACTCTACAAAGTATGAGTCAAAATAAACCTTTTCTCCTTCTACTTTGAGAGTCATGTATTTTGTCTCAGCAACAAGAAAAAGTAAGTAAGACAATATGTAAAGCATTTTACCTGTTTATCTTAGTGTGTTGCAGAGTTTGTTTTGTATTTAAATGAGTCTTGAATACCACTCTCATCTCTTTTTATTTTTAGCATCTCAGTGGCAGAATCTATGCCATGTCTACCTTTGAATCCCCCCCAACACACACACACACACACACACACACACACACACACACACACACCCCAGAAAAGTGCCTGGTATGATTTGTCATGCACTACAGCTGTTCTGTTATGTTATTTTATTGTCACTTCAGTTCCATGCTCCACACCAGCACTGTTCTGTGAGGTCTGCTTAAAACAGCATTCACTACACCTAAGTTCTTGCCTATTGTCTAGGTTAACCTACTTGTCTTCCTTATTCTATCTCTTTTGTTCTTCATTCCTAGAAGAGAATATCATTTTTTTTATTTCCCATATTATTTTATTCAGAGAGAGAGGTGGTGTGGTGAAAGAATCCTCATAGCTATTTCTTATTTCAGCATTTACTCCATAACTCTCCAGGAAATTACTTAAAATATCATCTGGAAAATACTCCCCTTTAAGGGTTGAGTGGTCATTTGGTTTTATGAACAAGGGATGCAATCCTCTTACTTCCCTCCCTAAAACTTTAAACAGTAGATATTAACAATATCTACAAAAAGAGAGCAATTGTAGTTTTCACATGGTCTTGGAAGACTTGAATCTTTACATCCAAATGCTTATCTCCTTCACTAAAATGTTCATCACTGTACTTAGTACCAACTTTTTGCTGATTTAGCTTATTTTTCTCATTTGTTAGGATTGATAAGGAAGAAATGCCCTTCTCCACTATCTCTGCCTACTTTTGCTTTTGTTACGGCTGATGTCCTCCTAGAGGAATAAGATGACATATACCAAGAAGTATTTTTTCTTTAACTCACCAAAGAAGGCTTCCTCCATGAAATTAACCTGTTAAAAATACTGACAATTTACACTTGGAGTTTATAGATCATTTTGCATGTTAACATTTTTAAGTGCTTATGTGATACATAAGTATTATGTCCTGCACGGGTAGCTACTAAATAATTGCTTGTTGAATTAATAGATGAAAACCTACTTTAAGGGCCCTTCACCATGCAATCCAGGCCCCTCTGACATGCAACAGTGCTTCAGTGTTTCTTCTTCCTGTACAGCCAAAACTCTTAGTGGATGTCTTTTTAAAACACTCAAAGTATTTGCTTGCTTATTAATTTAACAAATATTTAATTGTTATTCTGTATGTCACTTAGTAGGCACTCAATAAACCAATAATTTGATGAGTGAATAAATAATGAATGTTTGGGTGAATGGGTGAAAGATCTAAATACCATATCCTACAAGAGGCATGTGAAGGAACAGCAAGATTTTAACCCAGAGAGAGAGGCTCTCAGCAGATAATGACACCTGGTTAAACATAATCAAAGGACTGTCAGAAATCCTATTTCAATTTTAGTTTGTTGAATGGCTTATCAAATATACTGTGTGTTAACGTAATTTTTAATACTATGCCACCAAAATATTATTTGTCTTTATTAATAAGTTTTTAAGCATCTCTTTTAATATTGCCCTTAAGTAAGTGTCTTCCTCACTTTCAACTCAGCCCTACATGTGATATTTATTTCACAGGCTCAGTAATGTCCTACTATCTCTCCATGTTCAGATTACAGCACCTCTCAAAGTTCACAACAAAGTGTGGGAGTGAGGTACATGAAGACTGTTGTCCTTTGGACCGGGAATCCACATGTATTGACATCACTTCTCATCAGAGTGGACTCAATAGATGGGAACTTAAAATACCACTCAATTTTGAACTTGTGGCAAATTATATGGGACACTGGCACAGACTTAAACCATAAATAGGACTTTATGGACTAAATTGTGTTCCCTCCCGAACACAAAATTCATATGCTGAAGTCCTAACCCTCAGAACCTCACAATGTGACTATATTTGGAAGTGGGATGTTAAAGACACAATTGGAGTAAAATGAGATCAGTAGTCTGGGCTCTAGTTCAATATGACTGGGGTCCTTATAAGAAAAAGATTAAGACACAGAGAAGCACAAAGAAAAGACCCTGTGAAGATGCAGGGAGAAGATGGCCAGCTATAAGCCACAGAGGTGGGCCTCAGAAGAAACCAACCATGCCTGTACATTGATCTCAGACTTAGATCCTCTAGATGTGTAAGAAAATACATTTCTGTTGTTGGTTTAAGCCTTCCAGGTAGTAGCATTTTGCTATGGTCACCCTAGCAATCTAATACAGACTTTTACTTTACTTATAAACCAAAATTTGGTCTTCCCATCAATCAGTCTGAAATGAGAATGTGGTGAGCAGGATGCAAAGATTCATGAGAGGAAGAGAATTAAACCAAATTAGAAGCCTCTGAAGAACATTATTCCCTTAGTCCATGCATCTCTTGGTGGCAAGATTGAAGATGGAGATGAAGCAGAGTAGATGTCCAGGTCAGCAGAATATCAGATACGTGAAAGTGGGAAAGAGAGAACACTCTGCCTTATGCACTCAATCCCACTTACTGCTCTGTGGCCCTATTCAGTAGGAAACTCAACCAGTCCATGAAGCAAGGTCAGAGTTTGATCACCTGTCCATAAGAAAAAGGTGGCAAAGGGACAGAACACTTCCCTGCTCCTTCCCATAGGTCTCTTCTTTTGAAAAAGGGCTTCAGGCTTGCGCCCATTCTCATTTTCCCTAACCATGAAGTAAGTGTTTCATTCTCTAAAGTCTCACATAAAACACCAGTTATTTTCCTATGGAACCTGCACTGTTTTTACAACTACCATTTACTGAGACAGGCTGATGTACTCATTAAGTATTTACTGATATTTAGTGTGCCCCCACATCTTAAAAACCACCCAACAAATTAGGTATTCCCTGAAGTATTCAACAGATCCTAAAGTAGTTATTTCAATAAACCTATATGGAGCACCTAGGATGCTCTATACATACTTCAAAGATGCAAAAGTAAGGTAAAGTTGTCATCAAGAAGGTCTTAGTTTAATGGAGAATACACAAACAAAGATTCATACTCTGCTGTAATACATCAATTCCTTCATTCAACAAATATTTATTGATTATTTTCTCTGTAGTGTGCATTGTTTTAGACATGCGAAATACATTAGAAGGCAAAACAGATAAAAAATGTAATATAATTAGCTATTAGAAAGTGACAATTGCTGCCAGGTGTGGGAGTGCAAGTCTGTGATCTCAGCACTCTTGGAGGCTGAAGCAGGAGGATCAAATTGAATCTAGCCTGGCCAATTTAACAACTTAGTAAGATCCTGTTTCAAAATAAAAACTAAAAAGGACTAAGGATGTAGATGAGTGTGAAAGCCCTGGGTTCAATTTCAAAGAAAGAAAGAAAGAAAGAAAGAAAGAAAGAAAGAAAGAAAGAAAGAAAGAAAGAGAGAGAGAGAGAAAGGAGAAAAAGAGAGAGGGAGAGAGGGAGGAAGGGAGGGAGGGAGGAAGGAAGGAAGGAAGGAAAAAAGAAAGAATGAATGAATGAAAGAAAGAGAGAGAAAGAAAAGGGGAGGGAAAGGAAAGAGGGAGGGAGGAAAGAAGGAAGAAAAAAAGAAAGAAGGAAGGGGAATCAGCCCGCTGCAGACAGGCAGGTCTGTGCACGCCCTACCGAGGTCCTGAGTCACGCAGAAGACACCGAATTACCCCACTGCAGAGAGGCAGCCACCTGATTCCACATTACCAAGGCACAGAGGACACCAGACCACCAGACCAAGGTACTGAGTCCCACTGTTCCCAGCCCAGAGGTAGGGGCTTATGAGCCATCGTCCCACTGCTCCTGGCCCAGAGGAAGGGGTTTCCCGGCCACCATCCCTCCCGCTGCTCCCAGCCCACAGGAAAGGGCTTTTGGGTCACCATCCCTACCGCTCCTCCTGGCCCCTGTCACACCTCACCCAGCTCAGAGGAGGTAATCTGTTCAGGCGGTAACAGCCCCCGGCCCAAGTCGAAATGAGAAAACACATAAATAAGTATCAAAACCAGACTTCCAGATCAACTACAGCAACCCCAAAGGGAAGTGAGATGGAACCCTCTGATACTCAACCACCTGGACCCACTGAACTGGCAACAGAAGGGGATCTGGAAAAAATGAAATCAGAAATAATTTCTCAGATAACAGGAGAAATTGTGCCCCTAGTGCAAGACATGATTAATAAATCTAGAGAGGAGCTGAGGAACATGATGGAATCCTAACATAAGAAACAAATGGAATCCATAAAACAGATGCAAATAGATTTCGAGGACATGAAAAACTCCATTGAAAGTCTACACAGCAGAATGAGCCAGTGTGAGGACAGAATTTCAGATATAGAAGATAAGATTGCAATTAGTGACCAGGAAAAGAAAAATTGCTTCAAAATTATAAGGGAACATGAGAAATCAATCCAGCAGCTGCTAGATGATGCAAAAAAGAATACCATAAGACTGATTGGGCTAAATGAAGAAACAGGAGAGAGCGCAGATGACATAAAAAATCTCTTCACAGAAATAATGGCAGAAAACTTCCCAAGCAGGGGAAAAGAGCTTGACATACAGATAAGTGAGGCATATAGGACTCCAAATAGCCTTGATCAAAAAAAATCTACACATAGGCATATAATAGTTAAGATTCCAGAAACACAACAGAAGAACAAAGTTCTCCAAGCAGTCAGAGAAAAGAAACAAATCACATACAAAGGAAAGCCAATCAGAATCACAGCAGACTTCTCAACACAAACCATCAAGGCAAGAAGAGCTTGGAGTGACATATTCCAAGCCCTAAAAGAAAACAGCCTCCAACCCAGATTGATGTACCCTGAAAAACTATCTTTCAAAATGGATGGAGAAATAAGATACTTTCATGACAAAGAGCACCTTAGGAACTTCGTGAATACCAAACCAGCACTCCAAAGAATTTTACACAATAGCCTAGGAACAGACGTTGAGGATCACAACCTCAGGAAGCAAAGCAAAATGAACCCATCTGGCAGGACAAGAAATTAAATGTAAAGGGGGAGAACCCAACAAAAAGAAAAAGTCATGGCAATGACAAGTCAATACGTTTCAGTTATAACCATCAATGTTAATGGTCTCAATTCACCAATCAAAAGAAATAGACTGGCAGAATGGGTCAAGAAGCAAAATCCAACAATATGCTGCATCCAAGAAACACACTTAATTCAAAAGGAAACTCATAGACTGAAAGTTAAAGGGTGGAAAACAATACTGCATGCGACAGGAACCCGAAAAAAAGCAGGAGTAGCTATCCTCTTTGCAGATCAAGTAGACTTCAAACCAACACTAATTAAGAGAGATGAAGAAGGACACTACATCCCTGTAAAGGGAAGAATCCAAGAGGAAGAGATGACAATCATAAATATCTATGCACCAAACACTAGTGCACCCAACTACATAAAACAAATACTAATGGACATGAAAAGCCATATATGCACTAATACAATTGTAGTGGGGGGCCTCAACACCACACTATCACAAATAGATAGATCAACTAGACAAAAAATAAGCAATGAAATACTAGAACTCAATCGAACTCTTGAACAAATGAACTTAACAGATGTTTACAGAGTCTTCCACCCCACAAAATCAGAATACACATTCTTCTCAGCTGCACATGGGTCATTCTCAAAAATAGACCACATACTATGTTTAAGTAAGTGCAAAGGAATTGAAGTTATTCCCTGTATATTATCAGACCATAGTGCGATGAAATTGGAGATCCATAGCAAAAGAAACTCAAAAAATTTCATAAACGTGGAAATTGAACAGCACACTTCTGAATAACCAATGGGTCACAGAGGAAATTAAAGAAGAAATCAGACAGTTCCTTCAATTAAATGACAACGGCAATACAACATATCGGAATCTATGGCACACAATGAAAGCATTCTTACAAGGGAAATTCATAGCAGTGAATACGCATATTAGGAAAACAGAATGAGCCCAATTAAACAACCTGATGCTGAACCTCAAGCTTCTAGAAAAAGAAGAAAAGGACAACCCCAGAGCTCATACAAGGGAGGAAATTATAAAGATCAGAGGAGAAATCAATGCAATGGAGACTAAGAGAATGATACAAAAACTCAATGAAGCCAAGAGTTGGTTCTTTGAAAGAATCAACAAAATCGACAAACCCTTAGCCAACCTTGTAAGAAAAAGGAAAGAAAAGGCCCAAATCCATGCAATTAGGAATGAAAAGGGTGAAACTACAACAGACCCAGCAGAAATCCAGAGGATCATCAATACCTACTTCCAGAACCTGTACGCCAATAAGATGGACAACACAGAAGAAATGGACAGATTCCTAGATACATATGATTTACCAAAGTTGAATGAAGAAGATCGAAAAATTCTGAACAACCCAATATCAACCAATGAAATTGAAAACGTAATTAAAAACTTATCACCTAAGAAAAGCCCGGGCCCTGATGGCTTCACTGCTGAATTCTACAAGACATTTAGAGAGGAACTGCTGCCACTACTGTTTAAACTCTTCAATGAAATTGAAAGGGAAGCAATACTCCCAAATTCAGTCCTGGAAGCAAGCATCACCTTGATCCCCAAAGCAGAGAAAGACCCAACTGAAAAGGAGAACTATAGGCCAATCTCACTAATGAACATAGATGCAAAACTCCTTAATAAGATAATGGCAAACAGAATGCAGAAGATCATCAAGATGATCATACACCCTGATCAAGTGGGATTCATCCCAGGGATGCAGGGATGGTTCAACATATGCAAATCAATCAATGTAATACACTATATCAATAGAGCCAAGGACAAAAACCATATGATTATCTCCATAGACGCAGAAAAAACATTTGACAAAATCCAACATGCATTTATGATAAAAACCCTACAAAAAATTGGACTAGATGGTCTCTACCTCAAACTGATAGAAGCCATCTATGAAAAACCAACAGCCAATATCATACTAAAGGGTCAAAAACTGAAATCCTTCACACTCAAATCAGGAATAAGACAAGAGTGTCCACTATCACCACTCTTGTTCAATATAGTTCTGGAAACATTAGCCATGGCAATTAGACAAGAGAAAGAAATAAAAGGAATAAAGATGGGAAATGAAGAAGTCAAATTGTCATTATTTGCAGATGACATGATACTCTATATAGAAGACCCCAAGAACTCCACCAAAAGTCTTCTAGACTTCATAACCAAATTCAGTCAAGTAGCTGGTTACAAGGTCAACACACAAAAATTAATAGCTTTCCTCTACACCAATGACAGACTCACTGAGAGAGAAGTAGGGCAAATAATTCCTTTCACAATAGCATCCAAAAAACTGAAATACCTAGGAATCATCCTAACAAAAGAAATCAAAGACCTCTTCTCTGAAAACTATGGCACTCTGAAAAGAGAGATTGAAGATGATATCAGAAAATGGACAGACATCCCCTGCTCCTGGGTAGGAAGGATTAATATAGTGAAAATGGCCATATTTCCAAAACTGCTATATAGATTTAATGCAATTCCAATTGAGATCCCATCAGCATACTTCATAGACCTCGAGAAAACAATCCAAAAATTCATTTGGAATAAGAAGAGGCCCAGAATAGCAAAAGCAATTCTAGGTAACAGAGACATGGCAGGGGGTATCACAATCCCCAACCTGCAACTATACTACAAAGCTACTGTGATAAAAACAGCAAGGTACCAGCAAAAAAAAAACAGAGCTGAGGACCAGTGGAACAGATTAGAAGATGCAGAAACAATGCCAGACACACTCAGCCATCTTATCTTCGACAAAGGAGCCAAACACCTTCACTGGAGGAAAAATAGCCTCTTTAATAAATGGTGCTGGAAAAAATTGGGCTTCAACTTGCCAAAGATTAAAACTAGACCTGTATCTCTCACCATGCACTAAACTAAAATCAAAATGGATTAAAGATCTAAATATTAAAATAGAAACTCTGAACCAGTTGGAACAGAGATTAGGTAGAACCCTTGAAGACAACGGTGTAGGAAAAGATTTTATGAACAAAACCTCAGTTGCCTGTGAACTAGCACAAACAATCAACAAATGGGATCTCTTCTTACTAAAAAGCTTCTGCACAGCAAGAGAAACCACCAGCAGTGTGAAGAAACAATCCACAATGTGGGAAAAAATCTTCACTTGCTCTTCCTCAGACAAAGGTCTACTATCTCGAAGCTATAAAGAACTTAAAAACATCAGATCTCCCAAATTTAAAGACCCAATCCAAAAATGGGCATCTGAAATGAACAGACATTTCTCAGACAAAGAAGTAGAAATAGCAAATAAATACATGAAAAAATGTTCAACGTCACTGGTCATTCAAGAGATGCAAATGAAAACAACGCTGAGATTCCACTTCACTGCAGAAAGAATGGCTGCTATCATGAAATCAACCAATAACAAATGCTGGTGGGGCTGTGGGGAAAGAGGAACCCTGCTCCACTGCTGGTGGGAGTATAGACTAGTGCAGCCACTGTGGAAATCAGTATGGAGATACCTCAAAGAACTAGGACTGGAAATCCCATTTGACCCCACTATTCTACTGCTGGGGATCTTCCCCAAAGAATTAAAAGAATCATACCACAGTGATATATGTGCACCCATGTTCATAGCAGTGCAGTTTGTAATAGCTAAAACTTGGAAACAGCCCAAATGCCCACCAACTGGAGACTGGATAAAGAAAATGTGGTTTTTTATAAAATGGAGTACTACTCAGCCATAAAAAATGAGAAATTAGAGACATTTATAGCTAAGTGGATGCACATTGAGGCCATACTCTTAAGTGAAATAAATAGGACACACATGAATAAATTCTGAATAGTTCCTCTGGTGTGAGAAACTGAAAGTGTAAATAAGGACTAAGTGTATAATAGGTCATGTGAAATAGGAAGAAAAGGGGCAAAGGGGAAGGAAGTGGGAGGGCTAAGGGAAAGGATAGAAGGGAATGGGATTAATATGAGAAAATGGAAAAATAGGAACAAAATCTTTGTAAACAGGGAGAGCTGGAGGGGTTAAAGGGAGGGCTGGGCAAAGGTGAAAAACAAGAACTAAGAGAGACTATGCAAAGGTGCAAATTTCCAATGATGAATGTCATTATATTGTATACCTAAAATGTACCAATGATTAGAATGAATAATCGATAATGTAAAATAGGAAGAAAAGGTCCAAAGGGGTAGGGGTAGTGGGAGGCACAGGGGAAAGGAAAGAAGGGAAAGGAAAAAATGATGCGAAATGGAAAAAATGGAAATAAAATCTTTGTAAATAGGGAAGGGTGGAGGGCGTGAAGGGAGGGCTAGGAATGGGGAAAAATAAGAACCAAGATGCATTATATAAAGGTACAATTCCCAATGAGAAATATAATTATGTTGTATACCTACAATGTACCAATAAAAGAATGTAATACAAAAAAAAAGAAAAAAATGGAATCAAACTCTGTAAATAGGGAAGGGTGGAGTGGGTAAAGGGTGCACAGGTAACGGGAGAAAAAATAAAAACTAAGATACATCATGTCCTGGTGCAAACACCCAGTGATAAATGTAAATGTATTTTATACCTAAAATGTACCAATAAATATATTTTTTAAAAAAAAAGAAAGAAAGAAGGAAGAAAAGAAAGAAAAGAGAAAGAAGAAAAGCAGGCAGGCCCAAATGCAATTAAGAAAAATGCAATGGAAAGCGTATTGAGGTGCTAGGGGATGTGAGAGTCGGTGTACAATTTCTAATGTGATGTTTAGCCAACGACTTCAAGGAAGTTCACCACACAGACATCCAAGTCAATAGAATTTCAGGAGGAAAGAACAGATGATAAATATGGTTAAGCAAGAAGAAACAACATGTGTTTAAGAAATAGCAACAAAACCAGTGTGATTGGAACAAAGCAAATGGGGGAAAGAGTGTAAGGGGCTGAGTTACATGGGGTACCCCTGGATGAGTCAAAGGGCCTTTGCAGCTGCCATTAGCACTTTGGATCTCATTCTGAATGAGGAAGAAAGCTATTAGAAGGTTTTATGCAGAGGAGTTAAGTTTAGATCCTCTGAGAAGCAGAGATGGAATTTGACTTTCAAGAGGATTTATGAGGGAATACACCTGCAGAGGATGACGAGAAGAGCGGGAAGATAGGAAATGGCCTTAAAACAACAGTGTAGGTTTAACAATGGTGAAAGGAAAAAAGGAAGGAGGGAGATTAGTTAGATGGAACCTCAAATTGAAGTACAGCTCTGAGAAACTCAAAGCATCCTATACGTCGAGGGAAAACCCAAGGTTTTGGTGTATGCATACTGTGCATCAATCACCTTTGTCTCAGCAGGTTCTGTTGAAAGATGGTAGGAGCAGCAGGTCACTGTGGCTGCCAATGAGAGTGAAATGGTATTACTCATACTCTTAAAGGATCACTCTGGCTTATGGGCAGAGAATAGGTTGTACAAGACTGAGAGACAG